>NC_083560.1:5119138-5825055 GCF_019925205.1 Metopolophium dirhodum
TAGTTATAATTATTTTAACTTATTTATGATTTAAAATTACTTATTATATTATATACTACGTTTTTACATTATATTCCTTTTTTTTTTTACTATTAATTTTCGCCGAAATGGTCACTCGCCGAAAACGGACATCGTCGAATCGCCCTCGCCGAACGTCCTAGATCCAGAAAACACATTATACCCAAAGAACCAATTATTTCATATATTATATAGTTAGTCATAAATTTATATATTATATATTAAAATATAGAACAAAACGCGATTTTAAATCTTGACGAAATAGCACCATATATGACATTATATGCATTTACTATTTAGATATGATCGCAAACGAACAAATCGAAATTAAACAAGCTAACATACGTGATTAATATTATTGTATTTTATTTGCTCGCGACTGAACATGCGTCTTTATTTCGTATAGGTATGCAATGTATATTGTATATAATGATATTGATAAATGTAACGCCCCTGAGCACCATTCCTTTAGTGAAAAGTATATTATTAGGATATCATAAATAAAATTAAAGTTTGAGATCAGTTTGAGAATATTAGGATTTTTTTTTCATTTAATTATAAAAAATTATTGAAGTATGCTATAAAAAAATTAAAACGCTACGACACAGATAAAGTTGTTCCCTATGCGCTGTGAAATTTCGGTAATTCTACTATAAATGCCAAGGGAGTGGTTCTATCCCGCGCAAAACAGTTTTTTGCTGTGTTGTACTTTTGTAAGACAGAGACAACGCATACGGGTATCACGTCCTCTTAACTTTTAACTTAGGTATTAACTCGTTAATACCCAGCCTTACATTTTATGATATAGAATCGAAAATAGCATCACCAAGAATTATTTATTATCTGTATTAGTTAGCCATTTCAATTAATTAAACAGCAAAACTAGTTACCAGTTCAGTTGTTGTCGATTTTTATTTCTAGTTTTTCATGAACACAAGCACTAACTAACACACAATAGACATTTAATGCTGTGGTTACCTATTTTAATGTACCTAATTCGTCTATCAACATTGTTAATGGTGATTAGTTGGGCACGGTAAATTCAATAGATTACAATAAATTATAAACTAACAAAACATGAATATTATGTTCTTAAAATATGCGTCATGCACTTAAAATTAATAAAATTTCATTAAAAATAATTATAAAACAAATTACCTACAGCTAAATGTTTATTTATTAATTTATTATCACTTATCTAATTATAATTTCCATTGGCCTAAATTCTAATATTATTCTAATAATAAATATTTCTAATTTTTGGATGAGTCTCGTATGGTATAGGTGAATATTTAGTGCCTATAGGTATTATTATAAATTCGTAGATTTTAGTCGGATTGGTTTTAGTTCGGCCTTACATATTATTATACAATATTTCGTTTAGTCGACTTCAGGGGTATGAATACCGATGGTTTTTAAGGTGTTCAATATAAGCAATTTTTATTTGTGTGCATGCAGGTCGTGTAAATTGTGTGAGTAGTAAGTGATCATTGAAGTCTATACCATTTTAAATGATATAATATGTACCTACCAACGAGCATATAGTAAATATTATAAAAATAATATTAACGTTAAATAAGTATACAAAATTCGTGAACAGATCTACAAACATCTGCGATGAGATGAAACCCAACAATTATTATTGAACCGTCGAAAAGTAAGTGATCGAGTGGTAAGGGAGGAGGGTGAAACAATATACCTTGGTATTTAAAACATCTATGTTTTGCTGATTATATGACACCGTTGTCGCTCGTCCAAGTCAGTAAAATAATTGTCACTTGTCGGTGAGCTTTTTTTACGCCGTGTTATTATATTTTAGCAACCCATTGTTTACGATTAAAAAGTTAATGCATTTTATAATGCTTATAATCTAAAAATAATAACAATTGTTGTATTGGAACAAATGCAGTTTAGTTCCCACGTGATTTTTTCGATTTTTTTTTTTTTTTAATGTGTGTTTTAAAGTACCAAATACAAAAGTCCAATTCCAAAATGCTCGCATTCTTTTACTTAAAAAGTTATACCAAAAAAACTATAAAACAGTAAATTTTTCAAAAATACGTGATATCCACGATAAAAACATCGAACAAAATTTTTTGATTATTTTTAAAAATTGTATGATTTTTTATGATGGATGGAAATATGCAAATAGATTTTAATAATCGTATTAGCTGTTTAAAAACTCGTAAATTGAAACCAAAATTTACACAATATCACAACTCGATATCACAATGTGATATTAATATTCCTCGGCAGTGACTGCGCGTGTATCGGCACTCGTCGCTTCGCTCCACAAATTGAAAATATCCCCCGACGTGCTATGTAAAACCACCTCATATAGGTCACACTGGTCACAGATATATTAATTTACATTTTTCATCAAAACTACTTTAGAGAATATTATAACAAGATAAAATAACATAATTAATAAGAGGTGACAATCCAATACGAAAACTTTGGAAAGCAAAGTGCGTGAATAAATACGTAAAATCGTAAATTTTGGAAAAATATAACTTCCAAAATAATCATTTGCGAGAATTTTTGAATTAGACTTTTGTATTCAGTGCTTTATAACACACATTTTTGGTAGAAAAAAGTCGAAAAAATTGCATGGGAACTAAACTGCATTTATACCGTTCTATTAATTTGTTGCCTCATTGTAATTTTGTTGAATTTAGGTTTTGCTATTTAGTTAAAAAAATATGATATTGAAATAATTATGGGGTGGGGGTGGGTGGGGGAGGAGGTCCAGACCCCCTGGACCCCCCTCAGAAACAGCCTTGCCTATGGGATATGACCAATAACTATATTACATATATATTATAGTCTATAATATTAATGTTTATTGCAATCATTATTGAACTGTCCGTTCAATCTTCCTAACAAATTAAGAATCCAATTTATATGAATAATATACGTAACCCAAAACTGGTAAACTACAATAAAATTTAAAAATATTCTTTTCAAATAAACGTCCTAATAAAACCTGTGAATATTGTTAAGCTTTTAATAACTTTTTGTTGAATGCTAATAAATATTTTTTAAAAAGTGGATAAGTTGGTGTCGCTTGCTGTACAGTAGGTCAGAAGTGGGACACTGTAATTGTATGGTATTAAATTTGAATGTGGACATGTAGATACATAAAATGTATTTTATTCTAGCATCCTGGTGAAAAGTTCAAACTACACCGCTAGGTACTTTAATTATACATAGCTCAATAGGTGTCATACGCGCAAAATATGGCCCAAATACTACCCAAAAGCGAATAAAACACGTATTTTGAGCACAAACCAATTATGTTTTAAACTACGTCCATGCGAAAATAATATATATTTTACTGCCGAGTGCGTATACACAGAACGGGTTTTGTAATTGGATGCGTATCAATTAGTATTAATATAAATTGTAACTAAATGATTCACCTAACGAAAATAAAATATATGCTTAACAATAGGTAGGTAATTAATACTTGATGCTTAATTAATCTGAGAAATCATTATTATATTTTAAATAAACAATTAAATTAAACACATTTTTATAACTGAATAAGTAATTAGCTACAATACATAAAACTGTGTAGAAACTATTAGATTTCATTTCTGATTGATGAATTAAATTAGTAATTACCTAGGTAGCTTATATTATAATATACATTTAAGAAAATAAAATGATGTGAAAAAAAATCTATCTATTGTCTTCAATTGTATAACTTGCCACATAGTATACGTCATTTAACTTGAACATTATCACAATATTTAATCATTGTCATCATCTGAAATTAAATCAATACCTGCAAAATGTCAAAATAAATATATATACTCAATCTTATCAATACTAAATAAAAAACAATATTTGCACAATCTATTTAAATTTTAAACATCTTATGCAATATTAATATTATAAATTGGATATATTCTGAAAAATATGCGTTTATATTTTCTAGATTCTAGTATTCATACAGATTAAAAAAAATGCATTTTCCATATTTTTCTTTTATAAGAGTAACCTCATAGAAATAGGTTATGGAAATTGGCAATGCTAACGCGCACTGAACTTCACTTCATTATTTCAATCGCCTAGCTAATATTAGTATGCCATTTTCCGCCCATGTACAATTGTCGAAAACTAACGTAAATGAAAACCGATTTAATTGAGAGTATGGCATGTCAATCTTAAAGTATTAACTGGGCCTGATGGAACAGGATAAAAATTGATCGCTTCCTGAAGTGACTCTTATATGAGACGTTGTATAGTATAATAACATACAATTTAAATTATACTGAATATTATCATACGTATATATCATACATAATATTTTATTACCTATATATTATAAGTATTTAATAATATTTTAATTAGAATACTTACTCATTGAATGGTTTGCAAAAACAGGATATCCATGCCTGTTAAAAAAATCACTCATAAAGCCTTCTTGAATTGATCCGTAACTAGATATTATTGGCAACTGTATTTGAGGCATTTGCTCAACTTGTTGTTCATCGTCAGATATACACTAAAAATAGTTGAACAATTTATTATAGTATGAAAATATATTATTTGGTGGTTAATAGACTGGTAGGTAATTTAAGTAATTAAAAGCATGTATTTACATATCCAAACGCTATGTTATCTGAATATCTATAAGTGCTGTAGTAATTATGTTGACATGTATAATTACATATTTTCTGTATACTATATTATAATAAATATTAAATAAAATTTAGAAAAACGTGTTTACAAATAGAATGTCCAAATGTAAATTAATACAATTACATAGATTAGTAAATTTTTTTAAAAAAATTAGCTCAAATATTAACTTATAAAATTGCAAGAATGGAAAGTAAAAATATGTTCTATACGAAATAGATGATTATTATTAAAATACTCATGTCTAAAAGCACACTATTATTGAATAATATTTCCAATGAAATATAAAATTATTTTAACATTAATAATTCAAATTATCCACTTGTATTGTGTTATATTGGTACTTAGACAATATTATCAATGTGTAAACTATTGTAAACATAAGCTGTTCAAAGCTAGTATCAATGTATATAGTAATACATTTGGCTAAAATGTAATATATGGTAAATTAGTATGTGGGCCAGTACTTTTTTATTCTCCTGAGCTGAAATCCCCCCTCTCCTTTCTGCCTTTGATTTGAATTTTTATTTGTTTTGAAAACAATGATAAAAAAATAATAATAACAATGTGTTTTAATATACTATTTGACTATAACGACTTATGTTTGTGGGTTATATTTTGTGATTATAGTATATAATAATATGCTATTAAGAGGTAAGAATATCGACCGTTTCTAAAGATTTCAATATAGGCAATTTTCTATTTGTGTGCATGTGGGTCGTGTAAATGTGTGCGTAGTAAGAGATCTGTAAGTGACTGTGTATAAAATAAATAGCGGAGCGCTCCGGCATGACGTGTCCACACATGTCAGTAACAGTAACAGTATTTTCTATAATAAGGAGAATATGTGTATTTACTATCAAATCGCTCAATAAACTATATTATTGGAAATACAAAAATAAATTTTCATAGAATTTTTTAATACTATTCATACCCCTTAAACTAATGTATTTACTATTATTAATACAGCGTAAGTAGGTTGATTTAATTTTAAGAGCTTATGTTATAAATTAATATTTAATCTAATTTTATAAGAAAATAAATATGTTATCTTGCAGGTAATCTACATGATTGAATTATTTTGCATTTTAGCCAATATTTTATTTCTTATTATTATTAAAATGTTTTTCATGTAGTTTATAAGTTATCTAACCTAAAATAATTCTAACCTAACCAGAGCAGACGCTGAATGTACATTTTTTATAATACTAAGCATGTTAATTATACTGTGTAGTATACTAGTATCCGATATACACAGTAGTTGCTGATTTATATTACGACTCATAACACTGTTATACATAACATATAATATGGTCAAACTTTTTATTATATTCTATAATATATCCTATCTTATTATAATATACATTTAGCTTCAATATAATATCTGTGTACTTCAACCACAACATAAACTAGAAATCGGCTGAAAATATTTTAAGTGTATTACCTGTACACTGCTATTACTATCATTGCTGTCATCTGAATCCAATATAAGTATTGAATCATCTATGATACTATGACGTTTTTGAGATACTTCTCCGTTGTGAGTCGAGACTTGCCCTTCAGACATACTCGAACTTCCACTACAATTTTCTAATTTAATTTTCTTCTTTGCTGCATCCTTATCTGAAATTCAATATTTAATGCTTTATAAAAATTGTTTGAACAAGTTAAAATCATCAAGTTACCAGTGGCAAAAATATTTTCTATGTGTTACATTAAATAGTTGAATACTAGAATTGATATTCTCGTTTAATAGCTAAATGAGTTAGTTTTTTTATATCCACTTAACAGTAAAATAAATAACAATATTTAATATTAATGAATATACAGAGTGATTATGTCGTTGTAAATGTGTTGTATTCTAACCAGGCAATTAATAATTTAACTCTTATAAAAACAACATCTGTTGTTCATTCTGTTGTTCAATTCATGTTGAAATGTAGATGGGCTTAATAATTAAAATTTTAAAAGAAAACCTATGAGGTTCACTAGATAATAATATTATTCTTACACCTAAATTTTATAAGAGGTCAATTCAATCTAGTTTATAAACTAACAGACCTAAATGTATATTTTGTGAGCGTACAATTTGCTATCTTATGCATTTGTAAGACAGAGAGAATGTATGCGGGATAGTGCCCTCTTAATCAAAGATAAAAAGTGACCACACCATTATTATACTACATTGTTGTGCCTGTTGGTTGACTTTTATTTCATTGGACTTTATTTTGGGAATTTGTGTTAGGTTAGACATGTATTAATCAGTTGGTTATTGATTTTTTTGAGTGAGTTTCATATATTTAGCATATATAACAAATTAATCAAATAATAATAAATCATACCTGTAACTCTTTTGCAAACTGCACAGCACCACTCTTGTTCAGCTTCAAGAAAACTGCACAACCTATGTGTTCCATTTGATCCACATGAATTGCACAAAAGAATTTCCCATGGTCCGCTGTTTAGAAAATAAAAAAAAAGTATATATTAACGCAACGTGTATTATTATTTTTACATATTTTTTTTAATTTTTAATTTTTTATAATTAAGTTTATCTATATTATAACAAAAAGTTGAATATTTTTGAATAAGAATCAAATTTATTTTAATATATCAATGTCACAAATATTTCATACGTTATTTAGATACATATGGATTATTTAATGCTGTTAGTTTAAAGCTGGTTGCTTTTTTGTGCATTTAATCCAATATGCAGAAGATAAAAGTATATACAGTAAACTTTCGGTAACTCGAAGCTCACAGAAAAAGAATTTTAAGTTATCAAAATCTTAATGTGTTGTTGGTATTTGGTAGTGAATTTTATTCGTTTGAGGTGTTGAGAATTTTGAGTTATTAATGTTTAATTACCGACAGCACACTGTACTTCCAGAAGTCCTATTTTAATTTTGAAAAATATTTGAATTCCCAATTCTCTTTGCTTAATAATTAAAACTATTATTGTTATAAAAAAAAATTACTTACGATGGGAGTTGATACTCTTCGTTATGTGGACATAGACATGTTTCTATATTGCATTTTCTTTGCCTTTCCGAGAGCTCGGCAAAAGCATTGGGTACAGTTTCCCAAGAGGGGTCCCTGTGAATAAATTTTTTGTTGAAACTTTTTATAGTATTAAATAATTTAAAGCGTAGATTAAATAACACCATAGATAGTACAAACTATTATAAAATCTGAATAATGAGTGACAAATGGCTGCATTGGTGTTGCCTATATCATATTATATTATAGTGTTATTTAATCTATGGTATCAGTGAATGCATATTAATTTTGTAGAAGACTTAAAAGTTATTAAGACCATTTATTTACAATACAATTATAGAAGGATCATCTTTTAAAACTACTTAATAGGTAATTATTAAATTAGTAACTTCTAGTTCCAAATTTACTTAAAAAAAAAATGATATTTAACGTATAAAGCATCTTTAAACAAACAAGGTAATTTTAAGTGCTTATTAGTTTGAAATATTATTCCATTTGATAAAAATGTATTAGTTTCTTTTCGTGTTTTCTTTCGAATGATGAAAATTTTAGTTTCATATTCAGAAGCAGAATATTTATCGTAGTACTCCAAGATTCATGAAAATAAAATTTAATAGAAATCATATGTGAATCGAGCCCATGAAGTAATATAAAAATTGAATTCTTCTCATATGAAAATTAAATTTTTTATTGTTTATAATTTTGTACTTGATAAGGGAAACTTAACACTTTTTCTTATGGTTTCATACATACATACTTATTACATTTCAATAATTGGGATAAATAAGACTCAATTTACCTTGATGGTATGTATATTCCAAGCGTTAGCATTCTGGATTTGAATTTTTCAACATCGTTGCATAATGGGCATTTAAAATAGTAGCCTGTATTTAAGGCCAAATCTTTAACACATTCTCGGTGAAACCAAGCATCACCTTTGCAACACGGTGCCCAAATAGAAGTTGGTATAGGGGACGGTACAACAGCATCTTTACAAATAGCACATTGAGCAGTAGACTTTTTTAACGCAGATAAATTAACAGTTTGCGTAACACAATGCTTTTGGCAAAACGATCTAAAGATATTTGTTTCAATAAGAATGATATAGAAATAGGTTTACAAATATAAAATTAAATACGTACTTAAATGACTGAAAGTATTGATGTATTGATCCGTTTTTCATGCCACAAGGTAGATGAAACACTTTTCGACATTTTCCTCGACAGCATGATATGGAAGCGCCTTTTTTTTTGCAATAAAAGCAATTCTAAAACAACAATCATGATGTAACTATAATCATAACAGCAATTAGGTTGTGGCTTGGGGGGGGGGGGGGCTTAGCCCTCCCTGATTGAATTTAAGCCCCCCTATATTTATTCATATATTAAACCTTGTTTTAGTTAATCTAATATTAATTTATCATGTTTTATTGATAAAATGTGCCAAACAATTTTATTAAATGTTTGAATGTACTTTAAAATAATATTTGACATTTACTTTTTTACTTTTTAAAATTAATTTGTAATGAATAACTCTAAGGATTTATGAAGTGTTTGGAGGATTTCATAAGATCAGAAATTGTTGTTACCAAAAATGTTTTAAAAGTTATTGGCTTGGAAATTCTGCAAAACCCCTTAAATTCATTGAAAAACTAACAAATTTTTCCAAATTATTAAAAACTATTTATTATAGCAATAACTTTGCTATTTAATATGAAAGTTTATTTTCGGTCTATGCGAATATTGAAAACATTGATAAAATAAACAATTTATGCTACAAGAACGATTTAGTTGTGTTCTTCCACCCTTTCTCCCTTCTATTGCAAGTTTTTTCAATTCTTTGTAAGTTCCTTTATCTAAATCTAACATGATTTGTTTCATATAAGACCGTCTTCCTGGTTTTCTTTCAATTTTCAAATATTTTTAACTATTTATGTCTATAATACTAGACACTGTAAAATATAGGAAGAACATACTTGCTTAGATGCTCGAGAAAGTTCAGCTCTAATGTCTTTTAATAAAAATCCATAAATGCCTTCATTGTCTGCACCATTTTGAAGGGATCTTGATGATAATAGCTGAAAATAAGTTTATAGTTATATTTTACTAATAATATATTAATGTTTTATAAATCCACTTACAATACAATAATGATGAATAATAACATCATCTAATTGGTATAATAATCCATATAATTTTTCACTTATTTCTTTATGTCCACACAACATACATGCTTTGTTATGCATTAAATTCAGCTCTACCATCACATTTTTGCGTATGGGTTGACAAACCGTTGGCTTCGATGCATTACCTGTTAAAATTATAACATTTCATTAAAATTCAGTTTTAAAAATTAATAATAGTTGTTATATTTTAGATAAGTAAATCAACATTTTCAAGCATTTGATTATGCAACTGTTGCACATTATCTATTTGGAGTAATCATTTTTCATCACCTTTTTTTTTTTTTAAATTGGTGTGACAGAGAACTTATTTTCTAAACTGATAAGAATACAACACTTTCTAGAAATTGAGAAAATTATATAGGATAGGATATGGAATATGGAGACGGCATAATGAGCTAAGGAGTAAATAGAAATATCATCGGGACAAGGTGACTTAGAAATTTAAAGGAAACACACTCTATCGACCATCAGTAACTGAGTTAACTGAAATGCAACCATGAGAGGGTAGATACTGAGAGAGTGTTCATGCATTATAGGGTTGGATTGGAGAGGAATTTTTGTTAGAGGTTTAGTTTTATATACTGATGAAAAATATTTTATGATGAGGTCGGATATGCCCTCACCATTTCTGGCTATTTCCACATCTAAATGTAGAGACTTAGAAATAGTTTGGGAACGCGTATTGTAAGATACCCACTTCCAAAAATATTTAGGATCAGTCCTGTACGTTCTGAACAATGTATTAAGTCATTAAACACTAATTTTTATTGAGATTTCTCTTGTGATCTTTTTTTTTTTAACTGAAAACCATGTATAAAAGAGAAGCTTTTAATAATAGAACATCCTGTAATAGATGTGAGAAAATGTGTGCACTTAGTTATACCTGATTTTATATTTAGCCCACCAAAGAGATGTAATAATAATATGTTAAGCAATACATACTATATACATATATACTTTTTAACTCAATATTCAATTATGTCCTCCATAGGTACCATATTAATTAATTAAAATGTATAATGATACTTAAACCAAGAATTAATAATGTTTATGCAAACTTAATTTAAAGTGATATATTTTTAACTTAACAATTTATTAATATGGATATTATGGATAATTTAAATCAAATTTAACAATATTGATTAGAATTAATTTTGAAAATAAAAATTCCGGCAAACCGGACGGTGGATACTCACGTGTTCTAGAAACTGGCGCCATGGATGTTATGAATATTTGTCCTCGTGTGGATACCCGTTCGTCGCCGCTTCTGCTGACCCTGTTGCTCTGACGGCGATAACGAAGAAGAATGCAATTTGCCACGGCTGCTCGACTTGTAGTGGCTGATTACGATTTCTGACTAGGAACACTAAAATGACGGTAGAGGTTACTGATGAAGCACTGACACTTATACTGATACTGATGTACTGGAATTCTAAAATATTATTATACATTCCTTTGTATTTTCATAAAAAGTGTACTGTATGTCATCTACCAGTACGATATTATTATATTTTACGATTAAAATTAATATTTTATTAGGATTTTTTTCACTGAGTACTTAATATCTTCGATTTTAGAAACCTTTTTTCTAATAATATTCACTATATACGAGTACCCTTAGCTAAATTCATTTCGATACGCAAATTATATAAATTATAACACAAGAATTTTTACAATAAAAAAGTGGATTTACATTATTGTTGTTTTTTTTCAAAAATCGTTGTGTCGCAATTGCAGTAAGTATTTCTCAAAAACACAAAAAATTGCATGTATTTTAAAATGTTAAAAACGCGAATATTTCCCAACTTAATTTTTTTAAATAAAAATATAATACTTAATGTATCCGTATATCTGGGTTATGTTTATTTTCCGTAGTTATTTTAGTTCATACTATTCAACTAGTGTTTTATTTGTTATAATAGTCCCTGCTAACGTTTCGTGTTAATTTTAATCATCATAACGAACAGTAACATTTTGTCAGCGTAGGATATTTTATATTATATTTATATTGTAATTATTAGTACGGTAGCCGGTAAGTTGAACGAATATTATTTGCACATGATCATATAATAATTCGTATTTAATAATATACTTTAGAAGGTTCAAGTATCCAAGAATAATATTTTTAAATTATAACAAAATAACTAAAATTGTTATTTACTAAAAATAACTATAAAAAAATTGTGTTTACATATTTTTTTTAGATTTTTTGGTTACAGAATAATTAGTTGCTTACATAAAACATTGTTTTAAATGTTTAATCCTTAGCTATAAAAGTTAAACATTTTATTATTATTCAATTACTAAATAATTAGTAATTTTTGAATTTGCTTAATTTTTTATAACATTTGAACATTAAATTCTTATAAAAAAAAATCTTGCCTATGTACTTTTAATATTTTTATACTGATAATGTAATAATGTGTTAATAATGCCTTGTATTTTCAAGCTTTTTGACCAACAAATAAAATTGTATTGACATATTTAATTGAAACAATAACTAAAATATCGGGCAAGTGGGTGACGCACTGACGCTCTGCAATATATTATGCAAGTGGGAATGCAATGAAGGAGATACGCGCTGTCGGACGAAGACCGGTCGTCGCCTCGTGTCTTCTCTTTTCGATCAGAGTATAATAAACTATATTTCGAATTTTATCAAAAACGTTTGTAAACTTATATATTGAACGGGACTGTTACTTGCAATCAACAAATTTGTTACAGTGGAGTAATGGACACATATTAGCGAACGGTAGTCACTCGACGAGAATCTTGTAACCAGTTCAATACTAACAAACAAAAACACGAGTAGACATAACCAACTGATTACAATGTGATTTTAAACAAAGGTGTGTGGGATTGCAAGAGGTGCTGTCATTTTGGGTTAAAAAGCTTGAAAGACGACACTCTATTAACAGGTGGCGTCGTGCACAAACGTGCTCAAAAAGGCATTCCGGCCGTTGGCTTGTGAATGTACAATTGCCTGGTCAAAAGGTAAAAACAAAACGGTAAACGAGATCAAATAGTTTTACTTACCGTTAGTAGAAGACTTGCAATCTAAATTTCAGATTCGAACGGATGAAAATTCACCAGAAAACTATGATACCGATACGGGCGGTGACAAAATGACGACCGTCTCGAACAATGATATCGTAGTAAATGCCGACCGTGTGGATGTGCGGCTGTCGTAGCGCCCCTGTCTGGGTTAGGTGAGATAATAAACATGGCTGCCATCGCGTCGGTACCACACCGATAAATAAATAATTATACGTTTTTATTTTTCTGGTAATGTTTAAAACCAAAATTTTATTGTTTGCGAAATGTATTTTGTTTGGGCTATGATATAGATATTTGCCCTTTTTTAAGTCCAAATTTGCGGTTTCTGGCAATGGGTACGAGATTAATATTAACGAAAGTAATTTGGTGTCTACTGTAACTGTAGAGTTGCCAACCCAAATCACACGTAATTGCCAAAAAGAGGTGCTCCTATTTTCATCGATCATCTTAAATATTATATATTATTGTTAAGTCCTGAATATACTGAATATTTTTATTTGGCTCGTCAATTATTGGATAGTTTTATTCGGCATTTTGAAAGTATATAATAATATGGTCGTCACTCAATATCACACAATATACACAGACTTTTGCATTGATGTGATGATTATGCCAATTTTGGTCCATTTGACCAATGTTCTACCTTTCCCTTTGAAAATTATGTGGGTGTTTTAAGACATATAATACAAAAATATTATTTGCCATTAGGATAAATTGTAAATAGATATAATAAGAAAACAAGTGTTCCAAAACACATAGATATTAACCAAGATAAATTTCATCTTTCTGGTCCTTATTACAATGGACCAAAACATGAAAGTACTACGATATATTCTCAATTTAAGGTTCTTTAACTTTTTTGCAGCCGTGAAGCTGTACCGCAGTCTTCTATAACTAGTGTTGAATGTATTGCAGATGCCAACCAAAGTCAATCAAATTATATTGTAAATCATGTAAGTGTAAAAGATTTGTGGAAGATGTAAAAGAATTTTCATTTAAATGTTCCTTTTTTAATGACAACTGTAGTAGTACTTCAATAACTACACCAAATAATTTTATTCTTGGACAGAAAAAATATGTTAAGGATCAGTCTTATGACCATAGTTCTGTACACTACAGTTTATGTGTAAGTTGTGAAAAATGTCATGGTTTTGAATCTATTAAAAATGAAAAATCTTTAAAAGATTTGACTGGGTGGGTCTTCGTACGCTCTTTTTAACTTACTTTTAAATATGCTTCCAGATGTAGGTATAAATAGTACCTTAACAAACAGTAAGAAGCTTCTACTAATTTTAATGAAACGAAAACTTGGTGTTACCTTTTCAGCTCTTGGAGTTTTATTTAATATTCATTGTACCACTGCCAGCAGAATTTTTATAAACTTACTTTCTATCTTATGTGATAAAATTAAACATTTTATATTTTGGCCTAGTAAAGAAACTATCTCAGAAACTCTCCCATATGCTTTCAAAACAAATTATCCAAACTGCTGTTGTATCATAGACTGTACAGAAATAAAAGTATAGTAGCCTACAACAGTTGAACAAAGAGTATGCATGTACTCTAGGCATAAGAGTGCCTACACCATACAATTCCTTGTTAGCATAACACCAAATGGTGCCATTAGCTTTCTCTCTAAATATTATGGTGGACGTTCTAGTGATACATTTATCACTAAAAACAGTGGATTTCTTTCAAACCTAGAACTGGTAGATCAAGTTTTGGCCGATAAGAGCTTTCCTGGTATTAAAACGAATTGTGAATATAATAGTTCTATTTTAATTATGCCCCCAATCTTACACAATGGTAATTTTATTGAAGAGGACGTTATAGAAACTTATTATGTTGCAAGTGTTAGAATACACATTGAGAGATTCTTTGCCCTGCTCAAAACATTTGATATATTAAATAAAATTCAAACAGAGCTGCTCCCTTATATTGATGATAAAATGCATATCTGCTGTTCTTTGACCAATTTACAACTACCAATCATTAAACAGTAATTCAGTTTAATTCATAAGGTAATATACATTTTGGTTTTGTAATATATTTTTTCACATTCTTAAATACTAAATTGAGAAACATTTAAAACAATTAAATAAACTAGTATAAATAATAATAAGTAATAATTCGTATTATTTTTTTATTCATACATTATTTAATAATTATTATTGATATAAAGTAATATGAACATGAACATCAAGTAAAATTTTTATTGTAACACATTGTTTGAAACAAAGAAAACAAAATAACAAGTTCACACAATATATAAATATTATTAAATATAATATGATAATGTAATATTAACAATTTGAATACATTTGCTCAATTTTGGTACGTAAAAATTAAAGTAGAAATATTCAATTTTAGGCAATAGAGAACTCATAAATTTATTATCTTGATTAATAGTTAATAAACTGGGTTAAATGGTATTATAAATAAATGAATCACAGAATTTTAAACCTGAACAGTACATCAATAATTGGACTTCAGTGTAATATAAAGATCTTTTTAACTCAATTTAACCTTTTTCAATATGTAAGTATTTTAAATTAGGCACATTATTTTCAATTAGTTGTTTATTTTTACATGAAATAGAACATTCTATCTCAATTATTTTGTAGATTTCTCCATTGTGGAGAACAAAGCCATCAGGGCTTGCAAAAACCCATGATGTTTTACAATGAATAACTAATCCAGAATTAGTACCTCTACTTCTTTATTTTTTAAAAGCTGCAGGCTCAATTTCTTGACCATATTTGACATTAATACTACCAGTTTTACCTAAATTAGTTTCTTTTATAAGAGTGTATGTAAGCTTGTTGAGGCCAACAGATGTCCAATCTCTGCATGTATTAATTGTATGCGCCTTAACACTTGCTGGAATATGAAAGTGCCTACAAGCTTTACAAATAGCCAATAATGACTGAGCCATGGTTTCATTATAGATATTCAAACAAGTTTCAGATGATAAAGCAATATTTTTTATGTAAAAATCATTTTCTTTGAAATGAAGTGGATATTTTAGGTAAAAAATATTATTTATGAATTGTTTGTTTTGGTTAAGTATTATGATTAAAAAATGTTCTCGGTTTAAACTATATATGATACTTTGTTCAACTTGTGCAATAATATTATTTAAAATTTGTTTACTCTCCCTTTCAACTGTAGTAAGGCTTTCTTCTTTTAAAAGTTTACTAAAAGTAGATGGTATATTTAAAATATTATGTTTTAAAATTAGATATTCATGACTCACAGGTTCTACAACACCTATAGTTGGTTTTTGTTTCTTACGAGGAAATAGTTCTTCGATGGTTTTTCCTTTTTAGTTCACCCACCTTCGATGGTTTGCACCATTGCTGCGGTATATCTGTTTTTGAAGTATTTTGTTCATTATTAATGTAGTATATCAGCTACATATGTGCTTACATTTCCGCCTGCCCTTGCAGGACAGTCACATGACTTTTGATTCACTTGTCTACCTGAATTAATCTATTAAATAAAAAAATACTATTATTTATAGGGAATAATATAGTTATTTTTATTATTATAATTAAATGTAGGTGTAACTAATTATTATAAATATTTAATTTAGTACCTATGTGCTTTAAAAAATAATTTTTAACTTACCTACTTCAAGAGTATCTTGCCATGGGTTAGAGGACACAAAAGTTTGTCTAACACAATGTCCATTTATTCTAGAAGTAACATGTTCGGTTTGCTGAGGTTTTATTTCTTTGACATCAAACAAATGCTCACTTTCAACTAACTTTTGTCCATTATTGTTAGAAAATTCAAAATTACACATCACAGATTGGAAACCACATCTAATAATAATTACATCTACCATTTGTTAAGTGATTTGCAATTGAAGGTAATTAAATTTAAAATAATTACAATTTAAATTCAAAAAGTATAACAAGTATAATAATAATTTTAGCTAATTTCATGTTTTATTAATGACATATGTTTATTATTGTTCAATACATAATCATATAAATATATTTATATGTCCTATCAGTATTTCTATGGTTCAATACTATAATTTATATTGTTATTACTGATAGGTACCCATATTTAAAGTATTGAATGAGTTTGAAATTTTACTTTTTTTAATATTTTATAGTTAGTACAATAATACTGCCAACAAAAATAATTTATTGCTGATTAAATTTAGGTAATACCTACTGTCCTACTACAAATTAAATATAATCATAATATGCATGTGTGTATAGAGTGAGTTATATATTTATGAATATAAAAAAGTCATTGCTAATTTTTTGATTTTACGACTTATTAAAAATTACTAAAACCTTAGGGGGGTTATTGACGATTTTATGAATGAGTCTAATATTGCGCGTAAAATCGGCGCTACCAAGTAGTACGCGAGTTGTCTCCCCAGAGCGATAGTTGTTTTCCTGCACTGTGTGTTATCCTCGTGCGACGCCGCTCCCAGTGCCGGGATTACGTCATATTGTACCTTACGCAATCCTGTCATTCATATAGCATACTATTTGTATTAATTTGTTATTATTTATTGGGCCAACCAGGCAACTACTGCCGTGATTATTATACATACCCGCTTGTTGGGACTCAATTTATTAATCTTATTCAAATTATTACTTTTAATACTTTATTACTAATATTACGATGTAAATTCTTTGTATTATTTTCTTTTATATAAGTAAAATAATTACGAAAATTATATAATTAATAACATTAATAACTATATAACATTCAACAATCATTTTTTTAACTTCGCATTTTTAAAATAAAGTTTTCATAGTTTGGACTCCAATAATACACAACTTTAACTTAAAATTACAAAAAAATAATACTTAAATAATATTCTTCATGTATAATACATATTATTACTGTCAATAATATAGTAATAACATATTATACCAAATAGTATTGTATATGCCTCACATGAATATAGTATGACGCATGAAGTAAACGTCCGACAAGACACAATTTCAAAGCCGATAGACTCCGCTAGCCGCGCCGCCTAGGGGACGAATTTTATCCATACAGCAACAACAACCCCGTCAAGAGCGTGGTGGGGTGAAATTCCTGAGTCATTGGCAGGTCCAGAGTGCCACGTTCTTGGCAGTCGCGTCATTGTGTTTTTCTCTCTACAACAAGTAAGACGCATATTGACGCATCCACTACAACACTTAACTGGTGAGTATACCTACGGCCAAATTAAAATATACTTATACGCATATTGTCATGTTATACCTATAAGGGTTGTGAGGTATAGGAAATTGCATTCTTGATTGCTATTATTTGAAAAAATACCTTTCTTAAGAGGATGTCAGCGCACTATTTGTTTTCTCTCTCTGACCCACGCGCAACATAGTCAAAACGCATTTGCGCAGAATCGTTTTTTCTATGTTTTTAAGTAATCTTAGAGTAAAATCCCTCATTACAAAAAAGATAGAGAGTAATATTTTAGAGGGAATGAATCGATTTTATATTTTATTGTTATTCGACTTTCAAAATAAACAAAAACATTTTGTAAATTTAAATTACGTTTAAATTGTTTTTAAACAATATTTAGAGAAATTGATACCTATGTCATTCCCTCAAAAATATTATTCTCTATCCATTTTGTAATGAGGGATTTTACTCTAAGATTACTTAAAAACATAGAAAAAACGATTCGACGCAAATGCATTTTGCGCGTGGGCCGGAGAGAGAAAACAAATAGTGCGATGACATCCTATTAACACAATATTTTGCTATCCAACGCGTAATTTAGGCAGTAGGCGAGTGATTATTTTATTATAGCACAGTCATATCATTTTTCTGGGTTTTTTTCTCCAATTAATAAATACATAAGTTAGGAATTTAGAACACAATTTTAATTTCTTTCTTTGCCACTGTTGGCAAACCCGTTTCATGCGCTTATCGCACCGCCGGTCGCGTACGTACACGAGGTATAATTCCCACCAATGGGCCTCCGCCGCCGCCGTGTTCTCCCGTTATCAGTTATAGTACCTACTTATACCATACGAAATAATAGAAATTCTTAATGAATTGTAGACTATCCTTAAAACTTTAATATCTAATAATAGTCTTAAGTGTTTTAAAAATATTAAAAAATGTCCTTACTAGCTCAGTTAAATGCTCCATATGGTATTTTCAATTTAATTTATTGTCATAGACCAATCATAAATATTTTATACTTGTTAGTTATTTTAATTCAACATAATTACAGCCAATCGTATGTTTACAATTAGCATTATGAAAATTTTTTTGAAATTTTTAGTACTATTTACATTATTATAATAAATATTACATTTTATAAAATAAGATTTGTTTAAATTTATTGCCATATAGTTACCATCAAACTACGCCTTTATAATTTAATCGATGTATTACCTAATTTAAATAACAGGCCATTTGATTTTCCTTTTAATAATACTATGGTATCATCACAAAAGTGTCTTGTATACGGGTCTATGTCGTTTGTTAAATATTAATATTAATCAGTTTGATAATTTAATGTCATTTAAACCCCATCTTAAGTCTAAAGATTTTTCAAAGATTATATCATTATAATAAGACTGTTATAAAAACCCGTACTTAAATAACAGATTGTTTTTTCAATTATATTTTTTTGTATTCTTAAGGTGATGAAAACTCGCTCCCCCAGCACAAGCTTTGCTTTTATGGCCAATATGTCTATGATATCTCATGTTATTCTTTTTTGTATTATTTATGTTGTTGCTTTAAATTGCATTATTATTATTATTATATTATTACTTAAAGAAATATAAAATATAGAAAAATAAATGTTTAATATTTAAGAAACGGCGCAAAACTGTTTGAAATTCCGACATATTATTAAACTGATAGAAATAGTTTAAAAAAAAAATATATTTAAAAAGTTAGTACAGGCAATCATTTTCAATTCAACCAAATAAAATAATTATCATTAAAACCCAACGTTTTTTTTGAACTTAATATTTAATGTGTAATTTACAGTGTAATATCTAGTGGTTAGGGATGTTATGATTTTATTTTAATAATATAATAATAATAATAATACACATACTTACATTATATAAAATTAAATAAAAATATGTTCAAATTTTGGCTTAGTTATATTTTTTTTTAATAAGGTAAAATTGTAATGAGAGTATAGATTAATATTTAATTTTTACAAAATTAATATTTTTCATTTCTTAATTCTTTGTTGCCAACCTAATAGACCCAAATAAAACAATGTAAAATTTAAAATGTAACCGAGCATATAATCATGATATCAGAATTTATGCTTTATCACAGATATTAAATATATCTTTAATTGTGTTCTTTACTATTCTGTTCTTATTGACATGATGGCAATAAGGGGGAAGGGAATTAAATTTTTGCAGTGGTATTCAAATTAACATTAAATTATTATAATAATATTATGTTCTTTAAATTATTTTTTTTGTTTTAGACTAAAATTTCAACATGTCCCAAGACTGTCCAATTTGTTTATGTGACATTGACAACAAAAGCTATACAAATGTGTGTAAACATTTTTTTTGTTATACATGTTTAAAACAGTGGTCAAAAGAATGTTTATTTCTACGCCCAAATGTAAGTTTAGATAAAACATAATAGTTATTAGTTGTTAAACGTAACCATATCATATTATATAAAAAATGTATGTAATCTAAATTTAACTTCAGGAAAATGTCGTATTACTTGTTGTCTGAAGTATTTATTTGGTACAACAGAAAAAATCTAATTATATTGATTTATGCAGATAACATAAGAATTAATTTGATTATAACTAATTAGAAACGTGTTGAGTAGTTTGTGTCTTATCACAAAAGTTATGTTTTATATTTTTGTTATTTAGTCTGAACCCACTTGTCCAGTATGCAGAAAGAATTTTATACATATCTACCATTCTTTTGATGACTTAGAAAATCATAAAAGCACATATACCATCATTCCAGGAATAAACCATGACATTTTACCATCGTAAGAAACACATTATTTTTTTACATATGAAATTTATATTATGTCTAAATTTACAATATTTTAATCACAATGCTTGTTTTTCTAGTGCAATACCTAGAACTTTAAGTGTAAGAACCTTTAGTTCTATGTCAAATGGTAATAGGTAAGATATTAATAATTATTAACTATTAGATAAAGACTATTTAACATAATTTTACAATAGTTGTACATTGAAATTTCAAGATAAAAAACGTGTCATAAAATTTTTGTAAATATATTTAAAACATTTTTATTAATGATAAAGCAATTCACAAATGATTCCAAGTCTGTTAACACAAGACATCGATAATTTTATTAGTATATTGCAGCATACTATGAACAACCAACTAAACATAACAATATTTTTATACTATTTGCTCAAATGCATTATATTACACCAATAGTCCCTATAATTATAAATATTATGTATTTGAATATTGTATTGTATATAAAAAAAATATTTTTATCTTAAAATATCTGAATTTTTATGTTCTGTCTAGAGAGTTCAGTGGAATGAACAGGTTACTTCGAAATAATGGCTATCCTGGACAAAGTGGACACCAATAATTGGTAAGTACCTTCTTATTATAATTTTGTTAAGAGAACTCCATTCTCCATTATGTGTTTGTTCTTTGTTATAAATGTACAACATAGCAAAATGTACGTTCCAAATAATACATTTAATAAATTATTTTAAAACTTATAGTGGATTGAGGTAACTATTATACAATTTAATAGTAAGATTGTCTAGAGCATCTCTGAGACTTTTATTGATATTATAGTTTTGAATTTTGTTTTAAAATGCTCATAATTTTTAGTTGAAAAGTCAATGATTAAAAAGCCTCCATAGTTTCCTGCATATTACCTTTAAATTTGAATAATATAGTGTTTTAGATTCTGATGTGTGTGTGTTTCTGTTTATATAGGATTAAAATATTCCTAATTAATATAACTATTATTTTTTTTTTCTAGATATGAACCAGAGGAAGAAATCTACCGCTGTGATTCTTTAGCTGAGATTAAATCAAAATCGTCAATTTCTTCCCACTTTATTAAAAACATCAATTCTCCACTAGCATCATTTGCACCAATAATTCTCTCAGATATTTTTGAAGCGACTTCTTTTATACTGGAATAAAAATACATTAACATGTTAATAAAAATAGATGTATCATTAATTTAAAAAGGTTTCCTGCAGATGACACCATAAAATATCAAGTAAACAATAGGCCATTATTTTTAACTTTGTCAGTATAACAACTAAATTATTTGTTTTTTATACACTATACCAATTGTACCAATAAACATTATTTTAAATAAATGTTGAAATCAATATTTATATACTTAATTAGTGTACACATTTTGTTTGAAAAAAACAGTTAAGTATATTCCACTCGTGTAAAAATATAAACCACAACAAATGTATTAAATTATTGTTATCAATCTGGCTCCGTTGTGTTTGGACCTAGTCTGATGCGTTCTGCTCGCTTATCTAATAAAACATATTTTATTGTTATTATTCCTGATATTGTTATTGTTACTTTAAAATGATCTGTTCAATATACCATGTTGGAATTTCCAGGGGAGAAGATACAAAATGCAAATTATGTACTTGCACTTTGCGTGGGCGGGCTTCAGAGAAGCTGTTTTTAGAAATTGAAGCCTTAGTAAATTCTGTTGACTTTATGAGCGACCAATTTGATAGTTTTAAAAATCATGTTAAAAAAATTTTTTGTTCTTTAAAACAAATTCAAACAGAAAATAAATTGATTAAGGATCAGAACATTAAATAATTCGAAATAGTTTTACGCCTTAACAAAAAAATTAACTCACTGGAACAGAGGTCCATTGAAAATAATATTGAACTTGTTGGTATCCTCGAATCCCCTGAAGAGTCGTGTACTGATATAGTTAATAAAATTACATCAAAGATAAACGTTGAAATTGTAGTTCATAACACGTACAAAATATTCACAGGTAAAAATAAAAATCCAAGAAAAAATGTTGCCGTAATTAAGTCAAAAGATTCCGGACACCAATTCTAACTCAATCAAAATAAATGAAAATCAAGGCTAATCAACTTCACCAGAACTGGGAAAACAACAATATTTTAATCAATGAGCCATGACACAAGTAAACAGAAATCTCTTTTAAGAGGCGAAAAAATTTTCACGAGAGGTTGGAATTAAGTTTAAATGGTTTAAAAATTCGAAAAATTTTTGCAAAAAAAAGTGAAATGTCTAACGTTTTTAATATTGATGACGATAACTCACTATCTAAAATAGTGTAGTAAATGCTTGTGAATTTGGCTTTTATTAAATTCAGAAACATGTATAATTTATAGAGATTTAGCGAACAAAATACAATTTGTAATTCTATATAGGTACTATTCATTTTAAATGTTTATGGATTTTAAAGTATACTGATCCGTATATTATATATTATATATTTAAATTTGTTATACCTTTGATTAGGAGGGATATCAAATTAACCAAATTAATTACTTAAATACTAGTTTGCTACGTAGATGATACAGTACTTTTTGTTGATGGCCAATACTGGAATAAAGTATTTGCTAGTGTTCAACCAGAGATGAGTAAAATACAAAAATGGTTATGTGAAAATAATTTATTCCTAAACTTAGAAAAAACCTACATATTACCACACTACATAGTTAATTTGAATCAACCAAATAAAGCAAATTTATGTACACATGAGAGTGATGTAGGTACCTACTGGTAAAGGTAATAGGTAAAAATACTTAAAGTATTTCATAGTTTGAACTTTAAGCTAGTACTCAACAATTTGAAGTATATTTCAAAAAGAAAACAGCTTGATCTTACAAAAAAATGTTGGCAAGGGCGAGAATTAATCGGTGAGATCCTTCGCAATCTAACATTCACGGGTTTCCATCACATTGAAAGGGAGAAATCTGGTCGAGCAGTAGTAGTTGTTCAATGCACACTACAACCCACAGCTAAACAAGACAACTACCTAACCTGCTCACTACATCACAACAGTGGCCAGCCGTGCTGCTGGTATGACTCCAGCTAGTGTTCAGCGTCCCCTGTACACCTGAACAGTTGATCGTGGTATATATATGAATCATTGTGCGGCGGTACGTTACAAGGTAGAGTAGTTTTTTGAAACCGAATACAGCGCAATCTAACAAAGTAGGTACGCGCACCACTCCGCGATTTCATTTTTTAGAAAACGACAGATGGACGTATGGGAATGACATGAATAATGCTTTTAAAAATGCATCTTTTAATTTAATTAATGTCTCTCGGTGTTTGTTTTCCCAAATCCATATTTCCCCATCCTTAGTCAGATCAATTAATGATAGTATGATGTTTGCGAACTCTTTCATGTATTTTTTAACTACTTACTGTTTATGTAAACCGCTTTTCAGTTATTTGTTTTTGAATTATAACAGAATAAAAAATCATTAAATGAGATAAGTTAATTTACGAGTGAAAATACAATGCCAAAAAATTAGAAATTTCAAACTTCAAATGCTCATAAAAATTTATTTGACTCCCTTTAACTTTTTTTTTTTGTTAAGGGCAGGAAAATATATAATATGAATCTTGTTTAAAAATTTGACGGTCAGTCAGCCTATGATATTACCAAGTATATTTGATGATATTATTGTGAATAAAGTAATTTATGTATAACCTATTTACGTGGAGACTAAGAGCCTTGCTTTAAATTTTCAATCCTTAGCTAAAAAAGTTGAACATTTTATAAATTTTTAACTACAAAATAATTATTAAATTATAAATTAGATAAATGTTGTCAAAATTTGAAATTTTAAAGCTTATGAAAAAAAAATTGTGCGTATGTATTTTTAATATTTTTCAACCGCTATTAGAACGATATATCAGGAGCCTTATAATAAATTTTCACGCTTTTTTAACAAACAAATAAAATTTTATTGATATTTATAGAAAAAAAAACTAAAAAAATTGAAAACTGACAATGTCCGTAAACAGCTCAAAAAGAGTCAAATTATTTGGAAATTGTTATAGTGTATAGAAAATGCTAATATAAACATTCAGTGAAATTTTCAAGTCTCTACAGTCATTTGTTTTTTAATTACAATAAAACAAGAAAATCGTTACATGTTAAATCGAGTGAATATCAAATGTTGTAAAAATATGAATTTCAGACGTTCAAAAAAATTTAATTTGAACTTCTTGTAGGCATTTTTTTTTTTTGATAATGGTAGGCAAACTTATGGATAATCTTGTATTACATTTTCAAATCTTAGATTTAAAAAGAAAATTTTTTATGAATTCTCAACTTAAAATAATTTGCTAATTTTTGTGATTTTTCCGTAAGTTGTCAAGATTTGAACTTTAAATGCTTAGAAATAAAAACTGTGACTAAGGATTTTTATTTTTTTCATCTGCCTTTGAAACAACAACCTAGCAGCCTTCTATTAAATTTTCAAGCTTTTTTACCCAACAGATAAAATGTTAGCACTTTTAATGTCCTAAAAGGTGATGACAGACACAAATAAAATAAAAAAAAAACACACATCATTGTAAAATCAATACATTCATCGCTTCGCTCAGAATCTAAAATACTTAATTACTATCTACAAATTAGTTTAATATTTTATTCCTTTCATTTTTACATTTTTTTTACACATTACATTTAGATTTTATTTTACAATAGTTCAATATGTGAACATAGTTTAAAGTTAAAATACTCATGGATTAAACAAAATTTATTGAAACTATGACAAATATTAAGACATATTTATAAGCCTCAGTGTTTGCCTTAAAAGTAATATCGAGTTGTAGTATTTTAAAGGTCTGGTATCTAATCAAAGATGTTACTAATTCTTCTTCTTGTGACTATAAAAATATTAATGGTATTATGAATTTAACTTATTCTTTAGCAATGTTGTAAATAATATTTCATATTTTTATTTTATGGTGTACAGTGGTCTATTATGCATGATAAATGTCCTATTAGTGACTCAATCTTCTTAACACATATTACTTTAAATTAAATAGAAGAAAATATTATAAACATTAAAGAAAATTCCTCTTTTTTTGATGGTAAATAGAATACATGCAAAACTATATCGATACCTTTAAATATTTTTTTATAATGAAGCATCTGGAATATTTCCTACAAAATTTAAAAAAAATCCCTCATCATTTCTTCATATAAATCAAGAGCTTCTGAAAATATAACTGATTATAGAGCTACCTCTCTCAGTCTCAAACGCTGTCTATTTAAAAAATGTCTTAAAAATGGATTAGTAAATTTCTTAAATGATCATTATTTTTTTTTCTAATAGTCAGTTTGGGTTCAGGAAAGGTATATCTAACTAATGGTGATCTACTGCAGACTTTGAATTTCATTCATTCAAGTCTGGATAGAGGAAATAAGGTAATAGGTATGTTCCTTGATTTGAAAAGAACATTTGAATCGTCGGTCAACTATAATATTTTTTATAAAGAACTTAAAGTATTGTGGTATCCGTTAGAATTCTCTATCATTATTCTCATATTACCTTTCAAATAAACACTCAACACAGGTAGTTAGAATTAATGAGTGCTTTAGTTTTTCGATTTCTGTTAACTGTGGTGTTCCTCAAGGTACCGTCTTAGGACCTATACTATTCCTTATATACATTAATGAACGTATTAATTTAAAAACTTATGGTAAGGTAATTTGTTTGGCGTATGATCCATCAGTGTTACCTTGAACATGATAATATTGACAATCTATATAGCTTAACTAATAAATGTATCAAAAACATTAGCCTGGTTAGATAAAAATTTTCTTGAACTTAATGTTAACTTAATTGTTATTTAATTTATAAGAACTATTTAATGTATTTATATTTCAAATTGTGAACTCATGGGCCCCCACACGAACATGTGATTTATTGAAGAATAAATGAAAATAAAATAATATGTAGATTAAGCTACGACGTGACATCGCGGGTCAACGTAGGCCGCCGGTATCGCATACAGTTCGCTGCAAAACGGTCTAGCGAAATAATATTGTTGTGCGTGTGCAAATCGCAGTTTTCGGTATTTTGATTGTTTTATTTGTGGGCGCGAATCACCACAACGTTTTATTGTTTATATAATAGTTTATAGTGTGGGCGCTAATCGGCACTTCGCGAGTCTTCGTATATTGTTGTTATTTTGAAGGTGTGCGCACTAATCGCTGCAGACATATTATTACCATTTTGTACCAAAGGCGCTAATCGCCGCAGAATTAATTATTGAATTTGTAAGCGCAATTTGTGCATTTTTATTATATTATTTTTAGTGTGCGCTAATCGCCTCCCTTGTGTGTTTTGTACGTGTGTGAATCAATCACCGTATCTTTTATAACTGATTGTGTCAACTATCAAATTATTTTATACAGGCACAGGTATAGCGGCTGGCCAGCAGAGCGCCGACAAATTGTGAGTTCTTATTATTTATTATTATATATATATTGTTTTTACTGTAATACAGCAATTTAATACTATTAAGTTTTAGTTACCATTTTTCTGAGTTACCTTTCTGTTGTTGGTTTTAAGTATACACACATATACACGCCTACACACCCACCACACACTAGCACTCGGGGTCTTTGCTCGGCAATCCCGTCCACTACTCTCCAGTCGCTTATCATACATTATTATACACTATACAGGTTGGCCGGTGCTTGCGTGTTGAGCGCATACGAAGTATTTCGGTACCGGGCGCACGTATTATTATTGTATGTTCCCGGCCCAAACAACTGGTATAATTGAATAATTTACTAACAAATCTCAATTTGGCATGTTTATTCAGGTAGAATGTTATGGAACCGAATGAGAAAACATTTAATAGAACTCATAAAATACGGCAGTCAGCAGTAAAGTATTATTAATATTAACAATAAAAAATAACACGACAACACAACTTAAATGATAAATGCCGACCATCGGCGTTCATCACCGGCCGACTACCAGCCGGTGTGCGTCCGTAATAGAGGAGAATCGATGGGCCGCCACGTACACGATTTTAGATGCGAACTCTCCTGAGCCAGAGTATATATTATTAGCATGTTTAATATGGCAGTATGATGAGAATTAACTTTAATCTAAAATCTATTCCTAAGATATCACGCTTTGCATTAAATAGTTAATGGCTGCTACTAGTTCACAAATCTACCTGTGCGTCATCATCATGGCGCCTATTGGTGAGTAGCAGTCACCGTACTCGCGCATTCCTGCAGGGCGAACAGTGTCGGCAGAGCGCGTTAATTCAACGACAATTATTGTCTGTTCTTATTCTGAATAGAGTATAGGTAGTAAATTTTACAATGAATTAAGTAATTATGTCTTATTACAACCGTATTCGTTAATCGAACATAATAATGAAATTAATTAATAATTAATTATATTCCCTATCATATTGCATCAAGGTCAACACTGCACATTAATGTTAACAACCCTCCCTAACCTATAACCACGTACCCTACATTGGCTGATGGACGCCCTCGACCACGTCATTGCGTCATTGGACCTGTTGTTGTGATCACGTTTTCGAGTATCCTTAGTTTTGCTCAAATCATAATACATTATCAGACTCATTACAAAGACATTAGTTGGAATTCGTCACTTATCCCACATTCTTCAGTAAGTACAAATTGCTCTATCTAGTCTATCTTATTTTACGCGTTGAATAGTGATATTTTACTATTGCGGAACATATAATTATTATACAATATTAAAACAGCATGGATCTACTATTTGATTTGAAAAAAAAAATTCTCACAACATCCAATTCTATAATACCTATACAAAATTAATGTGTACAATTATCATTATTGATCATGGTGTAATATCGTATCTCCAAGTGGAATAAATTAATGTAATATTCAACGTAGATAGAAGATAGTACTGAATATCAAATTTTCTCTTTTTTTATTATTTGTCAGGCGTCAACAAACACATAATTGCTAAAGCCCTGAAATATATTTAAATTTTAAGCACAGTATAAGCCATATTGTTTAAATTTAAAAAGATTTTTTCTTATTATATTTCTTATTATAATTGTATCATATTCAATAATAAATTATATATTATTATTAATATAATAATTTGTGTTACCTATTGTAAAAGCGTTTTAAATGAAATTCCATTAAGTTGATTTGTCAATTGTTCTGATGTTCAATTAAGTTCAAAATTCAGCATTTACTAGTTTAGTTCATAATCTAGTTTGTAACTTTTGGTTAAACTTTTATATACCTACCTTTGGATAAATTAGATTCAAAAAGTTGAAATCATTTTTATATGTAAGTAAATTTTTACACCACATGATTTTTTTTTTTTTTAAATTTTTGTAGGGTTTTCAAAGAATAAGGGTTAAGATAATTAACCTACCACGGTTGTATTAGATGTTTTTAGGGGTTTCATTACCACTTGTTAGATAAATAATAAGTATACTTCAGAATACACAATAATTAAAATATTATATTTTTTGGCAATCGACAACAAAATGGATAATCAAGCGTACAAACCATTAAACTGTAAAAAAAATTTGATAAGATTAAACGATATTAAAAAATTGTTATTTTTAAGTTCAACCCTCAAATATTTAATCCAATAAAATATGAATATTATATAATAACTATAAATTGAAGATTATAATGAAAATATTATGTTCAAATTATCTATTCATAACTGATCCTACATAAAATGTATGTTTTGTTATTAGAATTACAATGATGGCAAACCTTATAAAGGCGTTGCTGCTATTTTGTGTGGTCGGGTTAGGACGTGCGATGGTAGTGCAACAACTTGACCCTTACTGGGATAATATTGACAATTACTGTGGCTCGAGATTAGCTAACGAAATGCAAGTCATTTGCAAAGGAAAATACAACGAGTTACCTGGTGAGTTTTTAGCTTTAAATTTTTAAATACTTTAAGTTCCTACAATTCTTTAACCATAGTCAAATCTTTTACTCTTGCCATGAAGACGGGAAGTTTAAACAGATGACTCACATGTTATATGATATAATAGTATTATGAATGCACTCTGGGCAATATTTTCTAGGATAATGAATATAGCCCTAATACCTTAGTACCATATGCATTTGCTTTAGTTTTTGGTATCTCTAACACTGTTATATTGACATGCAAATTTATCATTTATAGCTGGAGAGGAACAGATTTCAATCGGACAACGGAGACGATTAGGACCACTAATCGCCGATGAATGTTGTACACTTCCCTGCACTAGACGAACACTCAAAATGTATTGTGCTCCGGATGCTTAAAAGGTACTTAACCAATATCAATAATAAATTATCAAATTGTTAAGATCCATATCGATCAGCGTCAACTAGTTTCATTCCATTTACTAATATTGATGATTTTTTTTTTTTCAGATAACTTACAAAATGTTTGTAATATGTTTAGGATATAATTTGTAAATATAATTTTGTTTTGATTTTAATAAACCATGTACCTATATTGTCTATCATTTATTTAATTGAACTTGGAAATTTTAAAGATTTTGATACCATATATTTTTTATACCTAGGTATAAAATATAGGAGAGATTATAATAAATTAGTATTCGACACTAGTATTTATTATAACCATATAATATTAACTGTACTATAAAGTTTCTGTCAGGAGTCAACAGACACAATAGGGATAAAAAAAATGGTTAAAAATGGTTACCTACAGTTTAATTAAATATTATATCTGGATTAACATATTTTTATTTTTAGTACTTATAGTATATTAGGTACTACTTAAACCAAAATGTGTGCACAAATACAATTATATTGTTAATTCTAGAATAATAGTACCAAAATCGTCTACAGTCAAAATGTACTTGAACATTGACGAATCGTATAAAATGACAACAATGTTAATTTTGTAAAAATCTGAATAAACATTAATAGACAATTTGTTATCATGATTCTCTAAAACATTTCAATCACAAATCATAGGATGAGTTATTAGACTGAATTATTAATCAATCTATTAAATTAGTTATTACTTATTAGTATAATAGATTACTAAATAATATTATATTTTTTGATTTCTTATACTGTACTTACATAAGCATGTCGAATTGAGATGAGTTCATTAATACCAAACTACTCGAATTTAAATTAACTGGTGATCAGTACCTGTGGGTAGGCTGATATTACCATGCTGATACATGCCGTTATATTTTTTTTTTATTTATTTCATTTCATTTCATTCATACATACATACATACATACATACGACATACGTACATATGAGAATACTGAGCCCCACTGAGAGAACTCATGCTGGAGTCCAGGAGTTCAAAAATATTGTTACATTAAAATTATAGGTAATTTTATAAAAATATGTATAATATACCTATGTTAATAACACACATTAAAATATCTTAATATTTTTATCAGCATTGCAATTAAAACAACTTATGAGGTACCTTGTATTACATTTTTCAAGCTTTTTGCCATAACTTAAAAAGTTATTTTTACACATTTATAGGAATAAGATTAAAAACATTGATAATTTCAACTGTCTATAGGTAAGCTCAAAAGGTGACAAAATATTTTGAAAATTCTACCATATTTATCAAAAACCGATTTATTAGAAACCAATATCGAAAAAATGTCCACTTATAATGCTTATAAAAAAATGAAAGTGAATTCTCGGTAAACTTATTTTTGTTATAAGTGGTAAATCTTAACTAGGAATTTTGTATTACATTTCAAATCTTAGAGGTAAAAGAACAATTTTTCACAAATTTATAAATCAATATATTATGCAAATTTTCGTGACTTTTACGAATTTCATCAACATTCTAACTTTAAATGGCTTTTAAAATAATATCTTTACTGAGGTTCGGATTTGAAAGCAAAAGCCTTTTTTTTTAATAATAATAATGGAGAAATAATTTTTATATAAAAATTCTTGTCATTTAATATGTAAGATGATCAACGTATTTTTGTTTTTCTTTTTTTGCCTTTTTTTCTGATCAATGCTTTTATTATGTTTAATTTTCATTTGATTTAATAGTTTTATACAAGACTTACGTATAAACGGTACAAAAAGATACGATTTTCTGAAGACTGTGCATTGTCAGCTGTTAATTAATTTTAATGGGTTTTATGAACGATGATATTTCCTGATATATATTTTATAGAGTATTCGGTTAGTTAATTTAACGTTTATAAAAGTATCCATACTACCTATGAATAGATTAAAATATGTTCATAATGCGTATATACTTACTATAGATTCAACATTTTTCGTCAGTCCGCTCTGATTACATTCATTTCTATATACAAAAATATTTTAAGCCCAAACCGTCAACGTTTTACTGAAGACAATTTATCTAAGTACATGATAATGATTTTTTTTTAGTTCACACTGGTTAAATATTCAATATAAAAACTAATTAATTTTTTAGTAAATTCTTTTTGTAATTGGTTTTTATATAAATTAAATGTTTTTTTCGACATTTAAAATTTTTTTTCACTGATTATATTGCCTTTAAATCTAAACCCTATTCTTTACAATGAATTTTCGATAATTTTTGAATTGTATAATCACGTGATCAAATTATGAGTTATGAGCAACTTTGTATACAATTTTCCAGTTCTCTGACCAAGCGAAAGTATTGACATAACAAGTAGAAAAAGTACCTACATAAAATAGAAAACTTCATATTATGACTAAAATAGCTTTCAATCTACAAAAAAAAAAAAAAACAATATCGTTTATGTTCAAAACCTATTAAAATGTATAAAAATACCCGTTTCTTCATTAATTTATATTTCTTTTTCGTGATTATAATTAAAAAAACCTGAGAATTTTCGAATTTTACCTTTCAAAAGTACTAGCTCCATAGATGGAAATCAGGGGGGCTAACATACTTAACATAAATGTGAGTGGGGGGTTTCGATTCCACAAAGCTAAGAAAGGAGGGGACTTGACGTGATATTATATCATTTAATTCAAATTTTACACCGCATCCATTACAGTGACCTATTTGTAGGTACCTACTGTACAGCAGACCGACATTCTTTTACCCGCCTTTTTATACTTAGGATTACGATTACCCACCAATTTTAGGGGTACACCCACCCCCTAAAATAGGTGTGGCCAGTGGTGTAGTGGGGCGTATACGCGGGTATACGGCGTATAACGACTTCTCCAGTTTTTGGTTGATGCGTATACTTATAATATAATTTGTGATACGCAGGTATACACTATACGGGTATACTGTATAGCTATAAATCAATAATATAAATAGTATTAACGAATAACCAATAATACCAAACATATTTCCTTGTGATCATGTTCATTAGAAACTATTATTATTTTTACATTTTACACATCTATTTTTAACTTCATTGCATGGATCTATATTTATTATATATATATATATATATATATCATACGTCTAAAATTATAAGCTTATCTATAACGATAGCCGACGCCGAGATTCACGGTCACATACATTACTGAAAATAATTTTGTCAAAAAATATTATTTTATGTACCTACACTGTGTCACACAATAATTACATAAATAAAACAATTGATCTACAAAAAATGATGTTTTCATTTATTTTTAATCATTCAAAGTTGTGATACTTAATTTATATACTACCGAGTATACATTTAAGACTATAAATATTAATAAATATTTAGGTTTTTTGACTTAAAAAGAAGTGGGGATAGGGGGGGTTAAGAAATTAACATAGGTAATCATAAACAATTTAAATGTATAATCATATATTTTAGGAGTATGATTGTAAACTATAGAGACTCAATTGCGGTAAGGTAGTAGTAAAGTGTATGTAATTATAAATATATCATTAGTAATAGCGTAGTATATATAGTGGTTGGGGGGGGGGGGGAGAAGCCCCCCACGTTTACATATCAAGCACATTAAAACGTATACTCAGTAAAAAAATTACGACTACATCACTGGGTGTGGCAGCCGCCACACCTAATACACGAGTTCGGCACCACTGCTTCCATACTACTGAATACTTAGGTACTTATAGGCAACTTCTTATACATTCGGCAATCAGCTTTGTCGTTGTAATAGTTGTAAATTATCGTTAGTAGTAGTAACCCGCATAGAACTGCCTACTCACCACCCAGCCAATAGATACTAGTCAGACGTTGATCGCGGCGGTCACGCTATGTCTTCTTGAAATAAGTCCCGTTCATTGTTTCCGCGCGTAATGATAACAATAATAGTCACTCGGCTTTTTTTTGTTATTCAGTATTGAAAAACCAATAACCAATAACCATCGAGAACTCGTAGCTTCGACCATTCTGCGTGACCACATTTAAAAAATCAGTGCGCAACCAGGATTTTTTTCAAGGGAGGTGTCCGCCAGTAGCGTATACAGTTGTTCCCCAAATTTCAGATGACATAAACATTATATTTAGATAAAAATCACATATAGTTTTGATAGTTATAAAATATATAACTTCTTAGGTATAAGGGAAAAAATATTATAATACTAAGTTTATAATGATATATTGATGATATAATATAAGTAGGTACCGAAAAATTTACAACTTTATTCCCCCACCCGGGTATGGCAGATACCTACTGGTGCCCAATCAAAAATTCTGCCAAACTAAACACATACGTGTTCCTCCCCCTACCGACTTAATAACCTACAGTAAAAACTAAAAATAGCTAATGGCCTCAGCTGCCGGGCTCAAGATCAATAAAAAAAAAATAAAATATTCATTATATTTTAATAACATTATAATAACATTTATGTATTTGTATAGTTTCTAGGCCTATGTCGACAATTCTACGTCCGAATAAACTTTGTATTTTGGGATCATTGTTTTTAATGAGTAAGGTGCTAGTATTCAATTTTGTATTTTCTACTTCAGCAAACAATTGAGTTAGGGTGTCATTTTGCATTTCAGAAATCACTGGTTTACAACTTGTATAAGAGTTTTGATCAAAATTGCCGTTTTATCTGTATAATCCAAAATTTATTAAAATACCAAAAGTTAAAACAGATGCTTTTTTAAAAAAATTAGTGTAAGAATTTGGTGAATAATTTTTTCAAACAGATGGATCGATTTCATATTGCAAACTTTGTCAAACAAAAATAAAAATATAATATATACGTTGTTTATTTAGTCGTCGTGCCGTTTCAGCTCGTACCCGCGTACTTTTAAGTCGTTTGTTCTGCAGAGGTCAGGCAACACGTCACGCTTATTGGCATTTGTATTTGTCATTGTTCAGCGTGATAGAACCAAGCCCGGATTAAGAAGTGTGACAAGGGGGGCACGGTCCCGGGGCAAATTGGTTTGGGGGCCCATATTTATCTCTAAAATATATTTTTTTAACGTGATCATTTTACTGTCAAAATGTTCAGAAAAAAAGCTTTACCAGAATCCATCAAAAAATATAGTAGTTACCATTTGAAAAAATAAATTCGATTTTATTATTGGTACAACTGCGTGTTTAAAAATTTTGAAAATGTTATAAAAAAATTTCCTGTTAAAAATAGAGAAACACGTCTTTTTTTTTTTAATAAAATTCCATATCATCGATCCTTAAGAAATCCTTAAAAAAGAAAGGCCCCGTACAATGACATAAGATACATCCTGTTTATTTTTTGTTTAGTAAAAAATTATAGAATTATATAAAGTCGTTAATATTTAATGATACAATTATTTTGAAGTTAAAGTTGAAAGGGGCCAACTAAGTGTATGGTGTCCCGGGGCCCAATTGATCCTATATCCGGGCTTGGATAGAACCCGACGCAACCGTAAGCGTCTGTTCTCGTCGAGCCGCTCGACGGGCTATTGACATAATATATAATATATTATACTAGCTGAACCCGTGCACTTCGTTGCCGGTAAAAAATCGCAACTCTTAAAAAAATGTTGTTTGTTCAACTTCTTTTGGGTGTAACTTGCGGCAGTAAGTGCAACTCAGCCACCTTCCGACTACGTCAGATCGCGGACAAAGAGCATAACCCTTTCACCTTGGTAGGCAATGTTAAATAATATGATTTGATGCAAGCTTGTACCTGATCTGCCCGAATATACAATAATAAATAAATACTAATTTCTACTGTAGACTGTAACCAATGGCAACTATTAATAAATAAAAATAAAATTTAAAATTTCCACCGTGAACCTCAATGTCCCTGTTTCAGCACCTCTTTAAAATGCAAAAACACAATCCCCCTCTCCCCTCCTTCTCCAAAAAAAAATTAAAAAACAACTGTGAAAAAAATTGTTAAAATATTAAATAGTGCCGTTACAAAATTGGAACATAAAAAAAGCCTGTTCTTTTATTTTTATATATAAGGACTATCTAAATGTGTATACAACATTACAACGTCGTAGCAGCGAGTTTCCAGTTATCACCAGTCCAGTATTCGCCTGCGCAGCAGTCACGCCGCCGCCGTCGTTATCGTCGATACAGACGACCATAGACCTATAAATGGACAGCGCTTAGAGAGAGAGGACAGGGGTACGATATAGAGTAAAAGAGAAAAGAGAACGTGGGGGAAATATAGTATTAGTTTCATACGTCAATGTTATCCCCTTTATGTTCTCTCTCTCTTTTCTCTCTTCGTTATTCTTTCTTCTTTCTTTCTCTTAATATATATATATATATATATATATATTATCGATGGCGTCGTCTGCATAGACCTATAAACTAATGGACAGCGCATTCCACTTAGCCCTGCCATCAATGCACGGGAATCATATCATATATATATCCGTTCAATTGTAGGCAACTTTACTGTGGTCCTGTGTGCCGTCCGTCATACGGTATCTATTATCACGTACTGTATATTGTATAACACTGTTGTATTTGTTTATATTATGTATTACTATTATGTAAATCATTTTGGTGCCCACCTATTAAGTATTATTTATACTATTGATGTATTGCTTATTATTATATGTCACAATTTACGTTCAATGCCATTTTGAACCATTCATTTTTATATAAAGCTATACACATAACTTTGGGTAACCTTTTCTCGTCCACAACACATCGCGAGTCGTGTCCGATAACCGCGAATACCAAAAGTAGGATCGGATTCAGCGTCAACAAGTGGGTCACTGTATAATGGATGGTATTAAATTTGAATTCAATGATATATTAATATCATTGTGTACGAAAAACGATTCTGAGCGGTGACGGTTTGTCAGTGTAGATTTTTATATTATATTTATGTTGTTATTACGTATTATTAATACGGTAGCCGGTAATCAAATTAATATTATAAAATTACAACAAAATAACTAAAATCGTTATTCTTGGTTATTTAATATGTAATTTCCTCCAAATTTGAACATAAAATAACTATAAAAAAAACTGAGTTTTTATATTTTGAGATTTGTTGGTTACAGAATAACCTACTTACTCTACGTTACGACCCTAACCTTGTCGTAAGTTTTTAATCATTAGGTATAAAAGTTGAACATTTTATAAATTTTTAACTACAAATTCATTTTTTAGTTTTAAATTATTGAATTATTGATATTTATATCTGCCTAGCTTCCATCGTATGACACGTATAAAACGTCTTTGAATGCGCTCATGATTTTCAACAACTAAAATGGGTTCCAAATCGTGAATCCAATTTATATTATAATTATTTATTTTGTGTACAATACAGCAACTCATTTTTACCAGTAACCGTGTTACCATCTTATAGTTACCTCTTGTCCAATCATTTTAAGCTTACACATCCACACATATACCCACCTACACACCCACCGCATACTTGCTCTCGGGGTTTTGATCGGCCAACCCGTCCACTTCTCCTGAGTCGCTATACCTAATAACACACAGATACACAGTTCGGTCGGTGTGTGATTATCACTGACAAATATACGCTGGCCGGGCGCACGGTCTAATATTGTACCGTACCCGGCGCGAACAAGCATACTGTAACTTGTAAGAATAAAAAGCTACGATATTGTATACAATTTTGCATATTTTCCATTCATCTCTATCTACTCAATCAGGGGTGGACTGGACCACTGTGCTACTATGCAATTGCACAGTGGGCCGGTGTCATAATATTATATGTCTCCCATAATACACAAAACAGACCAACATGATCCACTCCGCTCAACTATACTTTAAATAGGTACTTATATTTATATATGGCCCTCATTTTAATGCAAAATGCATTAATTTTTAGAAAGTCCCCGGAAATGATTTGCAAGTATAAAATCTATTTCATACATCAAAAATTTAAGCTTTTATTTTGCATTTTTATCAATTTTAGCGTTTTTTGAGCAATAATATTATTGTAATTTTTAGGTTATTTTGTTAATTATATCTTTTACGGAATAAAATTAATTCCAATTCTAACAAGACAGTGTAAGTAATACAGTTGCAGTGTAATATGCACCGTTGTAATATTTAACATTAACACATAATATATTTATAGAATAAGTATTTTCAAAATAAAACATAATAATATAATTATCTATTATAAGTAGCCAAAGTAGGTACCAACCTATAGATATAAGGTATATGAGTTAAGTATAAGAATACAATATAAAACTATGTATGAAATATGAATAGATAAAATTATACCTAATTAACGCAATACTATAATTATAGTTTTAAACAGTTATAATTGTAACGAAAATTCGTTGAGATAAATTGAAATAATCGAGATATTTTCTACTGTTACCTATAGGGACATTGCGTGGCGAATATATAATTATATTATTGCACTGTCAAATCTCCAGGGCTTAAGTTAGGGGTGGGGGGGAAATGTGGCATTTATCCGGGGCCTCTGCATTCTAAGGGTCTCACACTTAAGCCTTAAAATGTACATTGAAAATTTTTTGTACGGAAATCTTGTAATAAAACAAAACCACAATATAAATTATAATTTTTAAATATGTAGGACCGACGTCAATCGGTATGACACGCAACACGGTTTAGATGCCTCGGATTGAAAGATTATCGCATTTCTTAAATTTAATTTGTTAATTACCTACCCAATATTGTTATTTCCGAGTAGGTACCTATTATAGTATTGCACCGGTTAAACGATTTGTTTAATAATTTTATTATAGAAAATATGATATTGGTAAAGGGGTGTTTAAGGGTTCAAACCTTCGAAGTTTTCAAATAATATTTTTTTCTCGACATGCAACTATATAAAACACAATTTAGAATTTTTTTTTAATATTATTTTGTACAAACACTTCTTATTCGACAATATTAACGTTGACGCGCAGGTACACTGTAAATAAACTTTATACAAACTGTAGATACACTGTGTAATTATTGTACCTACAGTTTATCTACATATCCTTGCCATATCCGCTAGTGTTTTACTGTTATGCGTTATTTCATGACGTACATCGCAGTTTTTTTTCACATCTAGTGATGGTTTGAATATTTCTTGGAACATAATATTATAATGATCGTGTGGCGTTTATAGTTTATGATACTGCAGGTCGGTGGTCACTATAATATAATCTGTATAAACGCAGACCGCAGTACCATGCTAACTTTCAGTATATCTAAAAATTACTGACGGATACTTAATTGGCCACCCTTTAAAATGTTACAATTTTTGGCACTATGTGGGCAGTAGGGCACTTGCACTATTTGGCACGGTTCTGTATAAACAGCTATCGAACGATTGAGATCGTTATACCTTTTGGGCCGAACGATTGAGAACACTTAAAATTATCAAAGAACTTATATCTTTGACACAAAAAAAAAACCCAAAAAAGAATACGATTGACAAAGAATTTACGTGCAACGTTGCTATTTCATTTATTTAGCTGCATGCCCGTATGCATAAAATAAATATTCTTGAATAACGTCATAAATTAATTAATATAACCTAATACAAATATACGGGCACCTAATAATGTGTAATACAAATATATTATATATTATAATATATTTTAAATCAATTAAAACTTATATTAAAAATGTCAGTAAAATTTCTTAAACATTTTTTAGTTAATGGATTATTTTTAAATCAATTGAGACAGCATTTAGCATGATCTCAAAATCAACTTTTTCAGATAGTGACAACTATAACAAAACTATTTAACTGTCTGTATATAACGGTCGAAAACATAGCTCAAGACTTTAATCACTACGCCCAATATAATATTCCAATATTAATTTTGAAAGCAGATTTGAATTCATCACTAAAATATTGCCGGTTTAATTTTCCTGATTTTAATTTTATTTACTTAGAAATTTACTTACAAAAAGAGTAAAAATAGATCATATTCATAATTCAAATTTAAATAAATTGATATAGAATATGAAAAACAGACGACAGTCAAAGCATAGTAAATTTAGTGGAGATTTCAAATCTGCTTTCAAAATTTAAATTGGAACATTCTACTGAGCGTAGTAATTGGAGTCACGGGCAGTATTTTTTGAAAAAAAAATGTTTGTAGTTTTATAAACTAATATGTTGTGAAATGTGCATGCGCGTATGTAAAATGCAGACGTACATGTCTGGTCACTATGATGCCTCTTGTAACATCACAGCATTTTTTGCCTTATTATTATAAAAATAATGAACATACCCATACCCATATTATCGTTTACGAGCATACCTTATTGTTCTATTGTTATGGTTATCGCGCGCTAATGCAGAAATGACCGCAGTATTATGTAACAATCGTCCCCCGGCCCCCACAACCCGCAGTGATCGGTGTCTACACGTCGCAGCTCACGGCCGCCGATGCTGTCGGCGCCTCCATCGTGTCCGGCGGTACCGCACCGGCATAGAACAAACTGTGAACATCCCCGATTATTGTAAAAGTTCCCGTTACGATACGACACTGACCTGCCCCACTTCAACAAAGAGCTCCATCGCCGTCGTCGGGTTTCTACAGTACAATTCTATTCGATTTCTCCGTTCAACGACGCTCCACCTGTCTATTCGATTTCTCCGTTCAACGACGCTCCACCTGTCTGGTCGACGTTCTGACCCTTGATTCACATTTGTCTACGTCAACCACGTGTCCACGTTACGCCGTCCGACATGATCACCAGCATGATGGGCTAAGTACACCACGAGGGTCCTGACTGCGGGCCCGGCTAATCCAGTCAACGTCACCACCACGCAGTCAACCGTCGTAATATAATTTTTCCACCCTTTCCCCCCTTTTTTTATAACATTTTCCCGGTAACCCTGTGAGGGCACACCATGAACAACATGGAGTGCCGCCTCCAGTGGGCCGAGAAAAATATGTCAAAATTGTTATAATTGCCATGTGCCAACCCGTATTATATTATACCTTAATGCCGAAATTTTCATTCTACCTAATGTCAAAACTTATTATTATTTAACATAACCATGTAAAATAAATCCACATTTTTACCAAAAACTCCCATATTATTATTTAACTTAACTATGTTTCCCCAAATAAATCCTCGGCATTCAGCTTGCCATTGCGTGTAACAAAGCCTATGAGCTCCACCGACTTGGCCCTCGGGTCATCACGCGGTGCGGCTCATAGGTCACGACGAAAGTGTTCCCCTTTGGTCGTGGGTGGTTTTTGGTAGTCTCACAAACTACCAGATTCTCACACTCTATACAACGTGATTGGTACTACGAATTACACACACGAATGCTCCAGTCCCATTTACACCTAAAACCCTTTAACATTAACTGGCTCTAAACTGGAGCCTCATTGATGGTACGTATTATATATTTGATAGGAATATAAAATATTATATAGACGCACAATTTTTTATTTCTCTTTCCGAGTACGCGTTACGTTTAGCAGAATCATTCATGTGTAGTTGTTGTGTCGTTTGATTTAATGTCGGAGCGAATATTATGAAACTAATGTCGAGAATACATTCTCTGGTTCGGTTTTTTATTCTTATTTTAGTTTAATACACGAAGTAGTTTTAATCAAATATTATAGTATATTGTTCGTACCTAAGTCTTATCTTTAAATTTCAAGTATGGATGGTCATAAATGCTAACCAGCGCTAATTATAAAAAAAATCAAGCCTACAAAATTATTACTATATTGCAAAGAAATTTAATGTAAAATATTTAAGGCTTTTACAAAATCGATTTCAGATTTTAAGATAGCTCTATAAAAAAAACATTACTGTATATATATGACATTTTCAACAAACGTTTATATTAGCATTTTCCATACACCATGAAAATTGAAAAATATTTTGTCTTTTTTCGAGTTAATTATAAGCATAATACAATTTCGATTTTTATTAGTTTTCTTTAAAATTATTGATGTCGATAAAAATTTATTGCTTGGCTAAAAACATTGAAAATTTAATAGAAGGTTCGTCGAAAGTTGTTAGTGGAAATTATATAAATGAAAAATGAGCATAAATCCATGGTAATTTTCATGAGCGTCTGCGGATTTAGAATTTTTGATAGAATTCGTTAAAACACAGAAAACTTCAAATTATTTCGCATTAGAAATTCTTAAAAAAATTTATTTTTGTATCCAAGTTTTGATAAATTAATATATGATTCCTCATAAGTTTTCCACATTCAATCATCGGTAGAAACAATAAGTTAGGTTTCTTAAAAAACAGATACATAGGTAGAATACAATATTCGAGGTTTGTATACTTATATATTGCTGGTATGGGTCTTACACCGGCGTTTTACGTTACTTAGGATAATATTTTTTGTTAAATGTCCATATCTAGGTACCTATATTATAGTAATGATTAGTGATTCGACAACAGTTATTGTGGCCGTGAGTAACCCAGTATCCGTTAATACAATATACTCGGTGCATATTCTTCACTTAAAATCGTTATAAATACTGAACAAACTCAGGTATTGGTATACAAAATATAAATATTATAAATAATTGTACATGTATTGTCAAGTAGTATTAGGTACCATACCTGCATTTTGCTTAGGCATAAAGTGTTGGCCGGCGTATTGTATAGGCAAAATAGGTACATTTGCAGTGTTCAATATAATTATCCATAATTGTTACATTTTAGCACGTCGCAATTTCGTTCGTCGATAGAATATGGTTGCGCACAAAACAAACCACATCGTACCCCACAGTTAATACTTAAATACTGTTGGAGTACACAGATATACAGAAGTTAAAGCTAAATACTAATAAGATCGGATATATATAATATAATAATAAGTATAATGATACGATGTACAATAGTGTTACGAGGCGTAATATAAATCAACGACCAACTATGTATACCCGACTACACTACACAAGACATAATATATGCTGTAGTATTATAAAAATTTATAGTCAGCGTCTGCTGAACTACAGTGTCAATATAGTACTTATATACTACATTATTTAGGGTGTTTTGTTTATAATTTAAACAAATACACTAATGTACTTATATGTATATTTCAAAAATGTTAAAATGAAATAAACTACATTACTTATTTGAATGTTCTTACAATTTAAATTTTTTTCAATAGCAGATTTACAAATTGGCTATTTTAAAAATATATTTAGATATTTTTATTTTCAGTATTAATAAACGAAAATGTTATACTTATGTGTAGACCAAGTTGTCAACTATTGTAATAATGGTTCAATAAAATTCTTAGGGGCTGTCATTTGGTTGGTTATCACTTATTTTTCAAAATTTAAACATAATTTAAAATATTGGAATGTAGAATGCATCGTAACTATACCACAGTATCAGATACAAAGGTATGGATGAATTCTTATTGAATTCAGTAGGTTAGTAAAAACTAAATGGATTTAATCGTTTTATTAAAATATATCACGTTTAATTCATCTTTTCAGGTTATCTCCTATCTAAAATTGATAGAAAACAACACCAGGTGGAACACCAGAAAAACCACTTTTCAGCTTAGGCCAACTGACACACAGTGCATATTGGATATGTGTTATACTGGAAGATTTAGATAAATACATAGGTAGTAAGCTATATATGTGTTAATAATATCATCACTAAAATTGGTAATTCAAAAACATTTAGTTTACAACTTTTTAATCTGAATTTTGTGAGATAAATATAACAATAATAACAACTTTAATTCAGGTTTATTGAGACATAACAGATAGTTTACATTCTTTAAACATGGTTGTGGAAATATATAACAAAATTACAATATTATAAATTGACTTAATATTGTTGATGTTCATATAAAGAGGATAAATGCGCCTTCGTCGTCCAAATACTACATTTTAGATTGACACACCAGTCTTAAAACAAAGTTCTGGAAGGAAAGCATGATTTCTTAAATCAGATTCAAATAAAACTGAAACAACCTACCTTTCACTCCCTAGAGCCGAGACAAAAGGAAAAGGGTATAGAAAAAATGAATTCATAACACAGCAAAGCTTATTTCCTATTAAATTTATTAAGAAAAAGTAAAAGATATGATTAAAATAGTGGGTTATTTTTTGTACCACCATAAAGCATCGGTTTCTAATTTGGTGGGTTATATTTTGCTCCGTCATGCATCAAAGACTAGATAAATAAATAGATTATATAGATAGATAGATAGACGAAATACTTTTATACTTTTGAAACCTTTCTATAACTTTTTTAATACTTTTTTTTTACATAATTTTAAATAAAATATTTTTGATCCAATTTTAAGTGTATATTTTGTAGCACATTACCGCATTTTTAAAAGCATATTTTGAGAATATTTTGTGCATATAAATCCGGTCCTTAAATTAATAATTAATATTATGATGCGTATCTTTATCACTGAATTTAAGTTTAATACAATCCATTATAAATTGACCCATTTGTAACCTACTGTACAGCAGAGCGACATTCACTTACCCGCTTTAGTTTTAAATTATACTTAATATCATGCGGTCTTTAAAAGTAACCGCTGGTACGATGATTTTCATTTTTTTGTGAAAATAAAACACTCCATTAAAAATTTTTGACACCTCATTCTCCTTATTACTTTATTATAGTACCTACTCATGTAAAATTGCTTCGAAATTAAAAAAAAAAGCTAAGAAAAGATTTATCAATATTTGGACGCATAACAAAGGTCTGAAAAATATCGGTTTTACAGTTGTATACCTACAGCGATAATTTATTCTGGAGACCTGCGTGTTGGTGTATCCGAGACTTTATTTTTCCAGTTATCTGCGAGAAAGAAAAAAATCTCGTCTTTACCAACGAGTAACTGCAGCAGTTATACTGCAAAATATATTGGTAATATAAATATAAATTTATTTTCACAATTTGATAAGCTGTTATACTTTGAAGCCGTGATCATACAGAATGATACTTAATATATAATTACAATCATTAAAATATTTTTGAATAGCCAAAGATTTTTGAATCACCATTAAGGTTTTTTCTATATTTGCAAATTTAAAAAGTATTTTTGCAAATGAAAATTTTGTTTAAAAAGTGCATATTTTTAGAGCATATTTGTACCTTTTTAAGCGTATAAGTGTATGCATATTTAGTACTTTTTAAGTGCATTAATTTCCGAGCACTAGACTCATAACTCTGGTATGATTGAGCTACCCATTGTAATATAATAATTATATTAACAAATAGTGAATGCTTAAAATATATGTGGTTACTGATTACCCGCAAGAATTACGATAACTTCACACACGTACATTTTTCATAAAACACAAAAAAAACACTTTATGAGGTGTTAATATATTAAAAAATGGTTTATAACGTCTGCGAGTATTGAATAATTGTATGGTAGCCAACATAGTAAAATAACATCAAAACTAAAAAAAATATAAAATCATCATAATAAAATAATAACAATATCAAAGCCAAACAGCCACGGCAATGTCAGGTAAAAATCATAGTAAAATCATACTAAATACAAAAAAGGATTAGCCGACCCACGCTTAATATTATAGTATAAATGGTTTAATAATTATAAACAATTAGTAAAATAATCACGTTGTATTTTTAATAAAACTTATACTTAAAACAAAAGACAAAGTTTAGATACCTAAATATTTTAATATTTAATTACAATTTACTTAATATAAATCATATTTAATTTATAAAAGTTTTACTACTCGGAACCTTCGTTTTATACAAATTTTTTTTCTGCATACTTATACTGTTTACTGGGTTAAATAGTTTTTAATTTTTTTTTTATCAATTACTTACTTAAAAATATAAATATTATTTTGAATAATTCGATACAGATATAATAAACTCAATTATGGTTTTATTCCCTTCTTCGCCGAGTCTACCTGTCTTATAACATGTAAAATATTAGTTGGCCATTAAATTTAAAAAAGTGGATGTCGCTCTGCTGTTCAGTAGGTGGGCCAGTGGGTATCGCCCTGATATACAGTAGGTTACAAGTGGGCCACTGTATAATGGATGGTATTAAATTCGAATTCAATGATATAATATCATTGTATAAGAAAAACGATTCTGAAGGGAGTCGGTATGTCAGTCTAGGTATAAGACATATATTAGGTATACTTATCTATGGTATTAAGAAAAAAATTATAGGTACCTATAATAAATTCCAAATTTATCATATTACAAATACCCATTAGGTAGGTATATAATAGTATACTTTAGAAGTTTCAAGTACCCACGAATAATAATATACAATCACAACAAAATAACTAAATTAGTAAGTTGTTCTAGGTTATTAATATGTAATTTCGTCCTAATTTGAACTTAAAATGACTATAAAAATAAACTGTGTTAATGTATATTTTATACATAATCCGTCACATAGTTTCCGCCGGGAAAATATGCCAACATATATAATTTAATAATTCAATATATAATATAATTTAAGTTGTTGAGACTTGATTTAAAATGTATATCATATTGTAAAAATTACTAGAAAAACAACAAAACAATTATTATTGTAAATATTTAGTATTTTCTTATATACAAATCAAATACCTTTAAAAAATATTCTAATTAGTTATTCAGAATACTGTTGGAAAAAGTATTTTAAAAGTATTCTAAATACTTAAAAAGTATATATAACTTCCAAATATAACTTTATTCAAAATACTACCCAAGACTGGTTATATTTTTATTTAATTTTATTACTGAAAAGTACCTGTGGCTATTGAGTTAATAAGATAAACAATAAACAATATATTGTAACGGTCGTCGGTCATACAATACTATAATCAGTGGTTTAGTGGAGGTTAACAAAAATCGTGGTATACTGGTAAGGCGTAGCCCCACACGCAGTCTTATAAAAATCCTTTGAAAAAGTAATAAGATACTAATACTAGTTTTCGAATAAAAAAGTATGAAGACAAATTTTGAAATACTATTATAAAAATGAATTTTACGAATACTCACACAGTATTTGTATACAAATACAAGTATTTTTTTTTAATTTTATGCTATATAATATATGTAAATGTATATTATACACATCAATAGATACCTATTATGTTACTACTTACCATAGATTTTAACAATTACTATCACATGTCTGACTATTTAGAGATAAATACATGTTCACATATTTCATTCTATATTTCAACTAATATTTGGATACTTGTATTCGAATACTTTACAAGACTGTTTCCACGTTATTTTTTACAATGATTAAGGCGTGCACCCATGAACTTTTTTAGGAATACATCACTGACTATAATAGCTAAACATTATGAATTATACTGGTAACTATCTGGTAAATTTTAAAATCGATGTTGCCGAAAAATTCCTGATTTTCCTTAATTTTATTTTTGTTTTTCTCAGCGCTTTTAAAAATTAATGGGTTTTTAGAATTATGATCAATATACCAAGTAGATTCACTTTCTCATCGAACAAGATACTGAAGTTGAAAATCGAAGCATTATTTTGACTACTTTTTGTGTACATAGACACTAAAATAAAAAAGAAAACATACATCATTGTAAAATCAATTTATTCATCGCTCCGCTCAGAATCTAAAATAAAGTAAAATAGTATAAAATGATAGAAACAATTAACAAATTCTGATATTTACAATCATTGAACTATATATGAGATTGTATAATATTGTAATATATATAATTCAAATAATAAGGATAAAATGAAAATAGTATTTATAAATTTTATTTTTTAAATTATATAATAGGCATGTCAATATTAAGTAGTTAAAACTAGTTTTTCTAGCTAAATCCAGTACAAACATCCACGTTGTGTTGTGTTGTACACTTGACTGTTGCAAGTAAACAACTTAATAAAGTATAATTACCTACGTACAGATCCTAATATCATAACGATTAATAAAGCGATAAACGTTCGACTTTTACTCAAACAAAAATGAATGATTCTGAACGAAGGCAGTCAGCCAGCCTATGATATGACTAAGTATATTTGATGATATTATTGTAAATAAAGTAATTTATATATAACCAATTTACGTGGAACCTTGTTTTAAATGTTCAGTCCTTAGATATAAAGGTTGAACATTTTATAAAATTTTATCTACAAAATAATTATAGAATTTTAAATATGATAAGTTTTGTCAAAATTTGAACTTAAAATGCTTATAAAAGAAAGTTGTGCCTATTTTTTTAATTATTTTTCAACTTCTATTGTAACAATATATCAGGAGCCTTGCATTAGATTTTCACTCTTTTTTGCCCAACAAATACAATTATTTTATAATGTATAGTATGAGTAGAGTATGCTAATGTAAATATTCAATCAAATTTTCAAATATCTACAGTCATACGTTTTATAATTACAAAAAAATAAATATATTAATATTATTCAACTACTATTGTAACAATGTATTAAGGGACTGGTATTAAATTTTCAAGCTTTTTTACTCAACAAATAACGAATTTTATACGAATTTTATTGACATTCATAGAAAAAAAACTAAAAATTTTGGAAACTAAAAATGTCCGTAAACAGTTCAAAACTAATCAAAATATTTTTAATACTTTAACATGTATAGAAAAAACGTATATAAACAACCGTTGAAAATTTCATGTATCTACAGTGATTTGTTTTAGAGTTACACCAACAACCAAAATCAATTTTGCCGAAAACTTCCTGATTTTTCTTAATTTTTTTTTGTTTTTCTGCGCTTTTAAAAATTAATGGGATTTTCAAATTATGATCAATGTACCAAGTAGATTCACTTTCTCATCGAACAAGATACTGAAGTTGAAAATCGAAGCATTATTAGGACAACGTTTTGTGTACATAGACACTAAAATAAAAAAGAAAACATACATCATTGTAAAATCAATTTATTCATCGCTCCGCTCAGAATCTAAAATAAAGTAAAATAGTATAAAACGATAGAAACAATTAACAATTTCTGATTTTTACAATTATTGAATTATATATGAAATTGTATAGTATTATAATATATATAATAAATATGATATATTATTCAAATAATAAGGATAAAATGAAAATAGTATTTATAACAATAGCCTATACTTAGTGCAAAGCAACGATTTTACCAAAACGCGTAATTTTAGAGGCGTCTGATAAATAAGTAACGAGTTACGAATATATTACATTAGGCTTTATCGCAATACGCGTGTTATTATCATTTATTATACCTTTATTGATATTTTTATGATTTTTAGAAATTATTATATATTTATATGATACGATGTATACGTCTTTGTTAAGTACATTTTAGAAGACGGATAGCACTGACGTAAAATAATACGGGAGTGTATAGTGAAAAGGGCAAAACATTGTTTCTTATAATTTTATTGTTTTAACTTGCTGCCTTTTATTATTCGTATATAATATATCGTATTACGATGTACGTCAACGTTGCGTCTTACTATTCTCGTTGTTAACTCTGCATTTTGTTCGTACGGTGAAGTACTTTCACACTGTATATGTATGTATATTATTTTTAAAAATTAAAATATTTTTATTATTGTTTTTGAACTTTTGATGTACCAAATACGTTTTGGAAAAAATATCACTAAAGTAGTCACAGTGGTGTATTGGGTTATATATTTATGGGTATACGATTTAATAAAATATGTATGTAACCTAAAAAATTTTTTTTCGCTACGCTCGAAAGTCCGAGCTTAGTATTTTTAATTTTCAAGTGAACAGTTATAATTTATATTGTTAGATGTTCTAATAAATAATTATTATAGTAATATTAAATATTTATGATACTATTATTTTTCTAATAAATGCTTTATTGGACATTGGTGATAGTAATTAGTAAGATGGTAATTATTAAAAAGTCTAAACTAAAAGAATATTTTTCCAAAGTAAGTTAAATTGAAATTTATTTTCGATCTAATTAATATTAATCAATGTGTTATAATTGTGATTCACTAAAATTAATGACTAATTGGTTTTTAATGTAGAATATATGGTGTTTAAAGTGTAAACTGTACACCATTTAGTGAACACATTTTTGAAACCTCAAAAGGGGGGCTGTGGGGCAAAGCCTTACACTTTTACGTATGTCATTTGATGGGTCATCCCTTCTCTACAACAATTCTTAAATACGCCGCTGTATTATACCACAAATTTACTTCTCATTATTAGTATCATAGTTTTATAATTATTAAAAAGTCTAAACTAAAAGAATATTTTTTGAATTGAAATTAAATTGAAATTTATTTTTGATCTAATTAATAATAATCAATGTGTTATAATTGTGATTCAGTAAAATCAATAACTAATTCAATGGGTCATCCCTTCCCTACAACAATTCTTAAATACGCCGCTGTATTATAGGTACCACAGTTTACTTCTCATGATTACGATCTCGTGTTAAGTATACGCTTTTCTTATCTGCATGTACAACGATAATGAATTCAAATTTAGAAGTAAAATTAATATTCTTATATTTTTATATGACAAAATAAAATTTCAATGTAAAGTTACTGAAGGGATCGGAAATAAAGAAGTGCAATACTTCCAGATGACTACATTACAGAGTGTATGAAAAAATACCAGTTTCTTCCGTGTTTTTGTTGTCATCATAACCACGCAACTCAAAAGGTTTTTAATTGACACTGACAACTAATGAAACATAATAAAATGCACAAATGGTCAAATCTTTTACTCTTGCCACTAAGACAGGAAGTTTGAACAGATGCCTCGCATGTTATATGATATAATAGTATTATGGTTGCACTCTGGGCAATATGCATTTGTTTTAGCCTTTCGTATCTCTAACACTGTTATATTGACATGCACATTTATCATTTATAGCTAGAGAGGAACAGATTTCAATCGGACACCGGAGACGATTACGACTACCGCTAATCGTCGATGAATGCTGTATACTAGCTGTCCTGCACTAGACGAAAACTAAGAATGCATTGTGCTCTGGATGCCTCTTATTGGATATTGTACTTATCCAATACCAATAATAAATTATCAAATTGTTTAGTTCCATATCGATCAGCGTCAACTAGTTTCATTCCATTTACTAATATTGATTATTTTTTTTTAGATCACTTACAAAATGTTTGTAATAACTAATAAGTATAGATACAATTTTGTTATTATTTTAATAAACCATGTATATTGTCTATCATTTATTTTAATTGAACTTGGAAATTTTAGAGATTTTGATATTATGTATTTTTTATACATGGGTATAAATAGGACTTATGAGAGATTATAATAAATTGTATTCGAGTTGATAGCAGCACTAATAATTGTTAGAATCATATAATAACTGTATATATATATATATATATTAACTGTACAGGTTTTTAGTCAGGTTTTTAGTACGGTTTTTGTCAGGAGTCAACAGACACTATAGGGATTAAAAATGGTTACCTACAATTTTATTAAATTGAATATTATAACTGCATTAACATACTTTTTATTTTTGGTACTTACAGTATATTAGGTCTAGTGCCGCAAATAAGGTTCTTAGGTCTGGAGTGCAAAATAAATTAATAAGGCCTCCTACTTTCCCGATTTAACAAAATATTTTCATGAAAACTGCACTTATGCGTGTAGATTTTAAGTACATACCACCATTTAATTTTCCTTTAAACTGAAAAATTCATTTTTACACTAGATACAAAATGGTTGATATTATAAAAATAATTACTTATTTTTGTTTTTAAAAATACTTAAAAATAATTGTTTTCTGTTTTTTGATTAGCAGAGTCTAAAATGTATTGTTTTATTTCCAGATCTTCACTACGAGCTCTTGCTATGTTTAAGATACCTAATTATTTCGTTAATAGGTCTTGAGATATCGAGTTTATTAAAGAATTTCCTTTTTACATTTTACAAAAAAAAAATGTGACTTTATACGATTGAAATGAATCGAATAATACTATAAGTATACAACATATGAAGGTATTGTACCTGTTCTTTTGTAATATTATACCTACTTCGACATAAGAACACGTAGGTAACTATTAAGTTATTATTTTGAATGTTTATTGGTAGGTTTTCTGTGATTTTTAAATGTGTAATTTTAAATGTTTTGCAATTACAGGTATTTACAGTGAATTTAAGTAAATTTTAATTTTAATTTTTTCTTTGAATATTTTATAATATTGCTTAAAATATATTAATCTATTAAAATTTTGTTACATTTCTAATTATTTGGGTATTTTTGTTCATGATAAAAAAATTAATAGTTGATTAGTTCATTATTATTACTATTCTTGGTGTAAAAATAGTGTTTTATTTTTTTAAACATAATTTATTAAGTTTAATACACATATAATGCATTTTTTTTTTTATTTTTTTATTTATAAAGATTTATACAATTACAAACATAACATTTAAATACATACAATCGAATAAAAATTATCTACCTTCTGTAAGCATAGCTTGTGTTGAAGGTAGAGAGTTAACTATTTTTATAATATATGTAAATTTACTATTTAGTTATAGGTGATTATATACTAATTATGAACAATATAATACAGTAAATTACAGATTAGATTTGAAAGAGAGAAGAGAATTTTCATTTACAGATTCAAATAATTATTGATCTAGAGACATTAACAACCATTTTATGACTAATGTTTTGGCATTAGAATATTTACAGACAATGTTTTTTTTTGTAATAATAGGCATATAATTAAAATAGGTTGAACCAAGGTAGTCTACGAATTTTTGACCAAATATTTTTTTGAAATAATTAACTTTAGCATTCATAAGCTACTGTTTCTCTTTTATTTAGATTTAACCAGTTATTTGAGTTATTTAACACCCATAAGATTAGACAGTAGGTCCACTGGTAAAACATTAAATAATGTGAAATTAGTAAAAGTTGAACGTTCGAGAGTGGATTTATGTAAACATATACGAACTATTTGTCTTGGATGTATTAATAATGGTTTCAGTGCATTAGCTGAGAGACCTCCCTAAATGAATAGTCCATATTGTCTTATTGCTTGGTATAGGGCTAATATAGTGTATAATGCATATAGTGTACAAATTAATGCATATAATTACATATTTAGCCACTTTTCGTATGTATACATGCATCATATTTGAAAATTCCGGGCTCTAGAAAGAATATTTTCGCCGATTAAGAGGACGTTACACGCCCATTTAATGTCTCCGTCTTACAAGTTCAGAACATAGCAAAATTTTACACTCAGCAGATCTGTTGTTTTAAAGATAAGAATGAATTGAGTTTGAATCATCAAATTTAGAAGTAAGAATATTATATAGACAATCACACAGACTTTTTATTATATTTTAATTTTAAAGCGAGTTATGAGTATTTTAAGATGTACAAACAATTTACTAAAATTTGCAATGTTAAGCGCTCATAATAAGACGGAGACAACAATTGTCCGCAGTGTAATGTCCTCTTAATCGGCGAAAAAAATTCTACAGATCGCACTAAACTCCGTATTTTAATACTTTAATCTCCCACTTAATAATAATATGTTATTTAGAAAAATTTCATTTTGAAAATCCAAGTCCAACGCAACTTGTAAAAAGTTTTATAAAAAAGTATTAAAAAAAATTATCGAAATCTGATCACTATACGAGGCGTGGGAGTTTTTCCTCTAAGGCATGTTTTCTAACAAAATAGAGATCAAGTGCACATCTAACTTTAAAAAAACAATTTTAATCATATTTTATAAATTATTCAGAATACGCAAAAGTAGTACATTTACTATCTATGTAAATTTGTGTAGCAAATTAGGCATGTTCGAGGCGATACTTAACTAACAATTTTTGTTACTTGATCGACGAAATCGCAGCACTCGACGACCTTTTATTTATCGTACGCTATACATTTTGTATGTATTTTTTTTATCTTAAACATGAAACCTGCATGTAACACATTTATAACCTTATTCTTACTTTTAATAGTAGTATTTATTTTTTTATTTATTTATTGAATACAATTCCAAAAATAACAATATTAAAAAAGGTGGGTAAGTGGATGTCGCTCTGCTGAACAGTAGGTTACATGTGGGTTGCTACGAACGGGACCCCTCTACTCCGCTCCTACACATAGTTAGAATATACGAATATCTAATGTACTAGGATAACACATAGATGGTTGGGATGATGTCAGTGTAGTACACAAGACCCTGGGAGAGCAACATTATAATTGTTAGCAACAGATTCAGCATCCGCCAACAGCCAGAAGATAGAACCCGAGCCAGTAAGAATATCTGCGGAAACTCCACGACGCGCATTAGATTCTATGACTTAGATCTTGGCACTGTGACAACACGGCCGTGGGTATACGCACTTATTATAACGATACCCCGCATCGACCAAAGGCACATCTGCAACCCTGAGTCATAGGTCAGTGTTCGCACTAAGAAATAGTCAACCATCTAATTATGGAAGGCCCCACGGACTGTGAAAACCACCGACGCAGTCCGCCAGGGATCTAGTAAAGGGGGGATAGGACTATATAGGAGCCCTGGGAGCGGCCCATTATTCAGACGTGATCTTGCCACCATACATACACACTCCTGTACCTCTTCGATTATGGTAATCACTATTTTCTCGTTGGACTTGGTTTATTTTCATTAACGGCGTATTTCGGACTTAGATAATATTCGAGCAATCGCTTATTACCTAAGACACCAGGGATTGTCGTTAATTCGAATAGCTAGCCATTATTCATTTAACTTGTCTCTTTTACAATTTTTAATAAATAATTCATAGAACTACAAATTGTTGATCATCCTATCTTGTCACCATCTCCTGTAAGACGGGTGCCCACATCAGGGTCACTGTATAATAGATGGTACCTATATTAAATTTAAATTCAATGATTTCAAACGATTCTGAGCGGTAACGGTTTGTCAATGGGGATATTTTATATTATATTTATATTTTTAGGTATTACTTATATTTTTATAATACGGTAGCCGGTAAGTTAAATTAATATTATAAAATTACAGCAAAATAACTAAAATCGTTATTCTTGGTTATTTTATTAAATAAATTAAATAAATTAATAATATGTAATTTCCTCCAAATTTGAACATAAATTAAACTATAAAAAAATTGGGTTTTTATATTTTTGAGATTTTTTGGTTACAGAATAACCTACTTATGTGGGACCTTGTAAGTTTTTAATCCTTAGCTATAAAAGTTAAAAATATTATAAATTTTTTAGCTATAAAATCGTTTTTAAATTTTAAATTATTGAATTTTCGATATTTACGCCTGTTCTTCCATCGTATTGTTCGCGCCGTCGTCACCGCTGTATACTTGCATCCTAATTGTACACACTACTACACTATATTATAGTATATTCCACCGACCGACATACACACAACACGTATTCGTTATTGTATGTCATAATTTTGTATTATTTTGTTGTTGTGTATTATATCACACCAAAAACACTTCGTTATAAGTTTATAACTCTATGTAAAAAAAACCTAAGTTAAAAAAAAAAAAATGTTGTAATGATTAAATCTTTAAAAGACGTGATATAATATGAACTAAGTCAAATGGCATACTTAAATTAAGTATACTTCTACGTCCTGCCAAGTAGTTAAACAATATGTCGACTATGTATTTAATATTACAATATTGATCTTATTTGTCATCATAGGTACATATTTGTAATATTATCGTTGGAATTATAAACAAAACACCCTATATAATGTAGTGTATAAGTAATATATTCACACTGTAGTTCATCAGACGCTGACTATACATTTTTATATACTACAGCATATATGTCCTGCGTAGTGTAGCCGGGTATACATAGTTAGTCGTTGATTTATATTACGCCTCGTAACACTATTGTACATCGTATCATTATACTTATTATTATATTATATATATCCGATTATATTATTATTTACCTTTTAACTTCTGTATATCTGTTTACTTCAACAGGTTATGGGCCCAGAGTAAGGTCTTTATAATAAAGTCGTGAATAATTAGTAAAATAATAATTGATTAACGAATTGCGTGTTTTTTGTGTACAGACAGTGTACAGCAATAATAATTCGCGAAGTAAGTGCAGTGTAGTGTGCGTGCGTTTCTTAGTGTGCAGATAGTGTACATCTACGTTTTGTTTAAATATGGAAAACGAACAATATAAAATCAACAAACTCAAAGATGCATCAAATTGGGACATGTGGAAATTTAAAATTAAGGTTATCATGAATGCAGCTGAAATATTTGATGTAGTAACAGGAAAATCAAAGAAACCAATTTTAGCAAAAATCGGTAATGAAACTGAAGATGAAGCGATAAAAAGGCATAGTGTTGATTTTTCAATATGGAAAAGGGCAGATAATAAGGCTCAAAAATGTATCGTCACTTCGCTAGATGAACAACCTCTACAATACATTATAAACTGTGACACAGCAAATGGTATGTGGAACAAATTACTTAGTGTGTACGAACAAATGTCGGACACAAGCATAAAAATAGTAAAAACAAAAATTCTATGGTTATACAATGGATCCTAAGGACAATATAGCCGGTCATATTTCGAAACTAGAAAATCTAAGTAGACAACTAAAACAATTGGGAGAACCTATCTCAGAATCAATGTTGATTACAAAAATTTTGATGACATTACCTGATAGCTATAGGCACTTCTACAGTGCATGGGACTCAATGAATAGTACAAATAGAACGCTAGAACAGTTAACCACTCGATTTATGGTGGAAGAAACACGACAAGTGCAAGGACAGGAGGTCCATAACGATGGTGCTGAAAGTATTGCTTTGACTGCAAACAAAGGCAAGTATATTAAAAGTCAAAAATACGGGAACAAAAATGATAATACAAAACCAGGAAAATGCAACCACTGTAAAAACCAGGACACTGGAAAAGGGACTGCAGGATATTCAAAAAGGAACAAGAAGAAAATAAATCAACTTCCGGTTTGGCGCTTATTGGTGTACAAAGAAAAATTGAAGAAATCGACGACTCAGACAAATGGTATGTGGACTCAGGTGCGAGCGACCACATGACAAATCGGAAAGAGTGGTTCGTCGATTATAAAAATTATGATGTGCATTCGCCTGTACGTATTGGAGATGGTAAGCACATTATGGCAGTCGGAAAAGGTAACATAAATATTCATACTTATGTTAACAATAAGTGGATAAAAGGCTACTTAAAAAATGTTTTATATGTACCTGATATAAAAGTAAATTTATTTTCTTGTGGGGCATGCCTTGATAAAGGAATTACAATGGTGACAGACAGTAAAGGTTGTACATTTAAAATGGATAATCGTGTAATTGCAGTCGGTGTTCGTGAGAATAAATTGTTTTCAATGCTAATCAAAACAGATATTTCACAGGAAATTGGACACTGTGCTAACGTTGCAGTTAAGAAATTAACATTAGAACACTGGCACAAAATACTATGTCATCAGAATGTCAAACATGTTCATGAGTATTTAAAACACAATCAAATACAATTTACAGATATACAAGGACAGTTATTCTGTGAACCATGCATCTATGGCAAACAGCATAAGGAGACGTTCACTCAGAGCGAAACAATAACTATTGAACCAGGGCAAATAATACACAGCGACGTATGTGGACCCATGGAAGAGAATTCATTAGGAGGTAAAAGATATTTCATTATTTTTAAAGATGATTATTCTAAATATACTTATGTTTATTATATGAAACATAAATCTGAGGTTAAAGAAAAACTTAATTGTTTTCTGAGTATGGTTAAAACTCAAACTAAAAATGTTATTAAAACTATTAGAAGTGACTGTGGATTAGAATATAAGAATTCTGAAGTTCAATCAATTCTAAATATTTTTGGAATAAAGCATGAAACAAGTGTACCTTATACTCCTGAACAAAATGGAAGAGCTGAACGTTCAATGAGGACTATTTATGAGGCAACCAGAACAATGATCTATGCCAAGAATTTTCCATAATCACTGTGGGCAGAAGCATTCAATACAGTAGTGTTCTCATTCAATTATACTGGTAATTCAAGGAAAGTATGTAAAACTCCATACGAGTTATGGTTTGATAAACTTCCTAAAACAGAAAAGTTCATAGAATTTGGAATAAATGCATATAGTTAAGTTCCAAAACAACGACGAAAGAAGTGGGATGCAAAAAGTCGAAAAGGATACTTTGTTGGATATTCAGAAACTTCAAAAGGGTATCGTATTTGGTATAAAGAAAATAACGAGGTGTCACTTAGTAGAGACGTTATTTTCAAGGATGAAAGTGTTGTAAATGACCAACGTGTAGAATGTTCTAATAATTTAAATGATAGTAATAACATTGATGTTCTTAGCTTACACAAAGACGGCTCTTTAGAACACAACAATACATCAGAAGGAGATGAAGTCATGGAAAATAAATTTGGGTCAATAAGTGTAGATGACAATGAAAAACAAGAACATGAACAAGAAAATGGATCAAATTTCAACGTGTACAACTTGCGAGACAGAAGTAATATTAAGAAACCATTACGTTATGATAATTCAGCCTTTTTCGTAGTCGAATCCGATCCAGTGAATTTCAAGGAAGCTGTGGAGTCACAAAATTCAGAAAAATGGATAGAAGCCATGAACAATGAAATGGAATCTCTTGAACAAAACGGAACATGGTCGCTCGTAAGTTTACCTAAGGACAGAACTATTGTAAATTGTGGTTGGGTGTATAAAACAAAATATAATGTTCATGGACATGTTGATCGATACAAGGCTAGGCTAGTAGCAAAAGGGTATAGTCAAATGTTCGGTATTGATTTTAATGAAACCTTTAGTCCTGTAGTAAAGTTCGATTCAATTCGGTCTATATTAGCTATATCAGCAGCAGAACAATTACAACTTCGACAATTTGACGTTCAAACAGCCTTTCTATATGGAGATTTGGACGAAGAAATTTACATGAGACAACCAGAAGGGTTCAGCGATGGTACCGAAATGGTGTGCAGACTTCAACGCAGTTTATATGGCCTAAAGCAGTCACCACGATGTTGGAACATAAAGTTCAAAACATTTCTTCTTAACTTTAATCTATTAGAAACAAAAGCAGATCCCTGTGTTTTTGTTAATAGAGAAAATAACAGAGTATTAATAGTCGCTATATTTGTTGATGATGGTCTAGTTGCAGCTACATCGAGTCAGGATGTACATGCATTAATGGAATATTTGAGACAACATCTCAATATTACCGAAGGAGAATTGAATCAATTTCTAGGTACAGAAATTGAGCGAAAATCTGATGGATCAATTGTAATGCACCAAGGGTTGTATTGTAAAAGAGTATTGGAGAAGTTCAATATGACTGAAGCAAAATCAGTTCAAATACCAGCAGACCCTCAACATTCATTAGATGACAAGCAACAAAATACTAATCTAACTAGTAAAGTCCCATATCGTGAAGCAGTCGGAAGCTTATTATATCTCAGTCAGATTACAAGACAGGATTTAACTTTTTCAGTAAATCTAGTTAGTTGATACATCGAGGATCCAAAGGTACAACACTGGACAGCAGTGAAACAAATTTTAAAATATTTAAAGGGAACTATTAATTTTGGATTGATATATTTAAAAACTCATGTTAAAGGGATACAGTGATGCTGACTATGCAGGTGACTTGGATACAAGAAGATCACAATCAGGGTCAGTATTTACATTAGGATCTGGAAGTATAACATGGAGTTCACGTCGTCAACAGTGTGTTAGCCTTAGCACAACTGAATCAGAGTACATAGCTTTAAGTCAAGCAGTACAAGAATTAACTTGGTTAAAATTGTTTTTAGGTGAATTGCTGGACCAGCCAAAAACGGTGCCAACAATGTATGGAGACAATCAAAGTGCGATTAAACTCGTAAAAAATCCAGAGTTTCATAGAAGAACGAAGCACATAGATGTTCGCTACCACTATATAAGAGAAAAGTTCAATGAGGGATTGTTTTCATTGGAGTACATATCCAGCAAGGAGCAGATTGCGGACATTATGACAAAACCAACTCCACGAACGCGGTTCAATGAGCTAAGGGAGATGTTAGGAGTTATAAATATTGATGTATAAGGGTAAATTGTTTAAGGGAAAGTGTTGGAATTATAAACAAAACACCCTATATAACGTAGTGTATAAGTAATATATTCACACTGTAGTTCATCAGACGCTGACTATACATTTTTATATACTACAGCATATATGTCCTGCGTAGTGTAGCCGGGTATACATAGTTAGTCGTTGATTTATATTACGCCTCGTAACACTATTGTACATCGTATCATTATACTTATTATTATATTATATATATCCGATTATATTATTATTTACCTTTTAACTTCTGTATATCTGTGTACTTCAACAATTATAAAATGGCATTTTATTTAGTTTCCATATTATATCACGTCTTTTAAAGATTTAATCATCACTTGTTTTTTTACACGGAGTTATAACGAAGTGTTTTTGGTGTGATATAATACACAACAACATAATAATACAAAATTAAGACATACAATAACGAATACGTGTTGTGTGTGTGTGTCGGTCGGTGGAATATACTATATAGTGTAATAGTGTGTAAAATTAGGACGCGAGTATACCGATGCAGCACGTTTGGGCATTTTTACCTGTTTAGTATTCAAAATCCACACAACGTTTGGGCACTCTATATCCCTAAAAAGATACCACGTTTGGTCACAAAAATGTAAAATGTATATATCTTTATGTATATCAAAATAATATAGGTAACAAGTTTTATAAAGTGTAAGTTACTATTTATTTTGTAAAATAATCAAATAATATAAGTACAAATAAAATAAATAATAATGTAGCTACAAAGTGTTATAAAATACGTAAGTTATTTATACTCGTGTTAAATAAAAATTACTACATTATTATATTAATCAAAACAATGAAGATATCAAGTTTTATAAAAAAAAATAAATAATATTTTATGTAAACTATAATATTTATATTTTATTTCCTTGATAACGAATTCCCATAATTTTTAAGTATTCAATTAGTGTTACGTCGCCTTTGTCATAAGCATTTCAATTATCAATCTACAATTTCCTTTTAAGTTCAGCCTCTGTTCTAGAGTAATTGAATTGATTTTTTTTTATACTATTTATTTTTAATGCAGTTTCTGCCTGAATGTTAGTTAGAACGTCTACTACATGATGTATGTTTGGATGCGGATGGTAAAATTGTGCATTGAAATGTTTATGGAAAGCTCCGGGTCCGTTGATTGTCCTAGTAATATTTATGGTAGTTTCTGCCCAAATATTTGGTGGAAATTGAGACTCTTTATTAATATAATTTTCTAAAATATAATCAGTAAACGTATGGTTATCTGTAGGAGCTATAGAAATGAGCTCAACAAAACCATCATCAACTTGTTCAGTTTGTAAGAATGCTAGACCAAAAAAGTATTTTAGCCATAACCCTATTGTACACGCCGTTACCGATCCTACAAGTTGGGCGGTTGTCGGCAAACGACTTGCGTAATGTGCTGAAAGCTGGAGCGGGATCGGGTTACTTAATAAGTCGGTCAAGACAAATTTAGTGGGCGGAAACACATGTATTTGTAGGTAAACAATAATAATTAGATTAGCGGGCGCCCAAAATAATAATAACTTAAAACTAATTTACCATAGCTGGCGAACAATAATTATAATTTTAAATCAGCCCACTGACACGTGGGACTAAACATATGGACCTGGCTAGGGCGACTGCGTGGCTCGGCGGCTGCGATCCTTGGTGACGGCCAATATCGGTCCCTCGCCGGAACGGCGACGGCGGACAAATCTTCGGCTCGTCGCTTGACGATAATGGCTCGTGGTTCCACGCGAATAGCGCGAACGCGAATTAGATAATATATTGACGTCTTTCCGTGGCAAAACACTCGCGATCACACGGAGGGTAGAGTAGAACACGCGCACGGCGTAAATACGCGAAAAACGAACTCGATGTGAGCTTAGCGTCACACGTCGATCACGACGGACAAAACACGCGTGTTCACACGCGACTTTTACTATTTCACTCGATGTAGCAACAGGTACGTACCGCGACGACTATTAAAACGCGAGAAAACGTACTTCGGAAGTAGGTACTACGTACCGATCGTGGCCGCTGATCACAGTTCGGGTTCACGGCACATCGTGTTCCCACGAGGTTTTCGCAACACACACGGTAACGACAGCGCGGACGTTGCGCTTCGTTCAGCCGTTGGAAAAAGACAAAGTTCACGACTCCAGTGCGCGACGGCCCATAGCCGGCTCGCCGGCCGTTGACGGCGGCGCGGGACTGCGGAGGGGGAAAGCGTAGGAGCTTCGATATGGAACGCGACTTTTAGCGTCCATGCTTTTGGCGGCAAGCCCGTTCCGCGTTCGAACACCTATTCTGTATTGTTTTTATACTGATTAAGTAAATAATTATTTGATTGGATTTTACGATACCAGCCTTGATTCAAATGAAATTGGCACGCAATAATGTATACAGTTGGAAACGATTCGTCGATTCCAATATGTGCACTTTTTTCAAAATCCAAATGTATTTTGTTAATTTGTATTTCTATGTTAATTAATTTTTTACAAAGTTCTTTAATTAATGTCCACATTTCCTTATATTTATCAGTTGATTTTGAATTTAAAAAACAATAAATCATAGGCAGATAATAATTGTTTTGTAATATGTGGATTGTATATAGTTGATGCAAATATGACGGACAATATGTAAAAGTACCATCAGCAAAAATTTCACGCCCTTCACACAACATAACTAAATTTGTATAACAAATGAATATTGGTATGCTTTCATAATTTTTCATAAAACGAAATTGTTCGTTATTATTAGTTTTGATTTGAAAACACTTGATGCTTAACCTCGTCTATTGATTTAGGAATAGTGAATATTAGTTTTCGCCTAGCTTCATACATAATATATTTCCTAAATAAACGCACATCTGAATGACTTATATTAACAGTAGTTTGATCTTTAAGTACTTTTCTGATTATTTTATTTGGTTTAGTAAACACATCATCAATGGCCTTTCGTTTAAGTGTAGACATTATTTTTTGTCGATTTAAAATATTTTCAGAAGTGGCCAGATGATTGTGATAATTTTTTTGTGAAATTATTAAATCAAGTTTCTCACCAATGATTGCTGTTACGTTACATTTACGATTTGTACATCTGAAGTGAAAAGTTTGGTCCTTCAATTGTTTATTCTCACTTAGCTTATATCCCTGTATCAGAACACATCGTCCTCCTCGTTTTGTTAAAAATATATCATCTATGGAGTTCATGGTAAGAATATTTACTTTAGCATTTGTGTACTTGTGTACTTGACAAGCGACTACGGACTGTTTGTCGGATATGGAATTATGGTGAAATAAATATGGATAGGTACCTATTGCATTTTATTACACTATTAATACAACTTTGGAAATTACAGATAAATAGATTTTCGATATTTTCGATAACGTCTGTGATTACGCTTTTTATAGCTTTCTACTATAATATTTATTATCGTAGGCAGTCCCTAATGTGGTTATTATTATCGTGCTCGTGTAATATACTACGGTAGTGACCGCTCCGCTTTATTTTTTTACTTAGCTTCGCGCCACTACCGTCGCGCTGGATTAAAGGTATATACAAATATACAGTATATACTTAGCTATATATGTAACCTATATTATTTTGATATATATGTATATTTGTATACATATTATGCATGTATGTACATATTTTATATACTTTTTAAACAAAGGAATATACATTTTACATTTTAGTGCCCAAACGTGTCGCAATTTGGGATAAGATGCCCAAACGTGTTGTAGCCTTAAATTTAAAAAGGCCTTACAAAAGTCGGTGATATTGCTATGGGCCCGAGCACAGAGATCGACTTGGCCAACGGCATAGTAGTGTGAGCAACAAAACTATAATCAGGCACTAAAACACGATCTAACGATTGTGCGACTATTTTGCCGGACACGGCTGACGAGGTATCGATTGCTGACGTACAGGACGACAACACTTTCGAAAACTGTCTCTTCACGAGAGCAAACCAATACAATATAATTTAGCTGATAATAATACTACCGGTCGGCGGTCACCTTATCCACCCAAACTCGTGAACACCATTTTTCATTCAAGTAGCTGCCCGGCCAAATGCTAGTGAATATCCGGCAGCCCAAACATTTGGCAGCAGAGCGTTGGTTTTTTATTATTTATTAATAGATGTTTACGTTTGTTGTGGATTTGATAACGTGTGTTTGAGACGTTAGTGGTGTTTTCCCTGGGTCTAGTGTACAGTGCTTATCATAGGTGATTATTGGTGGTTGACGCTGGGGTGGGTGTATTCGTTGACCCGTCAACAACGCACCGTTGACATTCGTAGCACTAGCGAAATCTAACTTTAGTTCATGCGAACCGTGCGCTAGTCATTGAGATATCTCCGATATATTTACAATACAATTATTATTATTATTCGTAAGCCGCGTCGGTTGCATTTTTGATATATCAATTATATTATAAATTATTATTATTCACGGTCATTACCTGAATATCGTTCATATATCTGTAGGGCAGGTATTATTATTATTGCGTATACGCGCCGCTCGCTAGTCTGTCGCGATATCTATTTCATAGCTCATTACACTAAGTGCAATGGGGTGGCTTGGATGAGCTGAGAATCAAGTACCTTTAAACTTTTCTTTATATAAGTTATTATGTTAAAATATTATTAAAGATGATCGCCAATAAACTCTCATTATGATTAAGTTGACCACCAAAGGAGTCAATTATGTTATTATTGATGATTATATACATTTATCAGTCAATTACAAAATCCTACTACTTCCCAGAAAGTATGTTGATTTGTTCAATATTAACAGTATCATTAATGATACTTTAATTCTTAATAACTTGATTTATCTTTACATTTTTGATAACTTGGGCCTGTTAAGTATGACCCTAAACTAAATGCTTATTTTTAAATTAATACTTTATTATTAATTTCAATTCTATCATTTTTTTTTGTTCAACTATTATATTATAAGTTTCTAATAAGTATAATGTATATATTTTTTTTCACAGTTTTTATTTATAAGCATTTAAAATTTAAATCTAGACAAAATACGAAAAAATCACGAAAATTAGCAAATTAGTTTGATTGTTTCGATTTCTCATGTAACGATTTTCTTATTTTGTTGTAATTAAACAACGTATGACTGTAGATACTTGAAAATGTTACTAAAAAATGTTGATGTTCACATTTTCTATACACAATACAATTTTGAAAATAATTTGACTCTTTTTGAGCTGTTTACGGATATTGTCAGTTTTCAATTTTTTTCTATAAATATCAATAAAATTTTATTTATTGGGTGAAAAAGCGTGAAAATGTAATGCAAGGCTCTTGATAGTTACAATTTATTGTTACAATAGCTGATGAAAAATATTCAAAATACATAGCATCATATTTTTTTTTTATAAGCATTTAAAGTTCAAATTTTGACAAAATTTATCAAATTTAAAATTTAATAATTATTTTGTAGTTAAAAATTTATAAAATGTTCAATTTTTATAGCTAAGGATTGAAAATTTAAAACAAAGCTCCGCGTAAATAGGTTATATATAAATTGCTTTATTCACAATAATATCATCAAATATACTTGGTTATAGGCTGATTGTTTTCGCTCAGAATCGTTTTTCTTATACAATGATATTATATCATTTAATTCAAATTTTACACCGCATCCATTAAAGTTACCCACTTGTAACCTATTGTACAGCAGAGCGATATTCTTTTACCCACCTTTTTATACTTAGGATTACAATTACCCACCAATTATAGGGGGTACACCCACCCCCTAAAATAGGTGTGGCGGCTACCACACCTAATACACGAGTTCGGTACCACTGCCTCCATACTACTGAATACTTAGGTACATCTTATAGGCAACTTCTTATATATTTGGCAATTACCTTTGTTGTTGTATTAGTCGTAAATTATCGTTAGTAGTAGTAACCCGCATAGAACAATGCCTAATCACCACCCAGCCAATAGATACTAGTCAGACGTTGGTCGGCCGGTTCACGCGATGTCTTCTTGAAATAAGTCCCATTCATTGTTTCCGCGCGTAATGATAAAAATGATAGTCACTCGGCTTTTTTTGATATTCAGTATTGACCAATAACCATCGAAAACTCTTAGCTTCGACCGTTCCGTCTGACTATTTAAAAAAACCGTGCGCAACTAGGACTTTTTCAAGGGGGGTGTCTGCTAGTAGCGTATAAGGTTGTTCCCCAAAATTTCAGATGACATATATATTATATTTAGATAAAAATCACATATAATTTTGGTAGTTATAAAATATGTAACTTATTAGGTATACGGGAAGTCCCCAGCGCCGCGTGCAACCCCAGTGCCGCGTGCAACCCCAGCGCCGCGTGCAACCCCAGCGCCGCGTGCAACCACTCTGCTGGGAACTCCGACACAGCAGAGCATACACTGTTTGCGTGCGAATATTGGACCGGGCATCGCGCGGAACTAGAATCTCGGCTCGGCCACCAGCCGACCGCCGCTGATCTCCCCGAAATTCTGTTCGGACCGGACTTCGACGTCCTCTCCGCGGACCCCGAGGAGAGAGCCATCCTCCTGGCCGAGGTTGACGAAAGGCTCCGCCTTTTCTACAAGATGGTCGAGTCCATAATGAGCCTCAAGGAAGAAGAAGAAAGAGCTCGACAGGCGTTGGAACGAGGACAACCAAGTAGGCGTTGACCGGAACGAGACGCCAGGCCGACGGACCTCAGCGCCGGGCCGCAAAGCACCGGAGTGAAACACGAGACACGAGACAGGTGGGTTTCCAGCCAGGAAGACGGTCCAGTACGAGACTTCAAGGCCGGCGGGCTGAGCGCCGGGCCATGAAGACAGCCAACACCAGCTCAAGACAACGCCTTAAGCAACCATCATTGAAATGTTAGCTCCCCGAGTAACACTCCCTGGCAGCCGCATACTACACTAGCAATCGCTAAGGAAGGGCTGCCAGGTCGTGGGAGCGCGTCTAAGGGCGCAGCTATTGTACTATAAATTGTTTGTTTGATGTGCAATAAACGATGGGGGCCGGAGAAGAAGCAATGTGAGCAACAGTTCCTTCTCCGGCTCTCGATTAAACCGGAAAAAAAAAAAAAAAGGTATACGGGAAAGTATTATTCTAAGTTTATAATGATATATTGATGATATAGTATAAGTAGGTACCACAAAATATACAACTTTATAATAATTACACGAGAATAAAATATTCATTATATTTTAATGACATTATAATAATATTTATGTTATAGGCCTATGTTGACAATTCTACGTTCGAATAAACTTTGTATTTTAGGATCATTGTTTTTAATGGGTAAAGTATTCAATTTTGTATTTTTTACTTCAGCAAACAATTGAGTTGGTGGATTTATTATGCTTTAAAATCCGTGCCCTAGACTAATAAGTAACAATAGTTCGCGAGCCGCCGTGTGCGCTTGCCGGTGCGTGTCGCCCAAATCGTTTGTCCGGACGACGCGTTGTTTATTTAGTCGTCGTTCCGTTTCATCTCGTACCCGCGCACTTTTAAATCGTTTGTTCTGCAGAGGTCAGGCAACACGTCGCGCTTATTGGCGTTTGTATTTGTTATTGTTCAGCGCGAGGCGTACAAACTACAAAATAAATATAATTACTATAATATACTGCATATACCTACACCATTCTATGTAATAGCTAATATAAAAATCATTTTTTACACAAAAAAAGTAAGTATATTTAATTTTCATTAAAATATGATAAATTGTCTCAAGTATATAATATCGGTTTTTGTATGCGTTTCACTTATATTATTCCTCTACAGTGGGTAATTTGCCTTGAAATTAATCAAATAGGAATTTTTTCGAAATTTTAATAAACTTTTATAATTAAACTGCATAATCATTAATCAAGTACAGTATCTAATATGTATATTATAGTTTAAATCACGGTCATCTTTATCTATGTTTAGGTATTATAGTGATTATACTATTGTTCCTTTCAAAAATATCGTTATGGCATTAAAAATTTAGCATCGTTTAAGAATTTTTAAATTTAACTTTTTTTTAAGTTATGTAGGTACCAACTAAATTCACTTTACCATCAGAAAAGATGCTGGAATTGAAAATTGAAGTATTATTTCTACAAGAAAAAATGTTTACAGACAAAAAAACACACATTAGGTGAAATCAATAAATTATTTGCTCCTATTAGAATCTAAAATTACAATCTTAAAGCGTTTCATATGTAATAGCATTGTTCGCGCCGCCACATTCACACATCGATCGATGCACACACCCCACCATCACTAGTTTTTGTATTGTTTTAATCTTCGTTATTTTTGTATAAATCATTTTGTCCGAGTGAATTATTATATAATATGTAGATTAAAGCTGGTTATCGCAAATATAATTAACACACCCGCCGTAACTGTTTTTGTCTTCCTCCGTTAGTCGTCGTGACAAATACCGTCGCCGTGAGCAACCCGTCTCGGATATTTTAGAAAAAAAAGTTATTATATAGTAAGGCATGAATTTCCAAAAGTATTATTTTCGTCAAAGCGCGAATCGCTAAATAATTTTATTATAATTTGTTCAAGCGCGAATCGCCACGCTTTTATTATATTGTGCGGCGCAAGTCTTCATAACTTTGTTCATTATTATTGTTTTTTGTAAAGCGAGAATCCCCAGTGTATATTATTCTCTTATTATTATTGCGATATAGTGTGTGTATCGTGTATTATCATTATTATCAATATAGGATAGGTAGCAGCTGGCCAGCCGAGCACCTTCATATCTGTGAGTTTTTAGTATTATTAGCATTATATTTTTTGTTACCCTACAATTAATTGATTAATTGGTTAGGCCAAAGGAGCCGTATATTATTATATTCTGTCGTGCCTTAAGGGATGTGCATTATTTTTATACTTTTATTTGTTTGGTCCATAAGGACCGCACATAAGGTTATACACATTATATTACACTTGTCATTTATATACAAGCCTCAGCTCAAATACCTGTCATATATTATGATTATTTATTTTGTGTACAATACAACAACTCATTTTTACTAGAAACCGTGTTACCATCTTATAGTTACCTCTTGTACAATAATTTTAAGCTTAAACATCCACACATATACACACCTATACACCCACTGCATACTTGCACTCGGAGTTTTGATCGGCGAACCCGTCCACTTCTCCTGAGTCGCTATACCTAATAACACACAGATACACAGTTCGGTCGATGTGTGATTATCACTGACAAATATGAGCTGCCGGGCGCACGGTTTAATATTGTACCGTACCCGGCGCAAACAAGCATACTGTAACTTGTAAGAATTGTTGCGTGCACCCAACTTACAGGAGAAGGGGACAGGATAGATTGGTGGTGGAAGCGTACTAACCTAACCTAACTGTGGTATCACCCGTATTGGACAATACTCAGTAAACCAACTATACGCCTTACCATTGTGTACTCTAGTTAATGAAATTCTCTAAAGTTAATTAGAATGGTGTTGAGGTACGATGGCATGCGTTTGTCAATTCTTAGTTCGTTCCTATCTAGTTGCAATGACTCAAAGATTACATTTAGCTTGGCACTATTCAGTTTAATAAAACTTCATTGACACATAATACGTATATCCCGGCACTGCTCCTATAAAATGTAAGAACGTAAGAACCACTAAAATAATGTTTTAACTAAACACTTTTATTGTATCAAAACAAACATAAATAAAACACTTAACAAATTCAGATCGCATTTGACCGTACTACGATCGTCGTTTCACACGCACAACGTACGTACGTCCTCGCCGAATCAATCAGCGACAACGGGGGCCCCCGTGCCTGCGAGTACGGCGGAGTTATATAGAAAATATTATTGTCACCTCAGCACATATTGTTTCGCTGGCCTGACCTATGTCAATAATTTACAATTTCGAATATTCCCACCTATATTACATATATATTAAATAATATATTTTGACGACTGTCTGAAATATACGACAAAACATGTATTTGCTCAATTAAAAAGTGTTGGCCGGCGTATTAAATAGGCAAAATAGGTACATTATATAGTGTTCAACCAAATTTAATTGCGTGGAAAATAATGCATGCACTTTAAGTTATATTATTATACAATGTTCTTTTAATAAAACAAATCATTTTAATTAATTTAGACTGCAGCCTTTACCCTGTTAGTTGCGCACTTTTACGCCATGATTAGGGTAAAAGGGTGCATTTTTTATAATTTCTATTTTTTGATATTTACTTTGGTAAAATTTCCAGAACTATGGTTTGATATTGGTTTTCTAATCAACGGTGTTATGATATCTGAACCGTGATGAAGCGTATAGCACCAGATACTGAATCAGCTTCAGTTTGAATAATATCTGTCTTTTCATAATTATTTGGCACATTTTCGTTCGACAAGCAATATATAAATATGATATACATACTGTCAATACAGTAACTACGGAGTGAACGATACTAGGTTACAATAATTTAGTTGTTTATATTGTATAGATACATATATTTGCCACTTAGAACGTAAAATTATATTCTATTAATCATGTCAACAAATAAAAAAATTCTTTTTACATATTTTTTTTGTTAAAATAATAAAACAAACTTAAGGGAGCTGCAGCTGATGAAAAAATGTGACTTTTAGACCAATAAGCCAAACAAAACTGGAAGAATTTGGTTTGACAGATTTTAATTTTGAAAATTATGATTGATCAACAAGTTCACTAGGGAATGATCGAGGCAATTTTGAATATTTATTTTTTTTCAGCTGTGATATCCAAGAATAAAAATATCGAAAAAATATGATATTTTTGTATTTCTATTATTCATTATGACTAAAGACCGGATTTAATTGCATTAAAAACACTCAAAAATTGCATAATAAAATTGTATAATTGCACCAAAAATCCCATAAAAATTGCAAAATAAATTGCACTATAAAAATGCAAGTCGTATTTATATATTCATTAATTAATATTACATTAATTACATTTAATATTAATTTTACATTTTTGAATTAAAATTGATGATTAAATACATTTCTAAATTATTTTCATTAAAATTAAATCTTCTATTAGTTAAAATATGTTTGTACAACGAGAAACTACGTTCTACGTCAACACTCGTTATTGGTGCATATTTAAAACAATTTAATAAAGTAGGCGTTATATCTAAATTAACATTTGCTTTACCTGACATGACTTCATAGTAACACTTTAAAGTTTTATACCCTTCATTTTTTTCAATTACATTCATACATTTTTCCTTAATTTTTTCCCCTTCTGGACCAGGAATATTTGTTAAAATATCTTCAATTTTTCTAAAAATATCCATACTTTTCAGTAGTTCACTATTAGATTCTTCCAAATTGTTGAGATTCGTGCATAACTCAGATAAGTGTAATTTTATGAATGCTAAACCACATTTGACTGCATTATCTTGTACAAGCAGTTTCAGCTTTTCGACACTTAAAGCATCATCTGTTAAACTTTCAATCACGTTTTTAAACTTTTCAAAATTATTTGCATAGAAAAGTGCAGCGTTTAACCATGTTCCCCATCTTGTAATAATAGGTTCGGGTGGTAAAGGTATACCCGGCATTTCTTTTCTGTATTTATTTATTCTCGATGGTGCTTTTAGGAAAGCTTTTTTTCCTAAAATAAACAAAATAAGTTACAAATGTATTTATAAAATTAGTTAAGAAATATTGTTTGTACATTTGATTACGTGAAATATACAAAATTGAAAAAAATTGCAATAAATTGCAACATAAAATTAAACAGAAAGACAGTAATTAATACAAATCGTGTACATATTTGATCAGATTTGATTTATCTTAACTACAAAAAAAGTTGCAATATCAATTAAATCCGGTCTTTAATTATGACACTAACAATAATTGGAATATTCAAAATCGCCTTGATCATTCCCTAGTAAACTTGTTGATCAATCATAATCCGTTTTCAAAATTAAAATCTGTCAAACCAAAACTTTGCAGCTTTGTCTAGGTTATTGGTCTAAAAGTCACTTTTATTTCATTGACTGGAGCCCCCTACAGCCCCTTAAGGTTTATTTTATGAAATGGGATTTAAATATATTGAAAAACATTATAACAAACAAAATTAATGTTTAGATTAGTCAAATCTTCATTAGTTTTGACTTTTGACAAAACCAGCTGCAGCCCCCTTAAATATATTTATTGGCGGGTACCTCATTCATATTTAGTCTTTACTATTGCATTGGACAAAAAAAATTTGTGGTGTCACTGTAATAGTTTTTTGTTAGTACAACATTGCGGATATTCGATAGATTTATCATGGAGCGATTATCTTATTTTGTTGTAAATTGTAATTCAAAAACGAATTTACTTGAATGTACTTGAAGTTTATACCATAATATGTTTATTTTATCTTTTTCTATACTTGATAAAATGTTCAAAATAATTTGACCTGCTTTGACCTGATTACTGAAATAATAAATTTTCGGTTTTTCATTTTTTTTTATCCATTATACTAAATATCTACAATTTTATTTGTTGGGTCAAAAAGCTTAAATATTTAATACAAGACTCCTAACACATTGTTAAAAATTATAGCATTAAAATATTAAAAATCCATAAACGAAATTTTTCCTTATAAGCATAAAGTTCAAATTTCGACTAAATTTATCAAATTGAAAATTTAAAAATTATTTAGTGGTTCCAAAATTTATATTTATAATTAATTAAGGATTAAAAATTGAAAACAAGGGTCCACATAAGTTGTTAAAATTGTAACCAAAAAATTAAAATATATAAACATACTTTTTTTATTGTTATCTTAAGTTCAAGTTTAGACGAAATTAGATATTTAAACGAAAAAGAACGATTTTACTTTTGTGTTATAATTTAAAAATATTTTTTGTAGGTACTTGAAACTTATAAAGTATATATTATTCTATAATATAAAAATGAATCGCCGAATATGTTGCTAAGAGCAAATCTCGAGAGCAGCTGATCCGATTTCGCTTTTTCATTTTTTATAATATTCCTTGAAGTACAAGGATGGTTCTTACGGAGAGAAAAATTTAAAAAATTTAAAAAAAAAGTCTTAAAAACTAAATACAAAAACGATGATATATAAGTAATTAACCAATAACCATATTATCATGGAAAAAAACATCTATGTCATAACAAATAACTATAGCAATAATAATAATAATAATAATCACTTATTTAACATTACTCAAAAACAATGGTATGTTGTATAATATAGTCTATGGTCTAAGGTAAAATGTAAACGTCTCTTTGCTGTGCATCTATAATATTATTAAATCTAAAAGCCACAAATTTCTATAAAATTGAAAGAGTGTTGTGTTTTTGTGACTTACTAAATATGCCTCATATAAGGTGGTGGACACATTTAGGCAGAAGAACCCGAAATGTAACGAATGAAATTAATTATCAATCTAATCGTACTGCCCTACGTGTGTTGTAATTGAACTCCTCCTAAACGGATTTGAATGAATTTTTTTGTATGCGTTTGGGTGACCCCCGGATTGTTTAGATTCACAAATCATCCTTCTAGGTCCAACCAGAGGATGCGCTCAAACGGGGATTTAGATATTTACGGTGGAAACTTTTGTTTATAAATGGTTGCCATGGATTTTAAAACTATTATAATAATAATTATTGGTTGCCGTGAAATCAGTGTGTTCGTTCAATGCATTTAATTTTTTTGTACGCTGTGTTTTGATATTATATGTATCGCAAATACGTAAATATTGAGAGTATTATACTCAAATAGAAGTTACGTACATACAAAAGGTGGGTAAGTGGATGTCACTCTGCTGTACAGTAGGTTACAAGTGGGTCACTGTAATGGATGGTGTTAAATTTGAATTCAATGATATAATATAATTGTACAAGAAAAACGATTCTGAGCGAAAACGGTCCGTCAGCCTATGATATTACCAAGTATATTTGATGATATTATTGTGAATAAAGTAATTTATATATAACCTATTTACGTGGAGCCTTGTTTTAAATTTTCAATCCTTAGCTATAAAAAGTTGAACATTTTATACATTTTTAACTACAAAATAATTAGTCAATTATAAATTTGATAAATGTTGTCAAAATTTGAACTTTAAATGCTTATAAAAAAAAATTGTGCCAATGTATTTTTAATATTTTTCAACTGCTATTAGAACGATATATCAGGAGTCTTATATTAAATTGTCACGCTTTTTTACCCAATAAATAAAATTTTATTGATATTTATAGAAAAAAAACTAAAAAAATTGAAAACTGACAATGTCCGTAAACAGCTCAAAAAGAGTCAACATTTTATGGTGTATAGAAAATGCTAATATAAACATTCAGTGAAATTTTCAAGTAACTACAGTCATTCATTTTTTAAATTACAATAAAATAAGAAAATTGTTACATAATAGAAATCGAGTGAATATCAAATGTTGTAAAAATATAAATTTCAGACGCTCATAAAAATTTAATTTAAGTTTCTTATAGACATTTTTTTTTTTGATAAAGGTAGACAAACTTATGAGTAATCTTATATTACATTTTCAAATCTTAGATTTAAAAAGAAAAATTTTTATGGATTCTCAACTCAAAATATTTTGCTAATTTTCATGATTTTACGGTATTTTGTCAAAATTTGAACTTTAAATGCTTATAAATAAAAACTGTGACTAAGGATTTTTAATTTTTTTCATCTGCCTTTGAAACAATAACCTAAGAGCCTTCTATTAAATTTTCAAGCTTTTTTACGCAACAGATAAAATTTTATTGATATTTATAGAAAAAAAAACTAAAAAAAATGGAAATTGACAATATCCGTAAACAGCTCAAAATAAGTCAAAATACTTGGAAAATGTTATGGTGTATAGGAAATGCAATTATAAACATTCAGTCAAAATTTCATGTCCCTACGGTCATTTGTTTTAGAGTTGCACCAAAAACCAAAATCGATTTTCTCAAAAACAGATTTTGCGTAAAAATTCCCGTTTTTCCTTAATTTTTCTTTTGTTTTTCACGTCGCTTGTGAAAACTACTGGGAAATTTTTACTTTTGACCCCCCAAAGTACCAACTAGATTCACTTTCCTATCAGAAAAGTTATTATTGAAGAAAATCCAAGCACTTTTACTGTCCTAAAAGGTGATGACAGACACAAAAAAAAAAACACACATCATTGTAAAATCAATACATTCATCGCCTCGCTCAGAATCTAAAATACCACGTCTTCAGTGACAAACTTGGTATAACTTTGATACTTTAGAGTTAAATTATAAAGTTACGTACAAACAGCATGGGTTCTACGATTTACCGCATGTAGATTGCCTACCTGATAATATATTGCTGCGAATCAGAATTTTTATACCAGGCAACATAAAAGTTAAAATAAATGTTGAACACCATACACTGAATATTAAATAACGAATTGAACAAAGTTTGAGTCATATAGAGTTGATACATTTAACGGGAAATAAAGTGTACGGTATCAGCTAGTTATTTATACAAATATGATAATAAACAAATAATAATGATTCAACTTAACCTGTTACCGTATTAATAATAACAATATAAATATAATATCAAATATCCTTTAAACCGTCTGTGCTAAGACAAAAAGTATTTTCTATGCTCGTAAAAACCAGTTCTTTATAATCATAAATCTGTGTCTCATGTTCTTAAAGCATTAAATTATATAAATTAGACTGCATCTAAACTCTAAAGTCAAAATTTTTTTATTAATTAATGACAAATTATCGTAAATAATCATATCTGTAAAAAAAAAATGCAAGAGCCATTCTTCGAAGCCCTTTTTTTTAAAACTCAATGTTTTAAACAACTTGCTTCAAACTTATTTAAAAATTAATTTAAAACATTTTGTCTATTGTTTAAGACGAACAAAACATATGTTTAAAACTGCGTAAAATGCAAGTGAATATTGTGTTTTATTTGTTGGTTTATTACTAATAATAAATAATAATAGATGTCCTTCAAAAAAAATGTTAAGTATTAAATAATTATATCTAATACCATCCTTCATTATAATTTTTTTTTTAAATTTCATTGAATTAATTACCAAATTTAAAGTGTTTTTACTTAACAGTTAATATATAAATAAATTCAAGGCTCGGCAAGTTAATGATTTTTTTTTACTCAGTTAAGTTAAGTTAATATGCACCAATAACAAAAAGTTAAAAGTTAAAAGTTAATTTAACTCTAGGTTAACTTAGTTAATTTAAAAGTTTATACACACTTTTTGTTAACTTTTTATTAAGTTAAAAAAAAGTTAATTTGTTTATACAACGATAGCATACTTATTTTTTTTCCAACCTAAAACTAAATTATATGATATAGTGTTAATACTTCATACAGTATTTCCATATAAGTTATATTCGAATGATATACATTTTTAACTTTAAACAATTTACAATACATATTTTTTGACATGAAAACAAAATAGACTCTAATAGTGAAATATTATAAAATTAAAAACAAAAAAATTAACTTACTATGGCACAGTATCAAATACAAAGGTATGGACGAATTCTTCTTGAATTCAGTAATTTAGTGAAAACAAAATGGATCATAATTATCATAACACAAAATTTATAGACAATCGGTAACACCAGAAAAACCTCTTTCCAGCTTAGGCCAACTGACATACAGTGCATATTGGAAATGTCTTATATTGGAAGATTTAGATAAATACAGACGTAGTAGCAATATATGTGTTAATAATATTAGCACTAAAATAATTAAGCATAAACATTTAGTTTACACCTTTTTAATCTGAATTTTGAAAAAGGTGGGTAAGTGGATGTCGATCTGCTGTAGAGTAGGTATCAAGTTGGTCACTATAATGCAGCGGTTCCCAAAATTTTTCAGCCTCGGAGCCTTTTTGTAAGGAGAAATTTCTCGTGGAGCCCCAGGAAATATTTAACATTAATTTGCATTGACTTGTGTTCAATAAAGTATAATTGACACAAACTGTATACATACGGGTGTCAAAATAAAATTATATTTATGAATAAAGGAAACAATAGTTTTAAAAGAACTGGAGAAAATATTTATTTATTTTCTATTCATTTTTGAAAAATTATCTGACAAGTACCATAATTTGAACGACCATTCCTGGTCAGTGGTCATTCAAATAATCTGCTAGCAAACTATTAGCTATATTATATATTTTGAGTATGCAGGAAGAAAAAATGTGTAAGTTAGGTTCAGTTAGGTATTTTATTATCAAGGTGATTTATACCCGTACATTTATTTACCAAATGTAAATACCACTGTACACTGGTAATATAAAATAAATAAATTAGAAGTTCTTACACATAGTTCGTCAAAAATATTAACAAAGTTGTGATATTTTCATACAAATATAAGGGACATATTAAATAAACTATACGAATGTTCTACAGTTTTTGTCTCCTCTTGACACTCCCCCCCCCCCCAAAAAAAAAAAAAAGTTGAAATGACGCCCCTGTATTCAAGAACGGAAGGCGAATACTTCATCGTAGCCGCAACACACAGTGACGAGTACTACGTGTGGACATCGACGTCAGTGTGTTTTTTGATACAATTAGAATTAACATTTTTAGGTAAGTTGTTGTACCTTATATAACTTTTTGGTAGGTGGGTGGGTGGTATTAACTATTCTTGAACCATCAACTGAAAAATGTCAAACCGCCTCAGGTTTCTTCATCTTTATTGACTAAGCCCACCCCAGTGGCGTATTTAGGAGTTTTGCTAGGGGGAGGGATGAAATATACAATAATACACCCAAAAATACGTACATTATATTCATTTTTGAAATCCCCTAACTTGTTACCTATTGAAGTAAGTGTGGATCAAGGTGAAATAAGAATTAACACAAACTGTATAGTACCCATAATACTTAATAGTATTTATTATAAATTCATACTAGCGCCAATCCCGTGTTCAATTCGACAAACAAAAAAAAAATAGTTTTAATAAAAATCCAGTTTTCTAATTTTTACTAAACTAGTTCGGTCAAAATATCATTAAGTGTTTACAACAATACTACAAAAAGTGGGACACCTAAATAATTGTTAATTGTTTCCGATATTTTAGCATTAAAACTGCTATTATTCGGCGCTGCGCTATGTGTGTGTTTTGGGGGGGGGGGGGGGGGGCCTCAGTCAAATCTGTCTTTAAAATTTAAACAAAAGTGGGTTGAGGGGTTTAGAAAAAACTAGAGTATCTAAGGTAATATCTAGACATTTCAAATCCAAAATTTTCGACTACCCAACCAAAAATCGTTTTTTTGGGTCAAACCAAAAAATTGGCGTCTGTAATTATAGGTATTGTAATAATTTTTTATTTGTAATTTTGTTTTTACAAGTATACAATTCTTTAGAAATACCGCTTGGAAGGGAGCCTCTGCCACTAGTACCCCCCTATATTAAAAAATATTGCGAATTTTGTTAAAATATCTTAGTGTTTCAATTATATTCAAAGCACTTAAGCTGATAACTGATTATTTTTCAACAAAAATCTCAAACATAACAATATAATAACTAATATAAAGTACTAGGTACTAATAAAACATGCGTGTAACATGGTTTAAAACATAATAATAAATATCTATGTAGTATAAAAAAATTTGTACCAATTTAATTTTTTTTTTTGTGTTCTGGAAATACCAATGTCATGAAGTTTGGAAGTAACGATCTGATTCTCTAGGTCCCTTGAATACAATTATAAACGAATTCGATAATATCAATGATGTAATTTAAATAATATCACTGAATAAAAACATTTAAATCTTTTAATTCTACCTAACTAAGTAGGTAAACTTTTTAACATTTATATACCTTGATTTTGATATTCTGCACCATGCACTTCAGTACCGGGATGAATGTTGTACTTATCTATTATATTCATTCTCATTCATTTATTTGTTGTCAGTAGTTTGATAAAACGCACAAATAAGTATGACTGATAGTAGGTATGGTTTATGCCCGTGTTACTGAAATAATGATAATATAAAATCAATCAATATACTAATATAAACATAATATTGATTATTGGCTATTACAATAATATAGTGAAGGTTTTAAATAATGTAGAAACTCATTATCGATGGCATAGTGCACACATGTTGTAAGTGCAAAATTTTGGAAAAATGAGTTATTTGCATGGTTGTCTTGTTAACAACTCTTTGCATGTTGTGTACAAATATTGTAAGTGTATAGTACATATTTAGTCTGCTAAAGGTCGGTGACGTTTGTTGTAAGTGCACATGATCTAAATTAATGAAATCACAATTGTTGCAAGTAATTTTATGATATTTGTAATTGATAATTTTGGTTACTTGTTTTATGTAGAAATGTTGTAAGTGATGTCTGCACTGTTTTTAATCTCATTTAATATTATTAAGATAGACAGACAGTCAGTGCTATTGGATATTAATACAGTTATCTTGTCTTATCATTAACTATTTATAGATATTGCTGTTGATTTATTAATTTATTTACTAACGTAACCCATAGTATCAAACTTCTTTTATAATGTCATAAAATTCGTTATAATGTCACAAATATTTGACTCATTCGAACCTCAATTGTCATTTTTTAAACCCAAAAAAGACCAATATTTTCAGTGCAATGCCTACCATGCTGCCACTGATAAAATCGAAATTAAAACTAATTGGGACCAGCACAAGCATAGGGAAAAAATTTCAATGGAAATGAAATCTAATGATAAGTTAAAATCGGCTTTAGACAATGGACTTACATTTAGAACAATAAGTTTTGATCTTCAAGCCATATTAAGCCTGCCTTTTGCTGGAGATAATCAATTGTATTACAGAAGGAAGTTAAACGTTTATAACTTTACAATTTTTGATTCTTTTGAAAATACTGGCTACTGCTATGTTTGGGATGAGTGTAACGGAAAGAAGGGTAGTGCAGAAGTAGGATCATGTTTGATTAAATATTTAACACAGTTACCAGAATCGGTGTCACATGTTACAACATACTCTGACACATGTGGAGGCCAAAACCGCAACAAAAATATTGTTGCAGCTATGTTATTTGCTATAAATCATTTGCAAAATTTGGAAACAATTGATGTCAAGTACATGGAATCCGGGCATTCTTACCTTGAAGCTGACTCCATGCATGCCACGATTGAAAGATGTAGGAAACATAAAAACATTTATACTACACAAGAATGGGGTTTATTATTATCAACAGCCAGAATTAAGCCAAGTCCATATAAAGTGAAGAATATCCATTATGATGAATTTTATGACTTAGAAAAATTAGTTAAAGATATGCTAAAAAATACAACAATTAACACTGAAAATGATAAAGTCAACTGGTTAAAAATAAAATGGATCAGATTCCAAAAGACTGAACCTTACATAATGCAATACAAATATGACCTAGATGCAACAGAGTTAAAAAAATTGGACACAATATCTAAACAAAGATGCAGGGGTAGAAAAAAACAATGTAATACTATTATTTTGAGTTCTAAATATGCAGAAAAAATACCTATAAGTGAAGCAAAAAAAAAAAACTTAGAATATCTGTTAGCAACTAAAATAGTTCCTAAATATTTCTATCATGAGTTACCAACCACAAAACAATGTCAACCAGAAGCTCACTCAGATGACGAGGATACTGACTAAAGTTCCTTCTATTTTTTTTATTAAATAATATTATTATATTTTAAAAAGTTAACAAGAAGTTACGCTGTCATAAATTAAGTTGAGTTTTTTTTATATATTTTTTTAAATATACCTATTTAAAAATGTTGAGTTTTATTTTGTTTTCAATTGAATTATTATTTTTATTATTTTACTAAATAATAATAGTTATATTATTAAGGAAAAGTAATTATATTATTAAAAGAAAATTACTACTTTATTTTATAATTTTTATTTAAATAAGTTGTATTTCATTTAAAATATACAGAGTAAAAAGTTGTGATTGTTTTTCTTATAATTTAATATATCTATACTATATATAAAATTGTAAGGGTTTTTCTTCGACCGCGCTAACCGAGAAAACTACTGGACCGATTTGGCTGAAATTTTTTTTGGCTGAAACCCGAAACTCTGCTGAAGGTTATAGTACCACTTTTGTCAGTAAAAAAGTTCATAAAAGTTCATAAAAAATTAAAAACAATTGTACCTATATTGTGCGTTACGTATTTTGACCGTTTTATTTTTGTATTTAGCATAATAATATGTAACTATGACAATATTTAAAACATAATAATTATTAATCATATTTTTTTACCGCAACTAGGATTTTTACATATTTTGATATTTAACCTGTTTTGATCCCGACCGCAACTCGGATTTTTTTTTTACTACCTGTTATAATCTCTGTTGTACCGTATTGTCCAGTGCTATACTATATACTATCTAGGTGCTTTAATGCGCATATTAACGTAGAATACTGTCATTCGGTTAAAGCGATAAAATACATATGTAAATATATTAATAAAGGATCAGATAGAGCTACTTTTTCTATTAATCGTAAAAACGATGCGATTACAAATTATTTGAATGGTCGATATATATGTACTTCTGAAGCGTTTTGGAGAATTTTCAATTTTGAAATCCATGATAGAGATCCGATAGTTCAGCACTTGGCTGTTCATCTAGAAAATGGACAGCGTGTTTTCTTTAATGCTAATAATCTTCATCAAGTTATTGAAAATCCAAGAAAAACGACACTAATTGCATTTTTTGAACTGTGTTCACATGATAATTTTGCGAAAACACTGTTCTATCATGAAGTTCCTTCTTATTACACCTGGGATAATAGCAGAGGCTGGTTAAAGAGAAGACGGGGAAAAGATGTTCCCGGTTGGCCAGGAATAAAAATGGACACTGCCATTGGTAGAATTTACACGATTCACCCAAATCAAAGTGAGTGCTTCCATTTAAGATTGTTACTAAATTATGTACAAGGTCCTACTTCATTTGAAAGCTTGAAGGCCTTTGATGGAGTCATTCACGCGACTTTTAAAGCTACCTGTTTTGCTCTTGGGCTTTTAGAAAATGACGAGCAATAGAAAAATACTCTAGCGGAGGCAACTCTTTCAGAAAGTCCTTCAAAATTAAGAGAATTATTCGCAATAATCATAGTTTTCTGCCAACCGTCTGAACCTCAATCTTTGTGGGAACAGTTCAGAAATGATTTTTGTGAAGATATTCTTCATACAGAGCGCACTCGATTAAATGACTTGCACTTTACTTTTTCTGATGAAATATTTAATAGAGGTTTGATTGAAATAGAAGATAAAGTTGTTTGTCTGTCTGAAAAATATTTAACTGAATTTGGAATGAACTCACCTGTTCGAAATGAAAATGCATCTGATCCTTTTGAATTCTCAATTTTGCGTTCTTACGATAATAACCGATTACAAGAATTTGTAGAAATCAATTTACCAAAATTAGTAAATGATCAAAAATATGCTTTTAATGTTATTACAGAAAGCGTAATGAATCATCAAGGAAGAGTTTTTTTTTTAGATGCTCCGGGTGGTACAGGAAAAACATTCCTAATTAATTTGTTGTTGGCTCAAATTAGATCCTCAGGTAAAGTTGCATTAGCAGTAGCTTTATCTGGTATAGCAGCAACTCTCCTTAGTGGCGGCAGAACTGCTCACTCGACTTTCAAGTTACCGTTAAATGTATTATTTGATACTGAATACGTTTGTCCGATTCGTAAAAATGGCCCTCTTGGAAAAATTCTTCAAGAAACCTCATTCGTTGAGTGGGATGAGTGTACAATGAGTCACAGATCACATATCGAAGCAATTGATCGAACATTAAAAGATCTTAGGTGTAATAATAAGTTTATGGGTGGCATAACATTTGTTTTCGCTGGTGATTTCCGTCAAACCTTACCAGTAATCCCTAAAGGTACTCGAGCTGATGTCATTAATGCTTGCTTAAAATCTTCCCCTATATGGAACTATGTTGAAAAACTTTATTTGCGAACAAACATGAGAGTTTATTTATGCGGAGGGGACGATATTTTTCCAGCACAGTTGTTGAAAATTGGAAATGGAACTTTAGAAAATGAAAATGGTTACATTTCTGTCGATCACACGATTGGACGGGTGGTCAATAACGTGGAAGAGTTGATTTCTACAGTTTATCCTGACATTTTTAATCTGTCCAATAAATCTTATCAGTGGTTATGTGAAAGAGCTATTATCTCTCCAAGAAATGTAACAGCAGAAGAAATTAATGATATCATCCTTCTAAAATTCGATGGACACTCACGTGAATGTCTATCTATTGATACAGTTACATCAACAGATGATGCTATTCATTATCCACAAGAATTTCTTAATTCTCTTTCTCCTTCGGGATTTCCTCCTCATAAACTAAAATTAAAAATTGGTGCTCCAATTACATTATTACGTAATCTTCAACCACCGAACTTATGTAACGATACAAAATTACAAATAAAATCGTTGCGAAATAATATTATAGAAGCCGTAATTCTTACAGGGCCAGCGAAAGGAGAAATTGCATTTATTCCAAGAATTCCCATGATTCCCTCTGACTTGCCGTTTTCTTTCAAACGGCTTCAATTCCCAGTTAAAGTTTCTTTTGCGATTACCATAAACAAAGCACAAGGTCAAACATTCAAGTACGTTGGCGTAGATCTTCGTACAGAGTGCTTTTCACATGGGCAATTATACGTGGCATTTTCTCGAACTGGAGACCCGAATCATCTTATGATTTTAATTTCAACAGGAAATATAACAAAAAACATCATATACTCAGAAGTCTTATAAAATTCTTATTTTAATTGTTTTTTTTTCTTCATCAACTTCAATCAAATTCTTTATCAACCATAAATTATTTCTTTTTTATCTGTATTTATTTTTATCATTTATAACGCTAGAAAAATTTCAATCCGTTTTCATTAACCGTTTTTTATATTTACTTGCCGATCACATTAAACAATAATATTTGAATAAAAAATTCTACATATCATGGTCCGAAGGCAAAATAAACAACCAATCACGGGCGAAGCTGTGACGGGTCGGCTAGTATTTTATAAATGTTCAATTTAATTTTTTGTACAATATAAATCAGTTATAACGATTATAACGTTATTCAAGTAATTGTTGTTCTTTATTGAAATTAGAAGCATTGTGTGCAAATATGTTAAGTACAATATATATATATATTTTTTTTAAGAATACAAATGTTGTAAGTGCAGGTTTTTTTAAATTTTTTTTTTTAAAAGATTTGTTCATAGTAGAACAATAATTTTTAATCTTCATTACTCATTATATGTTAAGGAAAATATAACAAAAAGTTCATTTTAGTTAGTTACATTATTGAATTGTTATAGCAGTTCAAACTTTAAAATCGTTCTCCTGAATAATTACGAAAATGTCACTTACAACATGTGTGCACTACGCCATCGTTATGAATTTCGTACACCCTAATACTAGTCTTTAATATGATTTAATACATGATAAACATAATAATTTACAGTTTTTGGAACTTATTTAAATATACATTTTTCGGAAGTCAAGAGTAAAGCCAGACGGCGTCCTACCTATAGCGCGCCAAAGGATTTTTCGACGGCCGTTAAGTATATTATGCTTAGTGTTAGTCGTTTATCACGATCTTACATTTTTAGGGAAACATTATCAGCTAACCTCGTGTCCAGTGTTCTATATCTTAGTTCGTGCTGTCTACCAAAAACCGAGTGAGACGTCTCAATTAGGCAGTGGTTCATCGGAACAGGTGGTTAAGTAGTTAAAGCAAACACTCCCACACACACGCGGAAAACACAGGTGAAACCCAATGAAAAGCCGAATTGTGTAAAAATGTATTATGATATGTATATTTGTGACAAATTCAGATCGTACGTTTAAGAAATACAAAAAAATAAATTTTAAAAAATCAGTAAAATTAAGTAAATTATATGTACCCTTGGTACGACGAGTATGAATATTATAATCTTGAAATATACAAATTAGTAACGTAGGAAGGCTTACAATTAAAAAAATTACATTGTCAATTTCGCAAAAAAATCACTACTTTTAGGTAATGGGGCCTAACACGTTTTAAGGAGTAATATTTAGGCAACTCATATGACATGTACATTTGGGCTATGTCAATATGTGAACAGTAAATTAACATTATTGTGTGTTACAGAAAATCACTGTAACACCGCATCTCATTCATGCACGCACGAGTCAATACATTGAGAAAAATGAAATATATTTTTGTTTGCACAAATATATAAAAACTACTAATAGGGGTAGTAATTAAATCACGCATCCTAAAGTTTGATTGTAATTTCGAAAAAAAATGGTTGATGTAATACATTATAAACTTCTAGACTATGCTCTTAAGGAATCGCTTTTTGATTTAAAATCAGATGTTCTCAAAATAAATAAAAAAGTAACGCAATTGTTTCATGGAATTTTTGAAAAAATAATCTTAAATTCAAGGTGCTTTGAAATTTAAAATTTAAAATCGACTTCCTAAAAAATCTGTTTTCAAAGAATTTATTGATATGTTAAAAATTGAAATAGTATTGTGTGTCCAAAGTATGTGTAATTATTACCACCACTTATTTGTCTAAAACGTATGAAAAATACTTTTGCTTCGTTCTCCTTAGCCACCAAAAAAAAAACTTGAAGCTTTTCTTTCAATAACACGTTATTGGTAGAGTGATCTGGGGTAAATGTAAATATATCACCTAACCTAACCTAATTTCATATATCTCAGTGATTTGTTTTAAAGTTACACCAACAACCAAAATCGATTTTGCCGAAAAATTCCTGATTTTTCTTAATTTTTTTTGTTTTTCTCGGCGCTTTTAAAAATTAATGGGATTTTCAAATTATGATCAATGTACCAAGTAGATTCACTTTCTCATCGAACAAGATACTGGAGTTGAAAATCGAAGCATTATTTTGACAACGTTTTGTGTACACAGACACTAAAAAAAAAAAAAAAAACATACATCATTGTAAAATCAATACATTCATCGCTCCGCTCAGAATCTAAAATAAAGTAAAATAGTAAAAACCGATTGAAACAATTAACAATTTCTGATTTTTACAATTATTGAATTATATATGAAATTGTATAATATTGGAATATAATATATAATAAATATGATATATTATTCAAATAATAAGGATAAAATGAAAATAGTATTTATAACAATAGCCTATACTTAGTGCAAAGCAACGATTTTACCAAAACGCGTAATTTTAGAGGCGTCTGATAAATAAATAATGAGTTACGACCATATTACATTATGCTTTATCGCAATACTCATGTTATTATCATTTATTATACCTTTATTGATATTTTTATGATTGTTAGAAATTATTATATATTTATATGATACGATATATACGTCTTTGTTAAGTACATTTTAGTAGACGAAAAGCACTGACGTAAAATAATACGCGAGTGTATAGTGAAAAAGGCAAAACATTGTTTCTTATAATTTTATTGTTTTAACTTGCTGCCTCTTATTATTCATATATACGTCGTATTACGATGTACGTCAACCTGTCCGTGAGACATCCCGCGAGATGGGCTAAGTCGCCAGCGACAACAAACTTTGTCTTTTTCATACCATCGAGTTGAGCAGACCATGCGCCGTATCGCGTCCTGCCGTTTGCTGCCGTTGTGACAACATCATGGCGCTTCAATGCTTTATAATTCTGCACAATTTATTAAGTGCCATTTTATTACGGTGTGTTAGTCTTATTATTCTCGTTTTCAACGTCAGGGCCTGATTTAATAAAATTAGGGCCAAGTGCAAATTTTTTTTGGGGCCCCCCAAGTCAAAAAAATGTTCTAGAATAAATCTACATAGAGAGACGTGGGGGGAGGTAAATGTTGATAATAAAAAAAATATATCTATATGTTAAAACTTAAAAGTGTTAAATACCTATCTCAAAACTCATAAAATATTTGTACATTATTTCATGTATTATAAATACAATTTAGTTACTTGGTCTTTTTTCAGAAATTTATTTAATGGGGAAACTATTTCTGAAGAAACTAGAACTTTAATATTATTTTTATGCACATTTGCAACAAATCGTTCAACCGATCACTGATTTTCAGTTAATATTAATACCTATACCATAGGTAACCGCAATATTATTAGGTATATGTAGGTATAATGTATATCTAGTCATACAGAGTGGAATAAAAAAGTTGTACGTTTATTTAGCTCTGCATTTTGTTCGTACGGTGAAGTACTTTTCCACTGTATATGTATGTATATTATTTTTAAAAATTAAAATATTTTTTTTATTGTTTTTGAAATGTTGATGTACCTAATACGTTTTGGAAAAAATATCACTAAAGTAGTCACAGCGTTGTATTGGGTAATATATTTATGGGTATACGCACTAATAAAATATGTATGTAACCTAAAAAATTTTTTTTCGGTACGCTCGAAAGTCCGAACTTAGTATTTTTAATTTATCAAGTGAACAGTTATAATTTATATTGTTGGATGTTCTAATAAATAATTATTATAGTAAAAATAAATATTTATGATACTATTATTTTTGTAATAAATGCATTATTGGACATTGGTGATAGTAAGATGGTAATTATTAAAAAGACTAAACTAAAAGAATATTTTTTCAATGTAAATTAAATTGAAATTTTTTTTCGATCTAATTAATAATAATCAATGTGTTATAATTGTGATGCAGTAAAATTAATAACTAATTCAATGGGTCATCCCTTCCCTACAACAATTCTTAAATACGCCGCTGTATTATAACACAGTTTACTTCTCATGATTACGATCTCGTGTTAAGTACACGCTTTCTTATCTGCATGTACAACGATTGTAAATTCAAATTTAGAAGAAAAATTAATATTCTTATATTTTACAATAAAATTTCAATGTAAAGTCACTGAAGGGATCGGAAATAAAGAAGTGCAATACTTCCAGATGACCAGGCCCGGCGTTGGGGGGGGGGGGGGGGGGGTGCAATACCCCCCCCCCCCCCCCAACGAATAACCCAATTATATAGTCGGCATATATAGACATACGCTGAATAAAATTAAATAGTCGGCAATAATTTGAACTATAGAACTAGATTGCGCTAGCCGCTAGTTGGTATTACAAAAACATTTTTCGTGTACGGCTACGGCTACAATTCCCGAATCATAGGGCAACGAATGTATTTATAGCCGTAGTTGGAATATACGTACGTCGTTATCTTAGTCTTAGATATTTTATTTGATTTATTGATTATTGTTGTGATCGACGATCGTACTTCACCGCTACAATAGTACAATATATTATAATTGATAATAAATAATAAAGATTGTCGACAATTGCCTATTGCTATTCTGTACTTCTGTGTTCTGTAGTTCTGTGATGACTGTGAGAGTGTTATACCGAGTTGACTTAACACAGTTTATTTATTCGTTTGTGTTTTATTAATTTGTTCGTTATGAATTGCACAAATACGAAAAAAAGAAAACGAACGAAATTAGAATGTTTGGCATGTGGAAGTATATTTGATGATGATTATAGAAAGAAACATGAAACTAAACAACATGAGGGTAAAAGAGTTTTAGTGAAGCATGTTGGAGCCCCAGAAAATCCATTTATAGCTGCAGCTAGGCTAAAGCAAGTGACAGAATCGGTAAGTGTTAACTTTTTTCATTGTAAAAAAAAATAATAAACTTTTTAAATATAAAAATATGCTTTGAGATTTTTTGTGTAATTGTGTTTATAACATAATAGTGACTCATTCAAATTTTTTTTAAAGGATTCGCTTCAAACTACAGAATTACACTTTGAGGAAATTATCACCGAGGATAGAAAACATATTTTAGAGCCTCTAGTAATTACTTTTATTATAATAATTTTTATACTCCCATGTTATTTAAAATTACAAGTTTAAATTATATATTCTATTATAATTGCTTACATCAGAATGAATTTCAAGTTGAAAAATGAGTTGTAAATGAGAATAATAGCAGTGAAAATAAGTATGCAGGAACACCAGAAAATCCGTTTACAGCAAACATTAACAAAAGCAAGTAACAGAATCGGTAAGCATTAACATTTTTATTGTTAAAAATAAAATATTGCACTCTAAACTTATTGATTGTAAAAATATGATTTGAGTGGTTTTGTATTTATAACATAATAGTGACTCATTCAAATTTTTTTTTTAGGATTTGCTTCAAACTACAGAATTACACTGTGATGAAATTATCACCGAGGATAGAAAACATATTTTGGAGCCTCTAGTAATTACTTTTATTATAATAATTTTTATACTCCCATGTCATTTAAAATTACAAGTTTAAATTATATATTCTATTATAATTGTTTTTATTAGAATACATTTGATGATGTAAATGATAATAATAGCAGTGAAAATAAAAACTTTGATGGTGAAGATGCAGGTTAGTAAAAATCATTAAGTAATAACATAAGTAGTGCATAATAAAACTATAAAAGTGGACCTTTTGATTAAAAAAAACATGCATGTACCATAATGGTGTTGGTATATAAACATTATAGAACTTATAGATACTAATCAGATAAATTTAAAATATTTTTATTATTAAATATAAAGTGTATATATTTTGTTATAACTAAAAAATGTAATAAAGAATTATTTCATAATATTTTAAAATATAATATTGCATGTAATGTAATACAATATAATATTTATTATGTTATTCTTAGGAGATAAATTCTTAGTTGGTAAAGAAGACAATTATGATTGGATAGCTTGTGCAGGAATGCTTGAAACAATTATTAACAGCTTTCAAGAATGTAATGCTTTATTAACAAAACTTAAGACAGAAATATCTCCAAACCCTATATCTTTTTTAGTTAATACATCTGAGATTGTGTCTTCTTTAAGGATAAAATCAGAAAAGTATATAGAAATTACAGAAAAAGTTATAAATAATTTATTAAAGCCTTCACCAGAAAGAGAGAATGATAATATTATAGATCATTTTCTTGAACATGATCCTGGAAAAAGAAAACGAGTTGAATCGTTATCACAAAGAAAGTATCTTCTTAGTCTAGGACCCTGTCAACCTAAGCTAGCCAAATACCCTAAGAATTCCGATATTTCACCAAAAAAGCAAAATCAGTTCACTTCAGTATGGTTTACTGAATATCCTCATTTGGAATATAGTATAGTAAACGATGCTGTTTATTGTTTTATTTGCACATTATTTCCTAAAGGTCCAAATAGTCAATTTGCTGATCCAGCTTGGGTTGAAAATGGTGTTAGAGCCTGGAGTAAAATGAAAAGCCGAGGTAAGCAAAAACCTGGAAAATTAACTCAACATTTTACTTCGTTATCTCATAAATCTGCATTAGATGATTTTAGCAACTTTTTAAATAGTTCTAATCACATTGACTGCTTGTTAAATAAATCAAATCGTGTTCAAGCAATTGAGCTGGACCATAAAAAACGTTTTCATCAGGACATTTTATGTATGTTCTTTGATATATCTCGTACTCTAGCTCGACAAGGTTTGGCATATAGAGGAGACGGAGATGAACAAAATAGTAATTTTAATCAAATTGTTTTGCTATTATCTCGGCATTCACCGGTGATGAAAAGATGGTTGGAGGAAAAATCGTTTCGAAATCATAAAACCACATACCTTAGTCATGATTCTCAAAACGAATTTATTAAGTTGTTAGCTGATGATGTAAAGAAAAAAATTATAAAAGATGTCACACATGCTGGTATATACTCTGTTATGGCAGATACTACCCCGGATATTTCACGAAATGATCAATTGTCAGTTTGTGTACGTTACATAGATTCATTAGGGGATGTATCAGAAAGGCTATTAGATGTATGCCAGGCAAAAGATAAAACTGGATTAGGTGTTGCGGAAAAAATTTATGAAGTTTTGGTTGAAAATAGTTTACCTGTAGATAATATTGCTTTTCAATCTTATGATTATGCTAGTAGTATGTCAGGTAGAATAAATGGAACACAACAAAAATTATCAGAACTAGCTGGCCATATGATTCCTTTCATACCATGCCAAGCTCATAGATTAAACACCTTTCTTGAGCATAGTTGTGATGCTAGTATTTTAATATGTGATCTTTTTTCTACACTTGAAAATCTATACGTTTTTTTCTCGGCTAGCACTAAAAGACACATTCACCTTAAGTCAAAATTAGCCACCATAGAAAATTCATTACAACTCCGTAATCTTTCAAAAACTAGATGGACAGCGCGTGCGGAATCTATAAAAGCTGTGTGGGTTTCATTTGAAATAATAATTGAAACTTTACAGGAGATAATTAATTTGCAAAACATGGACAAAAATACACGAAATCAAGCACTAGGACTTGTAAAAAAACTTCTTTCATTTGACTTCGTTGTTTCCTTATTTTTCATGAAAAATATAATGTACAAGACCAAAATATTAACGGAAAAACTTGAAGCTACTGAATTGAACATACTTGATGCTTTAATGTTGATTGATTATTCAATAAGTAGCTTAAATGAAATGAACAGCGATGATACAGCAACGAACAACCTAGTAAGCAGTGCAATAACATTTTCTGAACAGTTAGGTATTGATCCAGTGTCAGATTTTAATCGCCATCATCGGAAAAGACTTTTGCCAAAAAGAATTGACCAAAATCCAAACACACAGTGTTCGATTGATTTACCTACTTTTTATCGAGTAGAATTTAAAAAAGTTCTAAATACTTTGATTGTTTTATTGAATGAACATCTAAAAAAATCTTTGGTGACATTTGAACCAATGATTACTTTGTTTAAAATGCCATGGAAACAAATTTGTTCAACAGAAAATGTAAAAAAAGTAATCGAACTATTTCCACCGGGATGCAAAGATTTTAAAATGAATGACTATGACGGAGTGATTGCCGAATTGAAAGTTTTAGATCACCAGTGTAACGTGAAAAAATTGGATAGCTTGACAAAAATATTTAAATTATCTGAAGATTGTAAAACTTGTTTGCCAACTGCAAACAAGCTATGCAGGCTAGTACTTACAGCTCCCGTAAGTACTGCTTCAAACGAACGTGCTTTCAGTAAACTGAAAATCGTTAAAAACTATTTACGATCGACTATGGGAGCAGATCGTCTTCAACATTTAATGTTACTTTTTAGTAACAAAGATATTTTGGATTCTATAGATTTAAAAAGTTCAGTGAAATCATGGTCACTATTAAAGGAGAGAAGGATTAAAATTTAATTTATTCAACTACCCACCTATTTACAATGTTGAAGTTGTTGTATTTTTATATAATATGAATAATATGATATTATAATTTGTATTCTATTGTTTAACTTTGTTAATATCCAATAAATTATTAAGACACCAATTATTGACTCTCTTTTACACACGCGTTATATTACAAATTTTGCGTTTAGTATGTATTTCACTCTAGTATCTATTATTTTAAAAATTAGAGTAAATTGATCAATAATTTAATTTAATTAAATAAAAAAAATTGATTATTTTGAACGCAAAAATTTGCCATGTTATTTGCGTGTAAGACAGTCGACCAAGACAACACTTGTGGTTCATGTTTATGAATGTAGTCGGCAAATTCGTATATTTATACCCCCCCATCAATATTTGCTAGCGCCGGCCCTGCAGATGACCACTATATAGAGTGTATGAAAAAATATCAAATATATAAACAATAATTTGCAAAACCATTCGTACACCACATCATTGATATTATAAGTTGATTTGGTTTTACGACGTTTTATAGTTTTCAATTTATTACCATCGGATTTCCAAAGTTTAAGTACCGTATCTCTATTATTTATTAAATCGGTGGATTCAGTTCTCCCTGTACCAAATTTATCTGTGACAGTATCATTTTTTCTGCTACAGTTAGGTGTTTTTGTTGTCATCATAACGACGCAACTCAAAAGGTTCTAAATTGACACTGACAATTTCTGGAACTAAATAAAATGCACAAAGTGTCAAATCTTTTACTCTTGTCACTAAGAAAGGAAGTTTGAACAGATGCCTCGCATATTATATGATATAATAGTATTATGGGTGCACTCTGAGAAATATTTTCTAGGATAGTGAATATAGCCCTAATACCTTAGTACAATATGCATTTGTTTTAGCCTTTCGTATCTCTAACACTGTTATATTTACATGCACATTTATCATTTATAGCTAGAAATTTTTTATACATGGGTATAAATAGGACTTAGGAGAGATTATCATAAATTGTATTCGAGTTGGTAGCAGCACTAATACTTGTCAGAACCATATAACTGTATATATATATATATATAAACTGTACAGGTTTTTAGTCAGGTTTTTAGTACGGTTTTTTTCAGGAGTCAACAAAATAGCTAAAATCATTGTTCTTGGTTTTAATATGTAATTTTGACCAAATTTTTATATAAAATGTCTGTAAAGAATAACTGTGTTTATATATTTATAGATTTTTTGGTTACAGTATGAACTAGTTATGAGAATCTTTGTTTTAAATGTTCAATCTTTAGTTATAAAAACTGAACATTTAATATTTTTTTAAGTACAATGGTTGATCATTTTCGAGATTTTGATAAATTTTGTCAAAATTCAAATTTTAAAGGCTTATAAAGAAAAAATCGTGCCAATGTAAAATACGTGTGAAATACGTGTGAAATACGTGCATATTGTAATAATTACAATAATTGGAGTTGGTAGCATATGGACAGTATTCACATTTGAATTGTGTTTCAACAAATAATAATTAAAATAAAATATGTCAAAGTATAAAACTAAAAGTACGTGAAATTACATGAAAATATATACAAGTAACTTTTATTGTGATAACACGTAGTGATAACACAATCCTCCGAGCTGCCGCGATTCATAGATAATATTATCTATGCCTCGATTGCCTCGTCAAAAACAACCATAGAACAATATAACAACCTACTACCTAGGTTTATTTATTATCTATAAACCTTGAACTACAACGAATGAACAGTGCTATATGATATAAAGAAAAAGAGGACATTTCCCGGTACGTGGCTGCACGCCTAAATTCTCAACATGTCGGACATGAATATGGAAGGCTAGAATATGGTACCGAGGCAATTGATTTCCGTCCCCCTCCACCACATCGTTATAAATTCTCTCTATCATAGTCCATAGCTCTTATCAAATTGTAATTATATTTTATTTCTTATCTTTAAGTTATAGCACGTGCGTAATATGGAAGCAACTAACCGAACGTGTATAAATATGGATATAATATGTGTAGTAGCAATGTTTATTTCCATTATAGTATGTCTTAATAATTGATTATTACATAATATTTGAACTGTGGAATCATGTACATATGTGCTAATTAATTTGCGCTTTGTTCAGTATTTTATTATAGGTGGGTACCTATATTGTATACAAACTAATGATGTCCATAGGCTATAAGACAACATCGATAAAATAAAAAGGATATTAATTTATATTTCCTTTTGTTTTGAAAATTGTCAGGGCCAATATTAATTTTTAACCATTATTAACTTATTAACAAATATTTTATACTGCATACCGAATTATAATAAATTATCGAGCTCGTATCCATTTACAATGTATTATAGTATTTAATAGACTATTATCCTTATTCCTTAATAAGGAATTATATTTCCAATAGAATAACTCCGGAAGTTTTCGTTCAAATTTCGATTACGATACGTCAAAGTTTTCAGAAAATTAATCTGAATCACATTTTGATTTAAAACATATAGGTTGTCATTTGAAAAACAAAAGTTGGTATCGCCACAGGATACTCCTTAAATGTTGGGAAAAATCTAAGTAATCGAAATTATCGTCTTTAATGACACCTAAAATTCTAAAAATCAAAATTTGAATATATGCATAATTTAAGCATAAAAATGGGGTGAGCATGCTTAAAAAATCACCCTGTATATATATATTAACTGTACAGGTTTTTAGTCAGGTTTTTCGTACGGTTTTTAGTACGGTTTTTTTCAGGAGTCAACAGACACTATAGGCCATGGCCATAGGGATAAAGAATCTGTGAATGTTTAAAAATGGTTACCTACAATTAAATAAAATATTATAACTGCATTAACATACTTTTTATTTTTGGTACTAACAGTATATTAGGTACAAATACTTATGCCAAAATGTGTAAGCAAATAAAATTATATTGTTGATTCGAGAAGAATGGTACCAAAATCTGCTACAGTCAAAATGTACTTGAACATTGACGGATCGTATAAAATGACAACAACATTAATTTTGTAAAAATCTGAATAAACATTAATAGACAATTTGTTATCATGATTCTCCAAAACATTTCAATCACAAATCATAGGATGATTTATTAGACTGAATTATTAATCAATCTATTAAATTAATAATTAGTTTAATAGATTATTAAATAATATTATATTTTTTGATATCTTTTATTGTACTTACATAAGCGTGTCGAATTTAGATGAGTTCATAAATACCAAACTACTCGAATTTAAATTAACTGGTGATCAGTACCTGTGGGTAGACTGATATTACCATGCTGATATATATTTTTTTTATTTATTTCATTTCATTTCATACATACATACATACATACATACATATGAATGCTGAGCCCCACTGAGAGAACTCGTGTTGGAGCCCAGGAGTTCAAAAATATTGCTAAATTAAAATTACAGGTAATTATATAAAAATATGTATAATATACCTTTGTAAACAACACACATTAAAAAAAAAATGCCTATATATCTTTAATATTTTTATCACCGTTGCAATTAAAACAACTTATGAGGAACCTTGTATAACATTTTTCAAGCTTTTTTCCATAACCTAAAAAGCTTTTTACACATTTGTAGAAATAAATTTAAAAAAATTGATAATATCAACTGTTTATAGGTATCTAATATAGCTCAATAGACGACAAAATATTTAAAAAATTTTACCAGATTTATTAGAAATTGGTAAATCTAAACTAGGAATTTTGTATTATATTTCAAATTTTAGAGATAAAAGAACAATTTTTTACGAATTTATAAATCTAAATATTATGCAAATTTTCGTGACTTTTACGAATTTCGTCAAAATTCTAACTTTAAAGGGCTTTTTAAAATAATATCTTTACCGAGGTTCGGATTTGAAAACAAAAGCCTTTTTTTTTAATAATAATAATAGAGAAATAATTTTTATATAAAAATGCTTGTCATTTAATATGTAAGGTGATGAACGTATTTTTGTTTTTCCTTTTTTTGCCGTTTTTACTAATAAATGCTTTAATTATGTTTATATACACGACATACGTTTAAACGGTACAAAAAGATACGATTTTCTGAAGACTGTGCATTGTCAGCTGTTAATAGATTAAAATATATTCATAATGCGTATATACTTACTATAGTTTCAACATTTTTCGTCAGTCCGCTCCGATTACATTAATTTCTATATACACAAATATTTTAAGCCCAAACCGCCAACGTTTTATCGAAGACAATTTATCTATAAGTACATGATAGTGATTCTTTTTTAGTACACACTGTTTAAATATTTAATTTTTTAAGAAATTTTTTATATAAATTAAATCCTTTTTTCGATATTTTAAATGTTTTTTTTACTGATTATATTGCCTTTAATTCCAAACCCTAATCTTTGAAATGCATTTTCGATAATTTTTTAATTGTATAATCACGTGATCAAATTATGAGTTATGAGCAACCTTATATACAATTTTCCAGTTCTCTGACCAAGCGAAAGTATTGACATACCAAGTAGAAAAAGTACCTACATAAAATAGAAAACTTCATATTATGACTAAAATAGCTTTCAATCTACAAAAAAAAAAAAAACAATATCGTTTATGTTCAAAACCAGTAGAAGGTACTTATTAAAATTTATAAAAATACCCGTTTTTTCATTAATTTATATTTCTGTTTCATGATTATAATGAAAAAGTCCTGGGAATTTTCAAATTTTACCTTTCAAAAGTACTAGCTCCATATTCGGAAATCAGTGGGGTTAACATAATTAACATAAATGAGAGTGGAGGGCTTCGATTCCACACAGCTAAAAAAGAAGGGGGTTTGACGTGTTAACCCCCGTAAGGGGGGGGGGGGGCCTTCCCGATCACTGTCTATGACTAACTTGGTTTGCTCAAAATTTAAAATGAATTTATTTGTTATAATTGGATGTGAAACGCGGGTATGATAAATAATTACAAAAGATATAACATTCGTAGGTATTATTGTCATTCGCCATGTACAAATACAATTAACAACAATACAATTTATAGAATGCATAAATATTTTGCTCTAATGCACCACTATTAATGATGGTGAGTGAAATATTTGTCAAAGACTTCAACACATTATTACATTAATATTTTGGTGTAACTCTAAAACAAATGAACGAATATACATGAAATGTTCACTGGTTGTTTATATTTGAATTTTCTATACACGATAAAATTTCCAATTTTACTTTGTATTTTTTTCTACGGATCTCAACAAAACATTTTGTTGGATAAAAAAGCTTGAAAATTTAATAGAAGGCTCCTACTATATCGTTACAATGATATTTGAAAAATATTAAATATCCTTAGTCACAGTTTTATTTATTAGCATTTAAAGTTGAAATCTTGAAAAAATACGGAAAAATACGGAAAAATCACGAAAATTAACAAATTATTTTAAGTTGAGAATTCATAAAAATTTTTATTTTCAAATCTAAGAATTGAAAATGTAATACAAGATTATCCACAAGTTTGTCTACCTTCATCAAAAAAAAAAAAAATATTTGATATTCACTTGATTTCTCATGTTTTCTCTAACGATTTTCTTATTTTGTTGTAATTAGAAAACTTATGACTGTAAATACTTGAAAATTTCACTGACTGTTTAAATTAGCATTTTCTATACATGATATAATTTTTAAAATAATTAGACTCTTTTTGAGCTGTTAACGGACATTGTCAGTTTTCAATTTTTTTAGTTTTTTTTTCTATAAATATCAATAAAGTTTTATTTGTTGGATAAAAAAGGGTGAAAATGTAATTAAAGACTCTTGATATATTGTTACAATAGCTGTTGAAAAATATTCAAAATACATAGTCACATTTTTTTTATAAGCATTTAAAGTCCAAATTTTGAAAAAATTATCAAACTTAAAATTTAATTATTATTTTGTAGTTAGAAATGTATAAAATTCTCAAATTTTATAGCTAAGGATTGAAAATTTAAAACAAAAATATACTTGGTAATAGGCTGACTGTTTTTGCTCAGAATCGTTTTTCTTATACAATGATATTATATCATTAAATTCAAATTTTACACCATCCATTTCAGTAACCCATTTGTAACCTACTGTACAGCAAAGTGACATTCTTTTACCCACCTATTTATATTAAGGATTACGATTACCCACCAATTATAGGGGGTACATCCACCCCCTAAAATAGGTGTGGCAGCCGCCACACCTAATACACGAGTTCGGTACCACTGCCTCCATACTACTGAATACTTAGGTACATCTAATAGGCAACTTCTTATACATTCGGCAATCAGCTTTGTCGTTGTAATAGTTGTAAATTATTGTTAGTAGTAGTAACCCGCATAGAACAATTCCTACTCACCACCTATCCAATAGATACTAGTCAGACGTTGGTCGTGGCGGTCACGCGATGTCTTCTTGAAATAAGTCCCGTTCATTGTTTTCGCGCGTAATGATAACAATAATAATCACTCGGCATTTTTCGATATTCAGTATTGACCAATAACCATCGAAAACTCGTAGCTTCAACCGTTCTGTCTGACCATTTAAAAAAACCGTGCGCGACCAGGATTTTTTCAAGGGGGGTGTCCGCCAGTAGCGTATACAGTTGTTCCCCAAATTTCAGATGACATATATGTATATTGTATTTAGATAAAAATCACATATACTTTTGGTAGTTATAAAATATGTAATTTATTAGGTATATGGGAAAAGTATTATGTAGGTACTAAGTTTATAATGATATATTGATGATATTATAATATAAGTAGGTACCTCAAAATTTACAACTTTATAATGATTACACATGAATAAAATATTCATTATATTTTAATGACATTATAATAAAATGTATGTAATTGTATAGTTTCTAGGCCTATGTCGACAATTCTACGTTCGAATAAACTTTGTTTGTTGGGATCATTGTTTTTAGTGGGTAAAGTGCTAGTATTCAATTTTGTATTTTCTTCTTCAACAAACAATTGATTTGGGAGATTTATTATGCTTTAAAATACAAGCCCTAGACTAATAAGTTACCATAGTTCGCGAGCCGCCGTGTGCGTTTGTTCTGTAGAGGTCAGACAACACGTCGCGCTTATAGGCATTTGTATTTGTCATTGTTCAGCGCGATAGAACCAAGAAGGGGGGCAAGGTGGCACAGTCCCGGGGCCCATTGATTTTGGGGGCCCATATTTATCCCTAAAATATATTTTTTTATTGTGTCGAATACAGTTTAAAAAAAAATGATATTAGTAGGTAGGTATATAGGTAAATTATTATTAATAATTATAAAATAAAATTGTTCTCAATTTAATATCACGAAAACTTACTATAAATAATGAACTATGTTTGCCAACAATTTTATTTGTTTGTTTTTTTTTTTTGAGCATTTTAGATTACCTACCTATTTAATTATTTAAGTATTTAAGGTAGTTATAAGAAAAAATATTTAGCTCTTGTTAATTAGGTATTTCAGTTAAAAGTACTAACGCATATTATACTAAAATTTAGAGGACCATAGTTAATAATCTAGTGAACCAAAATTGATAATTTTACTGTCAAAATGTTCAGAAAAAAAGTTTTACCAGAATCAAACAAAATATATAGTAGTTACCATTTGAAAAAATAAAGTCGATTTTATTATTGGTACAACTGCGTGTTTAAAAATAGAGAAACACGTCTTTTTTTGTTTTAATGAAATTACATATCATTGGTCCTTAATTGTTAAGTAAAAAGCCGCGTACAATGACATAAGGTACATTCTGTATATTTTTTGTAATGTAAAAAATTATACAATAATATAAAGTCGTTAATATGTAATGATACAATTATTTTGAAGTTAAAGTTGAAAGGAGCCAACCAAGTGTATGGTGTCCCGGTGTCCAATTGATCCTTAATCTGGGCTTGGATAGAACCCGGAGCAACCGTACGCGTCTGTTCTCGTCGATCCGCTCGACGGGCTATTGACATATATAATATATATATTATACTAACTTAATCCGTGCACTTCGTTGTCCGTAAAAAATGATGTTTGTTTAACTTCTTTTGGGAGTAACTTGCTGCAGTAAGTGCAACTCGGATCGCGGACAAAGGGCAACTCTTTCACCCCGGTAGCCAATGTTAAATAATTTGATTTGATGCAAGCTTGTACCTTATCTGCCCAAATAACCAATAATAAATAAATACTAATTTCTACTGTAGATTGTAACCAATGGCAACTATTAATCAATAAAAATAAAATTTACAATTTCCATCGTGAACCTCAATGTCCCTGTACAGCACCTCTTTAAAATGCAAAATTACAATCTCCCTTCTCCCCTTCATCACAAAAAAATTAAAAATCGGGCGACGTGGTGACACTCGGGAAAGTATTTGAAACAACTCTGTGAAAAAAAATTGGTAAAATATTAAATAGTGTCGTCAAAAAATTGGAACATAAAAAAGGCCTGTTCTTTTATATATATAAGGACTATCTAAATATGTATACAACATTACAACGTCGTAGCAGTGAGTTTCCAGTTTCCACCAGTCCAGTATTCACCTGCGCAGCAGTCACGCCGCCGCCGTCGTTATCGTCGATACAGACGACCATAGACCTATAAATGGACAGCGCGTAGAGAGAGAGAACAGGGGTACGATATAGAGTAAAAGAGAAAAGAGAACGTGGGGGAAATATAGTATTAGTTTCATACGTCAATGTTATCCCCTTTATGTTCTTTCTATCTTTTCTTTCTTCTTTCTTTCTCTTATATGATTCCCGTGCATTGGTGGTAGGACTGATTGGAATGCGCTGTCTATTAGTTCATAGGTCTATGCAGACGATGCCGTCGATAATATTATATCCGTTCAATTGTAGGCAACTTACTGTGGTCCTGTGTGCGTTCATACGGTATCTATTATCACGTATTGTATATTGTATAACACTGTTGTATTTGTTTATATTATTTATTACTACATATACTATTGATGTATTGCTTATTATTATATGCCACCATTTGAGTTCAATACCATTTTGTACCATTCATTGTTATATAAAAATACACATAACTTTGGGTATATCTTTTTCTCGACCACAACACATCGCGAGTCGTGTCCGATAACCGCGAATACCAAAAGTAGGATTCAGCGTCGATTAATTCGATATCATTGTATACGAAAAACGATTCTGAGCGGTGACGGTTTGTCAGTGAAGATATTTTATATTATATTTATATTGTTATTACTTATTATTAATACGGTAGCTGGTAAGTTAAATTAATATTATAAAATTACAACAAAATAACTAAATTCGTTATTCTTGGTTATTTAATATGTAGTTTCCTCCAAATTTGAACATAAAATAACTGTAAAAAAATGAGTTTTATATTTTTGAGATTTTTTGGTTACAGAATAACCTACTTACGTGGAATCTTGTCGTAAGTTTTTAATCATTAGGTATAAAAGTTGAACATTTTATACATTTTTAACTACAAAATCATTTTAGATTCTGAGCGAAGCGATGAATGTATTGATTTTACAATGATGTGTGTTTTTTTTTTTTAATTTTTTAATTTTTTTTTTTATTTTTGTGTCTGTCATCACCTTTTAGGACAGTAAAAGTGCTTGGATTTTCTTCAATAGTAACTTTTCTGATAGGAAAGTGAATCTAGTTGGTACTTTGGGGGGTCAAAAATAAAAATTTCCTAGTGGTTTTCACAAGCGACGTGAAAAACAAAAGAAAAATTAAGGAAAAACGGGAATTTTTACGCAAAATCTGTTTTCGAGAAAATAAACCAAATACAACCAAAATTAATACCAAATACAATCAGTGACGATTAGCGCACACTAACAATAATGAGAGAATGAACGGCGAATCGCGCCAGTATTTAACGAAATAACAATATGTAGGTAGCGATTTGAGCTTACAAAATAAATCATAATATAATATAAATGCACGAATCGCGCTTACAAATACAATACTAAATTTGCGGCGATTACCGCCCTTGATACAAAATAATAAGTTTAAATCGCTGGCTATTCGAGCCGGAAAATAATTCAAATAACAAATAAGAAAATAATAATAAGTTGCGATTGGCGCCTTTGAATAATAATAATAATAATATGTTCGCGGCGATTAGCGCGCACTGCTTCAAAATAACAATAATAGGTTATTAGTTATTACTTATTACTAAGTAATAATAAGTCTTATTAGGTTCACACTATACGACGACTCGTTAAGTGCCGATTAGCGCGCACAGTATAACAAATTATATAAAAAAACAATATACAACTCTGGCGATTCGCGCCCAACAAATAACAGAAATATAAAAAACCGAAGCGGCGATTTGCGTGTTTAAATTTGCATAAAGGCGGCAGCGGCTGATAACTGTGCGGCCGTAATATACAATTATATAATACACAACAGAAAAAGTTACAAAAATAAGACATACTATAACGAATATGTGTTTGTGTGTGTATGTGTGTCGGTCGGTGGAATATACTGCGAGTACGTATAATTACATGCGAGTGGCGCTTAGGTTAGGTTCGGCGGTGACGACCGCGGTGGCGCGAACAGTATATTAAGAAAAATGCAGCGACCTAGTGGCAACGTTAGCCGATTATGTTCTTTTTAAAAACTATGTTTAATTCAGAGGCCTACCCAAGGTAGTTTTCCACAACAAATCGGGGAATGTTTTCGATTTTTTGTCCGATCGATATTTAATTCTAAGTATTTTTTTTAAAAAAAATTCGCGTTATACAAAAAAAATGTAGTTTTTGAAGTTTTTCATCAATAACTCCGAAACGAAGTTTGTCCGGTTAGGTTAGGAGAAAATCGATTTTGGTTTTTTGTGTAACTCTAAAACAAATGACCGTAGGGACATGAAATTTTGACTGAATGTTTATAATTGCATTTCCTATACACCATAACATTTTCCAAATATTTTGACTTATTTTGAGCTGTTTACGGACATTGTCAGTTTTCAATTTTTTTAGTTTTTTTTTCTATAAATATCAATAAAACTTTATCTGTTGAGTAAAAAAGCTTGAAAATTTAATAGAAGGCTCCTAGGTTATTGTTTCAAAGGCAGATGAAAAAAATTAAAAATCCTTAGTCACAGTTTTTCTTTATAAGCATTTAAAGTTCAAATTTTGACAAAATACAGAAAAATCACGAAAATTAGCAAACTATTTTGAGTTGAGAATTCATAAAAATTTTTCTTTTTAAATCTAAGATTTGAAAATGTAATATAAGATTACTTATAAGTTTGTCTACCTTTATCAAAAAAAAAATGTCTACAAGAAACTTAAATTAAATTTTTATGAGCGTCTGAAATTTATATTTTTACAACATTTGATATTCACTCGATTTTTCATGTAACAATTTTCTTATTTTATTGTAATTAAAAAAACAATGACTGTAGATACTTGAAAATTTCACTGAATGTTTATATTAGCATTTTCTATACACGATAAAATTTTGAAAATATTTTGACTCTTTTTGAGCTGTTTACGGACGTTGTCATTTTTCAATATTTTTAGTTTTTTTTTCTATAAATATCAATAAAATGTTATTTGCTGTGTAAAAAAGCGTGAAAATTTAATATAAGGCTCCTGATAATATATCATTCTAATAGTAGTTAACAAATTTAAAATTACATTGGCACAATTTTTTTTTATAAGCATTTAAAGTTCAAATTTTGACAACATTTATCAAATTTATAATTTACTAATTATTTTGTAGTTAAAAATGTATAAAATGTTCAACTTTTTATAGCTAAGGATTGAAAATTTAAAACAAGGCTCCACGTAAATAGGTTATATATAAATTACTTTATTCACAATAATATCATCAAATATACTTGGTAATATCATAGGCTGACTGACCGTTATCGCTCAAAATCGTTTTTCTTATACAATGATATTATATCATTAAATTCAAATTTAACACCATCCATTACAGTGACCCACTTGTAACTTACTGTACAGCAGAGCGACATCCACTTATCCACCTTTTTTTTTAGTTTTAAATTATTGAATAACAATATACATTAATGATTAATTTTTACATTACGCATCATATAACGATTTTAAATTAACGCACAAATATAATTTAATTATCTACATTTAATATTTTTCCCGGATTTTATAGTATGTAATACCTTTTAAGGATCAAATATGTAATTTAGCACCAGATTAGCAAAATCAATAGCAAGACATAATCAGTTCTTATACTAACCTAAACTGGAAGAGTTTGGCCTGACAGATTTTAATTTTGAAAACGGATTATGATTGATCAACAAGTTCACTAGGGTAATGATCGAGGCGATTTTGAATATTTTTTATTCAGCTGTGATATCCAAGAATAAAAATATCGAAAAAATATGATATTTTTGTATTTATATTATTCATTATGACACTAACAATATTAAATCGCCTCGATCATTCCCTAGTAAACTTGTTGATCAATCATAATCCGTTTTCAAAATTCCGTTCCAAAATTTATATTTAAAATCAAATTAGGATTAAACAACTTGCTTCAAACTTATATAAAAATTAATTTAATACATTCGTCTTAAACATTTTGTCCATTATTTAAAACGAACAAAACATATGTTTAAAACAGCATAAAATACAAGTGAATATTGTGTTTTTTTGTTGGTTTATTACTAATAATAAATAATAATAGATGTTCTTCAAAGAAAAAGTTAAGTATTAAATAATTATATTTATTACCGTCCTTCATTATAATTTTTTTATCAAATTTTATTGAATAAATTACTAAATTTAAAGTGTTTTTACTTAACAGTTAATATACATATAAATAATATAATGTCCACAAAAAATATCTATTCAGATATTTAAAATAAATTAATAAATAAACAGTGAAAAATATGCTAGTAGACAACTACATATTAGCATATAATTAAATTTCTTATTAAATTAAAATTTAGTTATTTTAAATATATTGTTTAAAATATTATTTTTAACTGTTTAGACTAAGACAATTTATTTTCAAAAAAACAGTTAAAAACAAAATACTTGTACAGTTTTTTTTTGTTTTTCGCCAAAAATGTAAATAATACACAAACAATGGTAATAACTGATTTTTTTTAGAAACAATTTTTAATATAAATACTCATTAATGCAACCAATATTTGTTGTCTATAGGTTTATATTATGTGAATAATATTTATTTAATTTATCTTTACTAGTACCTAATTTTTATTTGTTTATTTATTTATTAAGATAAGTAGATAACCTTTATACTTAAGATATTGACTGATAATTTATTTTTGTTTTTTTACAGTAAAGTGATCATTAAAAAAAAAATATATATATACTATCATTTCTGAGTTTACATTAAATGAAATATATTATAATGTATTATAATGTATAAATATGCAATAAAAATTAACCAAATGGTCAAAATTATAAAACAATTTTAACTTAATGGATTATTTTTAAATCTATTGAGATAGTACATCGCTGCATTTAGCATGATCTCAAAAGCAACTTTTTCAGATAGTGACAACTATAACAAATCTATTTAACTGTCTGTATATAATGGTCGAAAACATAGCTCACGACTTCAATCAGTACGCACAATATGAGATTCCAATATTAATTTTGAAAGCAGATTTGAATTCGTCACAAAAATATTGACAGTTTAATTTTTCTGATTTTAATTTTTTTTACTTAAAAAATTTACAAATAGAGTAAAAATAGATCATATTCATAATTCAAATTTAAATATATTGATATAGAATATGAAAAAAAAACGACAGTCAAATCATAGTAAATTTAGTAGAGATTTCAAATCTGCTTTCAAAATTTAAATTGGAACATCCTATTGAGCGTAGTGATTGAAGTCACGGGCAGTATTTTTTGAAAAAAAAATGTTTGTAGTTTTATCAAGTAATATATTGTGACATGTGCATGCGCGTATATAAATGCAGACGTACATGTCCGGTCCAGCAATTCACCTAAAAACAATTTTGTAATGATATGCTCACACACCATTATAATAAACTAAAATTTTACAGAATAATAAACAACGGCCAGACTATCGCTTGTAGAAATCGGTCACATCAAATAAAACCATTGACAACGACAACTAAGATATTGACACGCACTCATAACAATATTACGTAGGATGTGTGTGACTTTATTTTATGCTGACGCCAAAGAATAATCTAGTTCCCAGGCCCACGATAATTTAGTAACAAAGCCACCCACCGGCCACCACTATCTGGTCAGCATCCTCGCGTCCGTCCCTTAAATCAGTGCATGAGCACCAGCCACCAAGTAACAACCTCTCAAGTATCAAAACCGATTTCAACGAGCGACAACTGGACTTCTTATGCAAGCAATAATCAGTGCGTTCGTTAATTCAATTTGTGTATTTGAAGTAGTACTTTATCTTATCTAAAACCTAAAACTCTTACAATATTGTCTACGAACAACTGCGAATCAGGTAAGGCATTTGATATAATATTTTATGTGGATTGCAGTCAATACGTTCTGTGTTTTTTTCCATAAAATCATATTGTACTGTATATTTGATATAATTCTCGAATACACGATCTCGAGAGCCCTCCGAACACCTGGAGGAAGGTAATAGCGTAACTTTACTATTCTAACCTTGTACTATTTTAATATAACTATCGACAGGAGTCGTATTTATATTTAGATTTTATTTTATCTAATTTTACGTTATTACAATTTTAACCAAGTTAATTCTTGTACTGCTTGACTTAAAGCTATGTACTCTGATTCAGCTGTGCTAAGGCTAACACACTGTTGACGACGTGAACTCCATGTTATACTTCCAGATCCTAATGCAAATACTGACCCTGATTGTGATCTTCTTGTATCCAAGTCACCTGCATAGTCAGCATCACTGTATCCCTTTAACATGAGTTTTTAAATATATCAATCCAAAATTAATAGTTCCCTTTAAATATTTTAAAATTTGTTTCACTGCTGTCCAGTGTTGTACCTTTGGATCCTCGATGTATCAACTAACTAGATTTACTGAAAAAGTTAAATCCTGTCTTGTAATCTGACTGAGATATAATAAGCTTCCGACTGCTTCACGATATGGGACTTTACTAGTTAGATTAGTATTTTGTTGCTTGTCATCTAATGAATGTTGAGGGTCTGCTGGTAATTGAACTGGATTTGCTTCAGTCATATTGAACTTCTCCAATATTCTTTTACAATACAACCCTTTGTGCATTACAATTGATCCATCAGATTTTTGCTCAATTTCTGTACCTAAAAATTGATTCAATTCTCCTTCGGTAATATTAAAATGTTGTCTCAAATATTCAATTAATGTTTTTACATCCTGACTTGATGTAGCTGTAACTAGACCATCATCAACAAAAACACAGGGATCTGCTTTTGTTTTTAATAGATTAAAGTTAAGAAGAAATGTTTTGAACTTTATGTTCCAACATCGTGGTGACTGCTTTAGGCCATATAAACTGCGTTGAAGTCTGCACACCATTTCAGTACCATCATTGAACCCTTCTGGTTGTCTAATGTAAATTTCTTCGTCCAAATTTCCATATAAAAAGGCCGTTTGAACGTAAAATTGTCGAAGTGGTAATTGTTCTGCTGCTGATATAGCTAATATAGACCGAATTGAATCGAACTTTACTACAGGACTATGAGTTTCATTAAAATCAATACCGAATATTTGACTATACTCTTTTACTACTAGCCTAGCTTTATATCGATCAACATGTCCATGAACATTGTATTTTGTTTTATACACCCAACCACAATTTACAATAGTTCTGTCCTTAGGTAAATTTACGAGAGACCATGTTCCGTTTTGTTCAAGAGATTCCATTTAATTGTTCATGGCTTCTATCCATTTTTCTGAATTTTGTGACTCCACAACTTCCTTGAAATTCACTGAATCGGATTCGACTACGAAAATGGCTGAATTATCATAACGTAATGGTTTCTTAATATTACTTCTGTCTCGCAAGTTGTACACGTTGACATTTGACTCATTTCCTTGTTCATGTCCTTGTTTTTCATTGACATTTACACTTATTGATCCAAATTCATATTCTATTACTTCATCTCCTTCTGATTTATTGCTGTGTTCTAATAAGCCGTCCTTGTGTAAGCTAAGAACGTCAATAATATAACTATCATTTAAATTATTAGAACATTCTACAAGTTGGTCATTTATAACACTTTCATCCTTGAAAATGACGTCTCTACTAAGTGACACTTCGTTATTTTCTTTATACCAAATACGATACCCTTTTGAAGTTTCTGAATATCCAACAAAGTATCCTTTTTGGCTTTTTGCATCCCACTTCTTTCGTCGTTGTTTTAACTAAACTATATGCATTTATTCCAAATTCTACGAACTTTTCTATTTTAGGAAGTTTATCAAAGCATAACTCGTATGGAGTTTTACATACTTTCCCTAAATTGCCAGTATAATTTAATGAGAACACTACTGTATTGACTGCTTCTGCCCACAGTGATTTTGGAAAATTGTTGGCATATATCGTTTTTCTGGCTGCCTCACAAATAGTACTCATTGGACGTTCAGCTCTTCCATTTGGTTCAGGAGTATAAGGTTTCATGCTTTATACCAAGATGGTTTAAAATTGATTGAACTTGGGAATTCTTATACTCTAATCCACAGTCACTTCTAATAGTTTTGATAACGTTTTTTGTTTGAGTTTTAACCATACTCAGAAAACAATTAAATTTTTCTTAAACCTCAGATTTATGTTTCATAAAATAGACATAAGTATATTTAGAATAATCTTTAAAGATAATGAAATATCTTTTACCTCCTAATGAATTCTCTTCCATGGGTCCACATACGTCACTGTGTATTATTTCCCCTGGTTCAGTAGTTATTGTTTTGCTCTGAGTGAACGTCTCCTTATGCTGTTTGTCATAGATCCATGGTTCACAGAATAACTGTACTTGTATATCTGTAAATTGTATTTAATTGTGTTTTAAATACTCACGAATATGTTTGACATTCTGATGACATAGTATTTTGTGCCAGTGTTCTAATGTTAATTTCTTAACTGCAACGTTAGCACAGTGTCCAATTTCCTGTGAAATATCTGTTTTGATTAGCATTGTAAACAATTTATTCTCATGAACACCGACTGCTATTACACGATTATTAATTTTAAATGTAAATCCTTTACTATCTGTCACCATTGTAATTCTTTTATCAAGGCATGCCCCACAAGAAAATACATTTACCTTTAGATCAGGTACATAAAAAACATTTTCTAAGTAGCCTTTTATCCACTTATTCTCAACATAAGTATGAATATTTATGTTACCATTCCCGACTGCAATAATGTGCTTACCATCTCCAATACGTACAGGCGAATGCACATAAAAATGTTTATAATCGACAAACCACTCTTTTCGATTAGTCATGTGGTCGCTCACACCTGAGTCCACATACCATTGGTCTGAGTCGCCGATTCCTTCAATTTTTCTTTGTACACCAATAAGCGCCAAACCGGAAGTTGATTTCTTTTCTTCTTGTTCCTTTTTGAATATCCTGCGGTCCCTTTTCCAGTGTCCTGGTTTTTACAGTGGTTGCATTTTCCTGGTTTTATATTATCATTTTTGTTCCCGTATTTTTGACTTTTAATATACTTGCCTTTGTTTGCAGTCAAAGCAATACTTTCAGCACCATCGTTACGGACCTCCTGTCCTTGCACTTGTCGTGTTTCTTCCACCATCAATCGAGTAGTTAACTGTTCTAGCGTTCTATTTTCACTATTCATTGAGTCCCATGCACTGTAGAAGTGCCTATACCTATCAGGTAATGCCATCAAAATGTTTGTAATTAACATTGATTCTTAGATAGGTTCTCCCAATTGTTTAAGATGTTTACTTAGATTTTCTAATTTTGAAATATGACCTGCTATATTTTCTTTTGGATCCATTGTATAACAATAGAACTTTTGTTGTACTATTGTTAAGCTTGTGTCCGACATCTGTTCGTACACACTAAGTAATTTGTTCCACATACCATTTGCTGTGTCACAGTTTATAATGTATTGTAGAGGTTGTCCATCTAACGATGTGATGATACATTTTTGAGCCTTATTATCTGCCCTTTTCCATATTGAAAAATCAATGCTATGCCTTTTTCTTGCTTCATATTCAGTTTCATTACCGATTTTTACTAAAATTGGTTTCTTTGATTTTCCTGTTACTACATCAAATATTTCAGCTGCATTCATGATTACCTTGATTTGAAATTCCCACATGTCCCAATGTGATGCATCTTTGAGTTTGTTGATTTTATATTGTTCGTTTTCCATATTAAAAAAAACGTAAATGTACACTATCTGCACTCTAATAAAACCCACGTACACTACACTGCACTTACTTCGCGAATTATTATTGCTGTCTTTTCAGATTTTCTCTTAACTATAATTGATAGACAATCGGGAACACCAGAAAAACCTCTTTCCAGCTTAGGCCAACTGACATACAGCGCATATTGGAAATGTGTTATATTGGAAGATTTAGATAAATAGAGACGTAGTAGCAATATATGTGTTAATAATATTAGCACTAAAATAATTAAGCATAAACATTTAGTTTACACCTTTTTAATCTGAATTTTGTGAGATAAATATAACAATAATAACAACTTAAATTCAGGTTTATTGAGACATAACAAATAGTTTACATACTTTAAACATGGTTGTGGAAATATATAACAAAATTATAGTATTATGAATTGACTTTAATATTGTTGATGTTCATATAAAGAGGATAAATACGCCTTCGTTGTCCAAATACCACATTTTAGATTGGCACACCAGTCTTAAAACAAAGTTCTGGAAGGAAAGCATGATTTCTTAAATCAGATTCAAATAAAACTGAAACAACCTACCTTTCACTCCCTAGAGCCGGGAAAAAAGGAAAAGGGTACAGACTGAGGCAAATGGAATGAAAATGTATTCATAACACAGCATAAGCTTATTTCGTCATTAATTTTATAAAAAAAAAAGTAAAACATATTATTAAAATAGTGGGTAATTTTTTGTACCACTATAATGCATCAGTTTCTAATTTGGTGGGTTATATTTTGATCCGTCATGCATCAATGTTTAGATAGATAAATAGATTATATAGATAGATAGACGAAAAACTTTATATACTTTTAAAACCTTTCTATCACTTTTTTAATACTTTTTTTTTTAAATAATTTTAAATAAAATATTTTCGATTCAATCACCCTGTCAGTCTACCTGTCTTATAACATTTAAAATATTAGTGGGCCACTAAATTGAAAATATTGGGCAAGTGGATGTCGCTCTGCTGTTCAGTAGGTTACAAGTGGGCCACTGTATAATGGATGGTATTAAATTCGAATTCAATGATATTGTTTGGGCTGCCGGCTATTAGCTTGCATTTGGCCGGGCAGCTACTTAAATATAGAGAAAATGGTGTTCACCTTGGGACGGGATAGGTGACCACTAAATATAAATACTAGCACGTCGTATATAAATGACAATAATATATTACGCTACAACAAATGTGTATAATATGTCGGTCGGGAAAACGTCTCTTCCCGAGCTCGACGTAAAACAATAATAACAACAATGATGATTATGACAGTAGACATATACATTACCGATCGGCACATACGCCGCGGCGGGGCGGGGTATCGGCGGCAGCGGCTGCAGTTGCAACAGCTGATGCGGCTATGCGACGACACGCAGGTGAACGGGGAGCGGCGGCTGTTGGCGGCGGCGACTGCGACACCGGACGATGGCAAGCGGCCGGATTACGTAATTGACCGGATTACGTAAGGCGCAAAGTACGTAATCCCGGCACTGAAAACGTCGTCGAACGCGGAACACACGCAATAATAATTTCGGCAGTGGACGATATACGCGATAATCGCGCGAGCGCGAAATAACAATACACAACGAGGTAGTAGGTACGTAACAATATGCGCGGATACCACAGGCGGCTATCGACAAAACGGCACAAAACAACGGCCGGCACAAAACGGCACAAAACGGCACAAAAACGGCACACAGCAACTCGCACGGTCTGCTCGCGTAGAGCGTAGGGCAAAGACAAAATATAAGTCGCCGGCGTCCGTGGGCTGCGCGTTGCGCTGTCTCGCGGACCGGTTGCTGACTGTCGCGACGAAAACGGCGGCAAGTTCGAACATACTCCCCCATAGGAGGCGCAGCATCACATCAATTCTGAACGCCGCCGATACTTGTACCTATTGTATATAAAGTTAAAGGCCGAAAAATAACAAAAATATAAATGTAAATAAAACAAAGACAAATTAAATATATCATAAAAATAACAATTGTACCAAAATGTGAAAAAGGACACAATGGATGAATAATAATTGGTAACGTTGAGCACGTTAACAATTGACAATATGGTCACGGATAAATAATACAAAAAAAATAAATAACACAAACCAATAGGTACGGCGAATAATAATTTGATATGATAACATAGTTAATAAAGGGTAATAATTCAATAGAATGAAATAGGTAATAATTGCAAGAAAAATACAAAATAATAGGCCGTATGGCAATTAAACATAATTAAATAAGGGGACCTGTACCATTACCAGGTAATAACACGAGCTTAGCAGCAGGACGAGTGACTATACCGCGCGAGGTCAGAACGCGCACAACTCTCACCACACCATCCGCACCTGGTAGCACCTCGAGTACTCGCCCAAGTCGCCACTCCAAAGGGGGGGCTAGGCTGTCTCTGATGGTGACCATCTGGCCGACTTCAATGTTCGGTTGGTCGCGTGTCGTCCACTTTCCTCGTTCTTATAACGTATGTAAATATTCCGTCGACCAACGACGCCAGAAGTGCTGGTGACAGTGATCCAACAGCTTCCAACGGTCCGTGAGCGTACGTTCCGGACACTCAGTAGTACGAGGCGGGAGCGCTAACAGCGGCTGGCCGATCAAAAAATGGCCGGCGTTAGACAGTCGAGGTCGTGAGGGCGGTCGATGCTGGAGTGAGGGGGCGTGAGTTCAGCACGGCTTCAACTCGGCTTTCTGAGGGGAGTCGGTATGTCAGTCTAGGTATAAGACATATATTAGGACATATACTAACTGAAGAGGATACTCAGGTATGAAGGCGAACCATGGCCACCAAGAAATGGCGCTTTTTTGAAAACTAGGAGGACTTTCGAGACGCTGGCCGACTTTGCAAGAAAAGCATTTACAAGGAGAACTGACCGTTAGGACACAAACAGAAGCATCAAGACCTTATGGGTCAGGGCGCAGCCACCTTCCACGACGGATGGCCTAGCATTCGGGGTGCCTCGAACGGAGAAAGCGGCAGAATCGGTGGGGCACGCTCGAGTGCACCCTGACCCGGGACGCGCTCATACGTCAGGGACGAGTGGTACAGCCTTGCTGCAGGGTCCGTGCAGAATTCCGCATCAGTATTCCCTGCTTGTCGTACGAGGGGACTAAAAGGGAACAGGTCAGTCAGAGCAGGCGCCTGGGGCGCAGACGCTCCAAAACCTTGGAGGACTAGGGCGTTGCGAGTTTCTGACCGCGACCTCGAGAAGAGCGGATTGGTCACTGAGCTTAGCCACCTTGTGACCTCCGGGAGGATTGGATGGGCCCACCGTGAGCCCGCGGTACATGACCCGAATCTCGGGAGGACTATAAACTGAGGCAAGCTGCCAACGAAGCTTCGTCCGAGCATCCTAATATTAGGTAGCGCTACCATTGATTTGCTTTATCTAAAGGGAAACGAGAACGGTACTTCGGGATGTGAGGGGGCCCCTCGATGTTTAGAGATTAACCTCGAGCCCTCACACGTCGATCGTGACGGACACTGTTCGTGGTAGATGGCGGTTTGGTTTCGGAGTGGTGGTTTGCAGGCGTATATTATGTGGTAAAAAGGTCGTATGCTTGGGCAGAAGAAAGCTGCCGAGTGACAACCGTCCGAGGAACCGTGGCCCCTTCTTAGCGCCCACCCAGCCTATCGCTGGGGCTATATGCAGCGAAGGTTGTCCGTGACCAAAAACGGAAAGCAAAGTGGATGGTTGCGGCCTCACCAAGGTGGCGAAAGGTACCTGTATGCCCTAACCAAATAGTACGGGTGCGCCGGAGAACTCCTCTGAGCGTGTCCGGTGCTCGTGGTCCTTCGCCTACCCTGTCGACCACGAACACGTCAGTCATGATTGTCGTGCAGTGGGACGGACGGCTCTTGACTAGCACTCAGTGCTAACATATGGTTTGTGGTTGTAGCCAAAAGGCAACAAAATCCGGGAGCTACTTTTCTATATCGTGGTTTGCGGCAACGACTCGCGTTGTGTTGAGGACTTAAAAGTGATCCAGTGATTTTATATCAGTACAAAACGCGATACCAATATTATATGCACAATAAGCAATACATAATACGTAGGTTCCGCTTAATAATGTGATCACTGGTTTATAGAATCAACTGTTTATTAGAATCAAAAATGAAAATACCAAACCAAATTGTATGTTATTAATGTTAAATTTACCTTTTATTAGAATCACTAGGTACCGGAATATGTAATCACTTTTATGAACAATCCTGTCGTTTTTATGGTATTTCAAAGTGATTAATAATTTATAAAACCCATTTTATTTTTAAACTTATCAGTATGGTATTATATCGTTGTACGTTGAATTATGTCATTCAATTTGTGCGTCGTGTAATTGTGTAAAATCGTAAGGAAATTGTTGTACACGAAGAACAAAATTTACCCCTTTCTCAAAAACGAAAACGAAATGGACAAAATTCCGATGTAGAAGAATCTTTGTTACGATGGTTTTCAACAGGCTAGACATTTAAATGTACCGGTCAGTAATTCTATTTTATTTAAAAAATCTATAAATTTAGCTTTACAATTAGGTGTAAAAAAAATTTAGTCCAACGATCGGGTGGCTGACTCGTTGGAAAAACAGAAACAATATTGTTTTCAAAAATACATGTGAAAAAAGATGCAGATTTTCAAGCTGCAGAAGATTACGTAAAGAGTTTTATTGCATCGTCTAATTATGCACCTGATGAGTGATGACGCATATAATGTAGAAAAAACTGGTCTGTATTATCGAGCTCTACCAAATTATACTTTTGATTTTAAAGGAAATACGGTCAATGGATGTAAAAAACAAATGCAAAGACTTACAATAAAATTATGCTGGCGTGCAACATGAAAGGTACGGATAAACGACTTCCTTTCATTATTGGTAAAAGTAAAAATCCACGCTGTTTTCGGGACGTTAAGACATTGCCCATCGATTATTACGCTAATTTAAATGCTTGGATGACTAGTCTAATTTTTACCGAATTTTTACGAAAATGGGATAGAGAAATAAAAAAACCAAGACGTATTTTACTACTTCTTGATAACTATACGGCTCATCCGAATTTACAAAATTTATAAAACATTGATTTGACATTTTTACCACCAAACACTACGTCACTCATTCAGCCTCTTTACCAGGAAATTATAAAAACAATGAAAACTTACTATCGAAAAGTAATGTGAAATTTTATTGTTGAAACTATAGATGTATGTGAAATTCCTGCGTCACAAATAGCTCGTAAAATAACTGTGCTAGAATTTATACATATGGTGGTTAATGCTTGGGATAAGGGCACTTCCAAATGCATTTTAAATTGATTTCGAAAAGCTGGGTTTTCACAAATTGAATCAGACGAAGAAGAATTACAGAAGGTTGAATTCATAGATACAAACTTTGAAAATTTGATTTCAATTGATCGAGATTTACCTACTTTTGGAGCATTATCTGATAAAATTAACTGATTTGCAAAAAAAAAATCAAGAAGAAATTAATATTGATGATGATGACGATAATGATGAAGAGACCAATGAGGAAATCACTCAAAAAGATACGAGAATTATTTTGGGAAAGTTAAAATAAGCTGTTCAAAAATACGGCGATAACGATACTTTTCAGTTGTTTCAAAAGTTACAGGTATGTATAATGTATATATTGTAAACAAATGAACAAAAAAACATGAATATTAATTTTAATTTGATTTTATGTAATTTCAGGCTAATATGGAAATAAAATTGGTAGACTGTCAAGTACAATCAAAAATAGATAGCTTTTTTAATTTGTTTTTAAATGTATTTATTTAATTTTAATTTTAATTTAAGCATAAATGTATACCTAAATATATAGAACCATTAAATAAAAAAAATGTAACAATAAATAATTGTATGTGTTATAAATTATTAAATATGTATGTAAATAATAAAAATGTAATTGTATTAAAAGATGGGATTATGAAAAATATGTTCTAAATGTTTTATAGAATCAACCAGTTAATAGAATCAAAATGACCTGCACCAAAGTGATCACATTAAGCGGAACCCACTGTATATATTAAAATAACACACTATATATATATATATACAAATAATAATAGTATTACCAAAAGCGGGCGCCCTTAATAGATTTAAAGAATTAATAATAATAAATAACGTTATACAAGACGATATATTATAATAATATAATATAATAGGTATATAAACTAAAAACCTGACGACTACAATGCCGTAACGATGCAGGGCACGTCAGCGACGGCAACTCTTCGGTCCGATGCTGGAACGGCAACAGCTTTTTAACCGCATCAACAGCCACAACAATAAGGGTAGCGATACTACGGCCAAATGATCTTTCTCGACCATCTTGGGTGCATGTATCTCGGCGTTTTTAATAAACGTAACGTCTGGTCCGACCCGCGGAACGACGACTAAGCAACAAACGCTTCGGCCGTACACGCGGTCCACAGCGGCACGGCTGTCAGCGAGCAGCCACCGCATGCAAGCTCGCGCTGGACACCACGGAGGGGGGTAGGCCACCTCGAGAACATTCTATACTATTAGAGGCTCGACTCGGGGTGCCTATGACAGTCAGCAGGAAGATTGAAAATGCGTCCGAGCTCGAACAAACTGTGCGTCTATGAACCGGTCGTGCCGTCCCCTATACTCGTCTAGTATGCTGTCGCCAGTAACGCCCGTCCGCCGTAGGCCCCGTAAACACCTAACCTATTAGTTATCTAACGACTTTGGCCGACTTACGGCCCGTCGTTGTGTCGTGGTTCTGGCCGATCTACCGCTCCTCGTTGCCTTGCGCCTGTGTTCGCGACTGTGTTTTCTTTTACGCGACGTGCGTCGTTATGCCGCCATAATAATATTATTAATATCATAATACTATTAGTCCGTCGTTGTGCCTCCATAGGCTGTGTTACGCCGCTTCGTCGTTTATATTATTGTTCGACACAGTGCCCGGTTGCCCGACCTATATACACTTGTTGTTCGTGCTTGCTCAATAATATTATCATTGAATGGCCGTTGTTTATTGTTTTACGAGAAGTTACGAGTCGACTATAATACGAATTATACGGTTCGGCTCTGATCAAGCCCGACACCTGTATTCAAGCAGAGGCATTTTTCTTTGGGGGGGGGGGGGGGGGGTGCAGGGTGTACATTTGCACCAACTTTTTTTTAAAAGCCCTTCTTTGACTTGTCAACAATATAATCGCCGATATACCTAAGAGTTTTACATTATATATATTTTATAATTTTTCAGTATTAAAAAAATAAAATGTATTGTACTAATGCTTAATTTCCAAGTTTGATGTGGTTTTGTGGTCCCACAATAGTATAATTGATAAAATTATAACACAAAACGTTGTGAAGAAGGGTACCCATTAAATACATTTCTGGTTTTATTAAGCTACCTAGGTATATTATATATTTTGAGTATATAGGGAGAAAAAATGTGTAGGTTAGGTTCGGTTAGGTATTTTATTATCAAGGTGATTTATACCCGTACATTTATTTACCAAGTACACTGCTATCCACTGCAATATAAAATAAAGTAACCTTAAAAGTACCTACACATAGTTCGGCAAAAATAGTAACAATGTTGTGATATTTTCATACTAATATAAGTTACATATTAAATAAATTATACGAATATTCTTCAGTTTTTTTGTAAACTCATACTGGCGCCAATCCCGTGTTAAATACGATAAACAAAAAAAAAATAGTTTTAATAAAAACCCAGTTTTCTAATTGTTTGTATGCTCAGTTCATCGATAATCTCATCTGGCATTATTATTGTATTGACCGGTGACATGCCAATAAAGCCAATACATTAAGGAATAAGGTCCCGTATTACAATAGGTTAAACCGCGGAATTCAGCCGGTAAAATCAGTGCGTTAAATGTAACCAAGGTTTAAACTATGATTGTAAAACGGGCCCTAAACAAAGTATATAATAATTACTACTTAATTTATAGTTATTACTCAAATAATAGATAGAAAAATTGATAAAATATTTACTTCTATCATATTTGGTTATTATAGATACAGGAAAAGTACAAAATATTTTTAAGAGTTTAAAAATAATAGACTTTATGAATAATTGGATAACACTCTTTATCACAAATATCTAAAACATGTAACCCAGAGGTGAATACAATTTCTTCAGTCACTAACTACACTACTAAAAATATACCTACGCCCTATGGTAAATCTACGGTCTTCATGGTAATTTTGTTTTATTTACTGACTGTTTATGGGGTTTATTATAAACACTCATGCATGAAAAATAATTTGAAGAAAAGTAAAAAATACAGTACATCGTACTACCATAGAGGTATATGTTTTTGTTATCCGATATATTATGCCACATATATGCCGCGTGGTATATAGTGGCGTATAGTATATCAAAGCGGTAAAATTACTACGGGTACCTAGGTTAAAATCTAAAAAATACATAAACATAGTTTTTTTTTATAGTTTTTTTAAGTTCAAATTTGGATGAAATTATATATTAAAAAACCAAGAATAACTTTTATAATTATTTTGTTGTAATTTTATAATATTCATTCAACCGGCTACCGCATTAATAATAATTAATAACATTTAACAATATAAATTGAATTTAAGATATCCACACTGACAAACCGTCACCGCTCAGAATCGTATTTCGTATACAATAATATTATATCATTTAATTCAAATTTAATACCATCCATTATACATTGACCCACTTTTAGCTTACTGTACAGCAGAGTGACATCCACTTACCCACCTTTTTCGTTATAAATCTGTTCATAACTTCACAAGTTGATTGTTAATGAATGTGATACGGTGGGGTGGGTTGGATGAGCTATAGCTGCTGAGAATCAAGTACCTTTAAACTTTTCTTTATATAAGTTATTATGTTAAAATATTATTAAAGATGATCGCCAATAAACTCTCATTATGATTAAGTTGACCACCAAAGTTAGTAACTAATGTTATTATTGAATGATCATACATTTATCAGTCAATTACAAAATCCTACTACTTCCCAAAAAGTATGTTAATTTGTTCAATATTAACAGTATCATTAATGATACATTAATTCTTAATAACTTGATTTATCTTTACTTTTTTGATAATTTTGGCCTGTTAAGTATGACCCTATATTAAATGCTTATTTTTAAATTAGTACTTTATTATTAAATTAAATTCTATCAATTTTGTATTTAACTATTATATTATAAGCTTCTAAGTATAATGTATATATTTTTTTTTCTCTACTATTTTTATTAATTTTTATGTAGCTACTGTTGTTATTAAATTATTGTTACCTGATTGGAGTATTATTCCGTATCTGTAAATAAACAAATATGATTAATATTATTAAAATGTAACTTTTATGTGGTTTGTCGAAATAATTTTGATTTGTTCTCAGTATTTTTGTTTTATGTTTTGCCTTTTTTGAGCAGCATAATATATTTTTACTATCATGTAAATATTTTCAATTTTTATTACTATTTAATTATCATGTGTTTATAATTGCTAAGAAAATGCATAGATCAACCAGTTAATACCGACGGAATACCTTGGTTCCGCCTATTTCTATAAGTTGATGGTTTATGGTTATACTATTTAAGTATTTTATTTAACCGATATGTGAGTTAGTTATTTATTAAATATTTACATAACGCCTGCAAGACATTGACTCAAATGGAATCGACATCCAGTAAGTTGTACATTCGGAAAAACTTCCCTCACAGCTTCGTGTGCTCCTATATTTCGAAGTTGATATGTAATTTGCATAGATTAAGTGTTGAGATGTGTGTTGTAAGTATAATTATTTTATAAATGTCCACATTTTGATATAATTTATATTATATAACATATTACATTATTACCTATTTATTTGCATAAAAAAATTAGGGACCAGCTCTCTAGAGGGTCTTACCTAAGGGGGAAAACGTCTTATGCGGGAATGAAAAAATAATGAAAAAAAAATAGTATAAATGATAAATTTTTTTCGGGAAAATTTGTCATCATATATGATTTAATAATTCTATTTATAATATAATTTAAGTTGTTGATACATGATTTGAAATGTATATCATATTGTTAAAATGACCAGAAAAACAACAAAACAATTATTATTGTAAATAATTAGTATTTTTTTATATACAAATAAAATACTTTTAAAAAATATTCTAAATAGTTATTCAGAATACTGTTGGAAAAAGTATCTTAAAAGTATTCTAAATACTTAAAAAGTATATATAACTTCCGAATATAACTTTATTCAGAATACTGCCCAAGACTGGTTATATTTTTATTTAATTTTATTACTGAAAAGTACCTGTGGCTATTGAGTTAATAAGATAAACAATAAACAATATATTATAACGGTCGTCGGTCATACAATACTAGAGTCAGTGTTGTAGTGGAGGTTAACGAAAATCGTGGTATACAGGTTAGGCGTAGCCCCCCACGCAGTCTTGTAAAAATACTTTTGAAAAAGTATTAAGATACTAATACTAGTTTTAGAATAAAAAAGTATTAAAAAAATTTTAAAATACTATTATAAAAATGTATTTTACGAATACTCATAAAGTATTTGTATACAAAAACAAGTATTTTTTTTTAAATTTTATGCTATATAATATAATATGTAGGTACCTATATGTATATTATACATCAATATAGGTACCTATTATGTTACTACTCTATACTTACCATAGATTTTAACAATAACTATCACATGTCTGACTATTTAGAGATAAATACATGTTCACATATTTCATTCTACATTCAGATATATTTCAACTAATATTGATTAAATTTTAATGAAAAAAATAAAATAAAAATTGGTATTAACATTAATATGGAACTACCTATTTTAAAATTAATAGATTTTCAGTTTTTTAAAAAATTCCAATACAGAAATCATGTAAAATTAATACTACTGACGTTACGGTATTTTAATACAAGTATTTAAATTTTGTTAAAAATAATTTTAAAAAGTATTCAAAATATTAAAAAAAAAATTTTATTTAGAATACCATATACATACTTCAAAAAGTATTTAAATACTTGTATTCGAATACTTTACAAGACCATGTTATTTTTTACAATGATTAAGGCGTGCACCCATAAACTTTTTTAGGAATACATCACTGACTATAATAGCTAAACATTATCAATTAATACTGGTAACTGTCTGGTAAATTACTGGATAATATCCACCAAGCCCCATAATAACACACTTTTAGATATTAAATAATTATATTAGTTTGTATTTTGTCCTTCCACCTCGTCGTATTAAGCAACAGATATGTTAGGCCACCAACCAATAAAGAGAATGGTGGCGGTAAATTATTTAAACACAACAAGACAATACTAATTGTCAATATACCTATTTGAAGTTTTCTGGGATAACGTAAACACGGCATAACAATATATAAGGTATAACATATTAAAATACTTACTCTGGTATAATGAATATGTTTTTTTCAGTTTCGTTCAAACAATTTTTCAATGACATTATTTGTGAATCTGAAGTTCTAAAGGTCATCACTAACTTAAAATATGAAACAGCCGCATGTTATTATGGAATCTCGGTTAATTAAACATGTAGCCATTAAAATAATAAGTCCTTTAACATATATTTATAATTTAAGTATTAAAAACAGTATATTTTCGGAGAAATTTAAAGTGGCAGAAATTAAACCATTTACAGCGTCTAAGACAGTTATCGAAGTAGCAAGCTGGTGAACCTAAGTAGAACTATCAATTTTGCACACAAGTGACTGTAGCATAAATTTATGATAGTACGACTTAAAGGTGTAAATAACTCCTTGGTCCATCGGTTGAGAAACCGAAGTGGTGTTTGGGGGGTAGCATATGAATTTTCACGTTAGACAGTTTAATGTAAGGATGTCATGTCGCATTGTCCAAAAATAATAAAATATTTCTGTTCTGTAATCGCATATCTGCATTGAAATATTGCAGCCACTGTTCAATTATTTCGGCCGTCATCCAAGCCTTCTTGTTAGATTTCCAAGTCACAGGTAATGAAGCAATATTCATATTCTTAAAACAACGAGGTTTAATTGATTTGCCTATAACAAGAGGCTTCCTGATTTCACCTGCCATGCTCCCACACATCAATACAGTTAACCTATCCTTAGATTTTTTACCACCAACACACGCATCGCCCTTTATTACTAAAGACTTGGTAGCAGGGGCGGAGTGGCCGGTCTGGAAATGGGAATTTTCCAGATGGCCTGGACCATACTATGACCTGGTGGCCTGGCCATTTTGTTAGATTTTTTTTTTTTAATTTAATTTAATTTACAAAATATTAGTTAATGCTAAATGCTAAATGTGTCAAAAATGTGTGTCTATTAAACTATTGTATTACAAATATTATTAATGTAATAATAGAACATTGTAATAGCCTCGTACAATCGTATACTCATATGAGAAAGCTTTGGATATAAAATTACAAAATATTTGGTACATAAATGTAGACATTAAATAAAATTAAAGCAATATTATATTGATATAGGCTGGTTATTTTTATAACATGACACCCAGATTCGACGTATTTTCACCTGTTGAACCGACAAGTTGTTTATCTGTACCCTTTATCTGTAGACTGTAGTAGGACTGCAGAGTGGCGACGAATATAGCAATGCGCCAATGCCTAATGGCTAATAATAACTAATAATACTAATAATGTCTAAAATATTAGTATTTATAATAATATAATCAATATTAATGATAATACATATTAATTTTGTATTATTGGTCCCTTTACTTTGGTCATTGTTATTTTTATAAATAATATCTATAATAAGCCCAAACAAATTAGTCATTAGTGTTTGATATTTGTACACTGTTCACTTGTTATTGAGCGTGTCGACAGTGTCGTTTATCCACGTTTTTCCTTTTATTAATCCAGCTGTTGTTAACATGTTAATTTGTTTGCTCTCTAATGAAAATTTAAGTTTTATAGGTATTATTGATCGTACGATATTATATTGTAATTATGAATAAAAAAAGGAAAGGGGTGGCAGGAAGAGATCGCGAAAAAAACAAAAAATTACTTGCAAAATGTGCTGAAAAATGTAATCAATTAGATTCATTTTTTCTAAAAGGTATACCTACCTAAGAACTGTGTAATATGTTGTTATAATGTTTTAATTAAATATAATTTATTTGCAAATGCTTACCCGACATTAACTATAGCATATCAATATATTTTAACCCTCCCTGTTACACAAGTTTCTTGTGAAAGGTCATTCTCAACATTGAAATATTTAAAAAACCGGCTGATAAATTCAATGACCAATGAACATCTTGAGTCTTTTATGCTAATGGCCATTGAAAATAAAATTCTAATGGAAATTGATAATAATATTATCATAAATGCAGTTGGTGAGAAATCTAAACTATTATTTAAATTATTATTATAAATGTATAAACCATTTTTAATTTTTATAATATTGTTTATAATTTATGTATTTATGTATTACTTATTACCTTATACCTACTATACCTAAACCATGAAAACACAATATATAATTATTAATTATTAATATTTCGTTGGTTTCAACTATTAAACTATGCCTACAAATTTTATTTTTCAGACATTCAGGTATTAGTAGTATATTAATAAAAGGTGGGCAATTTAATGAAAATAATTAAGTCTGGCTAGTTAAGTTAATTCAATTAAATTGCTTTCAGGCTTCAGTTAAATTTAAAAGTTAACAAAAAAAAAAAAATTAACTTAACTCATTGAAAAAAATTAATTTTTTTTTCAAGTTATAAATTGCACTAGAATTAAATCTACTTATATAATAGTTATGAAATAGGTGAATAGAAAAACAAAATTCGAGCGTAGGGAGAAAAAAAAATTTTGGTGGGTGGCCTGGATAAATTTTAAACTCCCGGCCTGGATTTGGTTCCCACTCCGCCCCTGCTTGGTAGGGATCCCTCTGAAAAAAGACCCGTTTCATCAGCATTATAAATGTCTTTAGCTTCATACCCTTTAATGAGAACTAAGAGTTTGCGTTTCCAATTTTAAACTGTATTTTGATTTATATAATTTACTTCCCCATTGATTTGTTTGCAAACGATATTGTGCCGTCGTTTGAACCGGTCAAGCCAACCGTTTGAAGCTTTAAAATCACTGATTCCGAGTTTTCCTGCCAATTTAGTGGCCTCTGTTTGTATAATAGGTCCGAAGATTAGCAAACTTTTCGACCGACAATTGACGAACCACCTGTATAAATCTCGTTCAACTTGTTCATATCCCACCGACACCACTCTTTTACTTTTACCAGAATTTTTACAACTCACCCACTGCTCCATTAGTTTGTCTTTATTTTTTATTGCCTCATAAACTTGCGTTTTTCCACACTTAAATTTCACCATAAGTTCCTTCACTGAAAGATTCTCATGTTGCTTTAACTCGATTAAGTTTATTTTATCCGATAGCGTAAGAGTTGTTTTTTTCGACATTTTAAACGATAGACGGAAAACTACGCAACGACGCAAACGACACGAACGTAACGATATAAGATTTGATACTGAACCAAGCAACTCAGATAATAATATTGTATGCGTATACGTATCAATTTTATTAGTTTTTAATGTCATCGTACGCGCTCGTATATCGATTATCTATGAGTATCGACAGTACAAAAATAAATTTATTACACGAAAATCGTGTTATATTTCCGTCTTAGCGAGGGTTTTCATCAACTTTCATTACAAAAACGTGTCCGTTTCCGGCTTGGCGAGGTTTCCGTCTTAGCGGGATAAAATTATATGTAATTTGAAACGGGACCAAACAAATATTCCGTAATACCGGGGTCTCCGTCTTACCGAAGTTCCGTTTTAGCGAGGTTTTACTGTATCAATGATGTAATTTAAATAAAATCACTGATTAAATACATTTAAATCTTTTAATTCTACCTAACTAAGTAGGTATGGTTTATGCCCGTGTTTGCTGTAATAATGATAATATTAAATCAATCAATATACTAATATAAACATAATATTGACTATTGGCTATTACGATAATACAGTGAAGGTTTTAAATAAAGTAGAAACTCATTATAAATTACGTACACCCTAATACTAGCCTTTAATATGATTTAATAAATGATAAACATAAACATAATATTTTACAGTTTTTGGAACTTATTTAAATATACATTTTTTGGAAGCCAAGAATCGACTTCATATTTATCCAAAATTGATCCAATTCAATGGTCTCCATTAAGTGCGCGTGTCATGTTTTTCCAAGGGCAGACGGCGTCCCACCTACAGCGCGCCAAATGATTTTTCGACGGTCGTTAAATATATGCTTAGTGTTTATTGTTTATCACGAACTCACTTTTAGGCAAACATTATCAACTATCGTCGTGTCCAATCTTCCATATCATAGTTCGTGCTGTCTACCAAAAACCGAGTGAGACGATTGAAATGTTACGATATTAACGGCTAGTTTTTATTTCATCACAAACGAGACGTAAATTAGGCAGTGGTTTGTCGGAACAGGTGGTTAAGTAGTTAAAGCAAACACTCCCGCACACACGTGGCAAACACAGGTGAAACCCAATCAAAAGCCGAATTGTGTAAAAATGTATTATGATATGTATATTTGTGACAAATCCAGATCGTACGTTTAAGAAATACAAAAAAATAAATTTAAAAAAAACAGTAAAATTAAGTAAATTATATGTACCCTTGGTACGACGAGTATGAATATTATAATCTTGAAATATACAAATTAGTAACGTAGGAAAGCTTACAATTAAAAAAATTACATTGTCAATTTCGCAAAAAAATCACTACTTTTAGGTAATGGGGCCTAACACGTTTTAAGGAGTAATATTTAGGCAACTCATATGACATGTACATTTGGGCTATGTCAATATGTGAGCAGTAAATTAACATTATTGTGTGTTACAGAGAATCACTGTAACACCGCATCTCACTCATGCACGCACGAGCCAATACATTGAGAAAAATGAAATATTATATTTTTGTTTGCACAACTATATAAAAACTACTAATCGGGGTAGTAATTAAATCACCCATCCTGAAGTTTGATTGTAATTTCGAAAAAAAATGGTTGATGTAATAAATTATAAGCTTCTAGACTATGCTCTTTAGGAATCGCTTTTTTGATTTAAAATCAGATGTGTTCAAAATAAATACAAATGTAACCCAATTGTTTCATGGAATTTTTGAAAAAATTATCTTAATTTAAGGTGCTTTGAAATTTAAAATTTAAAATCGACTTGAAACTTTTGTTTCAATAACACGTTATTGGTAGAGTGATCTAGGATATATGTAAATATATCACTGTACGCAGATAAATGTGTAGAAAAAAAATTATTTCTTTTTTTAGACATTTACTACACAATTTTTAATTTTATTTTTTTTCCTTTGCCTTATTAAGGACATACTTAACAAATTAGTATAAAAATACTTACGACCAGTGGCGTGGTGAGCTATATTCAAACAAGGAGCCAAGATTTTATTCTACCCACCCACCCACTTAATATTTTATGGGACATATAAAAAAATTACGTTAAATTAAATTAAGTTTATTATTTACTTAACATTTATATATGGGTACAATAACAGTACATTCTTAAAACGATTGAAGTTAATAACATATAGGTAGCTTCTAGTTTATTATTTTATTATTTATGTTTTTTTTTAAGATTCTGAGCGTAGCAAAACAATGTTGGTGTCCGATTTTCTACTTCAGCATCTTTTTGCTGATAGGAAAGTGAATCTAGTTGGTGTGTTTTTTTTTTGGGTGAGGAGTGTAGAAATAAAAAAAATTGAATAATTTTCAAAAACGTGTTAAAAACTAATATCATTGTATAAGAAAAACGATATTACTAAGTATATTTGATGATATTATTGTGAATAAAGTAATTTATATATAACCTACCTCGTCACCTCGGTATATTTACGTGGAACTTATGTTTTAAATTTTCAATCCTTATTGAATGTGGTATTCTTGCATTTTATAAAGCTAAATAAAAATAAATCTAAAATTATATCACAAAACAAAAGAGAACACTGCAGGTTTTTATAGCATTTCGTATACAAAAATACGGCTAAGTTAGAACACACTATTACATACCTACTATTTATACAGAGCAAAATTAGTAAAAGAAAAAACATTTATGTTATATTTACGTAATAATAGTATACATTATACTTATAACTATAGGGCTTTGATTACCAAAATTGGTGTAATTAAAAGGAATATTATGAATGTTATTATTTTTTAATCTTGTGTTATAAGTGTGTGATGGTTGATAATCATTAATAATAGATTTAATTTTATACAATATATATAATAAAGTTTGTCGTTCATAAAGTAAATTAAAAGTTTGGATGCTAAAATATATGTATAATAAATTTGTTGAATATAATCTTGGCTTATTTAGAATAATTTTAAGTAAAGAATTTATAGTAATATTCAATTAGAACATTAATGTGGCTAGAGTATGTACTATTGTGCTAGAGCTAAAAAAACTACTCTAAAAGTTTTTAAGTCTAAGATATTGCAAAGTAGGTATTTTAAATTTATAAAATAATTTTTTTATTACATTATTAACTAAATAGATATGTTCCAAAAATTTTGCATTATTTAACTCTTGTAAAGGAATACATTTACTTCAATTTACATGATACCTATTTTTAAATATTTACATTTATAAGAATGTGTACATAAAGATAAGTCAGTACTATAAAAAACTATAATAGTTAGTGATATTAAAAATTACATATTTAGATTTACTTAAGTTTAAATTAAGGTTATTATCTTCACACCACTCCTTAATTAAATCAATTTAATTTGTAATCGCAAGTAGTAACTTCACCTTGCCATCTACCGGGAGTGAATATTTTGTGCTATCTAAAAACTGGCCAGTGAGCAATCTGTAATATTTATAACCAATGATATTACTTTTGTTAAATTTGAGTAATTAGGGTAGTGATTTACAGTTTTTACTTAACTTAATAAGTAATTAACTACAATATTTGAAATGGGGAATTTTGTAATATACTCAATTCTTTAAGAGGATGTCAGCGCACTATTTGTTTTCTCTCTCTAGCCCAAGCGCAGCATAGACAAAATGCATTAACACAGAATAATTTATTTTTTATTTTTTTAAGTAATCTAAGAGTAAAATCACTCATTACAAAAACGATGGAGAAAACATTTTTTGAGGGTATGACATTGTCTCAAAACAATTTAAATATAATTTAAATATACAACATTTTTTTGTTTATTTTGAAAGTTGAATACAAAGTCAAATAACAATAAAATATAAAATCGATAAGTCATACCCTCAAAATATTATGCTCTATAATTTATGTAATAGTTGATTTTACACAAAGTTTACTCAAAAATCATAAAAAAAATATTTTTGGTCAAAGTGTTTTATCTATGTTGCGCGTGGGTCTGAGAGAGAAAACCAATATTGTGCTGACAGCCTCTTAATGTTTTGCTATTAACAAAATATTAAAATATTAAATGAATGAAACCAATAGGTGAAATCTCAACATAATTATGTGAATGTATTTTTATAGATACTAACCATTTGTTCAATGTTTATGAGCACTATAATTTGTGTATATTAAGTACATGACCATCTAATATGGGAAAAAACAAGTTTTGGATGACAAACTAGAAATTTTCTGGACATGTGCGGTGTTAGTACTTAACAAAGTTTACTTCTTGACTAGTGTTAATTCAAAATCTAGTAAAATTTGTTATAAAATTAATCAATAAAAACATTGTTCGAAATTGCCGCCGTTTATTGAGCAGCAGTTGGCAACCGGTCCGCGAGACGGACGGCGCATCGCGCGGACACCGGGCTCCGGACGAATCGCTGCCGGCAACTTTACACTAGTCCTCTCCGTACGCTCCAGGCGAGCCCACCGTACGTGTGTCGCGACCGTCCGCCGTTCAGCCACCGCGTGTGGTGCGATTTATGTTGTGTTATTATATTCTTTGCTGTGTGTCGATTATTATTTCGCGTTAGTGCAGTGATTCGTGATCGCGCCGTTCGGCGTGCTATTATTACTGTTTATACGTATGGTACTGTGGTGCTATCCCTCGTGTGACGCCACGCTCGGTGCCGTGATTACGTAACGTGCGTATTACGCAATCCGGTCACTCGCCGTCGTCCGGTGCCGTCGCCAACAGCCGCCGCGTCCCGTTCACCTGCTTGCCAGAGCTATCGTCGCCGCCGCCGATACACCGCCCCACCGCGGCGCTTGTGCCGACCGGTAATATTTTATCTATGGTCATTATTGTTATCTACGCCTATCAATATTATTATTTGTTCCTTATTATTGTTTTCGAGTATTGCAATACACACCTTATTATTATTACAACGATAGTGTTTTTATTATATAATATATCGGTCACCTATCCCGTCCAAATTTGAACACCATTTTCTCGTCACTTAAGTAGCTGCTCGGCCAAATGCTAGTGAATAGCCGGCAGCCCAAACAAACATAATTACTTAGAACTATTGATTTAAATACTTACCAGATTTAAAAGACCTTTGTTGTATAGCAACAAACTCTTCCCTTCTAAAAAAATGTATTTCAAATTAAATTTGAATATAAATATTGTATAACTTGGTTACATTATCTCTTCAAACAGACATCACTACATATGATATCTTCACAACATAAGATGGCTGATGTTTAGAAAATATTATTAACAACATATCATATAATATGGTAATAATAAAGTAATAATAGAAGCCCAGACAAATGCCAAAATGTATTAAGGGTGCCAGTTTTTCAAATTTTCCACAATTCTATGCAATTTGCAAACTAAATTCTATATTTTAGTTGCTACCTCAATTATAAGACTTTTCCACAAATCTACTACACGATACCTATAAAGGGGGGGGGGGGGGTGTGGATAAAGTATATTATATTGAAAAAAAATGACTTTACGGGAATAACTCACAAGCCTTGTAGAATTGTCGGATTTTGATGACTAATTTTGTATATGGAAGAAGAAGACTTCCTACAGCCCGCATCAATTTCTGATTTTGTATCAGAGATCGATGCGGGCTGTAGAATATTTTTGTGTAGCAATTAAAAAAAAATTATGAAATTTGGTAGATTCTACAAGGTGGTATCATTATTTTCGCAGTGTATTTTTGAAGACAAAATGGCATTGTTACTGGGCGCCTTAAGTATAATCGGTTTCCCTAAATTGATAAAAATAAAAAATGAATTTAATATTTACCAGAATCTCAACTAGAATATGACATTTTTCATCGTTTTTTAGATTTTATTTCTTCAGCTGATAATGAAAGATCAGCTCTGTACTTTGAAAATTGTTTCATATTTTCTTCACAACTGTCAGAATTGCCTAAGATAAAAAAAACATCTTATTTTTAAATAAAGAGAATTTTAACTTGATACTAATTCATAGTAAAATGAATAGTATTCATAGCCCAAGCGCTTGCTATCATATTTTGAATGCTTGGTTGTAGCTCAAGTGCTACTTTTATAGAGAGTTTATAAAGTTCAGCTTCATCAGGTTGGCCAAATATTTTATTAACAGCGGATTTCTGAGAACATACAAATTGTATTACTTTAAAAGCATTATCAATCAAGAGGGAACTATGTTTTTTTGCTATTTATTACTTTTACCTGATATATTAAATGAAGTGCTTTGAGAAAGGTTTCATTTATTTATTGTGTAGGGTGAATATCTTTAATATGTATTTTAGACTGTATTGAACTTGGTTAGGTTTGTATTGAAGAAGGTCTTCCTGTGATATTGTAATATTGTTCTTACAGTTGAATTTATTACCTAAAATATAATATTAAATAATGTATTAACAAAAATACTATCTTTAATTATCAAACATTAATTCCTATTTAGTATATTCAAATTTGTACATTTTTAAATTTCAATTCAACAAATAATTTATAAAAATTGTAAAACAAATAAGGATCAATTTAACTCACTTTAAACTATTTTTAAGAGCAATGATATCGTGTTACATTCAGTATAAAACGAGGTATAAAATAAATATAGAATACTAAGAACGGAAAAACTACCAGTTAAATCAATTAAACCAGTTACAGAAACTATAAAACTGAGCCTTAAAATATTATCAAATAAAAAACTAAATAATCCAGCTAAATCTGTTCTGATAGGTTAGCACTTATTAGATGAAACCATTTCTCAGACGAAAAAATATACAATTATTGATATTGCCAAGTCGAGAATGCATATGGCATAATGATAAGTCGTTTTTAAGTGTTTAGAAAAGCAATACAATTTTCACTAGATACTATTAAACAATTAGTTAAGGTATCATGTGCCCTCCGCAATTGTATAAGAAAGAGTCGATATAGAAAACCTAGAACCAGTTGATATTAAAGATTATAAAAGAGGCATGTTTACCATGGTCGCGGAGACATGGATATGAAAATAATAGATTGATAAACTTAGCATCATCACAAAAAAATTACTGCATTAAAGCAAGAAAAAAAAAGCTTCATTTGCTGACTACTTTATGGCAGAAGGAGCAGTACATTGGCAACGGATAACCCCTATACGGATTTAAATAGTTAAATATATTATATTTAAGAGGACGTAACACTGATATTTGTTGTCTCTGTCTTACAAGTGTGTACAAATATGCGCACAAATTTACAATCAGCAGAACACGTGTAGCTTTGTTGGTTTAAAAATTAGAGTGAATTGACCTATTCTGAAACTTGATGGCAAGAATATTATCAGTGTTTGGATGTTGGTTTTTTGAGTTAGTTCAATTTTTCTGCAAATTATACGTATATAATATACTGTAAATTAAAAAACGCTCATAACTCACTTAAAAACTGAATTATCGTAGGTAATAACCAACGTACAAACCCAGATAATGTTCTTACCATCAAGTTTCAATTCACTCTAACGTTTAAACTAATGAAGCTACGAGTGTTCAGCTGAGCGTACAATTGTTATGTTATGTACTGGTAAGACGGAGACAACAAATACCAGTGTTACATCCTCTTAATATACAACAAAAGTAAAAATAATAATGAATTATATACCAAAATTTAATATTTTTCGTTAAATTTTTGTCTTTGGTAAATTATATAAGATAAAATCTGTACCTTCATATGTTGTGTTTCCTAACAGGCAACAGCTCTGTCAAAATTGCCTAAATCAATAAATCATTTTATATCGAAAATAAAATTATGTTACAGTCGTTGCCAGATAAATTGAGACGGCAGTGATGATATTTGACAAAAGTAATAGGAACGAAAATTCACACATCTGCAACTGAAGTGAGAACTCGAAAAGACGCAATACGGATATTGATAATACTATCGTACTATAGCCCAATGAACCAAGATTATGGTATAATCACGGATGTGATATTTTCCTAGCTCTGTGCTCAGCAGCAACAGGCTGTCTCTCTTGTTTTTCTTCGTTGAACTCCTAGGCTCACATAAGAAGCGTAGCTTCAATAATATATTCATATATTTATAATACCTGTATGGCTATATTTTATATTTTATGTTTACCTACGTAATTAATATGCCACGTAATAAATGTTTTTATGTTGTATTGAAATATCTAATACTATAAAATAATATTATAATACTGTATGTGGTGACTGGAGGCTGCACTGCGGGGTGGTGCTATTTTGCGGTAGCCGTCAGCCGGTAATGATATTTGATAAGGTCAATGATTATTGAGAATTGTCTGTCGTGCCCTACGTGAATCCGATAAATACGACAAAAAACAAAACAGTTTGTATTTCGTCGCATCGGCGTGATCAGAATAGAAATCGTCGGATCTACGTAAGGACTATGTTCTGTTCTAAGTATAACAATATCCTAGGACCTAGGAAATAAAGTTATAAGTTATAACGTTGTAATGTGTGGCGTGTGCAATGGATTTTGATTTGATAACATATTTTTTTCGTTAATATAAATGCATCGAATTAAGAAACAATTTTCAAAGGACAACACATGATGATTTCGCGTTGACCGATTAACTGTTTGTGAAGAATTTTCGGCTATCAAAAGAAATTGCGCGGTATTTGATTAATATATTAAAGTCATACATTGTAGTTGATACTCAAATGTCTTCTATTGATATCCAAACAAAAGTAAAGTAAAAATGTATAATTATTAATTAAGTAGTGCACATTCAATTTTTTTAATTTAAGTTTACGATAACCATGTTGAATAACATGGGATTCGGAAAAAATAATTGATAAATTTGTGTGAGCGCTAAACTGGATTTGATCTTTATTATCATTTGAACTTTAATTAAAAACTGATGTATAATAATAATTTTTTTTTTTAGGTTTTAGTAGTTTTACATTTTTTTGTTACTGGGTCGTATCAATCGTCAATTGACAATAGTAATGAATTTGTCAGTCATCTGTATCTAGATGTGTAAAAAAATAGTTGCTGCTTTGAACCAACTCAAAATTTTTTAACACTTGGGTAAAATTTCCTAGCAATATTCAAAAGCTTGACGGTCTCCGTAACATACAGTATGTTAAATTATTTATTTATTTAATATTAATTAACGCCTGTTAGGGCAATTTTACAAAGGTAAAAGTAATTTTTGAAACACTTATTTTTACAATAGTTTTTACTTAGTAGTATACTTACATATTATAAATTATTATAAATTAAAAATGTACATTATACAATTTTATGTGCTGTTTGAAACTAATTTTGTTAAAACTGTGAAGGTTTTATAGAAAAACTGTATTTGGTGGAGTTATGGGATGCTTAGATTTTACCCACATTGTACCTCATTGTATCTCCTTCAAAAAATTTGAATCTTGTGGAAATGTAATATCCGGAATATGTATATGTCAACCGCAAGAATTACCATTCAATTAATTTCAGCTAGTAGTAGCTAGTACCAAAGTAACTACACAATGCTCCACGTTTTAAATATAGGTATGTGATTCAAATCTAAAACTACTGAACGTAATAGCACTGTTTCCCCGGAAGTACTCACAATGTTCATATATAGAACAACAGCAATGTTTCAATCGTACTCAAAGAACTACATGCACATAATTACAGTGACTACTTTTTATTAGGCAAGTTGTATTTAATAATACTAGCTATCCATAATAATTTGTGAACCTACTAGGAAGATACATATTATCAACTTTTTCACGACTTAAAGTGGTTATTTGATACAACCAGTTGATAAAAAACTAATTAGAACAATATGTATGTTTCGAGTATAATTATTAAAAACTTTTTATATATTTTGATAGGCGATTCTGGTTATCCTTTACGTCCATGGCTCCTAATGCCCATTGCTCAATCAACGATAGCAGCCGAAGAAGATTACAACAAAAACCAAATGTATGTAAAAAGTGTAATAGGTAGTAAATCAATATTTTCTCAAGTTTTATTTATTGTGTAGGTAATACCATCGGTACTGTTAAATCATGTGTAGGTGTCTTTTGAAGGACAGAGTACTCCATTATAAGTCAGAAAAAGTCACTGTTATAATAAATGCATGCATTGTTCTACACAACATGTGCATCGAGCACAATATTGCTAAAGTGATGAATGTAACTGTAGAAGATTTTGATTTTGGAATGTATCACAATCAAAAACCACTCAATGAACACGAGAATGATAACCGCAATAGAAATTTGATGTTAGGAAGAAGACAACGGGACCGTATTGTAGGGTTTCTACAAAATCAATTTGTACTACAAGCATAATCAACTGTTTCAATTTTAAAAAGTATATTATACTATGTACGAGTATAGTATAGTCATTATAATTTAGAATTTAGAATTATTACATGATAAGTTCCTTGATTTTTTAGGTAACAATTATTTTATCAGCAAGAAGTGTCTTTGATGAAATTAATGAGGCAGCATCTCGGGTTACGTAAATGATAAGTTAGCGACGTCGCATTGCGTCTCTGAGACCTTCTAGATGGAATGAGGCATTGTCGTAAACTTCAAGTATTAAGTAAGTACACTTATATTTAGATATTATATCATTCATAACTTATTTGGCAAAAATATGAACGTATCCACATGAGCGTGTTCAGACATTTCTCCCAGGTATGTCGTACATAATACATTAACACATACACATATATATTATATATATTCACATTCATTCCTAAGTTATAAAAACTAATAGATGCGGTAACCTCGTTTAACTACATATACCTTAGTAAAAAAAATATTTTATATGTAAATAAAAATAAAATAATTCATAATATTGAATATTGAGGGGGGGGGGGCTCGCTGAGTATTTAAGTACCTACCATGACTACCTGGTGCACACATTTATGCGTATGGTGTATCCAAACATACATAATATATAGGTCATTTAAGGTTATATTTATATACTTATTTTTATTTATTTTATAGATTAATTGATAGTCAATGTTTGACCACTGCGATAGGAAAAACTTTGTTATTGTAGCTGGGTTTATTAATTTAAGTATTTTCAATATCAGAAATACTACATTTTATTGGGTTTTGTGACTTTTCAGATCTATGTTCTCAGACCATGTACAAAATCCAAGTGTACAAATATGTAAGAATTATTCATTGAATTATTTTTTTTGATGTACCTATTTATTAACTACATAATATTGTAACTGAATATCATACTTACAAATGTTTACTAATCTATAAATTGTTGAAGGTACACGCATATGCTCCAAGGCAGAGCCAGTCACCAGCTTTCGTTTTAAGTGCATACGTCCATCCGTGGTCAAGCTTATACGTGTTTGTATTCTTGTCCACACTGTCGATGACTATTTATGCAGAGGCCTTTAGGTAAATTGTGTCAGTCAGTTACTTTCAATAATAAAATATTTACAATATAAATATTAGTTAAGAAATACCTAATATTATTGTATTATTATTTAAATAGTTCAAATGGCTTCAATGAGTGTCACACAGGCTGCACACAACCGCCTAAAGCCTATAATTAATGCAGCACAAAATGTCTAAATGTTGTACATAGACTGGCACAGATACGGTCGCCAAGAAGAAGATTTATTTAATTTCCTTTGCCAATTTCAATGAACTCTTCGTAATCCGCAAGAATAATTATAATATAATATAATATTTTATGATATTATGTACCACTCTCACCCACACTATTACCGGTCTTTAAAATATGTCTTAGTTAAGCATATTAATGTGTTATACATTTTGAAAATTGAAGACCCATTAATTAGCATGGTAGTCAAATAATGGCACTTTTTTACATGTTCTAAGCTTATGGTTCTGCAAATTTTTTCAATACAGTTAAGTTTAGTGATTTTTGATATTAAAGTGATTTTAACCTTAAAGCGAGTTATAACAATGTTTACGTTTTTATATTGTATAACTAGCCTTGAAATTAAAATATTGAAAAAATCACGAGAGTTTAAAACACTGACTTAGTAAACACTAATTCAAAACACTAAAATACTGTATTAGAAATACAGAATTGTATTTATTTATTTTATGATTAACTTTGATTTATTCTAATTTTGATTGTGCAATCACTGTTTTTCTGCTATGAAACATAATAAATCCTATAATTTTTTATTATATATTGGCAAAAATTTGTATTCTACATATTATCTAGAAAATATTTTTATAATTTTTAATAAAATACAACAGAAACCACAATTTTAATAAACTTGCAATGTATCTTTACGTAATCAGTATACTCCTTTTCAAAAGAGAATATACCGCTTTCGCGCATGTCGAATGATTTGATTGGTGCGTCGAGAACCACGTAATCACGCTAACAATAGGGAATTGGTAGGGAATGCACGCTGCCGGGCATAAATTGGTGGCCGCCGGTATATTTTCTTTTGAAAAGGAGTATAGGTAAGAATTTCAAATTATGAAATCGTATGGTTTAAAACAAAAGTGTGTGAATATTAAAAAAAAATATTTAAGTATAATTTTAGCTAAGAATGTATCAAAAAATCAATTCTAAAGCTCAGATCTTAACCAATTTGCTTATTTTTTCTTTTTCAGGAATCGCAGAATTGTTTTTTTTATTTATTCTAATTATTAATATTTCCTTGTAAATTTTTATATGCTACTTACATCATTATTGTTAATACCCACATGTTTTATAGTTTTTCACTTATTAATGTCAAAACTAAGTTATAAGAAAAATAATATTTATAGTTGTATTGTAAATAATAATAATAAATTTCATAGTTTGTATGTTATCAACGTCGTATTATGTATTGCGCATCTTTGTCAATTGAGTTTGATTGCATTAAAGTTGAATATATGTCTTCTAGGGTTTTATATAATATTTAATGTTTACAATGTTGGGTAGAAATGTAATGAAAATTACAAATTACTGTAATGAAATTAAATCGAGTTTGATTGCATTATAATTGAATATATGTCTTCTAGGGTTTTATATAATATTTAATGTTTACAATGTTGTGTAGAGATGTAATGCAAATTACAAATTACTTTTAGAGTAACATTGTAGTAATTACGTTATAAAAAAAATTTAACGCATTTAGTTTTAACACATTTTGTTCATGTATAACATTAAGTCATTAATAATGTACCTACATGGCTAACCTATAAAGTGTATATAATAATTAATAGTGTTACCACTATTTATTAGTTTTTATTGACTGATTTTGTAATTATTTTGTAACTTCCTACTTTTTGAATGTAAAAGTAACATAACATGATAAAAATAATATCGGGTTACGTGAATGTAATTTAAATAAAAATTATTAATGTAACTAGTAACGTAATTTTATCACTATTTAAAAGTAATTTACCCAACACTGAATGTTTATAATATTATGTAGTTGTAATTTTCTGTTAAAAAAATATATAAAATAGGTATTCAGCATACACTGTGTGCTGTTTATAAATGTAAGATACCCTTAAATAATAAGATATTTGTGTCAACAGAATCAAATATTTTTTTATAATATCGAGGAAAATGCCAAGTATATTTAGTTGATTATCAAGATTTTTATAAATTAATTTTAGGTAGTTGGTATTGTATAATGCATCATTAGTTTTTAACACATTGTGTCCTAAATCCAAACTGGTTATTGTAAAAAAAATGTGTGTTATCTAAGAATTCTAATATCCTAATCTTAAACATTTTTCAACAAAAATTTAATATAGTTAGAATTAGACAAATAGGCAGATAATTATTACATTAATTTTTTTCGCCAATTTTTTAAACTGGTATAAATATTGATTCTTTGATAGACCTTAGGAAATTCACCTTTGATTAACACAAATATCAAATACTAAGGATAATGGCAAAAGATATAAGAATTAACTGTACATTTTTTTATATTATTTCTTAGTGAGTTATTACAGAAAGAAATTTAAAATTATTACATTTATTAATTTAATTAACGATTTCCAATGGTTCAATTGGTCTTAAGACACAGACTTAAACAGTTTTTATTTAATTCACAAAAGTGTACTGTTGTACAATTACTATTTTTAATATTCATAGATATTTCAGCAACAAAATTGAAGAAAAAAGTATTAAAAATCATATCGAATAAGTGCAATACATATTATTGTGTTTGTTGTTCATTATTTATAAATTATACATAACATGTAACCTATCAACTATTTATCATGTGTATAAATAATTTTTCTTACATTATTAGTTAGCTTAATACTAATTATTAATTAGATTATATGACAGAAACTAATTTCAACGACGTGTTAGGTAAATGTTCAGAATAAAATTTATTATTATTAAAATTTATACTCCAAAATCACTTAAAATTAATCTTTAATTTTAGTTGTTTTGACGTTTATGTTAGTATATTATTTAAAAATGGAAGAGCTACATTTTATCAAATAATATTATAGATCCTATAAATATGATTATTTTTTTCCAAACTTATCTTCGGAATATTATAGGAAGGTACTAAGCCTGAACCTAACCTAACCGAATGGAAAGAATAGCACGAGATTTCGTACAGCTGCTGTGGGACGCGCGACACAAACAACAGAAACCACAGCAGCTTACGGCAGACTGACTCGTTGTCGCGCGCACGGATACATCCCACAACAAAACCATCCATGATAACGGACAATGCGCGACGGACGAGAGATATGGGCAAAGTTTTCGAAGACTCCTCGTCCGTCACGCAGACCAATTCGAGGAAAAAATGCGGCGACTTGAACAAACACTATCGTAGGCCCTATAATAAAATATTTTTTTTTAGTTTATTATCCCTAAATGATATTATACAATAACACATTTATTATTATTAACTAGATCTAAAATAATTTCAGTTTTTAATTTAAATTCAAAAAAGGTGGATAAGTGGATGTCGTTCTGCTGTACAGTAGGTTACAAGTGGGTCACTGTAATGGATGGTGTTAAATTTGAATTCAATGATATAATATCATTGTATAAGAAAAAACGATTCTGAGCGAAAACGGTCAGTCAGCCTATGATAGGAGCCTATGAAATAAGTATATTTGATGATATTATTGTGAATTAAGTAATTTATATATAACCTATTTACGTGGAGCCTTGTTTTAAATTTTCAATCCTTAGCCATAAAAGTTAAACATTTTATACATTTTTAACTACAAAATAATTAATAAATTATAAATTTGATAAATGTTTTCAAAATTTGAACTTTAAATGCTTATAAATAAAAACTGTGACTAAGGATTTTTAATTTTTTTCATCTGCCTTTGAAACAATAACCTAGGAGCCTTCTATTAAATTTTCAATTTTTTTTACTCAAAAGATAAAATTTTATTGATATTTATAGAAAAAAAAACTAAAAAATATGGAAATTGACAATGTCCGTAAACAGCTCAAAATAAGTCAAAATATTTGGAAAATGTTATGGTGTATAGGAAATGCAATTATAAACATTCAGTCAACAATTTCATGTCCCTACGGTCATTTGTTTTAGAGTTACACAAAAAACCAAAATCGATTTTCTCCTAACCTAACCGGACAAACTTCGTTTTGGAGTTATTGATGAAAAACTTCAAAAACTACATTTTTTTTTGTATAACGCGAATTTTTTTTAAAAAAAATACTTAGAATTAAATATCGATCGGACAAAAAATCGAAAACATTCCCCGATTTGTTGTGGAAAACTACCTTGGGTAGGCCTCTGAATTAAACATAGTTTTTAAAAAGAACATAATCGGCTAACGTTGCCACTAGGTCGCTGCATTTTTCTTAATAATATACTGTTCGCGCCACCGCGGTCGTCACCGCCGAACCTAACCTAAGCGCCACTCGCATGTCATTATACGTACTCGCAGTATATTCCACCGACCGACACACATACACACACAAACACATATTCGTTATTGTATGTCTTATTTTTGTAACTTTTTCTGTTGTGTATTATATAATTGTATATTACGCCCGCACAGTTATCAGCCGCTGCCGCCTTTATGCAAATTTAAACACGCAAATCGCCGCTTCGGTTTTTTATATTTCTGTTATTTGTTGGGCGCGAATCGCCAGAGTTGTATATTGTTTTTTTATATAATTTGTTATACTGTGCGCGCTAATCGGCACTTAACGAGTCGTCGTATAGTGTGAACCTAATAAGACTTATTATTACTTAGTAATAAGAAATAACTAATAACCTATTATTGTTATTTTGAAGCAGTGCGCGCTAATCTCCGCGGACATATTATTATTATTATTATTCAAAGGCACCAATCGCAACTTATTATTATTTTCTTATTTGTTATTTGAATTATTGTCCGGCTCGAATAGCCAGCGATTTAAACTTATTATTTTGTATCAAGGGCGGTAATCGCCGCAAATTTATTATTGTATTTGTAAGCGCGATTCGTGCATTTATATTATATTATGATTTATTTTGTAAGCTCAAATCGCTACCTACATATTGTTATTTCGTTAAATACTGGCGCGATTCGCCGTTCATTCTCTCATTATTGTTAGTGTGCGCTAATCGTCACTGATTGTATTTGGTATTATTGTCAGTTCTCGAGCTTTTATTGTTATTTATTATTATTATTATAGGATAGGAGCAGCTGGCGGCAGGGGCGTATACAAGGGGGGGATGTGGGGGTCAGATCCCCCCCCAATAGGCCTTTTTTTAAATTTTATAAAATAGTGTTCTTAATGACTTAATGTAAGGAAATTACAAGGAAAAAAATTGGCAAGGATTTTTTGTAAATTTTTATTTTAACACATTCAACAATTAATTAAAAATAATTTACTTAATATTAATCAGTAATCATATATTTATTTCATATTCATATAATCGTATTATGTGATATTTGATAATATGTATATTATATATACAAGTATAATAAATTATTATAAGATAATAATATGTGGCAGACCAGCCACGGGCCGTCGCCAGTCGCCACCGTCACCGATATCAACGCGGCGGAGACGACGCCCGCATGTCCGTGCGTATAATAATACATTTTCCTATACATTAGAAAAAGAAATATAAAAATAGCTAAAAATAGCTTAAATAATAAATATTATTATCTAAAAACAAAAATCAACCACAAATATTATGTCAGTTGTACGAACAAGTCATAACTACATATAACTACTTGTAGAATTTAAAATAAAATGTATTGAATATATATATGTTTTATCATTTATTAGGTATTTAAATGTGCACATACCTAGGTTTAGGTATTTTTTAGAGATGGAGAATTTACGTAAAAAAAATATCGGTAAATTTACCGGTAAATTTTACGGTAAATTTACCAATAATGTTGTAAAAATGGTAAAATATTGTTATTTTTTACTATTAGACATTAGTAAATACTAAATACGATTCGTATTAGGTACTAATGTTGTATACCTACTTGTTAAATCTAGTTCTTTCTAATAATAACAATAATTAACAAAAAATTTAAAAAATGAATCTAAAATATCTATTGTTCTGTATTAGACATTAGTAATTAGTACATTTTATGAAATATGAATATTGAATTATTCATATTACAATTAATAAATAATTTAAACTAAACTAAACTATCAAAATTCACATTACCTTTATTTCTTTTTAAGTCAAAACATTTATATTTAGACTTAACTTTTGTATTGATAATAGTATATTATCAATATCACATTATCTGCATTCTTGGTATCTCCCTATAAAATCTTTCCTAATTACCTACTGATATTTAATGTTCTAATATATATTAGGGGTGGCAGAATATTGATTATATAGTATATAACAAACTATATAAACAATAACAAGTATATAAATTATAAATATTACAAATGATAATATCACAGAAGTTCCTTTTTCGGTTTACCTACTTTGGTCCAACCTGTTTATTACCTATATTAAGATTTATCTTAAACCGTGATTAGAACTTTATTCATTATTGTATTGTTAACATTTGATAAAAAATATATCTCTTTACAATTTAGACTAGGCGTTTTCGATTTCATTTGATTAGAGAGGTCACACAACATTTTTTTTTGGTAAAAAAATAATTTACCGGTAAAAAAAAAATTGGTAAAATTTACGGTAAATTTTTTTACCGGTAAAAAATTACCTGGTAAATTTACTCCACCCACATCTCTAGTATTTTTGTTCCATAATAATTTGTTTGCAACTGATCCCCCCCCCCCCATACAAAAGTTATGTATACGCCACTGGCTGGCGGCCAGCCGTGCTCCGTCTAAATTGTGAGTTTTTATTATACATTATTATACTATAATATTTGTTGAGCCAAAAGGGCTAAAATTATATACAAGTATTTGTCGTGCCAGAGGGGTACTATATTATTATTATGTTTATACATTTTTTGCTAATTATTATATTCATCTAGTGCATTATTTAGTACCATTATTTTAGTTACCTATTTATCTTAGTTTATAAGTACACACACACACACACACACACACACACACACATATACACACCTACACACACACACACACACACACACATATACACACCTACACATCCACCGCATACTAACACTCGGAGTTTTGATAGGCGAACCCGTTCACTTCTCCTGAGTCCTGAGACGCTATACGCCTATACCTGACACACACAAATATACAGGTCGGTCGGTGTGCAAGTATCACGCATAAGTATACGCTGAACGGGCCGCACGGTCTATTATTGTACCGTACCCGGCGCGAACATATACAAATCATAGATTATATAAGAATGCATAGGGCATGCCCATACCAGTTTCATATGGGGCCGTGTGTTTTTTTGGGGAAGACAGAACGTAAAGATAGAAAGATATGGGGCTTTGTCCAAAAACTGTTTACAATATTTGTCAATTTCAAATTTTTATTTTTATTTTTATGCTTGTAAATTGAAATTGGAATACTCAAATTACTTTAAACTTTGCGTACATAATTAGTTTTAATTAGAATATAGAATAATATAGATCGTTAATTATTACTAATTAATCATTTATGTTATTTATTATCATTTATCAATTATCATAACAATATTGGCCCCATATAACCTTAAAAACGTATCACTAAATTGTCTAGTCATAAGTTCTTATATCGATGGCTAAGAGGCCAAAGTTGTAAGTCCAATTTTCTTCAAAATCGTTTTATTACTCCATAGGGTTTATCTGGGTCGTCATTTTGATTCGGTAAAACATTACAAGTCAATATCATAATTAAAACATGTTTTATTTATACTTTAATTTTTGTGTTTTTAGTGCAAGATAGGTTTTTTTTAGTGCACACATATAACAGGTCCTAATTTAATGAGACATACAATAAATATTTTAACATGATCTAAATATCTAGCGGACAAATATAACAAGTCCGGACTTGTTACTTTTGTCAAAAACAATACATTCAATTTTGGACGTGTTATGTTTTAGATAATATTGAATTTGTTTATCTATTTATAAAAAATGAATATGTCCGGACGTATTATTTCAAATAATCAAAATTTTTAATTTTAAATTACACTAAATAATATGATATCTTCAATTAGCATAAAATATCATTAAACACGGGTTTTATTTGAATAAAAATTTGATGAAAAATTCTACTTTATTATTTTTTACATTCAATAAAAAATTGCAATATTTTTTATATTTTTTACTTTTTTACTGCAATTATATAAATAAATCAAATTTTTATATCAAAAAAATTAGTCTTACGTACATTTTAACTATTTATATAATAAATAAATTAGAGTTTATATTAAATTAACAACCGTTAATATGTCCATCAAAACCTTATATGTCCACGGTAAAAATATATTATAATAGCCATTCATAACAAGTCCCATTTAAATTTAAAAAAAACATTATAATCAGTGGTGTAGTGGGGCGTATACGCGGGTATACGGCGTATAACGACTTCTCCAGTTTTTGGTTGATGCGTATACTTATAATATAATTTGTGATACGCAGGTATACGGGTATACTGCATAGCTATAAATCAATAATATAAATAGTATTAACGAATAACCAATAATACCAAACATATTTCCTTGTGATCATGTTCATTAGGAACTATTATTATTTTTACATTTTACACATCTATTTTTAACTTCATTGCATGGATCTATATTTATTATAATATAGATATAACGTATATATCATACGTCTAAAATTATAAGCTTATCTATAACGATAGCCGACGAAAAATATTATTTTATGTACCTACACTGTGTCACACAATAATTACATAAATATAACAATTGATCTACAAAAAATGATGTTTTCATTTATTTTTAATCATTCAAAGTTGTGATACCTAATTTATATACTACCGAGTATACATTTAAGACTATAAATATTAATAAATATTTAGGTTTTTTGACTTAAAAAGAAGTGGGGAATGGGGATAGGGGGGTTAAGAAATTAACATAGGTAATCATAAACAATTTAAATGTATAATCATATATTTTAGGAGTATGATTGTAAACTATAGAGACTCAATTGCGGTAAGGTAGTAGTAAAGTGTATGTAATTATAAATATATCATTAGTAATAGCGTAGTATATATAGTGATTGGGGGGGGGGGGGGGGAGAAGCCCCCCACGTTTACATATCAAGCACATTAAAACGTATACTCAGTAAAAAAATTATGACTACATCACTGATTATAATTACGTTGAAAAAAAATTTTAAGACCTAAAAGTAATAATTTATGTAATCTACAGAATATTTTACAAATAAATCAGTCGCAACACCAAAAAACAAAAATCTACAACACAAATGTTTTGGTGTAGAATAATTTAAAATCTTAAAACTACTTTCCTTTAAAATTTAATGTTTGGGACATACAACTTTTGGCCTCTTAGCCATCGATATTATTTATGATACACACAGTTACCAATTTTTAACCTAATGTACAGCAGAGCGACACCCTCATACCCACCTTTTTTAGTTTTTTTTCTATGAATGTCAATAAAATGTTATTTGTTAGGTAAAAAGTTTAAAAATTAAAATACAACTAATACAATGCACCTGATATATTGTTACAATGAAATTTGAAAAATATTTAAAATCCAGTCACAATTTTATATTATAAGCATTTAAAGTTCAAATCTTGACAAAACACGTAGGTAAAAATCACGAAAATGTGCAAATTATTGTTACGTACCCACGTATTAAGTAGTCATATATTAACTATGTACAGCGCGCCTCACGTTTTTAATAATATTTGACACTATAACTAATAAGGCAATTAGTATAGTATAACATGTAGAGGTCGTTGCAAAAGCTTAGAGAAAACAATTAAACTATAGAAGGTGTCGTCACACGTATCTTTCTTGGAAAGCCAACACCCATACGAAGGATACGAGTCGACCAGCATACCAAATACGAGACCCGAACTCTGTCTCATGACTATATGACTATATGACTACATAATTTGAAGCTAATGGAGAAATTTTTTTTTGCATATTTTGGCAAAATTCAAAATTTATTGCATATTGAAGCGAAAATTTAAAAAAATGTATAAAATAATATTTTGCCAAGTAGAAAAATTAAAACTAAATTTCATAGTTACTAAATAATAATATGTATATATATATTTATTTAAACCTTTATTAGATAAATAATCGATTACGACGTAAACTTAATCGCTCTTGCTGTGTCAGTCGGTTAGGTAATGTTCAGCTCGAAGATCTTTATGAAGACCCGACAATACTAAGTTGCTTCAAATATAACCCAATAACTTCGGTTGACGTCGAACGTTCGTTCTCAGTCTTTAAAAATATGTTAACCGATAAACGATACAGCTTCACAGAAGAAAAACTTGAAATGCACATGATTATTCATTTTAATAATAAATAAAATTTTAAAAATAAATTAAGTTTTTCAGAAAATTCCCTAAATTTTTTTTCATGAAGTACCTATTTAAGTAATTAATTATTATAAGTTGTATTGTAAATTTTAAATAAATAAAAAAATTTTGCATATTTTTTACATATTTTTATGATTTTGACTCCATATTTTTTGCATATTTTCATGATTTTTACTGCATATTTTTTGCATATTTTCATGATTTTTACTGCATATTATATGGCATATTTCAATACTTTTAAGTGCATACAAATCCGCGATCTACTCATGACCGAGCTTAGCCACTACTACAACCACCCACTCCAAAGGACACAATCATATATATAGAAGCCCAGGACAAGAGCTCTTCAGACGGTTAGGGACATTCAAAGTCAGGTCGTTACACCACTCACAGTTTAAATTCTATCTTAAAGAGTCGTAACACCACTCTTTTACACCATATATTATAACAATGTAATTTTGTACTACGTTAATAAACATTCTACCTAGTACATCACGTATTTCATTTAAGCGTTGATGTATATGTCGACGTCGGTTGGGACGTAACAGAATCTTAAGTTAGAAATTCATAAATTTTTTTTTTTTTTTAATGTAATATAAGATTCCTTATAAGGGTACCTTTATCAAAAAAAAAAATGTCTACAAGAAAGTCAAATTAAATTTTGATGAGCGTTTGAAATTCATATTTTTACAACATTTGATATTCACTCGATTATCATGTAACGATTTTCTTATTTTGTTGTAATTAAAAAACGTATGACTGTAGATACTTGAAAATTTCACTGAATGTTTTTATTAGCATTTTGTATGCACGATAAACTTTTGAAAATAATTTGACTTTTTTTGAGCTGTTTACGGACATTATCTGTTTTCAATTTTTTTAGTATTTTTTTTCTATAAATATCAATAAAATTTTATTTGTTGGTTTAAAAAGCGTGAAAATTCAATGCAATGCTCCTGATATGTTGTTACAAGATCAGTTGAAAAATATTGAAAATACATAAACACAATTTTTTTTACAAGCATTTTAAGTTCAAATTTTGACAAAATGTATCAAATTTAAAATTTAATAATTATTTTGTAGTTAAAATTTATAAAGTATTCAACTTTTATAGCTAAGGATTGAAAATTTAAAACAAAGCTCCAACGAAATAGGTTATATATAAATTACTTTATTCACAATTATATCATAAAATATACTTGGTAATATCATAGGCTGACTGACCGTTTTCGCTCAGAATTGTTTTCCTTATACAATGATATCATATCATTGAATTCAAATTTAACACCATCCATCACAGTGACCCACTTGCAACCCACTGTACAGCAGAGCGGTGTCCACTTACCCATATTTTTTCTTTTGTATATTCCTAAATAGATTTTTTTTGCTTTTACGTATATTATGTTACAATTTAGACAGCTTAGTCGTAAGTTGTTCGAAACTCGGCGCCTTTACGTGCAGACCCAGAGTAGCGGCCGTACCGGGTAAGCGCGCCGTCGGTGTACAAACACCAATAAGAGCTGTTGCAAATACGTTGCGGGTACACGCAACCGGTCCGTCGCGATCAGTGCTGTGCCAAGCGAGCGACCGATCCCGTTCTTATTCGGTGTCGGGTCCGTACCGTCCGCGGTGTCTTTTTGAGTGGTCTTCATAGACCGTTGCTCGAGCAACGTCTTTACGATGCCTTACTGCCGTGTATGTAATTGCGTGATCGCCATGATCGGAGTGTCTAGATTCTATGTCGTGTGTCAAGTCCTTGCCGTCCACTGGGTTAGTCTCGCATTCTTTGTCTGTGCTCATAATGGACTGCACTGTGTGCGTTGAGGTGGGTCGTCGTGTGACATCGGTCCATTGCAGGTTGCTGTTCGTTCTAAAAGAACTGTAGGGGCCAATACACCGAGCCACCGGTGACGCCGCCGGACGACTTAAGTACTTACACCAGTAGCGTATTTCCGAACCCTAACTGCAGGGCTGGGGCACTAGTGCCCGAATCCGGTAAGACTCCGTAGTGCCGTGTAATATTTAATATATTATTGTGCAAACACCTGTCAATCAATTAATCTGACTTAGAGTTTTGTTTTGCAAGGGTAATAGACTTAACGCCGGTGATGTGCGGGCCGGGAGCGTACAATAATAATACGCGTGCCCGGACACCAACTTAGGGTCTTTTCACCACTAACACCTAAGACCTAGAAATATGGAGAACAAGTTGGGTGTGTAATGGTGTAATAGCTCGAGCAGTAGTGGTCGGGATCACCTATAGCAATTACTGTCGGCTGTGTAGTGCGTGTTGTGTAATTATGTGTATTTGTGTATGAATATGTGTATGTGTGTAGGTGTGTATAAAATTAAACAAATGGGTAATAAAAAATGGTAACACGATTTCTGATAGCTAAGTTGCTGTATAATACGCAAATTGAAATAATAGCAGTACAAATTATATATTATAATATATTGATTTAATAATAATATATTGACGCAGCTATTTGAGCTGAAGCTCGTTTAAAATAATATGCGGCCATTCTGGCCAACAAATTAATAATAATAAAAAATATCTATAGCCTTTTTGGCCCAACAGTTAAATGTGTATAATAAATAAATAATAATAAAAATAATGAAAAAACTCACAGTTTGTGGAGCGCAGACTAGCTAGCTGGTCCTGTGCTATAGTATGGGTATAATACACGCAAATGACAAAAATAATAATGTAATGATTGCCCTTATGGCTCACAATTATAAAATAATATAATATACGAACAGACGTATAATAGACTCGTGTCTGGTCACCGTTACGACGAAAATCGATGTTCGCTGAAAGACGTACGATACGAGACAAAATATCACGGCGACCGTGTTAATAATGTTCGCGGAGCCAGCTCGGCGACGTGTGATAACGCGGTGATACTGTGATAGTAAAAATAATTATGTATAATAATATTATAGGTAGGTACTATTACATAATAATTCACTGAACACGTTTGAATAATATATACAAAAATTAAACAATAATTACAACAGTGATTGTAAGTGTGTGACCAGTTGTTCCCCCATGGTCGATATCCTATATCTATGCTTAATGCTTATATTTCGTTATGTTGCGGCGGCAACAGGTGACTTAAAGCTGTCTCACTTCACCCGCTCATAAATACTCGTCACCCGAGAATCGATAGGCTAACCGCCGGTTCTTTAAGAACCCAACGGTGCCAAAACATAATAAAAAGACAATATTGTGACTTGACTGTTACAAGTAAACAACTTAATAAAATATAATTACCTACGTAATACCTATGATGCAAATAACATAACGATTAAAGCGATAATCGTTCGGCTTTTACTCAAATAAAAATGAACGATTCTGAGCGAAGACAGTCAGTCAGCCTATGATATTACTAAGTATATTATTTTGATTATATTATTGTAAATTAAGTAATTTATTTACAACCTATTTACGAGGAACCTTGTTTTCAATTTTCAGTCCCAAGATATAAAAGTTGAATATTTTATACATTTTTAACTACAAAATAATTATTAAATTTTAAATTTGATAAATTTTGTCAAATTTGAACTTAAAATGCTTATAAAAAAAATTGTGCCTATTTTTTTTTTAAATATTTTTCAACTGCTATTAGCATTATACCAGGAGCCTTGCATTAAATGTTCACGCTTTTTTACCCAATAAACATTCAGTGAAATTTTCAAGTATCTACAGTCGTACGTTTTTTAATTACAATAAAATAAAAAAATCGTTACATGAGAAATCAAGTGAATATCAAATGTTGTAAAAATATGAATTTCAAACGCTCATAAAAATTTAATTTGACTTTCCGGTAAGGATTTTTTTTTATAAAATTAGACAAACATGAGGAATCTTGTATAATCAAAATATTTTTAATTCTTTAGCGTGTATAGAAAAAACTTATATAAACAACCGGTGAAAATTTGACGTATCTACAGTGATTTGTTTTAGTGTTACACCAAAAACCAAAATCGATTTTGCCGGAAAATTCCTTAATTTTTTTTGTTTTTCTTGGCGCTTTTAAAAATTAATGGGATTTTCAAATTATGATAAATGTACCAAGTAGATTCGCTTTCTCATCGAACAAGATACTGAAGTTGAAAATCGAAGCATTACTTTGACTACTTTTTGTGTACACAGACACTAAAAAAAAAAATAAAACATACATCATTGTAAAATTAATACATTCATCGCTCCGCTCAGAATCTAAAATAAAGTAAAATAGCGTATAAAATGAATAATGATAGAAACAATTAACAAATTCTGATTTTTACAATTATTGAATTATATATGAGATTGTATATTGTAATATAATATATAATAAATATGATATATTATTCAAATAATAAGGATAAAATGAAAATAGTATTTATAACAACAGCCTATACTTAGTGCAAAGCAACGATTTTACCAAAACGCGTAATTTTAGACGCGTCTGTTAAATAAGTCACGATTTACGAAAATATTACATTAGGCTTTATCGCAATACGCGTGATGTTATTATCATTTATTATACATTTATTGGTATTTTTATGATTGTTAGAAATTATTATATATTTATATAATTATATGATACGATGTATTCGTCTTTAAAGAATTAACAATTTCTAAGTACATTTTAGTAGACGAAAAGCACTGACGTAAAATAATACGTGAGTGTATAGTGACAATGGCAAAACATTGTTTCTTATAATTTTATATTTAATAATTGTTCGAACTTGCTGCCTTTTATTATTCGTATATACGTCGTATTACGCTGTACGACAACCTGCCCGTGAGACATCCCGCGAGACAGGCTAAGTCGCCAGCAGCGACCAACTTTATCTTTTTCATACGCTCGAGTTGAGCAGACCGTGCGCGGTGTCGCGTCTTGCCGTTTGCTGCCGCTGCGACAACTCCGTGGCGCTTTAATACTTTATAATTCTGCACAATTTATTAAGTGCCTTTTATTACGGTGTGTTAGTCTTATTATTCTCGCTGTCAACGTCAGGGCCTGATTTAATAAAATTAGGACCAAGTGCACAATTTTTTTGGAGCCCCCAAGTCAAAAAAAATTGTCTTGTCTGAACGTATTTTTAATTTATCAAATGAACAGTTATAATTTATATGGTTAGATGTTCTAATTTATAATTATTATGATAAAAATAAATATTTATGATACTATTATTTTTGTAATAAATGTATTATTGGACATTGGTGATAGTGGGATGGTAATTATTAAAAAGTCTAAACTCAAAGAATATTTTTTGAATGTAAATTAAATTGAAATTTGTTTTTGATCTAATTAATATTAATCAATGTGTTATAATTGTTATTCACTAAAATTAATGACTAATTGGTATTCAATGTAGAATATATGGTGTTTAAAGTGGAAACTGTACACCATTTAGTGAGCACATTTTTGAAACCTCAAAGGGGGGGGGGGGGGCAAAGCCCTATACTTTTACGTATGCCATTCAATGGCTCTTCTCTTCCCTATAACAATTCTTAAATACGCCACTGTACACAGTTTACTTCTCATTATTATGATCTCGTGTTAATTACACTTTTTTTATCTGCATGTACAACGATTGTGAATTCAAATTTAGAAGAAAAATTAATATTCTTATATTTTTATATTACAATAAAATGTCAATGTGAAATCACTGAAGGAATCGGAAATAAAGAAGTGCAATACTTACAGATGACCACTATATAGAGCTTATAAAAAAATACCAAATATATTATATACACAATAATTTGCAAAACCATTTTTACACCACATCATTGATATTATAAGTTTATTTGGTTTTACTACGTTTTATAGTTTTCAATTCATTACCATCGGATTTCCAAAGTTTAAATACCGTATCTCTGGTATCTCTATTATTTATTAAATCGGTGGATTCAGTTCTCCCTATTCCAAATTTATCTGTGAGAGCACGCGTGTTCACATTTTCTTTTTCATAAAATTATAACAGCCTCATTTTTTCTGCTACAGTTATATATTCTAGGATAATGAATATAGCCCTATAATACCCAAGTACAATATGCATTTGTTTTAGCCTTTCGTATCTCTAACACTGTTATATTGACATGCACATTTATCATTTATAGCTTGAGAGGAACAGATTTCAATCGGACAACGGAGACGATTACGATTACCGCTAATCGTCGATGAATGCTGTACACTGCCCTGCACTAGACGAACACTTAAAATGTATTGTGCTCCGGATGCCTAAAAGGTACTTAACCAATACCAATAATAAATTATCAAATTGTTTAGATCCATACGATCAGCGTCAACGAGTTTCATTCCATTTACTAATATTGATGATTTTTTTTCAGATCACTTACAAAATGTTTGTAATAAGTATAATATATACAATTTTGTTCTTATTTTAATAAACCATGTATATTGTGTATCATTTATTTTAATTGAACTTGGCAATTTTAGGAATTTCGATATTACCTATGTATTTTTTATACATGGGTATAAATAGGACTTAGGATAGATTATAACAAATTAGTATTCAAGTTGATAACAGCACTTATACTTGTTAGAACCATGTAATAACTTTATATATATATATATATATTAACTGTACAGGTTTTTAGTCAGGTTTTTAGTACGGTTTTTGTCAGGAGTCAACAGACACTATAGGGATAAAAAATCTGTGAATATTTAAAAATGATTACCTACAATTTTATTAAATTAAATATTATAACTGCATTAACATACTTTTTATTTTTGGTACTTACAGTATATTAGGTACAAATACTCACACCAAAATGTGTAAGCAAATAAAATTATATTGTTGATTCGAGAATAATGGTACCAAAATGTGCTACAATCAAAATATACTTGATCATTGACGAATTATATGAAACGACAACAATGTTAATTTTGTAAAAATCTGAATAAACATTAATTACCTATTAGGTACCTACATATTTCGTCCAGTGCCGCAAATAATGTTTATAGGTCCGGCGTGCAAAACAAATTAATAAGGTCCCCGATTATACAAAATATTTTCATGAAAACTGAACTTATGCGTGTAGATTTTAATTACCTGCCACCATTTAATTTTCCTTTAAACTGAAAAATGCATATTTACACTGGATATAAAATGGTTGATATTGTAAAAATAATTACATATTTATGTTTTTAAAAATACTTAAAAATTTTTTTCTGTTTTTTGATTAGCAGAGTCTAAAATCTATTTTCTTACTTCGCAGATCTTCACTGCGAGCTCTTTCTATGTTTAAGATACTTACTTATTTCGTTAATATGTCTTGATATATCGAGTTTATTGAATATTTTCTTTTTTACATTTTACAAAAAATATGTATCTTTATACGATTGAAATGAATCGAATAATACTATAAGTATATAACATATGAAGTTACCTATTGTACCTATACTTGTGTAATATTATACTTACTTCGACATAAGAACACGTAGGTACCTATATAAGTTTTTATACAGATTTGTAAAATTTTTATAATGGGTACGTGCTGATATACAGCAGTTTAAATTATTTGGAAAAATTGCAGAGGATTTTAGTTTTTTTAAATTTTGTTTGTCAATATATTATGTTTCCAGAGAGTTCAAAAGTTATTTAAAACTATATACAATATAAACAGTTGATTTAAGTTTGTTTAATTATGTAAATTATAAAATATTGCATTTTCATATTTTATTATATTAAAAGTTGTTTTCTACTTCAATTATTTTAAATATTTTAATGACAAATTTAAAAGTTAAGATTGTTAATTTTTGATTTTAAATTATTTTGAAAGTTTATTTTAGGTTTTCTGAGAGTCTTAGATGTGTTATTTTAAATGATTTGCAATTATAGGTATTTACAGTGAATTTTAGTTAATTTTAATTTTAATTTTAATTTTTTCTTTGAATATTTTATAATATTGATTAAAATATTTTAATCTATTTAAAGTTTGTTACATTTTTAATTATTTGAGTATTTTTGTTCATGAAAAAAAATTTAGTAGTTAGTTAGTTTATGATTATTACTATTCTTGGTGTAAAAATAGTGTTTTATTTTTTTAAACTTTTTTTTTTTTTTATTGTAACTCGTAACCCTCGGCAACATAGGCCATTGGGTGTGGGGGAGGGCACTGTAGGTTTTTTATATTGGGTAGGTTGGTACACGTGTGTGTGTGTTTTGGCAGAATTTCTAATGGGACACCCGTAGGTTTCTGCCGTGCCCTGGGTGGGGGGGGGCTTGGCGGCACTTGTTCTCCGGACACTGTGACTTGCCCGAAGAAAAATGCCGCCCACGGCCAAGGTATCGAACTCGGGTCGCAGCCGACGCCTTAGTCCGCTCGGCCACTCCATCCCCTTAAACATATTTTATTAAGTTTAATATACATACCTATAATGCATTTTTTTTTATTTATAAGGATTTATACAATTACAATTGAATAAAAATTATCTACCTTCCGTAAGCATAGCTTGTGTTGAAGGTAGAGAGTTAACTATTTTTATAATATATGTAAATTTACTATTTAATTATAGATGGTTATATACTAATTATGAACAATATAATACAGTACATTATAGATTAGATTTGAAAGAGAGAAGAGAATTTTCATTTACAGATACAAATAATTATTGATCTAGAGACATTAACAACCGTTTTATAACTAATGTTTTGGCATTAGAATATTTACAGTCAATGTTTTTTTTTGTAATAAAAGGCATAGAATTAAAATAGGTTGAACCAAGGTAGGTAGTCTGCGAATTTTTGACCAAATGATTTTTTAAAATAATCAACTTAAGCATCATAAGCTACTGTTTCTCTTTTATTTAGATTTAACCAGTTATTTGAGTTATTTAACATCCATAAGATTAGACAGTAGGTCCACTGGTAAAACATTAAATAATGTGAAATTAGTAAAAGTTGAACCTTCGAGAGTGGATTAATGTAAACAATAAACATATACGAACTATTTGTCTTCGATGTATTAATAATAGTTTCAGTGCATTAGCTAAGAGACCTCCCTATATTAATAGTCCATATTGTCTTATTGCTTGGTATAGGGCTAAATATACTGTACGAATTAATGCATATAATTACATATTTAGCCACTTTTCGTATGCATATATGCATCATATTTGAAAATTCCGGGCTCTAGAAAGAATATTTTCGCCGATTAAGAGGACGTTACACGGACATTTGTTGTCTCCGTCTTACAAGTGTGGAACATAGCGAATTTTACGCTTAGCAGATCTGTTGTTTTAAAGATACGAATGAATTGAGTTTGAATCATCAAATTTATAAGCAAGAATATTATATAGGCAATCACACAGACTTTTTATTATATTTTAATTTTAAAGCAAGTTATGAGTATTTTAAGATGTACAAACAATTTACTAAAATTTGCTATGTTAAGCGCTCATAATAAGACGGAGACAACAATTGTCCGCAGTGTAATGTCCTCTTAATCGGCGAAAAAATTCTACAGATCGCACTAAACTCCGTATTTTAATACTTTACTACCTCGTTACTGTTAATACTTAATACTGTAATAGATGTTTTAAATTTGATCGCTATGATAAACAATTACATATTTCTACCTACGAAAAATAATTTTGGGTGGACAAAAGACATGGTTTTTCAGCCTACAATGAGTATCTATACCTATTACTATGTAGGTATATTTTATGATATAGCCATATAGGTAACGTCGTAACGAAAATAAATACTACTACAATAATTCATAAAGTGTAATACTATGTAAAAAGCTTTAACTAACAGAAATTATTAAAAATATCGAATTAAGCAATACAAATTAAAAATTACCTAATAAAAGACCTAATAAATGAAACAATGCCAAAAACCGAACGGGCTTTACTTGCTTAGCTAAGTTATAAGTTATTGCGTACGCGGTCCACGGATTTAGAAGTAAGAGTATTATCTAGTGAACCTTATAGGTTTTTTTACATTTTAATTTTAAAGCACAAGTTATGAAAAGGTATTTAAAAATGTACAAACAATTTACAATTTTAAAATACTCTCAACCTGCTTTAAAATTAAAATGAGTGGTGTCATGGGACACCCGGGAGAAACGAAGTTTATTTTCCAACCAATATTATAGATTACAAATACATTTTAGTGGAACCATTAGAAAAAAAGTAAATATCAATAAGTAAATGTGAAAAATAAAAATAATTATTATTACTATTTATAATTACTATTATATTAATCATATTCAATAATCGAAATTACAGGCCTGTAATAACTGAAATATGATACGTATATTTGTAACGTGATCTGCTGAGCGTAAATTTGCCATGTTACGCACTTGTAAGATGGAGACAACAAATATCGTCGTCTTAAGTTACTTCACTCGTTACATAGAAATGTAAGTGAATTAGTTACTTTATTCGGTATTCTAATAAAATTGTAATGTAATTGCTTTAGTTTTCTATCTAAAATGTAACTACGTTACAAACAGTTCATACGTATTTCTTTAGTATCTTCATTTCTTTAAGAGGACCCACACCCGTCAGTCGTCACCCGCGTGTGTTGTCTCCGTCTTACAAATTATTTGAAACACGGAAAAAACTGTTTTGTTCAGGAAAGAACTGAGAAAGCTACGATCATAATTTACTACTAAGAAACGAAATTTTTACCACATAAAAAGGAAAACTTTAGCTGTGCAATACCGTTTTTATTTTTGTAATATCACTTATACGAAAGAAGTTCTTATGCTTTCAAAACCCATTATTGTGTGTGTTATTCAAACTTGAATAACTGTTTTTGTTCCGATATCAAAAAAATATATACGTTACTGCACAGCCGAGGTTCTCTTTTTTATGTGGTAAAAATTTTGTTTCTTAGTCATACAGTCTCTACAGTCGCCTTTTGTTAGTAAATCTTATATTCATTTATTCAATTTTAAATAATAAGTACCGATCAAAAATGTACATATTACTTACATAAGTGTTTAGTAATTTATGTACTCTGGGTAGATATTTATGATTGTATTAGAATATTTTCTAATATTTTATGGACACATTTATTTGTGTTTTTATTTTTCCTGCATGAATTGTAGGTATTTAATCTCTATTTATTATCAAATAGTAAAATATTGCTATAAAAGGACATTGTCCGTTTATAAAATAAATTAATATAAATAACAATCTACTATAAATGAATATGCATTTGACATAATTCTCCCATGTCAGTACATTATAGTGTAATAACTTAAGTATAATTTGTTTGATTTACACATGATTTCTCATAGTAGGTAAATGTTACTTGACTGTGAAATGAGAATTATTCACTAATTTAATATTAATATCAATATGAAATATAGTAACCAAATTGTTTGTTATGTTAATTTTAACATTGAAATAGGAAAAATGTTTTTTTTTTAGTTACTGACACTGCAAATTGCATAATTAATTATTATTCAGTTTCAAAAAATAAAGTTATAGGTACCATAACCATGGTGTTTGTAGTTGTGAATACTTTCCCTAATACCACACAATAATTTTATTGTATTCAATTTGTAATTATTATTACATCGTCGATGGAAGGAGTGTTGGTGTGATCTTTGCGAACATGGATGCAATTGACAAATACAGAGAAGAATTATTGGCCTTGGTGATCAACACATAATTAATTATTTCATGTTATAATGTTTTTTAAAATTGCCTAATTTTACTCCTTAAAAAATTATTTAATATTGTTATATTAAAAAAGGATTGCACTATTTAGAATAAATTATAGAACCACGATTTGTATTTTTAGATGAAATATTGAAACTAACGCAGTAAACGTTTTTTTTTTATAATATTATAATAGGTATTTTAATATTTATTTTTAAGGGGTAAATAACGACAACTACGACTACAATTTTTCGGGGGGAACTGATAAGCTGCAGCTGTCCTTTATTATTGTCGTAGCAAGGTGTATTGATACACCTTGTGTCGTAGATAGTATTTGATAATATGTAGATACTAGATAGTGCGACGGATACATCGATAATCAGCTGTGCACGGATCGTCGAGCGGAGTCGTCGCGACTCGCGGGTGTTTCTTATCAACCTCGGTGGCTCGGCGTTCGGTTTTGCACGCGCGTAGTACGTGGTACGTGTTCTACGAACCGGACGTGAAAAAACGAACGACTATTCGTCACCGACATTGGCAGTAAAACGACAAATATCACGCGACTATTATCTTGCGTTGTCACAGATCGAGAAAATATATTTTATTATAATATTACGTGCGTGATCGACAGCGGCGGCGGTTACGCTTTCGACCAACAACAACAGCACCGTCGGCACCACCAGCACCAGCAGCAGCAGCAACAACAACAACTTCGACAGCAAGCGGCCACGGTGGACGAACGTGACGGCAGTGGTGGTCGGCAGCGTCATTCGGAAAAGTTCGCCGAGGTACGGGGGCCACCGAAGTCGTAGTCGTCGCCGCCGCCGTCGTCTCAAGTACAAGTGTCCTCCAATTCCATACGCGCTGGGCAGCTCATTAACGTGTCAGGCGCTGGCACGTTAAACGTTATTACCGCCGACTCGTTGCAGGTATGTGATAGACAACGTTGACGGGCTCTGACGTACCACCGACAACGTTTTGTATTTCTTATAATTTTTATGCCGTCACGACGCGATTGTTGTATATTATAATATTTTCTCCTTTTTTTTCCCGTTAGGTAGGTAATTATTATTTATCGTTAAAAGGTTTAGTTCAAGGGCGCCCACGGGAAGGTGGCCAATTGGTCCGTTGCAAAACATAATATTACATAAATATGTTTTGTCCATTGGATTTTAATATTGCTACGAGTGGGATTTTATCCTGCGGATGCTCTTTGGTTTAGACATCCATTCCAAACACGTATTAAGATATTCAGCGGCGGCGTCGACTTACATTATGTGCGAGACAACCAACAATTGTTTGACCTACCCACCATTTATTGATATTAAAGACCCCCTCTTTCATATTATAATAGATATATTACAGTTTTATTATTAAACAGATTAAAGCTGATGTACCCAACTTCTTTTGCTAACACATTTAAGCAATAAAATCTACTTCAAGTACCTACTTTCACTTTAACGTAGATCACCCACGACTTACCTACCTATTATCAAAAAAACTACAAGTCTTTGGACTCACAGAACTATGCGCTGATAATAATTTTTCACTTGGACCATAATCTATCACTAAACAGTTTTTAGGTATTTATTACTGCACGGGTTTTCAATTGCATTAAGAGTATTCAACATTCATAAGTTTTGAGAATATTTTGTAATATTATGTACTGTTGTGTACTAGTGTAGTTAGTAATACCGTCGAGACACAGTATAATTTTTGGAACCTTTTTCTAGGGTTAACATATGTATTTGACAAAGAAAAACATTTTTTTAATTATAAAATTATTAATCTGTGGCTGATGTGTTCTCCATCGGCAGATTAGTCAGAGTTGTTTGGTACTTAGGCAAACTATTTTAACCAAAAGTATTTAATATAATACAAACATAAAATATTGAAGTCTCATTCCAGGACAATTCGCTGTCTCAAATACATTATGGGGACACCGGGATGCCATACTGAAAACTAGTACTCCGGACAAACCGTGACGTATGGCAACCTGACAGTATTTCCTATCGACCAATTGATAAAATCACAGATTGTTATATGAATATAATCTGTGTTAAAATTACTTTTTTTATTATCACATTATTATAGATGAACTTAATAGGGGATTATTACCTTTAAAGTTTAGGCACCAGCAGTGTTGGATAGGCTAAGTATCAAGCCACAAAGTTTTAGAACTTTTACTAGCCAAAACCTGTTAAATTGGGTTAAAATAAGTAAGTTATATACAAGATCTACCAAAATATAGTCTGGCCCAGTGGCGTAAACTCGGCAACTTGCTAGATCTATCTGAGCTTGGGAACCTGTCTAAATTTAGGCAATTTATCATAATAATATACATGTACATGTTATAAACTTATAAATATATTAAATATTTTTTTTATCTTTGCTGTTATAGTGATTGATGTAGTGTAAAATTGTATTAACCATGACTTAAGTTATTGAACTTGTATTTTTGATTTCAGCTTTCGGAATCAAATGATTTCAAACCTCTCTTGTGCGTGGATAACAGTTGTTTAAATTGTGATACACACACTCAAGTTGATGGTGATACCTGGCAAACTGTAGTTCGAGCCAAAGTAATTTAAATTTTAAAACTCCTTGGTATTCACTACTGAACATTTACTAATACAATTTAATCTATTAAGGATGTCACTTTCAAAACTGCTCATATTGTACTTGGACCAGATAACTCGACCACTAATAATGTTCACAAAGAAGAGACTGATCAAGGTGTATCATCCTCAAATACAGCACCTTGTTATTCATATGCCGAAGCTGCCAAGTTGTCAGTATTACCCGTACGATGCAAAGTAAGGATATATTTTAATATACCTATTACCTACATACTAGAGTTATTGTCTTAATTTTTCATCATGTCTTATGTCTGTAGACCACCAACGCAGAGCTACATAAAAAAAATTTGGTTCTGGCTGCCGAGGCAAATGTATTAATTTTGGAAACCAATGGTACACACCTAGTGAGTTTGAAACCCTTTCTGGGAGGGCTTCTAGTAAGGACTGGAAAAAAAGTATACAATTTGGTGGCCGTAGTTTGCAAACATTAGTATACGATGGAGTTTTATTACCACATGCTATGAGTTGTACATGTGCAGTCTGTTGTGATGACAAAGCTGCTGTAAGTATAATATTATTCTAGATCATTGGTATTTTTCGTAAGATGTTTATGATGGTTGTATATGTTGTTTTAGACTGGCCCCATACAACTGTTTACTCCATACAAACAAATATGTACCAAAAAACATTCGTCTAGTCATTCAAAAAAGAAAAAAATTTAAGATTGTATGAATGATGAAGATAGTTGTGATAGCAGTATAGGTATATCATTAGACAATGTTGATATCGATATAAAAGATAAAGAATCCATACTTCAACAGACGGGTGATATTTCTCAAGCTGAAATTGTTCAATTAAATGATTCAATAGAAGATATGTTTAAAAAGTTAGAAAATGTAAGTTTTTTTCAATTATATTTCAATTAACTCGTGATTAGGGGGAACAGATTATAATTTAAATAAATATTCTTATCGAGAAAAATAAAATAAATATAATATTTCTTTTAAATGTGTACAAAAAACATAATTGTATGGGGCTATTAAAATTTCACAGTTATCATACTTATAACTTTCTGGATTCATTTTATTAGTTATAAATTAAAAATTACTAAAAACTAAAAAAAAAAATACAATCATAATTCAAATGTAAAGAAAAATGTGTATGTAAATGTTTTTTATTTTTTGTTCTTTCATTCTTATTATAGAGGTCAAGTTATCTTTCTCTTCTAGGCATTAAATTACCTAATAAATTAAGAGAAAATCTATATATATATAAATGAATTGCTGTTCGTTAGTCTCGCTAAAACTCAAGAACGGCCGGACCGATTTGAATGAATTTTTTGTATGCGTTTGGGTGACACCTTGAATGGTTTAGATTCTTAAATCATCCCCATAGGTTCACCAGGGGATGTGCTCAAACGGGGATTTAGAGATTTGCGGTGGAAATTTTTGCTTATAAATGGTTGCCATGGGTTTTAAAGCTATTAAAACAATAATTATTGATTGCCGTGAAATCAGTTATTCATTCAATGCATTTAATTTTTTTGTACGCTGTGTTTTGATTTTATATGTATCAGTGGTTAATCCACAGTAGGTGGAATTAAGTAAAAATGACAAACTTGGTATAACTTTGATACTTTAGAGTTAAATCATACACTTACAGCACGGGGTCCGCGATCTACCGCAGGTAGATCGCCTACCTAATAATATACTACTACGAATAAGAATTTTTATTCCGGGCAACAAAAAGTTAAGATGAATCTAGAACATCATACACCTAATATTAAATAAGTCATTGAAGAAAGTTTGAGTCATATACAGTTTGTACATTTAACGGGTACAGAGTGCACGGGATCAGCTAGTATCTGTTAAAATCTTAAAATTGTTTACCCTATGAAAATTATGGTTTTATAAATGTATGTATGTATATTTTTTTAGTGCTTTTATTGAATTAGTAAAACATTTAAACTTTTCTTATAAAAGTCTGTTCCTTACTAAATCAATTATATATAAATGTAATGTAGAATTAGTATCATTAATATTTATATTTCATTCGGAATTAAGATGTCATCGAGAATGATTAAAATGGTTCACCATTTTCGTAACTCTATGCGTGTTGCTAAGTACAAATGGAATACGGAAAAACAGGAGTTGTTAGCAGAACTTAAGAGGGCCAATGAGAATTCTATAGAAAATAGGTAATTATTAATTTATAATATTTGTCACGTCTTTGATTTTAATCTGGTGTTAATTTATTTCTCATAGGAATGATTTTGACGTGGAGACAGTTTCAAGTTTTGCGGCAGGATTACAGCCAAATAATGATGTTATACCAGATGTTAAAAAGGTAGAACACACATACTTGGTTGTATATTATTCTTTGCAATACAATTTTTTTTTTCTGTAGTGTGCCAACTGCAATAGAAATACATTTACAAAATATTCATTATGTCGTCGCACATCATATTGCTCTACGTTTTGTCAAAGTAAAGACTGGAACAATCATCAAGTAAAATGTCACAACTTGCAGGGGAACATTATGTGCATTGTACAAACTCAAGAATGAATCATAGTTTAGATTAGTATTTTTAACCTCTATCATAGAGTGGAATATTTGTTAAAGATAAGTGAATGTTATGGTTTCTCAACAAAAAGTGTTTTAAGTTACAGATGTATTCATTTTTTTATTTGAAAACTGATGTAAATACAATATCAAGTGGAATGATTATTACATAAACATTATTTTATAATCAACGACTGATAATATAATTTCAAATATAACATACTTTATTTGAAAATATGAAGATATCCCTATAATAATTGTTTTCATAATTTTCAAATAAATAATTGTTATAGAACAAAAAAAAAAACCTCAGTAATATGTCAACAATAACTTGGTAAGAAAATTTGATATAAAAAACTATTCTGAGGTTAAGAGAATACCCATCAGTAGCCAGGATTATTTTTAGGAGGGTACTTTTAAATTTAAATATAACTTGTTGGGGTTCACACACTTTCCATTGTAGTCGTCATTCGTCACAATAATTTTATCAAATATGAATCATATTTTTCATATTTGAACCACTTTGTAGATTTATTTTTTGCATAAATATGGATGAGCTATGAAGGGGTTACAACGCTAAAAATACGTGGCTATTTCATTGATTTCTTTAGTTGCTTAACAGTGAAGACTCTGTTACAGACAGAAAACTATATGAGATTCTCCTAGACTTAAGTTTTATTAGTAAAGCAATTTTTCATAGAATGCAATCATTCAATAAAACAGTAATACCAATTTAATATCATTAAAGTCAGTAAAGTTTATCAATGGATGCCCAAGAGAAAAATATAACTAAATAGGCACTCAAAAACAAATTATTTAAACTATGTGCATATATATTATAAGGTTTACACTTACAATTTAAATTTTTACATTAATATAATTTACAAGATAAAAGTATTTTGGGGAATTTCAATATTTTTGATATTATGAACATTAATATTAGGTAATATTTTATATGTATAGTGGCGGATATATTTCTATACCTTAATAATATAGTATTTTATATATATTTATTCTGAGACCATAAATATAAAATGTTTTAAAATAAGAAATATATAATTTCAATAGGTGATTGAGTCCTATTCACGTGTTCGACGTCTATGAACGCTAGGTACAAATCAAACCTTGTCCCCAACTTTCAAACCAAAATAATTTTTTCTAACTGGTAAACTATTTATATTTTATTTCAATAACAACAATAGGTAGGTTTATTATTCCTATAACCTACCATATTATATTAAATTTAGTTTAATATTTAGACTGTAATTGATGCCAAATTGTTTTCTTGTATTTTTCAGTTTTAAATAAATAAATAAAAATGTAGCATAAAAAACTCTATAATTGAATTTATATAAAAAAAATATGGTTAACTGAAGTCATTTTTAAGGTACATTAATTTAGGTTTTTCATTTGAAATAATACTAGGCGTTAAGTAATAAGTCTATACCAGCCATCCATAACCAGTATTTTCCAGTATTTTCATGGTTGTGCAGCATACATATTTTGTTAAAGGATAAAAATTTATTTTTTTTTTTACCACTTAATAATTTATTGTATAATAATTAATAAGGCACGGAAGTTGTGTATAGTTGATATTTTTGTATAGGCTCTCAATTTATCAAAGACTGAAGAGTAAATTCATTATATTATATCAATGAGATAAGACAATTTTAAATATTTTCTTAAAGCATAATAATTTTAATACCTTATGTATTAGATACTCAATAATGCAAAGGTACCTATTTTTTTTTTCTAAAGATTTGTGAAAAGAAGCAAATAGCAAATTTTCTGCTATAAGAAAACTTTTTGCAATACCTTGGTTATGGATAGGTTAACCACATGAATGAGGTATTATTATTTTTGTCCAGCCAATTTCATTAATGCATTTATTTCAACTATAAAAAGGCGGGCAAGTGGGTGTTTTATGAATTCTCAATTAAAAATAATTTGCTAATTTTTGTGATTTTTCAGTATTTTCTCAAGATTTAAGCTTTAAATACTTATAAAAAAAACTGTGACTAAGGATTTTTAATACTATTTAAATGTCATTGTAACAATATAGTAGGAGCCTGTAATACATTTTCAAGCTTTTTTACCCAACAAATAATGTTTTATTGACATACATAGAAAATAAAGGGGGCAAGTGGTTGTAGCTCTGCTGTACAGTAGGTTACAAGTGGGTCACTGTAATGGATGGTGTTAAATTTGAATTCAATAATATAATATCATTGTATAAGAAAAACGATTCTGAGCGAAGACGGTCAGATAGCCTATGATATTACCAAGTAAATTTGATGATATTATTGTGAATAAAGTAAATTATATAATATAACCTATGTATGTGGAACCTTGTTTTAAATTCTCAATCCTTAGATATAAATGTTGAACATTTTTTAATTTTTAGAGCCTTGCATTAAATTTTTACGCTTTTTTACCCAAAAAACAAATTTTTATTGATTTTTAAAGAAAAAAAAACTAAAATATTGAAAACTGACAATGTCCGTAAACAACTCAAAAAGAGTCAAAATATTTTCAAAATTTTATGGTGTATAGAAAATGAAATTATAAACATTCAGTAAAATTTTCATGTATCTACAATAATTCGTTTTTGAATAACAATAAAATATCAAAACCGCCACATGAGAAATCGAGTAAATATCCGATATTGTAAAAATATGAATTTCAAACGCTCATAAAAATGTAATTTGACTTTCTTGTAGACATTTTTTTTTTTGATAATGGTAGACAAATTTATTAGGAATCTTGTATTACATTTTCAAATCTTAGATTTAAAAAGAACATTTTTTATGAATTCTCAACTTAAAATAGTTTGCTAAGTTTTCAAAATTTTTCGGTATTTTGTCAAGATTTGAAATTTAAATGCTTACAAATAAAAACTGTGTCTTAGGGTTTTTAATATTTTTCAAACATCAATATTGTAACAATATAGTAGGAGCTTTGTATTAAAATTTCAAGCTTTTTTACCCTACAAATAAAGTTTTATTGACATTCATAGAAAAAAATCTAATAAAATTGGAAACAGAAAATGTTCATAAACAGTTCAAAACAAATCAAAATATTTTGAAAATTGTATCGTGTACAGAAAATGCAAATATAAACAATCAGTGAAAATTTCATGTATATACATATATTAATTTGTTTTAAAGTTACCCAAAAAACCAAAATTCACATTACTGTGAGTGCCAGAAGGGCCTCTTTATATTGTTTTAATTGTTAGCTCAAATTGTGGCGCATCGCCGTTTTATATTATACAGCCATAGGATCGGCACCTGCTGTGATTATATTTTTTGTCACACCTGCACTGAAAGTTTAGTTTTCGATGACGGTTGAACCGTTGGAAAGCGACGTTTTTCCGTCCAGACATTTATCATACCACGCCATCATAACATCCATTCATTTAATCCCCAATCACACTAGACGGTGTGTTCTCGCGATTTTTAAAAGTTATACAATCAGAAATTTATATATCTTATTTCAGCTACCATAAACCAATAATTACATGTATAAAAGATATTGAAGAAATATACATTTTAATGAGAACGCGATCTTGTATGATTATTGTTACCTTATTATACAAATTCCCACTCAAACCATGACATTATTTTCCCTTATCAAAGTCGTACTACAGCTAAGATGTTTACACATCATTCGTAAGTACAAAGACACTCATTATTTTTATTTTATTTTGATAATTTTATAAAAATAACAAGGTGATTCGGAAAAAGTTATTTTTCTCAAAACTACTACATTGTTGCTTACTGCCTTTTGGCTTAGGAGGGCAGCATTGCTAGGCGATCCCGACCACTACTGTTCGAGCTATTACACCATTACACACCCAGCTTGTCCTCCATATTTCTAGGAATTAAGTGTCAATGGTGTAAAGACCCTAAGTTGGTGTCCAGGCGCTCGTATTATTATTGTACGCTCCCGGCCCCCACACTCATTAATATTTTATATTAAAGCTAGCTAAATTACCCACTTGCTCATCATTACTGAGGTACATATTTATTATTTTCCACACAAATACTTGAAGTTTTCAAAATTCAGACTTTTTTATTTCAATTACCCTACTTACTTGATTAAAAATCAAGAAAGTAAAAAAATAAAAAACACACATCATTGTAAAATCAATACATTTATCGCTCCGCTCAGAATCTAAAAATTGATTATAATATGAACAATATATTAATATGATGTAAATAGTTATAAATATACTATGCATAGGAGTAGTATGATTATGTATGTTCTGGAGCACCTCCCCCTTAAATTTTACATGTAAAAGCATAGGCACCTCTGTATAGGCAATTCGAAGTACACGCACCTCCCAAACTTGTATTAATTAGTCAATATAGGCAACCTGCGACACATATAAACTCGTCACTCGCCACCCGATCCGACACGTGACCGACACATATTTTACGACTTCCCCTTCAATTACATTGCCTCCCCTTTTATTTACACTTTAAACAATTTATATGATATTCAGATGTACATTTGTATCGACTATATCGAACACTTATCCGACATATATTTTACCCCTTCCCCTTCAAATACATTACCTCCCCTTAAAAAAAATATGTATAATATTCAGATGTACATTTGTATCGACTATATCGAACACTTGTCTAACATATATTTTACCCCTTCCCCTTCAAATACATTACCACCCCTTAAAAAAAAAATGTATAATATTCTGATATAGGTACATTTGTATCGACTATATCGAACACTTGTCTAACATATATTTTACCCCTTCCCCTTCAAATACAACACCTCCCCTTAAAAAAAAATATGTATAATATTCAGATGTACATTTGTATCGACTATATCGAACACTTATCCGACATATATTTTACCCCTTCCCCTTCAAATACATTACCTCCCCTTAAAAAAAATATGTATAAAATATTCTGATGTACCTACATTTGTATCATACATACACATACAAACTATAATATACTATTAAACACCATACAGTAGGTACTCATCAGTTTTCATTCTGAACTTATATAATAATATACACAAACACACATACAAATACATACATACATACATACATACATACATACGAACATACATTATGCTCATAATATAATATAAGGTACCTACAACATCACACATACCTATTTACAAATATTAACCATAATATTATATACTTATTACTTATACGTATCAATAAAACGCATAGGTATATTTATACATATAAATATGATATAACCATACACATACAGTAATACATAAACACCATACAGTACTTATCAGTTTTCATTCTGAACTTATATAATAATATTTACAACACACACACAAGCTCAACATATATATTATATACCTTATCATACATACACGCATGCATGCATAGATACATACTTTCATATCACATCACACACACACACACACACACGATCCCAGTATACCATATAGTATACAAACAAGCCGCCCAGTCCTTCGTTATACATGGGGATAAATCTCAAACACACACACACACACACACACACACACACACACAGACATAAACTTGTAAAAATATTTATTTTCAAAATATACACGTCGGAATATGATAGGTACATTCGCTTGCATTCACACATTCCTCTCCCCTACAACATACAGAAATATTAATTATAATATATATATATGTCAATCGTTTAATCGTTTACAGATTATGATGAGTTTCATTCACACATTTCTCTAGCACAACACACATACACTATTATACCCATAGGATAGTTCATACATATTTAGATACTTACATAGTCGCATATTATATACATACATACACACATTCATCAGGTATCACAAACACCCAAACATATTATAAAATTAAAGTATAATATGCAGTATTCATATATATTTAGTTTATGTACATATTGTAATGATATGCTCACACACCATTATAATAAACTAAAATTTTACATATTAATAAACAACAGCCAGACTGTCGCTTGTAGAAATCGGTCGCATCAAATAAAACCATTGATAACGACAACTAAGATATTGACACGCACTCATAACAATATTACGTAGGATGTGTGTGACTTTATTTTATGCTGACGCCAAAGAATAATCTAGTTCCCAGGCCCACGATAATTTAGTGAAAAAGCCACCCACCACTCTCTGGTCAGCATCCTCGCGTCCGTCCCTTAAATCAGTGCATGAGCACCAGCCACCAAGTAACTACCTCTCAAGTACCAAAGAAACCCGATTTCAACGAGCGACAACTGGACTTCTTATGCAAGCAATAATCAGTGCGTTCGTTAATTCAATCTGTGTATTTGAAGTAGTACTTTATTTTATCTAAAACCTAAAACTCTCACAATACTGTCTACGAACAACTGCGAATCAGGTAAGGCATATGATATAATATTTTATGTGGATTGCAATCAATACGTTCTATGTGCTTTTTTTCCATAAAATCATATTGTACGGTGTATTTGATATAATTCTCGAATACACGATCTCGAGAGCCCTCCGAACACCTGGAGGAAGGTAATAGCGTAATTTTACAATAGCTAACTTTTACTATTCTAATATAACTATCGACAGGAGTCGTATTTATATTTGTATTTTTATTTTATCTAATTTTACGTTATTACAAAGTGGCGCCCAACACAAGTTCAGTTTATTCAGATAAATAAACTGAGAATTGATCAAATACATTTTACAAAATTATATTCGTTGTATAAGATTATAATATTTTAATATTAATTTTAAGAATTAATAAAAAAATTATATTATTAATACAAAAAAATATTAAAAATAAAACTTAGAAAAACAATAATAACAAAAAGTGATTTATTTATTAATAAAACATACTAATTTACGACTTACGATTTAACATAGGTATCATCATTTATTATAAAAACAAAACCAATTAATTTATATTCATTAAAATAAAAAAATTACTTATTTAGTAATAAATATATTAATTAAATCTATTAAATTAGTTGCAAAAATATTACAATTAAATAATGGTACATTATTTATTATAAAACTATTTTTTTTAAATAATACAAATAGGTAATTAAAAATGGGAGACAATAAAAACCCTTACTTTGAACCCGGAAAATTCACGGGAAATAATTTTGAAAACGTCGATTCTTTCTTAAAAAATTATCAAAGAGCTGCACTTATTAACGGATGGTCCGAATCTGAAAAAAGTCTATATATCCCCGTATTTTTAGAAGGCACTGCTCTCATATTTTATGACAATATAATGGATACCGTTGAAAACATTAATTGGTCCGATCTAGAAAAAAAATTTAGACTAGAATTTGAACCCATTGCCCAAACTCATATGCTTCGAATAATGCTTGAAAAACGCAAACAGAAACCGGATGAACAAAGTGTGTCTTACATTAATGAAGTAGAGTCATTGTGTAGGCGAATTGACAAAGATATGTCACAAGGAGAAATGGTACGAAGTATAATGAAAGGCTTAAAACCCACAATATTGAGATGTATAGGAATATTAGGAAATAAAACACTTGATGAACTTAAAAATAACGTTCGCAAATATGAACTTATAGAGTTTATGACAGCAGATAGTATAGATAAAAACTTATATGAAATTGAAACAGAGATAATTGAAAATAAAATCCAGCAAATAAATACAAACTACAAACTAAAAACCAACGAAAATAGTAAATTACGAGAGGAAATAGAAAATTTAAAAGAAACTATAGGTCAGTTAAAACTATCTCAGATAAACAATGATAATAATTATCAAAACAATTTTACTAAATACGACCCAATTTTGAGATATAACGAAAATAACAGTAATTATATCAATAATAATAATAATTCAGCACACACAAAACAATGCTCGATATGCTCGAAGAATAACCACACTGAATATGAATGTTACTTTAAAAACAAAACTAATATAATATGTCAATTATGCAATAAATTTGGACATTCCGCGATCACTTGTCGTTCAAGTTCAACTAACAAGCCAAAAAAATTAAATACAAGGTTAAATTCTTCTGATAATTGCTCATCTTTAAATACAGAAATACGGAAACAAAATATAAATAAAATTAACTGTACACCCGATGCTATCTATATTGAAGGTCAATTTAATAATATTACCTTACCAATAACAATTGACACGGGGGCAAACATATGTTGTATTAGACAAGAACTACTACCTAGTAATTATACAATAACGCCGAGCACGCTACAGCTATCAGGACCAGATAATGAACTACTATGCGTGGTAGGTATAACCAAAATTAAAATCAAAATCGACAATAACTATTTCAATATTGACGCTCACGTAGTAAAAAAATTAAGCAGCGCAATCTTACTTGGAAATGACTTTTTGATCAAAAATAATGCCCTGATCAATTTCAAAGACAGTAACATTATTTTAAATAATAATATAAATATCCAATTAAAAATCAACAATAATATAAACGCGCTCAATAGTATAGATAATACCAACAATATTATAGAATTAACAGGTAGCATATTTAATTGCCCAGATAACTTCGCTATAGCACACTGTATATCTGCAGATCTCAAAATGAATAAGGGGATAACAAATTTATTATCTAAAGTATACGGTGATACTAAACCACAACTTGCATTACAAGAAATAAATGTGGGGGACACAATACCTATAATCAATAACTATAAAACTATATTTCACTTAATAACAAGAAATTTACACTATCACAAGCCCAAATATAAGGATCTAAAATCTTCAATTCACAATCTAAAACTTGAAGCTACAAAACTAAATATTTCAAAAATTGCAATACCCTGCACCTTAGTTTCACGAATAGACAAATTAAATTGGTCTATAATAAGACAATTAATATACTCCGAATTTCAAAATACTAACATTAAAATACATATATACTATAAAGATGAACAAAAAATAACATACAATTGGAAATCAAAAGAAGACATTAACATAATAAATAACATTTATACATTTTTTAATGATAATAATAAAAATGAAACAAAAATAAAACACATGATACAACCTAAAAATCAAGCCAATAATATAATATGTCCTATATTCAAACCAGGAGAAAACGTCCTCGACGATGGGAATCGTGGATTGTATACCGTTAAAACAAAAATGTCCAATAAAATTCCCAACAATATAATAAAATTCACATACAAGAAATACAGACACTCGCTTCATTGATACACAATATAAAACTTAAAGATACGATAAACGATGGTAAAAACACAACGATTAAAATAAACAAAATACAAATAACTTCGATCGAAAATCATACAAAAAGAAATAAAGAATTAAGAAAATACCCTAACAAACCGATTGATATACAAACAAAAAAAAATAAATAATAAAAGGTCAAACAAACCAACACTCTTAAAAATACAAAAAACCTTAATCTTTAATTCACAAATCACACAACACTTGTAAAATAAACCAATTAACAATAAAAATACTACCCTGACAAGTATCCAAACTATGTATTATGAAAACAAAAAAAATATTAATACCAAATCTTATGGGAGACTCAATCATACTATCAACCTCCTACAGGACTAATAATAAAAACCCCAAATAAATGTTTTGTTTTACTAACATAACTTTAAAAAAAAAAAAATCACGAATTATTAAGACTACCTATATAACTATTATATAACTATTGTACAAGAGTTACAGAATAATAATAACAAATACAAATAACATACCTTAAGTTACTTACATAAGCATTAAAACCTAATTTAAGTCAGCATAAGCTTGAAAACAAATGTAAAAAAAAAAAAGTTAAAAAAAAAAAAAATGTAAAATGATTAACCTAATTTAAGTTAGTATAAGATATAAAAGAAAATGTTAAAGCAAGTCAAGTACAAAGAATGTGTAAAATTTTTTATAATTTATTTAAGTCAGCATAAGCATGAAAACAAATGTAAAAAAAAAAAGTTTAAAAAAAAAAAAATGTAAAATGATTAACCTAATTTAAGTTAGTATAAGATATAAAAAAAAAAAAATGTTAAAGCAAGTCAAGTACAAAGAATGTGTAAAATTTTTATAATTTATTAAGGTCAGCATAAGCATGAAAACAAATGTAAAAAAAAAAGTTTAAAAAAAAAAAAATGTAAAATGATTAACCTAATTTAAGTTAGTATAAGATATAAAAAAAAAATGTTAAAGCAAGTCAAGTACAAAGAATGTGTAAAATTTTTATAATTTATTTAAGTCAGCATAAGCATGAAAACAAAATAAATGTAAAAAAAAAAAGTTTAAAAAAAAAAAAAAATGTAAAATGATTAACTTTATTTTAAGCTAGTACTAATAAGAAAATAAATGTTAAGCATAAGAAATACCAAAAAAAAAATATATATATAAAAAAAAATTAACTTTGTTTAACTTTTAAGTTATCATAGAAACAAAAAAAAAATGTCTATGAACTAAATACATTGTAAACAAAGTAAATATAAAAAATTTATAATTAGATTAGTTAAAAGTTAAAACTATGTAGAATATATAGGTTAAAGAACCAAAATATGTAAAATTCATAACATGTCAACATGACAAAATATTGTACACAAATATTAAAATTAAAAAAAAAAAAAAAACTGTATAGCTATCATTACAACACCAGATAAGGAACTTAAATATAAAATATATAAGAATAGAAACACATCAATAGAATGCGGGGAATACGAACTTTCAGCTTCAGTTCTATCTTCCTAAATTTTTGTTTTCCAATGTATTATGTAAACATTAATATTACTTACATTGCCCCTTTTAGATTGTATAGTAAAATTTGTTTTCTTTATATATATATATATATATAAATGTCCAGATTAAATTGTATAACTTTTTTCAACTTTCAACTTTCAACTTTCAACTTTTAATTTTTCAACTTTCAACTTTTTCTAACTTAATCTCTCCTCTACTTAAATATTTGTATTGCTCTCACTCTCACCCACGAGTGGTGTTGTGAGGGCACAACACAAAAAAGTGCAGGGTGGATGTAATGATATGCTCACACACCATTATAATAAACTAAAATTTTACATATTAATAAACAACAGCCAGACTGTCGCTTGTAGAAATCGGTCGCATCAAATAAAACCATTGATAACGACAACTAAGATATTGACACGCACTCATAACAATATTACGTAGGATGTGTGTGACTTTATTTTATGCTGACGCCAAAGAATAATCTAGTTCCCAGGCCCACGATAATTTAGTGAAAAAGCCACCCACCACTCTCTGGTCAGCATCCTCGCGTCCGTCCCTTAAATCAGTGCATGAGCACCAGCCACCAAGTAACTACCTCTCAAGTACCAAAGAAACCCGATTTCAACGAGCGACAACTGGACTTCTTATGCAAGCAATAATCAGTGCGTTCGTTAATTCAATCTGTGTATTTGAAGTAGTACTTTATTTTATCTAAAACCTAAAACTCTCACAATACTGTCTACGAACAACTGCGAATCAGGTAAGGCATATGATATAATATTTTATGTGGATTGCAATCAATACGTTCTATGTGCTTTTTTTCCATAAAATCATATTGTACGGTGTATTTGATATAATTCTCGAATACACGATCTCGAGAGCCCTCCGAACACCTGGAGGAAGGTAATAGCGTAATTTTACAATAGCTAACTTATACTATTTTAATATAACTATCGGCAGGAGCCGTATATTTATAATTATTTATAAGTTATCCTATTTTACGTTATTACAATATATTCACACATACAACATCACAAACACACACACAACCAAACATATTATACAGCTTAGGTACATATCAATATATTAAGACACAAAAGTCATACTTACAAAAAACATAGTCGCAATTACGTAGATGCATTTAAACATTCCAATCTATCCACCCTAGAAAGTATTTTCACCCCCGCCATCCCTCGTCAATTACTGCTACAAAATTGTAATTCCTATTAAAATACATAGATCCAACTATTTTATACAGCTCAAAAGATTACTCGACAACATACACAAAATTATATATTTATGACACACAATATTATTATTATGAATTTGTGTAACTAGTAGGTAAACTGACTAAGGAGAATAGAGGATATCGACTCTGAGGGTCTTAGACGTCGTCTTTGAGTATGTAGTTTGGTCACTAAATGCAAAAATTATACTATCCTATTTCGACTTCACCGTTTATATACCTACTACATTTATTTTAATGTTTGAAATAATACAACATTTAATCTAATATATTTGAATTAAACACAAATATGCTTTTATACTTACTTTTCATTTTAATATTTTAATTTTTGTGTAAAATAAAAACAACTGTGATATTTAAAAACAAGTTGTAACAATTATAAATATAATAATATAACATATTTATATGTTTTATAACACTTATGTATATAATACGAACTCTACCTTATGTACGATTAACTGCTGATCGATACATTAATATTAAAACACACACACATAATTGCAAGGGCTATGACCAACACACACCATGGATTAGTAAAGCAGTTCACTATACACCTCATATCTCAATACACACTACGACTATGTATGACTACGATACAGTCACATATTATAATAGAACATAGCTTAGGTATATTATATTTGCGAGTATTATTATTATTAATTGTCAGTGCTTAGTAGACAATAAACCATAATTATAACTGCAATGGAATCCTAGTAATTTAAATATATTATTTAAGATTCTGATATTTACATATCTGCCCCTAACCTATGGTATTTATATCTATAGGATCCTACGATTCTCCCTGAATATATTATATTTAACTGCTCGTCTCCCCGATCACGATACAAAGTTTTTTTATTTATTGGTAATAATGCTACATAAGGTTACACCACAGCCATCTCAATCAACATTCGCCAAACACCCCGCACCAGCACCTACGCAATGTGAGACGTAGATTATTCTAATATTTATAGGAAATTAAATAATTTATATGAAACAAAAAGACACGATATATAAAAAGTATTTTCAATTATTAAAATAATATTAAGGTTTACAATAAATATTTACAAGGTTCTTACTTATCCATTAAATGGATTATAAAATTGTATTATTATCTGAGTAACATATATTTCTCGGTATTTCGTCATCTTCTAGGTAATAATATATAAAAACTTATATGATGCCTCATCCATATTATATATCCAACGGTATATTAATTTTCATATCTCCTTTATACTTTCGAACCAACGGATACATTATGTATCAAACAACGTCTTGATCAATTGTTATGTAATACATCTGAGAAAAACAACATTCATCAAGACTAGTCATGCATCTACATGTTTGTATGCTAATAAAACCTTAACTATTGTTAATCAACAATTGATATATTTTAAGAACGAATGAGAAAAACATACATGTAAAAACCATATCACTTGTGTAATATTTATTTTTTACATTATGTATCACACCTACCATATTATTATTACACATATACCCCTCTTGATCACTAATCCTTAATCATTACCTATCACTTATTCTTGATCCCTTGATCCTCTGATCTCGTGTTCTATATTTTTCATACCTGTGCATAAGAAAACACATACACGAACGCGCATACAACAACTTACATATTATCAATAACCTGACCGACATATATATATATATATTAATTCATGCATGTACACGGGAAAAACACACACTATTACCAGTTACAGTCACCACCAACGAAACCCTCCCGACTCGAGCAAAACATATTTTTTCACGCTTACATATGACAAAACGCACGTGTGCTTGCACATCAACAACTTACATATCACTCAAGTGACCGATGCGTATATTTTATCAGCACATACGTACAACAGTCATATCACTTGTATAATATTTTTATTTTACCGTGTGCATACACACAGGCATATTATAAAACCACCGCCATGGCGCCATATATTATTGTATAAGTTATAATATCGGAAAATTAAGAACTATTAACAATATCTCTCATTTCAGCAGATACTTTATGCGGTTTATGACCTAAATTTAGAAATATACAATAATTAACGTCACATCTGTAGTACCTATCATACCAACATCTTTATCAATTTAACAATTAAAAATTTTCATATTATTAGTCATTTTCCATACAGGCTCATGCTACAATGTGCATACATGTGGGAACATTCTTGTTATTGTATCTTTATATACACAATACTATCAGGCTAACCTATCCTGAATAATATTGCAGATACTTATATTTTTAATCAATTATACATACATTGAAATATTGTATGAAATTACATTAGACTAAAATCATAGCTTATATATACATACATGGATTATAGGTATATACGAGAAAAAATAAATCTCTTTAAATGTTATTATTGTTATTATTATTCGTCAAGTGTAGTGAGAATTATAATATATATATATTAATAAGTAAAAAAAAAATAATACTAAAAACTATTATCGACCCATCACTTAGTTCTATAGTTACCTACATGAATACGCGATACCTAGTATGATATTATGAAAACCCACATTAAATCATATATACCTACATATTCGATATTACAAACGCCTAAACATATTTTATAGTTAACATAACTATATATACATATAAACATTCATATATATATAGGTACACATCAATAAGTCATCTACATATAGGCATACACATATATTACTCACATAGTAAGCACACACTTGTATACCTATATCCTTACATATTTGATATTCTTATATATTTAAACAGTATTCATGCACGCATACATATATACATACATACATATAGACTCGATTATTTCAAATAATAATTCACATAAAATATTTTCGGTATATAATTTATTCAATACCTGGATTCTTTAACATATATTAATTATTATATATTTACATTAGATAAGTACATGAGATATATCACAACGTCGCCGTGCACACTGATACAACGATATCCAATATACAACAATTAAATGCAATATAGTACCTCATCATATATTATAATTTACTCATTTTTTCGTTAAATACGTAGGTAGAATTTATGCAGGAACCTAAAAATATACTCAACAATGTGAATATACATTAAAATGTACTGATATTGATAAAAAAAAAAAAAAAAACATAGCTGTCTGTGTGTAAATACAGAAATCTTGCTAAAATAAGTAAAAATATCAAAATTGGAATATTATGGAAACATCACAATATTTTAGTAAAAAATGGGCAAAAATATCATAATTTCATTAAATAATATGTAATATTATAAAAAATATCATACCCATGTCTAATTTATTACCATCAAAGGCATATATACAGTTTAGTTATTAAATGTATCTAAATGCATGACCATCACTATAACGAGTCATTATTACAAGTCTCAACATCCGAAACATATCGTTGCACTATAATATAATAGTTAATACATACATACATACATACATACACACACATACACACGTACATACATTTGCATACATATTTACTTAAACAACATTCGTGCATACATATAGACGCGATTGATTATTTCAAATAATAATTTATATAAAATACTTTCGATATATACCTATTTTATTTAATACCTGAATTCTTAAACATATAAATTATTATATATTTACAGTAGATACATGAAATATATCACAATGTCGCTGTGCATACTAATACTACAATTAAATGCAATATAATACCTACAAAATCATATTTAAATTCCATGGTATTCGATAATAAGAAAGATAATATTATATAGTTATTTTCATCACATATTAGCAAAAACAAAATAAAATGTACCTACATCAAGCTGTGATAATCTTTCACTTATGATATCATATAGTAAACCATATATATTTCAATTATTTTTAACGCATATCTTACACAGATGGCCCAGCATTTATTTTATACAAAATAATAGGAGTTTATTATTATTTATACAGTTATATCTATACTACATGGATGCTTATCACTGATACTTTTCATGTATTAGGTATTCGATATGCTTACTTTGTAAAATAATCATGAAATCGCTTGTATATTACCTTCACAATCTTGGAAATATATATATATATTTTTTTTCTAGTGAAAATTGATAAAAATACCTTAATTTCTCCCAAATTATTATATTAGGTAATATTAATGTCGATAAAATCTTATACAAATATAATTTCTATGTCAAGGACATGTCTAAAATATCGAAAATCTTAGTAATTACATATAACTATAGTCTGCAAATCATTCCATCAATCATGTCGCATTAGATATATTTCAAGTTTTATGACTCATACATTATATTATGTTAAAACATGTAAACATTTCATAAATTCAATAAAAATGTGTTCAATTATCATATTCTCACTGTAAAAATAGGTATATATAACTAATACATTACCTGTAAAAATCGGTATTTTCATAGATACTTTTGCTAAAAGTTATTATTTTTATTTAAACATCATAAAAACTGTATTCATAGAGCCTCACTCGTCAGCTATATAATATAATATACCTATACTCTCATTACAATCTTCACTGATTTTCATCACTATACCTGTCTCGAAATACACAAATCTATACCACGTCGGTCAAGACCACTATATTTTTATGATTTTCCATCAATGTAACATAGAAATCATATATTTGTCTCCAATTATCGCTAAATACATGAGGGTATTTATGCTGAAACCATACCCGTTCACCTATTTACTTCACAAATAATGTAATACACACGTATATTACCATCACAAGTTAGGATATATCTTGCCATCTCTAGTAAAAAAAAAAAAAAAACAAAAATAAAATTAAAGATAACTTTATCTACACTCTGTGGAGGATGAAGTAAAGAGTCATAATGGATCATGACCTTTAATTTTATTTTTGTTTTTTTTTTTTTTTTTTTACTATATATTATAATTAATATTTCTGTATGTTGTAGGGGAGAGGAATGTGTGAATGCAAGCGAATGTACCTATCATATTCCGACGTGTATATTTTGAAAATAAATATTTTTACAAGTTTATGTCTGTGTGTGTGTGTGTTGTAAATATTATTATATAAGTTCAGAATGAAAACTGATAAGTACTGTATGGTGTTTATGTATTACTGTATGTGTATGGTTATATCATATTTATATGTATAAATATACCTATGCGTTTTATTGATACGTATAAGTAATAAGTATATAATATTATGGTTAATATTTGTAAATAGGTATGTGTGATGTTGTAGGTACCTTATATTATATTATGAGCATAATGTATGTTCGTATGTATGTATGTATGTATGTATGTATGTATTTGTATGTGTGTTTGTGTATATTATTATATAAGTTCAGAATGAAAACTGATGAGTACCTACTGTATGGTGTTTAATAGTATATTATAGTTTGTATGTGTATGTATGATACAAATGTAGGTACATCAGAATATTTTATACATATTTTTTTTAAGGGGAGGTAATGTATTTGAAGGGGAAGGGGTAAAATATATGTCGGATAAGTGTTCGATATAGTCGATACAAATGTACCTATATCAGAATATTATACATTTTTTTTTTTAAGGGGAGGTAATGTATTTGAAGGGGAAGGGGTAAAATATATGTTAGACAAGTGTTCGATATAGTCGATACAAATGTACATCTGAATATTATACATATTTTTTTTAAGGGAAGGTAATGTATTTGAAGGGGAAGGGGTAAAATATATGTCGGATAAGTGTTCGATATAGTCGATACAAATGTACATCTGAATATTATACATATTTTTTTTTAAGGGGAGGTGTTGTATTTGAAGGGGAAGGAGTAAAATATATGTTAGACAAGTGTTCGATATAGTCGATACAAATGTACCTACATCAGAATATTATACATTTTTTTTTTTAAGGGGAGGTAATGTATTTGAAGGGGAAGGGGTAAAATATATGTTAGACAAGTGTTCGATATAGTCGATACAAATGTACATCTGAATATTATACATATTTTTTTTAAGGGGAGGTAATGTATTTCAAGGGGAAGGGGTAAAATATATGTCGGATAAGTGTTCGATATAGTCGATACAAATGTACATCTGAATATCATATAAATTGTTTAAAGTGTAAATAAAAGGGGAGGCAATGTAATTGAAGGGGAAGTCGTAAAATATGTGTCGGTCACGTGTCGGATCGGGTGGCGAGTGACGAGTTTATATGTGTCGCAGGTTGCCTATATTGACTAATTAATACAAGTTTGGGAGGTGCGTGTACTTCGAATTGCCTATACAGAGGTGCCTATGCTTTTACATGTAAAATTTAAGGGGGAGGTGCTCCAGAACATACATAATCATACTACTCATAGGTAATAGTATAAATTAAATTTATCTTTGTAATATAATCTATACCTATGGTATTGTAGAAGTCATAAATAAGTATACTTAATAAATGCTTTAAATAAATAATAATATATATGGGTAATCAAACTTGACGTGTGTAATGAATTTTGTATTCCAATACACAAAGTGAACGACCAGATTGTGAAATAAATTACCTATGTAGTGACCAGTTCATGAAAAAGTGACCATTTTGTGAAATATTTTCGATTTTCACCCTGTGTGCATGAAGGTGATTTCGATATCTCAGAGATTGTATTTTTAAGTCTCAAATGTGACATCGCATAACTACTACTATGTAATTTTAAATAGATGTTATAAAAAAAAAGTGTTTAGAATTATATTCTCTGAGATGTCACAAAGTGTTTTCTATGCGATTTAAATTTGAAATAACAAATAGAAATTACTATTCGACGACTATGGGTGTTATTGTATGCGCAGTCGTATCGATCTATCAACTAGATATAATGCAATTGTCGAATGCGATATCCCAGTGACATCTTGACATCTCGTCGTTGTGAGATAATCATCGTAAAAATCTAAAAATAGAAACTATAAAAAAACTACAACCTATTAGGGAGCTATTGTGTAATCATCGAGACATACCAAAATTTAATATAAATAAAAATACATAAATATAAATACATATTATTGTAACTCCATTAAATTATTGTATTATGTATCAAGATCCCATTCCATCTTGCTTAATTAAATAATTTTATATTAACAATAATAATCATAATTCTTCAAAATTAATTGACTTGGACTGTTTAAAAAATAAATGTTTATAATATATACCCATAGGTAGAAAATCTATCGCTATAACTCTACTTCATGAATTATAAAAAAAGATATGAGTACCTGCCTTATATCTAAAATTACCTAACTTACTATTCTTATGTTAGCTCTTAAGTTATACCTACTAAGGTATACTAAATAATAAATAGTCTGATTTCTTAATGCTAATAATAATTTATCATTTCTGTACCTAATTTAAAGTTTTAATAATACCTAAATATTAATAAAGAATTTAATTTTTTCAAAAATTGAAATTAATACTTGTTTTATTTTATTTATGTATGATTGTATGAACTTGCATAAATTTAGTTTGATAATTGATAACCAAATTATTATAACTACATAACAAACTAACAAATAAAGTTGATTGGATTAATTACTTACTGCATGTTGCTTGGTAATAATTAGTACTTAGTAGGTAGGTGGCGGATAAGTTTTATAAGTTTATACCTACCTACCTACTTTATTGAACAATGTTTAAACTAGAAGTCTATAAATCATAAGTATATACCTATACCAGTATTGTTGTTTGTAATACATTCATATTTCATTATAATACTTATACCGAGTACCTCGCTTTTCAAGTTTCTGAAAAACTACGACTATGTGATTTATGTTATTAATTTATTATAATATACTTATTGTTGATTTGTGTGAAATAAAACCAATGCAGGTCACATGATATTGCTGGTGTATTATTAATATTTATAAATCCTTTGGAAATGGTATACCAGAATTTTTATCGAAAGTATTCGAAAGAATTTAATAATAATATAATCTTCATATGTAAGGACAAGCGTCAAGCACGCGTGAAGATATATTTCGAAATTATTTTTATTGTGAACTTTGCGGTTCTAATTTATGGATTTTATATTTAAGGGTATTCGATACCGTGATTTTTTGATTTTGTCTAACACACACGTGACATAGGATTTTAGACTGGTTCTTTGCCAAACATACCAATTGATCTAATGAAACGATAAGAATTCTAAAAACAGATTTAAATTTGTCGTCAAGTCTACTTGAAATCGACTTTGTCATATTTTAATTTTTTGATCTTAACTTCTCCAAAAATTAAAATACGATAATTTTTAAATACTTATTTTTAATATGTCATTTTTAGGAATTTAGAGGATAATTTCAAACTTGTGGGAAAGTCGATTTCAAGTAGTAATTCTTATCGCTTATAGAAAACTTTTTAGTATTAAATGTTATAGAAAACATTACCTATATTTAAGAATACCATCAAAACTCACAACACATACCTATAAATAATTACAAATAATATAAAATATCCAGACTGACGAACCGTCTTCGCTCAGAATCGTTTTTCTTATAAAATTATATTATATTATCATTGAATTCAAGTTTAAACAATCCTTTATACATTTACCCATTTGTAACCTATTGTACAGCAGAACAACATCCACTTAGCCGATTTTTTTATTTTTATTTTTTAAAACTAAATTTTTTTTTGGAGCAACTCATTAATTTGAAAAAATAACTTTTCAAAAAAATATTTACATTTTAACAAGTATACTTACTTAAAAAATGCTCATAAAATATTGTTTGTACTTTTTGAATTTAAAACTCTTTTTATTAGGTACGACTGGATCAACTCTACTTGACAAAAACAATGAGATTTCAAAATATTGTAAAAAAAATAAACTAAGTACATAATATGATTTAAATAAAAATTTTTACAATCAATATTTTTTGATAAACCAGATTTACAAATTGGCCGTTTTATTTCAGTGTTAAAAAAAAAAACAATGTTACGCTACACGCAATGACTTCCGTCTTCAGAAATCCAGATGATGAAACTTTATTTTACAATAATATTGGCCTTTCTATTAACCTGTTAACTGCTATAATATGTATATACTATATTATGTCGTGATCTAGAGTTGAATTTTATTTTTATACCTTGTAACCTGTAAGTAAAGTGTGTTACTGATCAAGGGGGGCAAGTAGGGGCAGTTGCCCCCATTGGCTTTCTCTGGGTTGATCATTATCAATTATAATTGATGATTTTAATGTTCTAAAAAAACTTAAAAATGCCCAAACAATATTGTAAATAGTGCACTAAATTATTATTTTTTTTAATATTAAAGATATAAATTCGGTATGAATTATAATATACATTTTAAACTTTTCAATGATTGTATAACAGTTTTACAGATAGAACTTGTAATTTGAATTTGAACAACCTACTTATTTAATCTGAAAGTTTATATTTTTTTTTTACTATATCCATAAGTTTAGACTTTAGATCAAATATTTATTATAAAAACCATGTAAAAACATGTGCAAATTTTAAATTTAAATTTAAAAAACTTCAAAATCCTCCAAAAATCTTTAGATGCAAAAAATTCAATGTCGGTATGTTATACAACAAGTATTGCTAGATTTGGAAAACAATGCAAAGTGCATCGTAATCCTAACCTCAATCATGTAAAGTAAAATATCGCAAAATAAAATTTTTTTAAGTTAAAATTAAAAACATTATTTTTTTTTTATTACAGAGTGATTTTTATTACACTCGATTATGAACGTCAGAACTAAGAACGTTGCTTTTATAGATTATTAGATGTAGTGGTGGGACCATGTGCAATACTGCAGTTTTTACTTTTTTGATAAAAAATTAAATGTTCGCATATGGCATACCTACACAATAGTTTCAACTGTTCAAGTTTGTGGTATCAATGACTGAATAAGCTAAAAATATTTAATTTTCTAATTTATCTAAAATTATAAAATCATCGGTAACATTTTATTTTTTTAATAAAAATGTACTTGATAATTTAAAATTACATAACAACTAATTAAAATGAATGCTGTAAGATTAAGTTTTAACTAACTATCTAATAATAATAATTCATAAATATTTTTACATTCCTTGTCTATATAAAAGAAAACGTCATTCCACAAAAATACTTTATAACTAATAGGATAGTGAGACAAAAAATTTAAAAGAAAATATTTTGCCCTCCCCTTGACAAATTCCTGCGGACGCCCTTATGTATCACCTAATTATCTATATGCATGCCAAATTTGAACTTTCTAGATAATCTGGAACTAGGTGAGAGTTTTGATCTATAGATCAGTCGGTGTTAAAAATAACGATATTATTCATTATTCAATATAGTATTATGTCTATCGATTTCTGATTATCGGAAATTTTTATTTTTGTCACAGTTTATATTAGTCGCGATCCGATAACGAGAAACGCGAGTGCTTCAATGGAGTGGGGGTAGCTGCGTTTTGCGCCATCAGGGAATAATTCGATAATAATTAAATAAGAAAAATTATTTTACAATAATTTCACATGTTAAAAACTATTTTTCGCGGAACAAATTTACTCCCTCAATATTAACATAAAAACTACCAACATTTTACATCCCTATAAGGAAGAACGTCATCTGCGTCATAGCGTCAAGTGTTAGCACTACCCAATAAGTTTTAATAATTAATTGAAAAACACAAGAAACGTAATGTTCTCAAACCGATAACTTTAATCGTATATTTATGTTAACCAAATAATAAAAATACTACGACATAGATAAAATTCTTTTCTATGTGTTGTACACTTTTGTTTATTATATTATAAATATGATACGATAAAAGTTGTCCCACGCGAAACAGTTTTTACAACCAAATTCCTCTTAAAGAGAAAAATATCAAAGTAATATAATACCGAAAACGCACAAGTCACACACACTTACACAATATCTAGGTCAACATCTTTCTGTAATACAGACTTAGATAATTGTAATATAATTACGTATTTATGGCGGAACAACTAGAGTATTAGGTTTGACCATTCGAACGATTAAAAAAAAATCCGTATAAAATAACATTTATGTAACAATTATTATTATTAATAGGTTTATTACAAATTCATGAACTTACAAAAATAAGAAAATTGTAAAATTGGCTTTAATCATTGACTCAGAATAATTAGCTGACTCACATTTATGTATATATGATCTAAACTGGAATTGAAAATTTCTAAGAATAATAATACATAATTTGGTTACGAGTCTGATTTTCCAGTTACGGTCATGTAAGGAACATAATCTATAGCCATAAGACACGCAAAGAGAGTCATTACCATTTTTGGTTTCACTTCAGTAATATCTTCTGGTAAAGCATACACTCTGGCACCCGTCTTTCTGGCCATTGATATTGCATACTTAGCATTAGCTAAATTATCCTAAAAAAATAATTCAATTTAGTTACTAATCAAATATTCAAATATTCAAAAGCAATTTTTGATAATTGTTATTATTATTTTGATAATTTATTTTATTAATAATATTACCTCGGCATCACCACCCTCTTTAACTGCATTATAATTGATGGTGCCTGGTTTTATTGCATCAATTAAATCAATAATAATTCGCCCATCAGCTAATGCATGATCTTGGAATCCTCTTAAAGTTAAAGATTTATTGGCATTTTGTAACTTGTTGTTCACCCAGGTAACAATTTCTTTTTCAATCGTCGGACTTCCAAATTTAGCAAGTTGAGTTAAGACTGATAAAGTATATGCACGCATTAATTGCAAAATTAAAGCTATAAAATAAAACAGACAAAATTGTTTAATCATTAGCTTATAGTTATGCTCCATATTAAATAGTTAAATTTTAAATCAAAAACGGTGAACAATTATTTTATTAATTATATCGATCTCGGCAGATATACATTACCGTTACCATTGAAAATAATAAACAGATAAGGCATAGTATTGTTAATATTGAAAGCAGTCGAATGCAATTAGCTGTTTCCAATATTAACAACAGCAATGGCTTATCTATGTATTTTAATATAAATGACGTTACCCTAAACAATTAAAATTATGGTATAATCGCAAAAAATATTAAATATGTCACAATGTTAATAACTTTGACCCATTTCTATTTTTTACTGTACCAAAAATTATTTATTTTGCTCACCTAATGTAAGTGTTGCATTTCCATTATTTAAATCTTGTCCAGCAATACCAACTAATGAAAACTTTAATTGACGACCCAACTCAACAGCATAGTTGCAATTTTCCAATTTTTCCATAAATGTTCGCAGTTTAGAAAATTTTCTACATTATAAACATATTGATATTTGAATTACTCATACTATATTATAATTGTACAAAAACAAAGGATGTCATTACACAATTTGTTTTCTCTCTGACATTTCACATCAAATTAACGTTCAGCAGAACGTAATTACTGAGAACTGTATCGTTAGCTTTAATATTAAGGTTGAATTAATCTATTATCAAAACTTAAGTTAATAACATAATTTGTATTTGTATATTGGTATTATTAAGATATTAAACATTTTCAGCGATATATTAGCACTTTTTGACTGTAATATTTTACAGTTTTACACTCATAACTTTCATCAAAATTGAAATATTATAAAAAAGCCAATAAACACAAAAAATGTGTTTAACTTTGAGTTAGATAATAGGTCAATTCACTCTAAAATAACAAGAACGGTTTAGTCCAATGCAAATTTGCCATGTTATGCATGATTCACAGAGAATAAACTTATTGTGCTAACTTCCTCTTATGTGAATTTGAAATGTATAACAATTTATTGGTTTAATTTTAAGATTTCAAGCGAAGTTCAAATTATAATTTTTTTACCTGTGTACTTTGGACCAATTAACAATTCCTGGTTTAATAATATCATACAATTGAAAAATTATGAGACCATCTGCCAAATCTGAATAAAGCCAATTAACATGAGGTGCAACACCCATAGAATTCATCCAATTTCTGTATGCTATAATCAAAAATTAGAGAATTCATTACACATACGAAAATGAAATAAAAAAACTAATCAACATATACCGGGTGATTTTGCTATCATTATAACCGTTTTACTCATCATTTCAAAAAGAATAAATGTTAAAAAAAAAATACTTTATTTCTAGTCTCTAAAAACAAAATTTAAAAAAATATATATACCTAGATTTTTAAATATTTTTATCCTTAACATTTTTGAAGTTTTTTACTTTTTTGAATGACAAGAACAACATACAGTTTTAATTTCACATTTCAAAGCAGAATATTTTTCTCAGTATTTAGATACATGAAAATCAAAATTAGGAAGAGTAGCTTATGAGTTATTAGTAGGGGCCGGAATTATATTCTTTTGCAGTCTATGCAGTCGGATGGGGGTTCGAAATCTTTACAAATCATGAAACAGGACCCAGGCGAGGACCCTGCAAAATGTTGGTCCACTACTCTATTCTTCTAAATTTTAAATACTTAAAACCCATAAAGTATCAGAATACTCGGAAAAATATTCTGCTTTTGAAGATGAAACTAAAACTGTGTGTTGTTATTCAAAAAAGTAAGAAACTTAGACAATTTATAAGGATAAAAATATAATTTTTTAATAAACCCGTTATTTTGTAACCACTTGAAACCGTTTAAAAAAATATTTTCAAAAAAATAATACTTTTTGAATAATAAGTGTCCTATGTTAAATGAATCACCTAGTATATAAACCTGAGTTTCAAATATAAATCTCATTAAAAAAATAAAAACTAACTTTTTTCTTCTCTTGTTTCTTCAATTGATTCTAATCTTGAAATTTCTCCTTCGGGTTTGTCTAATCCTGGATGATTGTTAAACAAATTAGCAACAAATGCAAGATTTAATTTGTATACACCATTCACGACATCAACGGGTGTAACAAAACTTCGACAACCTAACTTAGCTGCTTGCTGCAACATTATACCTGCTCTTTTGTTCAAATCCGATTCCTTTATAGACAATAAATGTAATTTAACTATCCAAAGATTTATATACTCGATGAAAATGTTGGTTAATTAATCAAAAATAAAACATAGTTAATAACTAGGGGTCTTACTTTTAGTGAATACAAACATAAGTGTACACGGGTATCGTGAACACGTATGATTAATATTTATAAAAAATGTGAATTAATAAATGCTAACACACTATCAGAATCATATTCACGTGAATTCGTTATTCTAAGAATAATTTTTAATTGATATTAACTGAGCATTTATATTATTTATATAAAAACATTTATTATTTTACAAAAAGAAATAATTGTTAACTAATGACTTTTAGAAGGTGGTCAGATATTATATTACTTGACCTAAGTAGTTATACTTTATGTTATTGATTATTAAATTAATCTAAATTATTAATATGAGTAAAATCATCTTTAACCTACGAATAAAAATAGAAAAATAAGTAAGTAAAGACGTAAATACGTGAGTAATATTATAAATTCACGGACAATTTTAAGTAATAGGTCTTAAAAATTAAACATTAATTTCACGTGAAAACGTGAAAAGCAAGTACCTACACATGAAATAAGGAGCACTATTAAAAACATACTTATAAAAACCAAAATATATATTTATTGAATAACATTTAAAAAATAAACTATCAATTACTAAAATCAATAAGAAATATTTCAATTATAATAATATTTGATTAGTCAAAGGTCAAAGCTAAAATAATAAAATACAACATTATTGTGTTCAATTTTAATTATTTTAAATATTGATCAATAAAAGAATATTATGTTTCTTACACACATTTACTTTTATTTATTCCTAGATCCTCAGGAAACAAAAATGTAAAAGTTATTCATAATTAGTAATTACCATTAACGCAGACATATCAACATCCGAATCAAGTGGTGCAATTTGCTTCATAAGGTATGTGTATATTTCTGAATCAGTTATATCATTTTGAAAATTATGGCATTGTCTGAAATTAGCAAAATATTTTACAATTATCTTTACTTAATAAAACTAAATATCATTTTATACCTACCTTGAGACTCCAGAACGATTCAAATGGTAGTTAACCCATCCAAGAAGTATAGCTTCTGGTGACAGTTTTATAAGCTCTTCAATTTTTTCTCCATCTTGTAACAATGTAGCTAACCCAGGACAGTTTTCAAGAGTAATTTGATTAAACAATCCTTTCTAAATAATTTAAATTAAATTATAAAATTAAATTAGGTTTTTTTAATTGTTTTACTGACAAAAATATATTTACTCTAATAATTTGCCAGAGTAAACCAAGGACTAAATGTGGTTTTCCTTTAGCAAGATCATGAGCGCCAATATTCACAATATTACATTGACTAGAAACTAGTGCTAGTGTTAAATTTTCTAATTTTTTGTAAACAGTAAGGTTGCTTTTATTTGTTTCTTTATTAATTGCCCTTTCGTCAATTGTATCAGGACAAGAATGATTAATAACTTTGCTAAAAAAAAGATTTTAAACAATTATGATATATTATGTATAATTATACATACAAAATTACCAACATAAATAATACAATAATTGTTGGTTTTAAGTTTAAAATCTGTTTACCAGAGCAATATTCCATCTATGACCTTTTCATACAAATTTTTCCCTTTACTTTCTATTGGAAGTAAATGCTTAAGGTCAGGATCATTACTCAAGCTAGTATTGATCCAATCAGAAAATGCAAGCTGTTCTTCTAAACGTACAGAATGTGTTGTTCCTTCATTTGATGCATCAGACATACCACCTAAAGTTTCTAAGTTTTCTTTTTTAGAAACAACTTGTTTAAATGAGCTAGCAACTTCTCCTGCTTTTAAGTCTGAACATAGCTAAAAAGTATATTATGTTAAATGTTTATAACTTTGAGTTTGTTTAGATGTTAGATAAGTATGTAAAATATTCAACCTTTTTAAATTCTGAAAATACAAGTTTTTCTTTTGTTTCAGTTCTTTTACCATCATAATCTTCAATAATTTTTCGAACTTTCCATGCAGGTAACTTGAAACCACATAAATCTAGGGCCTGTTGTAGTTCTGAAAGGTCAACAGTTCCATCTCCATTTTTATTAATCTAAAAAAAATAAATTCTTTTATTCAATACAAACTGTTTTTTATTTAATTATAAAATTAAACATATTTGAAAATAGTAGAGAAGTAATTAGATATTAAAAAAATGTTAACATATTTTATGTAGGTAATTGAAAAGTTTTGTATGGAATTTGAAATGTTATAGGTTAGGTTAGAGATCAAGAGCAGGGAAAAACAAAACAAACAATGAGAAAAAACATTAATTTTTACGCAAAATTGGATTTTGGTTGGCGTAAATCTAAAACAAATAACCGTAGATACATGGAAATTTCACTGAATATTTGTATTATATTATTTTTTTATACACGACAAAATATTTTGACTTGTTTTAAGCGGTTTACAGATATTTTCAAATTCCAATTGTTTTAGTTTTATTTTCTAAAAATGTGAATTAAATTTTATTTGTTCAAAAAGCTTGAATATTTAATACGAGATTTCTAATACATTGTTACAATGACAGATGAAAAATATTAAAAATACATATTCACAATTTTTTTTTTAAAGTATTTATAGTTCAAATTTCGACAAAATTTATAAAATTTAAAATTTAAAAATGATTTTGTAAATAAAAATTTATAAATTGTTCTTCTTTCATTACAAATGATTGAAAATTTAAAAGAAGATTCTACGTAAGTAGATTATTAATACATTTGACCCAGTAATAGGAAAGGTGACCGACGGTGAAATAATAACACTTCAATTTGGGGAAAATATATATATATATATAAGTTAATTTGAACAAATTCAGGATTTAAGTTGGTGCCGAGAAAGCCGAAGGCATAAAACTCGGTCAAAGTAAATTATAAAAATAATAATAAGAATGCATTTTTATAATAATAATGCATTTTACCAAATAAAATATAAACATTACTCACCACACGGCTCCGACGGAGCGGTTTACCGGCGGGAGGCAGGGGCGTAGCTAGGATTTTTTTTTTGGGTAGGCCCACTATAAAACTTTACTTGCCGACGGTAATGGGGACTTTTCCTGATTTTTTTTATTAGCTTACTATTATTTCAGTTTTCAATGATTATTCTTATAAATAAATGAATAATTAATTACTTAAAAATTAAAACAAATTGAACCAAAAAATAAGCATATAGTTTCAAAAGATTCAATTTTTATTTAAGTACCTAAATACTAATATTTTTACAAAATACAATTATAAATATTAATTTATATACTCGTAAACTTGTAACTTACAATAACTTCAAACTTGGCAAACTGTAAAATCAATCCCTTTGCCTCTGCAGCCTCTCGTTTTTTAGAACTTTCTTTAAATGTATTAAAAACTTTTAAAATACTACCAAAATGAGTTTTGAAAAATCGTATACTTTTATATTTTGAGACACCCATCTAGTAACACAGTGCTGTGGGATTTTGAAATTTGTTTCTTGAAAAAAGCATGATGACGAAGAGTAGATACTGATTGAAATGCAAAAAACAGCTTCTAATAAGCCTATTATTTCGCCTACTTCTTGAACATTTTGTGTAACATTAACAAGAACTAGATTTAGCCTGTGAGTATGGCAATGTATACATGGGCATGGATTTTTTGCTAAAGTTCTTATTTTTGTTTGAACACTTGAAAATTCTCCCGACATAACAACTGAAGCACCATCATATGATTGACTAACACATTTACCAATGTCTAAACCCGTGTTATTTAAAAATTATATCAACCCGTTACACAACGCTTGGGCATTTAATTAATTTAATTCAATGAATCCTAAATATCTTTCTTTTATTTTTGAATCGTATACATATCTTATACAAACGCTCATTTGTTCAATTTTCGATTCATCTCTAGCCTCATCAACTAAAAATGTTGCTCCCGAGATTAACTTCTTTTACTATTTTACGTAATGTAAGATTCGATGCAGCTTTAATTAAATCATTTTGTATATCAGATGACGTATATTTAATATTTTTTGGTAATAATTTAAAATTAGTTTTAAAATTTTCATTTTCTAATGAAAGTAATTTAATCATTTCTAAAAAATTACATTCGTTTACGTCATGACAAGGCCAATTTGGATTATCTTCGGTAGAATTGATTTTTTTATGTTCTCGTATTCCGATGTCTTGTCGAGAACAATACAAAATGCATCGTATTATACTTGTTAATGTTTCTCTATTATTTATAATTTGGTCCTTAACTTGTTGGTTAATTTGAGATGAAACTGAGCCGGTTTTTTTTCGTTGACAGCCATGAGTTGTATTTTATTACAACATTTTTGTGAGAACTAGTATTTTCATGTTTTTTTTGTCAGGTTACAAATATATTTCCAATCGGAATATCCACGATTAATTAAAGCATCTTTTTCAGTATGAGATTGAGAAACCGTTAGGTGAGGAGGAAAATGACGACAGTAATAACAAAAAACAGCATTTAGCGTAATTGAATATTCCAACCATGGATATTTACTATACCAACTGCTCTGAAAACATCGATGTTTTCCGGAAATAACTGTACGAGGAAAATTAATAACAGGTTGTACGGCACTTTCGTCACAAGTTGAACTTAAATCAAGAACGTTCAATTTTAAAAGTTCATCGGAATTTGTTTGTTTCGAATCTGGTTTTATTGATTCAACTACCGTAGTAGATGTACAAGGAAAATAAATTTTCGATGGATCCAAAACACTTGAAACATTTTCAGTGACATCATTTGATTTAAGTTTGTTAGGAATCAAAAACCGTTTCATATTATTTATTAAATGTACACTGTAACGACATCAACCATTCGGGATTGCGAATCGCTCAATACTAATAATTATAGGTAGATACTAGGTAAATGCTTAAAATGTTTATGAGTTTAATCGTGAAACTAAATTTCCAACAAAACTTTATCTCGAGAATTTTGTAAGCAACGATTTTATCGATTACCTATTTTTCAATATTATTTTTAAGTATCGTCTATCGATTAGTGCGATAGTCCTTATGACATTTTAATGATGTCGCCGTCTTGATACAGACAAATTATTATAGTGTTATAATAATATTATACATTTATACTGTTGTAAAAACGTGTATAAGTGTCTGAATATATTATTTTTAATATTATTGGTATTTTTCTAGAGAAAATCTGGATAGGCCTACCTACTGGCTACGCCCCTGGCGGGAGGACAACAATAATGTACCAGAATACATAAGTATAATAATAATAATATAATAGTATAGTAATAATAATATAATAGCATAGTAATAATAATACCCTAAAAGTACCGACCACGGTGAGAATAATAATAATGATGTACCAAAAACGTTACCAGTAAAATAATGTGTGTCCTGTGCCGCCCTTCGGTTAGGTACTTAACGCTTGCTACTCGCTCATGGTACCGGGAGCTGAGACGGGAAACAAGTTGGTGGTGGCTTTTGCTGATGTCGGTCAGTACTTTGCGATCTTGGGTGGCACGGAAAAACGATATGTGAGGGAGGGGGTCACATACGTACAGCTAACATGAGTGGCCGGTACTCTGAGCCGTGGGTACTAGGAGGGGGAGCGTGTGTGCGACTGCCGGAACGGTGGTGCAGTATTTGATCGGCGGAGACTGAGGCGCGCGGGATAGTATGCCTTATCTATCTCGTCACATGTCGCGCTCCTACGGCACCTTCTAGTACAATTATAAATTATAATAATATTGGTTTGCGTTGGACCTCACAGAAACCCCCCCATGAAAGTTCGCTACATCGGAGAGAGCTTTCATGGATGACGATGTTTGAACGCAAACTTAAATAATAATCAGTAATAATAATTGACGGGAATTTCATACGGAAGATGTGTTCGATCCGTTCTTATGATACCTGAGTGCTAACAATGACTTCAGCCTGCTGCAATGGTGAACTGATCGGTTCGTAGAACGGACGGAGGTGAATAATATTGTAAGTCCCAATAGTTCTGTTGGTGTTTGGATCTGCCAGAGTATATGCATTATCTTGACGACGGCTGGTGATCACGTAGGGCTCTTCGTATAGCAAGAAGAATTTCTGTATACATTTGTCGACGGAGGAACTTAGGCGATGCGTTTTCACCAACGCGCGGGTACCGATGACAAATGATAGGGGTACGCCCTGCTTGTCATGGCGGTGTTTTCTTCTTTCGGAATGTGTGAGCTGGATCTCTCGGGCCATGGTCAGTTTAGTTCTCTGTGCTAGAGGAAGACGAAGAGGAAACGAAACGACATTTGCGAATGGGTTATATTGTTTGACGGAAAGAAAAAGCTCTTGTGGGGTGTGGCCTGTTGACTCATGGACTGTGTTGTTTAACACCCATTCAATGTACGATACGTACCGTGGCCACTCTGTATGGTTTTCGTGGCAGTACGCCCGGAACATGCGTCCGAGTTCTCTCATTACTCTCTCAGCTAGATTGGACTGGGGATGGTACACAGACGTCATTGTTGGCGGTACACCGAGGGGCGAGGGCTAACAACCAATTCTGCCACACGTTGCTCCGGAACTGTACACCATGATCGGATACGAGGCATCGGGGTTTACCGTATGTGGATATATAATCATCAATCATACGATTGGTTACCGCGACAGCGGTGGCCTTCTTCACTGGGTATAGACGGACAAATCGGGAGAAGTTATCTAGTACGGCAAAAATATATCGGACTTGGTTCCAACCCGGAGGGAGAGGGCCATATAGATCGACTAATACTCGCCCGAGTGGGACATCGGCCAGAACAGATCGCATTTCCCTTTCTATACGGACTGTAGACGCTTTAGTCTTCTGACACAACACACAACTTCGGACTACTTCTCGGATACGTGACTGAAAGCTTTTGAAAAAACAGAAATCACGTATGGCGAGTATGCACTTCTTTGGTCCGACATAGCCAAAATGACGATGCACCTGAGTGATCAGTTCGTCTACCCTGTTGATGGGGATGTAAACCAGCCATTGATCAGTAGACTTGTGTCGTCGATAAAACAGTACCCCCTCTACTAAGCTATAGTGTTCGAGATACGGGGTCTGCTGACTCTGGGGGTCTTTTAGCAACTGTTGAAGTCTATCGAGGTTAGGGTCCTCCCTTCTGGGACAAGCAAATTGATTTGAAAGACGATATTTGACGTTCAAACTCGGCTTGAACCTTTTTTTTACGTGATTGTTAAAACACATGGACAACTGGATATCACCTTCTCCGCCTCCTCTCGTCCGGCAGAACTTCTGGATAGAGCATCAATAACATTATCTGAGCCGGGGATGTGTTTTACTTGTAGATTGAACTCTTGAAGGTGTAACGCCAATCGAGTTAATCGAGCGTTTCGCAGGTGACATTGGAATAAAAAAGTTAAGGCTTGATGATCAGTCAGGACAGTGACTGGGTATCCTAGGATGAATACCCGAAACTTCTCACAAGCAAAGACTATAGATAACAATTCCAATTCTGTTATGGAGTAATTACGCTCAGCGGTGTTTAACGTGCGGCTAGCAAAAGATATGGTACGTCGGTCTCCTTTTGGAGAGATTTGAAACAGCTCAGCACCGAGTCCAACTTTACTCGCATCAGTCTGAAGGTAAAACCTCTGGTCGAAATGTGGGTGTGACAGATATTGTTCTGTGAATGATTCATGGACCGCATTAAATAGCTTCAGCTCTTCATACCCAAAACGCCAAGTACAATCTTTTTAGATGAGTTCAATAAGCGGGCTTATAATTGAGGCATGGTGACACGAAAATTTTCGATAGAAATTACAAAAACCTATAAATAATTGTAGCTCTTTTTTATTCCGAGGTTGGGGAAACTCACGAATAGCTTGAAGCTTTAACGGATCCATAGACATTTCAAGTGGAGTCAAAATGTGTCCGAGGAACTTGATCTTTTGTCGGAGAAACTCACACTTAGACAATTTCAATGTCATTCCTGACATGGATATTCTCTTAAACAAAGCGGCGAGGCGTACAAGATGATCGTCAAACGAGATGGATGAAATTAAAACGTCGTCGACATATATGTGCAGATAGCCTTGGTTGTTATCTGTCCCATTGATTTTAATGTTTAGCACAGCCTCTAATGCTTTGCCGAATGCTGTATTCGAAATGTTTAGACCAAAAGGTACGACGCAGAACTGATAAGTCCACCCTTCAAAAACAAACGCTGTGAATTTACGTACTGTGGGATGTAACGGCACTTGCCAATATCCGGCACTAAAATCCAGACTGGAGAAAATTCTTTTCTCCCCGAACCGAGCTAAAAGTTGGTCAAGTGGAGGGGACGTATCGCGCATCGGTAAAATTAACCGATTCACGCGTCGGGCATCGAGACATAAACGAACTGATCCATCCGCTTTCGCTACACATACAATCGGGTTGCAGTAAGGGGAGGAACATCGTTCGACAACCCCCCATGAAAGCATTCGTTGGAGTTCCTTTTCAACAGCAGGTCTACGGGAGAATGGTATTGGGTATGGTTTCACTTTGAAAGGTACATCTTCTGATACTTCAAAACAGCAACTGTATAATTTGTTTAGCTCAGGTCGATCATCAAAAATGCTATGATATTGGTCCAGTAGACTTATGAGTTTTGATCGTTCCTTATCCGGTACTTCGTGGAAATTTACTATACACTCGGGCCATAGTTTTGCAAGTGGATCGGTAACTGGTTGTGTATGATCGACACAGTCCAATGGGTCACACGGAACGGATGTCAGCGTAGAGACTTGCTTTACGAAAGAAATGTCAGATATGCAGTGTTCCATTGCAGTAGGCATAAGTCGGTCTAGTAAATGATGTACGATGATCTGGGTTGTCTGGGTAGATGTGATATCTCCGATCTCTGGTCGGAATGGCGAAACGGTGTTCCATTTCGGGAACTCGACCTGGTGGGTTACATAATTCAAAACGACACCGTATTGGATAAGCCAGTCATCGCCGAGAATCATTTCAGTGGACAGATTGGGAATAACCAGAAAAATCCCTGGAGCTTCATGTCCAAACACACTTAGTGGTACATACACTTGCCGGGTGATCTTCTTACTTCGACCTTGGATGGCGGTGGAAATAGTGACCCCCGTTACGGGAAGCGTAGACAGTTTCGATGCGGTGTTAGTTTGACTCTTCAGGGTCGCGAAAAATTGTTTGGAGACCGCAGATATGGACGCACCAGAATCCAACAGTGCAGACGTACTTATTCCGAAAATTTCGACGTGAAGCTCAGGACGTTTGACAGTGCGTTCAGGAAATTTAATGGGAGACGAAAATGGTTGGTTGCAGACAGATGGGTTTTGGCTCTCGTCACGTGCTGCAATCACTGGCGAGAAGCTTCCTCGTTTCCCGACACATTTAATTGATGAATGGGCGGGGCGGCGGTAGTAGCAGACTGATTCCTCGGTGGCTACCCTCAATTGTACCCTCCGCGATAGCCTTGTCGGTTGTCCTGTGCCCTCCGTTTGTTTTGTTGATTGGGTTGAATATTGTTGTGATGTGGTCGGTGATCATCCTGACGTGGCTCGCAGAACGATGTGGACTCTTCGAATTCAGTCAAAACAGCTAACAATTCGTTTGTATCACGTGGTCCACGTCCTCGTAGGGCCATACTAAGGGGAATCGGATAGTGTTGTATTATTGTCGAAACCAAATCAATTGGGTCAATGGATGGTGACAGATACTTTGCCCCGGCAATCCATTGCATGGCGTGCGTTGCGAGACCATCGTATCTCGTGTATTGAAATGGCCGAAACGCCTTGTTGCGAGTCTTACGTTGAGTCGCATCGGACCAAAAACGTTGACGGAATAATATTCGGAAATCATCGTAGCTCGGAGGGGTGGGGATTAGAGAACATCGTCCTCCAGCGATATTATACGGTTGGTGTTGCGTCCGATAGTTTCGTTCAGTTTAACCGTTTGATGTTCAGAACGGGCCATGTCATCTTCTAATTTTGTGGTTCGTGTATCAATTGACTGCCACCTCTCCAAACATTCATCCCACCGCGCAGTCATATCCTCCCTCATGGCCCGGATTCCGGCTTCATTGGACCGTTGACTTGCCAGTAACTGCTTAAACATATTCTGAATCGTTTGATGGGGGGGGGGGGGGGCTCGGCTTGGATGTGGATTGACTAGAGATCATCTTTACAGTCTCAGTGGTTCCAGTATCAATAGACGTTGTGACAACAGGAGGCATGTTGGATCCGGACGGGGTTAAAATTTCTGGTTGGAGAATTTGATCGATTAATCGGACTGGTGGCTTGGTGTTTCTTTTCCCGGCACTGTCCATCCACGAACAGGTCAACCAATATAGATGCTACGACTGATGAGATTCCAAAAAAAAAACAGAAAACCCACAACGAGACGTTCGAAACGTTACAGAAAACGGTCAACAAATTATATTGAGGACAAAAAAAAACAATATTAATACGACTGCCGAACAGCGAGAAAAATAAATAAATAAGTATCTAATTGTCTTACGACAAAAGATTAATTAAGAAAAAAACAATATGTAAAACGAGAATGAGTATCCTAGGACAAATATGTCGATAGCAAAATAAGTCAGGAAATAAATCTATCAATGAAAAAGATCACCGGTAACGCCGGGACGACACATGAACAACACACTAGTTTGTTTGGTAATAAAATTTTGAAAATCACCGTGGCGCGGGATATATTAGAATGTATGTGCATAATTCAAATGAATAGTATAATAAAAAATAATAACTAAAGAGTACGAAAATAACTCAATACTACACGAATAATAGTTGTACTCATACAGTACTAGGAGAATACAAAAATAATTATTCGTGTTGAACGACAACAAACAGAGTCGTTAGTACGGAATAATACGAAAACGCGACAATCGTCGAGACTGAAACCACAACTCGATAACCATTAATAAAATAAAATGGATATAGTGTTAGGTACCACGCCAAGTAATCATTTTACGCTCCTACTAAGTAGGCACAAATACTCCTGACGACCCCCATACGTGCACGGGACGTACAAACGACGGCACCGGTGTGCGACAACCTACATTGTGGGTGACGATAATCACCGCGGGCTACAACGTATGGCAAATTTATAACTAACCGTCGGTGTGTGTACGGGCCTAACATGGATCATTAATTTTTGGTCAGTCTACCAACCGGGACTCGACTACGTATAAAGTACAAAAAAATCATTGTTGCAAAAATAAAACATTAATAAAAAACTAAATTGCACGCGCGTGGATCTATACGTGGACGGAAAAATTGTCGTCAGACAGTATACCAGGCGAACAAAACAAAATCTGATTGGCTGACTGATGGGCTATATGAGCATGATCAGGAATAAACTAAATAAATATGCAATACGATAATAATGATGATGTACGTAGAACGTTGATACTATCAGAATTTACTAAACAAAATAATATGGGGAACGACCGAACAGCTGTGGTGGAACGATACGCACCCAAAAATAGAACATTAATATTATACAGATAGTCAGCGGCGCGGCGGTAGACCGATAAAAATAAAGTGCTACTGGTTATGTAAGTGAACCAGGTAAAATGGGATGAGATATATATATACAGGCACACGTCGACGTGTACAGATAAGCACTTTACATTACGCCCCATCTCCGCCGATCAAACTTGCACCATGATGACGAGACACCTCCTGTCGATGGTGAACACCTGGATAGCAGTTTCGCGGCTTTAGCAAAGCACGGGGCAAAGCACGGCATAAAGCGGAGATCGTGAACTATATACCTATACATATTACAAATATATAGCCTTGTATTATAAATCGTGACGGATTTTCGTCTTATGGCTCGTGTGTCGCGGCCTTGAAAATTTACTCCCAGCGCGCGTATAGAAGATTCACTTCAATAATGTACAAATCGAAATAGTCAAAATTTATCATTCATGAATATCAAACAATAATAATTGTAGGTACCTATAAAATATTTATAAATAATAAGTAATAACTAATGAGTACTTAGTAAGTAGGGGCTTCAAGGGCTCGTATATATTGATGTCTTTATAACGTGGGAGTTTAAATAAACATGGTACATTGTTACCCCTACGTATATTATTATTAATTAGTACCTAATTAGTTAATACGACATTATTAGTTTTTATCTATAAAAATAAATACGACATTTTTCGTAAATGTATCTTTTTTTCTAATAGTATTATATTTTACGAACTTATAACTACTTGTATAAATAATATTTGGATAATATGAAAATTCAAAATTAACTTAATTGGGATTATTAAAAAAAAATATAAGTTGATTTTAAGTTAACGTAGATACAAATGAGTTAGGTTAAAGTTAAGTTAATTAAAACAACCAACTAGTAAGTTAAATTAATAAGTTAAAAATATCTTAACTTTTAACTTATTAACTCGTTAATTCCCATTCTTGCCTTTTAGGATAGTTAAAATGCTTAGATTTTCTTCAACAGTATCTTTTCTAATAGGAAAATGAATCTAGATTGGATTTTGAAGGGGTAAAAGTAAAAATTCCCCAGTAGTTTTCAAAAGCAGCATCAAAAACAAAAGAAAAATTAAGGAAAAATGGTTATTGACAAAATCGATTTTGGTTTTTGGTGTAACTCAAAAACAAATGACCGTAGACACAGAAACTTTCAATGAATATTAGCATTTTTTATACACGATAAGCTTTTCAAAATATTTTTAGCATTTTTGACTTGTTTTGAGCGGTTTACGGACATTTTCAGTTTCCAATTTTTTTAGGTTTTTTCTCTATAAATATCAATGAAATTGTATTCGTTGGGTCAAAAAGTTAGAAAATTTAGTACAAGACTTCTAATATATTGTTACAATGACAGTGAAAAATATTAAAAATACCTTGTCACAATTTTTTTTGATAAGCATTTAAAGTTCAGATTTTGACAAAAAACGTAAAAATCATGTGCAAATTATTTTGAGTTAGAAATTCATAAAAATTTAACTATTTAAATATAAGATTTAAAATGTAATACAAGCATCCTTATAAGTTTATCTACCTTTATCAACAAAAAAATATCTTTAAAATGTTACAATGCAGTTGAAAAATATTAAAAATACATAAGTACAAATTTTTTTTATAAGCATTTAAAGTTCGAATTTTGACAAAATTTATCAAATTTAAAATTTCATAATTATTTTGTAGTTAAAAATGTATAAAATGTTCAACTTTTTTAGTTATAAAAGGATTGAAAATTTAAAACAAGATTCCACGTAAATAGGTTGTATATTATAAATTACTTTATTCATCTTAATATCATCAAATATACTTAGTAATATCACAGTGGCGCCGAAGTCCATGTTTATGTATGGCAGCTGCCATACATATAAACATTTAGCTGGGGGGTGGGTTCATAGGAAAATAAAATTATGAAAATTAATAGGAATAGGATCCCAAATTATTAAGTAATATTGCCCATCGAGAGTAATAACAATATTAATATTGATCTTAGATCATTTGTAAAATGGTAGATAATATATATATATCAAAATAAATATATAGACATGAAGTTAATAACTTTTACTCTGTAAAGAAAATATGCAAGGTTTATTGATGTTAATAAATATGATAACATTTTAAATTATTTAGTATTTTATTTCTTAAATTGAGTTAAATCTATAAGAATTAAGTCAGTGTTTCTTTTTTATTCTTAAATAAAGATGAAGAGATACAGTGATTTTTAGGATTTAGCTGGTTATATGGGTTACACAACTACACCAGTTATGGGTAAATGAGTACAAATCACTGACTGTTCAACATTGAATTTACTTGTATATGCCTTTTAAATTTAAAATTACCAGGCAATTGTTTGGACTATTAATATCTATTATGATCGAGGGGATTATACCAGTTGGCCACTTTCTTATATATCAAGGCTCTCTAATAAATTCTAATAGATTCTATTAGTGTTTAAGCCAGGTCTTGTATTTGAAAAAAATTCTGTTTTATGTTATTTACAATTAAAACGTTACACAATGTTTGCGTTTATTTTAATTCTGAATTAAAACATTATCCAAGTTTTGCGTTTATCTTTATATTGAATTAAAACGTTATCTAAGTTTTGTGATTATTGTTATTTAGAACTAAAACGTTATACAAGTTTTGCGTTTATAGTTATTTAAAATTGTGTAAATACCTATTAAATTTAAAAATAATAACTAATGTGGGTAATGGCCCAGATACGGAATATAATATAATCGATTTTTAGATTGTTTGCATGAAATAAATGTTTCTACAAAACCAATAGACCTTTTAAATAAATAGATTTAAAAATATTTCGTTTTGCGTTATGTTTTGTTTAATGGTTTATAATATAGTTTGTTATATATTTTTTTTATCGCTTTCTGTTAAAATTACGTTTACAAATTACAATCGTTTTTCGTCAAACATAACGTTATGATAACGTTTGTAAGTCCTGGATTAAGCTGAAATTGACATATTATTATCAAATTTAAAGGTTAGACATTTAAAACAATGTAAATCTTTAAAATGCTTATAATTTGCTTTATAATTAAATATCAAAAATAAACCTATTGTGGGGCCCTGGGTTTTTACCTTTAAATTTGATTAAAGGTCGATTCGCTCTAATATTGAAAATAACAGTAAAACGGACTCATCTAAACGTAAAATTTGGTATGTTACCTATGTGTTAGTAAGACGGAGATAACACATATGGGAGATAATGTCATCTTAAGTTATTCAATAACATAATGTAACAAATATTGTCTGTGGTCCAAACGCAACATAGCAAATTTGTGTTTAGTATAACCAATCCTTCCTGGGTAAATTTTATTTTGAGTTTTATTTTATTATTTTATAATTTTATGTTATATGAATCAAAAGTTGTCCTTGTAATCCATTTTTTAGAGTACCTACAAAAATTGCATTTTGAATTGAAATTGGAGCCCTAGCCATAACTCATTTTTATAGATAAATATTTTATATTTATCTAATAAATTTAATTATTAACTACTTATTACAAATTTGGTGTTGATGTATTATTAAATGACTCATACGAAAGGAAGATAACATTTCATTATTTTATCTGTACAGTGAACACGTAAATTAAAAAATATAAATAATTATTCTAAATAGAACTTTATTTTATTTTATCAGTTATAGTCTATACACTATACAGTTAAGATATGAATACCCCTCCATCCTGAGTAATGTAATTTGAAACAAAATTAATTTATAATTACACGTAATTATAAAGTAGTTACAATCAGTTTGATAACTTATCATAAATTGGACATTTCAGATCATAAAATATTAATAATCACATTCATGTCAACTCTAGCATCACAATATTTGAATGTGAATATTTGTGGTTGCATATATTTTATACTAAATGGTAATAGTAATATAATATAAAATCTGAAATGTATTTTGTCAATTTAGTATATGTTTGACACTCGTCTTGTCGTCTTTGACCTTAAACGTGTATTTGGCGTTCGCGAGTTTAAGTGTAAGTTTGACAAAGCTTGCTCAGGTCAGAAAACTTTTCGAGATAACACGCCAGCCGATTCACCAGAACAATACTATAAACGTACTATTTTTTTTCCATTATTGGATCATTTTATTCTTCAACTAGAAGAAAGTTTTCCCAAACATCATCGTGTAATGTCCACTTTACAATCATTAATTCCTAAGTACATAACTCAAAATACTGCATATTTAAACAAATTTACGGAATGTGCACTGTTTTACAAACCATTATTACCTCATTTTGATACCGAGATTAAAATCTGGCAAACACAGTGGCAAAATGTATCTGATGATGATCATCCAAAATGTTCATTAACTACTTTAAGTCAAATGTCTAGCGATTTCTATCAGAATATAAAGTGTCTTTTAACAATATAAGCTACTTTGCCTGTAACGACTGTTACTGCAGAGCGTTCATTTTCAACATTGCGGAGACTGAAAACCTATTTAAGAAATAGTATTGGACAAGACCGACTGACAGGATTAGCGTTCATGAATATTTATAGAAATTATGACATTGATATTGGCGAAGTCATCAACATATTTGCAAGACTACCTCGAAAATTAGAGTTTATATTATAAAAATACATATTTTTAAAGATTATTTAAATTTTTTTTTTAATAATGACGTTTTTATGAGAAATAAATAGTACTCTAATTGAAATTATGTAAACTTCTTGTTAGGTTAGATTATATACGAAAATGTATATTATGTATTTATCATGTACAAAAATGTACAACCTAACACCCCCCCCCCTCCCTATATTTTTTTGTGTACGCGCTGGTACCATTCAAATGTTGAAATCTTAAGCCTCCACGGGGAAGACGTCGGCAGGTATGACAACAAGTGACAAAGATAATCTATCGCTTGGGTACCATATCGTTGGGAGAAAAGCCAGTAAGGCACAACACAAATACCTTATACCTAATATTAAATAAAATATAATGTACGACATTCGAGTAGGTAGGTACAGGCAGCGTCGTCGTTTGTAAGTTACCTTGGAAAATTGTTCCTTGAGCTCGTCGTCAGCCGCAACGACGTCAGCGCTGCCGTTGAGTGCCTTGACGTAGTTAGAGACCTTAGACATTTTTCAGGACTAACAGATCACGCGATGGCGGGTGGAAGGTGTCTAACACGAATTGCTGCGGTCGAAACTAGAAAGCGACTGATCATTTCTGCAACAACGATGATGGTGACGCGGCGCCGACGGTTTACGACGAGAGCCCGAACGGCATAAGGATTTTCGATATTGGTACTTATAACGTCGAACGGCAAAAACGAAACTGTTGTTGACGGTCTGTAGTTCTGTACTCTGTAGTAAGCAAGTGACGACGAGGCGGGAATGAGGCACCCCTCCGTACTGCTGACGAGGACTAACGTGTGACGACTGACGAGTGACGACGTGTTCTGGGCGCGGAGTGTTCACGGAGCAGAGTAGTCATAGGTGGAGGCGGAAGATTCACCGCCGCTGTGTGGACTGCGCACACTAAACTGACGATAAAGCGATGTTTGTGTTGAGATGGTTTGTCGTCTTTGTCTATCGCATGCGTGATACCTATAATATTATACGAATTTATTCTGCTAGAACGACGACGTGTTCTATTTCCAACACGCCGATGACCGATCGATCAGGGGTCGGCAACCTTTTTACCTACACGGGCCATAATTTGTTTCAGTTTTTTATGGAGGGCCGCATACAAAATTAAAATATTAAAAATATAATTTTAACATATAATACTAATATATTTACAGATAGCAACATACATATTATGAGTTCAACATTGCGGTTGTCCTTATTAACTAATTTTTAATTAAATACATTAGTAGAGAAAATTTAGAAGTTTAAAAATAATTATTAATTAATTCTTGAATGCATTTTAGTATACAAATATTAAGTTACTAGTGTGATTTTTGAGGTTTAATTTTTCCTGCCAATTCGTTTATATCCGCTTTTATATTGGATGTTGATATCCTTAAAACGGCATTCAAGTGTTCATCGCTTAACCGTGAACAATATTTATTTTTTCGAAATTTAAGTATTGAGAATGTCTGCTCACAAATATATGTGCTACCGAAAGCAGTAATCATTTTTTTAGCAAAACTTTTGATGCCTTTAAAATCTATTTCAGAAATACTTAAATAAAATATTTTTAGGTCATTACTTTCTTTAAAAGCATTTTAAGAATATCGTTGTTTTACAATTCTATGACTTCCATCTGTAAATTAGATTCAACATCGTCAATGTCGAGTTTACCAAAAAAATTATACTATAATATCATATTAGGTACCTACCAATCATATTTTCGTCAGCAAGTTGAAGCTGGGAAAATAATTTTAAAATAAATTTCAAAGGTCAACCACATATTCTACTTGATTATTATATCATTTATCAAAACAATATTTTATCTCTATTAGAAATATTTAGTAAAAGACAAATTATTAACATAAATTATTGAAGGTTGCCATCCCTTGAAGGCTGTGTAAATCTGTGCGTATTAAGTGATCATTAGTGTGAGTGACTGAGTGTAAATAAATAGCGAAGCGCACCCGTACGTACACGCACATGTCAGTAACACGGCATTTTACACGCTATTTATTATTACAAATGTGAATTTGTGTGAAACACTGAAACTTAGTTTTGTATTTCCAATAATATAGCTTACTGAGTGACATTACAGTATGAACACTTATTATACAAATTGAAGAGAAGAAGTTTATCTAGGCTTGTATAGGAGTCGATTTTCGATTTTTTATTTTCAAAGTTCAATACCTATTTAACTCTAAAAACTTGTGATATTTTACTTTTTCAATTTAAATTATGGAGTTTAGTAATTAAAATATTTAAAATTGACTTTTGAACAGGAATAAATTAACTTTTCTTCTACAATATTGATAATGGGTGTATTTACTCTCAAACCGCTCAATATACCATATTATTGGAAATACGAAAGTACATTTTCATAGAATTTTTCAATGCTATTCATACCCCTTAATAGAATACCACACACGCACTCCGGTTTTCTCTGTCTTATAGTACGCACATAATGCATGGACGGAAATGAAAACCTGGTACTATTATTGCCTATTGGTGGAGGGTTAAGTAATATTTATATGTATCTACACATGGACAAAAAAACTGCTTTAAAATAACAGTTACAAGTTTATAACAAATAACATTACAAAAATTCTGAAGTTTTTGAGGTTTTTAGTTTTTTGGATGACAGTAAACCTACATTTTTTATTTTAATCCCGGAGCAGAATATTTTTCTGTTCATTTCAGTGTAAATATAGAAAATGAGGAAGTCGTTTTGTTGTATAATGGTAGATTTTTAGTTACTCATTGTGCTCACCGTATTGTACAATGGATGTGCTTAAATTGAATTAAATGATTTAAACTAGGAAACTGCATGGCATCCTATATTTCTAAAGATATACATTAATTGTTTATATAAGGTTCATTTAGAATTTAGAAATCTGATGGCGTGGTATACCTAAATGGCTTAAAATTTATTAAAATATTTTGAATATTTTATCGTTTATGGAAAATAATAAAGTACGTAAAAACGTAATGGTGAAAAGTTTCAAATTCCTATAGGCTACAATATTAAGGCTACTATATTAAGATTTTTTATAATTACAAAATAATAACTAAAATTGTTATTTTCGTTTACATATTATCTAATTTATAAGAGGGTCACTGGGTGGATTTTACCCTTAGGTCATGAAGCTTAACTCAAATAACAACAATTAAACTTATTTTACGAAAATTGAATAAATTAATCTATGCATGTTTAAATATACATATATATAAAGTATACCTACACAAGTACACAGTACCTACATAATATAGGGTTTTAAAGTATACAACTTATAAGGAAATTTGTATTATAAATGTTAAGCTTTTTGACCAATCATACAACTTTTTATTAATATTTATAGAAAAAAATCAAAAACTGCAAAATGCTTACAAATACTTTAAAATTAGTCGAAATATTTTAAAAATATTGTGTATAGAAAATGATAAGTTAAGTAATACAGTGGAATGTTTCAAGTTTCTATAGTTAATACCTTTTAATATTGACAATAGGCTAAAATGTTTTATTAGAAATGGTTACTACACTTTTGAATTAGTTTTATGTACATGTCATGTGTGTGTATTTTTTATATTTTTATTTCTGAAAACACATTTTATTGTACCTAGAAAAAACGTTTTAAACTCTAATTACGTGGGAGGTTTTTGGTAGAAAATTGTAACTAGTTAGTACTTTGACGCCTCAAAAGTTTATTTTTCTGACGTTTTATGAAAATGATTAACTATAGAGATATTCAATTTTCACCAATATCTCCATTCACTAGACATGATGATAGGTATAATGTCAAATTATTTTGTCTCTTTTTGTGCTGGTTTTTGGATATTAATTGTCATTTTTGACGTTTTAGTTTTTTCGTATATATAATCAAACATAATTTTATTCTTGAGTAAAAAGCATTATCATTTAATACATGATGTATACATAATTTTTATTAATTAGTCATTACAGCAAATGAACAATTAAAAATATTATATAGTCACAATTTGTTTAAATTTTTTAAAATTTGTTATAATCGAAAAAAATTGCAAATTATTTGAGGTATAGTTAAAAATTCATAACAATTTACTGGAAAAAAAAGTTTGGGCATAAAGCCACGTTTATGTTCTAGAGTCGTTTGAAAACCAAATGTTAAGAAAATGAAATATTTGTTCTTAACATTTATCGATCAACAATTTTATTTATTTTATTGTGATTTGAAAAGTATTAATAGTATAGAATTGGAAACGTTTTGCGATCACGTATATTATTATTTTTTTTATAAGTATAGGTTTTTATAAGTAATACCGAACTATGATTTGGTTAAGGGGTACGACACTGGGACCGTGTGAGGAACTTATTTGTATTCCCTATCGATCCTTATTATCTTAAATTTATTTATTAATTGTCGACAGCTGCGATGTAAAAGTATATATAGTATAATACAAAAAAAAAAAATCAATAAAAAGTACCCACCTAAGTGCCAATCTTTAGTATCGTTTTTCCAGGCAAATCATTGAAATTTTTATTTAAATTACAATTGCGTTAGGTACCTAAAATTATTTTTATCATATTATATTATTTTTTCATTAATTAAGTAGTGCGTTACAAATAATGTTACTTTTTTTTATCATTGTATAAACAGTTATAATTTTCTTTGAACGATATTCAATTCATATGATTCAATTATTATGTATATATTTTACAATCATAAACCTAGAGATAATAGACCTATTATGTACAAATGTGCAATCAGTAAGTCATTAATCATAATTAATTTTAATTAAATTTTATTTTTAAACCGAACTTTTTTCTATCTGCTGATAGAGTGATTACTTTTATTCCTGAATTGTTATCGGAATCGAAAATAAATATAATTGATTTTTAATTTTTCTGAAATATCCCAACGACATGTCTTTGTAATACATTCAAAACTATTATTTTAATAACGTAGAAAACAACGCGTTAGTGCGTTATTTCATAGAAATTACTTTAAAAAAGTAATTTTGTTACAGTTGCGTTGCTTTAAGTAAAATGTAATAAAATTACTGCTGTGTTACTGACAAAAGTAATTACGTTACAGTAATTTGTAATTTGCGTTACGTTACTACCCAACACTGGGCATTAAATACATGCCTACATGTTTCGTATTTGTTATGACGTATGACTTATTATTAGGGAGCGGATGTTTATGCTCCAAAAAATTTTAAAATATGCATGCAATTAAGCTCTAAAAAGTATAAAAATATGCTTAGAATTTATTTATATATGCATCAATAAAATGTTTATTTAAAACTTATTTTGTTAATTAAAAATTTAAAAAATATAGGTATAAAATAATTATTATTAAAATTAAAACTTTAAAAAGAACTGTTGGTTGTTTATTCATCTGAAAATAATATACATGGGTAGATATTAGAAACCAAGTACTAACTATGCAAAAAGAAATATTTGTCCTGGTTCATTTATCTCTAATGTCCCGATAATGACATTGGCAGTACACCGCCAGTCATTTAATCAATGCTTATCCAAAATCTATCATTGTTTATTTAGTCACGGATTTTCTGAATTGTTTTATTATAAATTTCATCCACATAATTTTTTCTTAATGTGGATTCGTCTGGAATATCATGCTTTACAAATTTGCTTAAAAATTCACGAAAGGCTTTATTGTTAATTTTTTCAATGGGATATTCGTACGTAAAAGCGCAGAACACATTTCCTCATAAAAAGGTAATTTTTTTGTAATATTTGAAACAAGTTTCCGCCGCCGGCGGTACATTTTGAACTATTAATTACGCGTGTTGAGTCCGTTATATATTAGTATATTACGAAAAACCTCAAATATGCACTAAAAGCATCGGACAAATATGCAAAAATATGCAAAATTAAATTGGTAAATTTGAATTCTTTATGTGATGAAACAAATTTCTATCTTACTCCGTATTAATTTAGATGTTATTAAAATAATAAATGCATAAACATCCGCTCCCTACTTACTATATTTTACTATTGGAAACATGACGATTTAGGTGGCTATTATAACCGTCATCGGGGAATTCGTATTCCGGAAGTAGGTAGCCCATGATAAATTTATAATAATATTATATATCTACACATTATATTGATATTACCTATAGAATGACGACATTTTGAATGAATATGAAAAAATTACCAACAGTTCCCGGTGAATGTCAATATTCACAATTGAGTATTGGTGAATGTTTACATTCACAATATTGAGTTTTGATGAATGTTAGAAATTTTTCGTTAGCATTGGAGTATAGACGTTCAATAATTGGTGTGTGGTATATCGTGCCATACGTAAAGACTGTGAATATTTATAGACATGATATTGTTCACATAATAGGTGAAGGGCATATTATATGTTTGAGTGGAAACAAGGGCTTGAAACCGATTTTGAATACTGGTTAAAACCGTTAAAAACCAAAATCAATACCAAAACCAAAAACAAAATCGAAAAAAAACCACAACCGATATTAAAATCGGAAAAATTCAAAACCGGTGTTGAAAACCAAAAACGAAATCAGAAAAAATAAATTCCGATATCCAAAACCGAAATCAAAATCGGAAAAAATAAATACTGATGTCCAAAACCGTAATCGAAATCGGAAAATATATTTTCGGTTTTAAGCCCTGGTCATTTTAATAATATAATAATATTGTAAGATTTGAAAACCGAAACCGAAAACAAAATCGAAACAAACTAATACCGGTAATCAAAACCAGTATTCAAAATCAAAAATGAAATCAGAAAAAATAAATACCAATATCCGAAATCGAAATAAAAATCGAAAAAAATAAATACTGATAACCGAAACCGAAATCGAAATCGGAAAATAATATTTACGGTTTCAAGCCCTGGTAGAAGAAACGTATACTAATGTTATACCTATAGTGCGTATTATTTAATCGAACGATGTTTAACGAACTATATAATATTATCAGAGATGCATTTAACGTTACGGTATCTGTCTGTCTGCCTGTACCCACTATATCTATATGGATATCTCTCTCTCTCTCTCTCACACGAAGCTATTTTTGAGCTTGTGTGTTCAACGTCAAAGGAAAGAAAAAGGATTATATATCGTGGACTCATCTGTCGATGTCGAGTTGATTTCGTCGATGTGCAAACGTGTAAAGATACTGACCAATCCGTTTCCTTAAGGAAAGCTTCGATTCCAATGTCTCAAACAGATGGACAGTTGTATTTGAGATGCAATTGTAAGGCAAACTGTGTATCGAAGAAGTGTAGTTGTAGATCCCAGGCATTTCATGTAATTCAAAATGTCATAATAGTTTATCTTGTTGCAACAAATAATTTTTATGATATAAAATAAAATAATTTATGGTTAATTATTAACTCTTTGAGTGATGAATTAATTTGTAAAAATTATTTTATCATTAGGTGTTATCATCTTTTTTTACAAAATGTCAACATTCACCAGTGAATGTCTACTTCTAAGAAAAAATTGACATTCACCTTAACATATACACATTACCCACGTAGCGTGTGTGTCTCGTTCACCCGTCTGTTTTTGGTTGTTCGTCCATTATATGTAGGCTATCTATTATATTATTACTACAGTTTATAATAATATATTATACGCATTACATTAAACAATTTATAGGTACATCCCGGTATTGGGAAAATATGGCCTCGCACGTTTTACGAGTGTTTTTTGTATAATTTAAAAACGTGCCTGTAATATTGCAGTAGGCACACATATTATGGAAAGCATCTTGAAGAGTTTCGCATTCTTTCGTCTGGTCATTTTTCGATATTATGACGATTTTTTTATGGCGACAATTCTCGAAACATATACGTGCATTGCATATGGTATATATTATTATGTCTATTGTAAACCACTGTGTGACGGGGAGTATAAGACCATTCCCCCGAGGGTTGTTACACCTTTATCCATTTTTCTCGAGGGCGGCTACTTCACGCCTTAATAACGCGGTCGCGTCCCTCCGACGGGTTACGTCGGGGCGCCCTGGCGCCAGGCCGGCGTTCCCCCGCCGGCTACTTTCGTATGAGGTAGATCGTTGCTCTCGCTGATCCGCGTCGGCGAGCGCTGGATTCGACCCAGTCAAATTCCTCCCCTTCTACTAAAGCGCTACTCCCGACAGCCCCCGGGAGGCCATCCACATGTGTCGCAAACGCGCGGCCGGCGAGCGCGAGCACGCGAGGTACACGCGCGCGTTGGTCGGACGCACGCCACATAGCTTGACGGGCACTGATACCGTTCGGGCGTTAGCAATGTCGGGTTTTCAGTGGGGCTGTCCTCGTTAGGTTAGGTTAGGGATGAGATTGAAGGATCCATTATCCAGATTACTCACAACGACTCTTTTCCCACTAGCATCGGCACCGGGACAGTTCTTACTCTGTCGCGGTGCGACCTTTTTTGAGTGATACGGTTTTCTTTTGCCGGGTGCCGTGTCCGTACCGAATGCTCGGGTTTGAGTGCTTGTCGGTGGGTGCCCCCCAGCCAGACTTCCACCTTGCACGTATTCGCACACGAGTTGGTCGGGCCCGTGTGCTCTCAGTCAGGTTCGTGCTAGAAGCGCCAGCGCGCCCACGGAGGTCCGCGTGTGCTTCGCCCGCCGTGAGCTGGCGCCTCTCGCCCAATCCCACTGGTTTGTCACAGGTGGTATGGTACCCCCACTCAGGTAGTTTGTTCCCGTGCGGAAAAGGAAAGTGCCCTCATCAAAATCTGACAATTCTACAAAATTTGAGAGTTATTCCCGTAGTCATTTTTTCGATATAATACACCCTATCAATTCACCTATCGCTCTTACCACTCTTACGGTGTCGTTCTGTGGTATTAACGAGGTCTTGGAGTCTCGACCTCGGTGTGTGATATTATTACTAGGGATCAGGGTTACCTTATGTGAAGTAAAGTACTCAACGTATATATATATGCATCTATTATTAAACTTGAATGTATTATTATATTATTATTTATTAGGTAATACTTATTAACTATAACTCAGGGTTACCAATCGGGCCATGGTGTGTCGTGAGTGCCGATATCTAATGTGGGTTGAGCTGGTCGTCCGCATGTCCTCTTTAGGTCGTTGTCAGTTCTCGACTTTCACTATCGACCTCTAGGATTCTTCGTCTCTTCATTCTTGACCATCAAACTATCAACCGCCGCTGCCGATTATAGACTATCGACTACCTCACTGTAGACTCTGTCATAACTATCTACCGCCAGGAGTAATGTACGATGTCGATGACGATAATCGTTACACGGATGTCTATCAAGTTCAAGTCATTTGACGAACTTCTCTCAAAATTAGAAAGTGGAATAAAAGTATCAAATAGTGGTCGTCCATCAATTTCACCTACAGAACGATTATGTGTGACATTAAGGTACGTTTATATTGTTAACATTTTAGCTATATGTCTGTTGTCTATATAAATAATTAAAATTCAATAGTTTTGTACTTAAATTAAATTAAATTAAATAATTACGATAGTAAATACCTACTTAATACTTATATAACAAATGCTTTAAAAGTGCAACCCTTAACCCTAAGTGTCTATTTTCAATTTCTATAGGGAAATAAATAGCTGTAATGTTAGTCAAATTTATTAAAACTATGATTTTATAATTATCCAGACTAAAAATATAGTGTTATGTACTATATACACTTTGGTACTCTTTTTATTATAATTTATAGTTATTTGTACAATGTCTATAGTCATTTAAACATAGGTATTTAGATAGTACCCTGTACTTTTTAATTTAGTTATTTGGAAAACATTAACTATAGTAATTTATTTTATTTAACTACAAAATTTCAGTATTTTTTTCCCGTGTACAGTAAATGCCCAAGGAAATGTTACAAATAAGGTAATTTAATTGATTTCCTAAGTATAATAATTTGTTATAACTATACCATTTTATATACTATACTTTATCATTTTGCCAATACATTTTACTAAAAAAAAACCATAGAATACATAAATGTGTTTAAAAAAACAATATAACTTTTTTAAATATATATAAATATATATAAATAAAAATACAACTTTTACTTCTTTATACATAGTAAAATGTTTTTAATGAAAAATAGCAAAAAAAAAATACCTAATAATAGGACAAAACAAATAAATGTGTAAATAAATATCATATACAAATGCTTTTAATATACACATTACACAAGTATTCAAGAATGGTTTAAAAAAATAATATAACTTTTAAATATATGTATATAATAAAAAATAAAAACACAACTTTTACTTTTTTATGGACATTAATAGTTTTTTGTTTGCCACTGATCTAATTTTTGCATCCCTTACACTTTTCCACCTTTGTTGGAATTAATTAACTATATGAAGGCAAAAAAAAGGTAATAATATACTATATAAATAAAATAAACAAAAATAACAACTGTTGTAATTTTTATTTTATTTTATTGAATACATTTTTGTAGGTACTTATTTATATATTAATACACAAATTAGAAACTCGCTCTACTGTATAGTGGGGGTGGAGTTTATTTATTTTATATCTTATTTTACGCATGAATTAAAAAAATGTTTACTATCGTAAAAATGTTTTAATTGACTTTCGCTCGAATTTTTTTATAATTATTGTAAGCAAAACTTGTGGACTATCTTTAGTTAAATTTTAAATTTGAATTTTCAAATTACTATCGGCATTTATATTCAAAAAAAGGTGGGTAAGCGGGTGTCAGTCTGCTGTATAGTAGGTTACAAGTGGGTAACTGTAATGGATGGTGTTAAATTTGAATTCAATAATATAATATCATTGTATAAGAAAAACGATTCTAAGCGAAAACGGTCAATCAGCCTATATGATATTACCAAGTATATTTGATGATATTATTGTGAATAAAGTTATTTATATATAACCTATTTACGTGGAGGCTTGTTTTGAATTTTCAATCCTTAGCTATAAAGTTAAACATTTTATAAATTTTTAACTACAAAATAATTATTAAATATGAAATTTGAAAAATTTTGTCAAAATTTGAACTTTAAACGCTTACTAAAAAAAGTTGTGCTTATGCATTTTTAATATTTTTTAACAGCTATTGTAACATTATATCAGGAGCCTTGCATTAAATTTTCATTTTTTTTTACCCAACAAATAAAATTTTAATGATATTAATCAAAAAAAAAAAATAAAAAAAATTTAAAACTGACAATGTCCGTAAACAGCTCAAAAAGAGTCAAATTATTTTCAAAAATTTATCGTGTATAGAAAATACTAATATAAACATTCAGTGAAATTTTCAAGTATTTACAGTCGTACGTTTTTTCCTACTACAACATAAGAAAAATATGAATTTCAAATGCTCATAAAAATTTTCTTTGAATTTTTTGTAGACATTTTTTTTTGTTTGTAACTTATGGATAATCTTGTATTACATTTTCAAATCTTAGATTTAAAAAGAAAAATTTTATGAATTCTCAACTTAAAATAATTTGCTAATTTTCGTGATTTTTCCTTATTTTGTCAAGATTTGAACTTTAAATGCTTATAAATAAAATCTGTAACAAAGGATTTTTAAAAAACTTATAAAATTGGAAAGTGAAAATGTTCATAAATAATTCAAAACAAATCAAAAAATGTTTAAGTACCAACTAGATTCACTTTCCCATCAGAAAAGATACTGTTGAAGAAAGTCTTATTATTTTTACTGTCCTAAAAGGTGATGACGGACGCAACAAAAAAAAAAACACACACACATTGTAAAATCAATACATTCATATCGTTCACTCAGAATCTAAAAAATACAAAAAAAACTAGAATATTTCAAATGCCTATATAAATAGCAAAAAAAAATTAACGAAAAATTTAAAAAAATTGTAGGTATGTTTTAGTCCTGTAGAATTTTGTTTACTGATATTTGAAGAAACATTTACGGAGAACCTTGCACCAAATTTTCAAACCTTAGGTATAAATACTTAAAGCTTTATGAATTTTCAACTACAAACTCATTTCAAATGTTTTCAATTTTAAAAATTTGAACTTTCTACGCTTATAAAAAAAAATTGTGACCTACGACTTGATTTTTTTTAATGGTGATATACACCTTATGATGACCCTTATCAAGATGACGCCGCCAATAATAATATATACGTTCAATTGTAAGCAACTTACTGTGGTCCTGTGTACCGTCATACGGTATCTATTATCACGTATTGTATATTGTATAACGCTGTTGTCTTTGGCGTAACTAGGATTGAATAGTTACAGGGGCTAGAGTCCTAGAAAACCAAAGTGTTGAAATACACCGTGGAGGGCAAAGCCCCCCCCCCCCCCACAACCCCCTAATCAGTGTAACTGAAATTTAATAGTCACAAAAACTTTGCTAAAATCAAGTATCTATACTTCAAACACTCACAACAATTTAATTCGACTTTCTTGTAGACATTTTTGTTGATAAAGGAAGACAAACTTATGAGTGATGAGCAATCTTGTATTAAGTTTTCAAATCTTAGATTTAAAAAAAACAATTTTTACGAATTTATAATTTAAAATAATTCCCACGTTTTCGTCATTTTTACGTATTGCGTCAAAATACGAACTTTAAATGCTTATAAAAAAGTGACTTATGTATTTTTAATATTTTTCAACTGCTATTGTAACATTATAATAGGAGCCTTGTATTATGTTTTTAACTAACAACATTTTATTGATATTTATAGAAAAAATTGAACATTTTGAAAATTGTATCGTGTAAGGAAAATGCAAATACAATGCTAAGGTAAAACATTCAGTGAAAATGTCATGTACTTCATTCTACGGCTATTATCGATTTTGCGTAAAAATTACCGTTTTTCCTTAATTTATTTTAGTTTTTTCCAGTGCTTTTGAAAACTACTGAGAATTTTTACTTTTGATCACACAGTACATGCAACCAGTGGCGCCGAACGCGTACTTTTATGGAGCGATTCGCCCCAGTATTTTATTAGGTGAGTGGTGGGTGTCAGGTGAATGGGTCTTGTGTGGATGGGTGTCAGGGTGTATACATTGAAAGTATTGACACTTTAGTTTGTAAATCTTAGAGGTAATTAGTATACCAATAGGTATAATGTGTCTATTAGTAACTACTAACTAGTTGTTCTATGTAAGTATTAATAATTGATCAGAACGTAACAGGTTAAATAGCGAGCGGCTTTGTGATAGTTGAATCATGTAGGTGATGGTGGTAAGTAATTTTAAACTTTGCCCCACCAAATGAAATACAAGTCGGCGCCACTGCATGCAACCATTATAACTATATTATAAGAATAGGTAGGTACGCCAATAAGGGTACCTATTTAAATATAATATTATAATGATGGGCCATAGCCCATAGGGGCGTTATATAAGCTTGAAGCTAATATGCAATAAGCAGATAAGCTATACACAACACGCACATTTCTTCCACGAAAACTATGACCAATATTACGATTAATTAGTACTTGGTACATCCACGTATATTATATTATATTTTATATTATTATAATTTATAATATAATAATCATTACCTATTAATTAGCCTTTTTAGCCCAACAAATACAATTTTATTAATATTATATATTGATATAATTAAAATTTGAAATTGTCCGTAAATAGCTCAAAATAAATCAAACATTTTTCAAATTTTTTGGTGTATAGTCATAGGGTTTTAATATTTCATGAAATATTTCGTTTCCATGCAAAATAAAAATAAATTGTTTATTATATCTAAAAGTTTATAGTCGTCAACTTCCAAGTGAACATTTTTAAAAGTTGGTTTAGTGTATGTAACAAAAAAAATATGCAACATATTTACATATAATTTATGAGTTGTTTAACAAATCTATAATATAATTGCATATTATATTCACAATGTATAGACATAAATCACTCTTAATAGTTGTGAATAGTGACCTTTTACAATATACAAAATATAATCTAAGTAGGTATTAAATAAAAGAGCATTTTCACATCACTCAGCCATAATACACACATATATACGACTTTTGTACATTTTATAACTACTGAAAATACACTATTATTTAATTCACTGTTGAAATTGACTTCAACTTAATGGTTTAAATAATTCAAGCTTTTGGGTCGCTGATGATCCGCATACAACAACATTTTAAAACTCATATAAAAAATGTTTTTACTCTCAAAATAATGCCAGGAATATTTTAATTATAAAATAAATATTATAATTTGTTATATGAAGAGCATGCACTTACTTACACAATTTATATCTAGATCCACCCCTGCTATAATAGGTAATAAATAATTAAAAACATATTTACTATGAATAATAATATGTTCACTTTTTATTACACATTATAATTTAATGTAAGTATCTCATTTTTTTTAAATAATATAAATAAAGCAATAACAAAATATTTGATTTTATGAAAATTGCTTTGACAATTTACAATATTTATTTCGATCCACGGGTGACGACTGACGACTGACAACAGAATAACTGTAAATGACAAAATAATATCGAAAAACGACGGCTGTTTCGGCCGGGCTGTATAATAAATTGTTTAGGTATTAGCTGGATAACGGATAACGAATCGAGTAATCGACAGACTTCAATACGATTTCCTAGACTTGACTCAAGTCACTCGATGTTATACAGCTCTAAATATAGAGTCCGTTTCCATGATATTTCTGTTCCAGAATAATTATTATATTTTTATATCTATAATACTAATATCGCAGACGCCGCGCGTATACGGGCAAACGCTGCACGTAAAAATATAATTAATCTATAATCTACCTATATAAGCGTGTCGGTCATTTTTCTAGTTATTAAATTAATTTTATTTTAAAGTGATTTAATTTTACTAGAACTTTGTTTTATCAAAAGCTAAAATTGTATTCTATAATAATGGTGATCTGTTTTTTTGCTTCGCCACATTTTTTGAAGGGCCATCCATCCCTCTAGACCCGTGGCACCTGTCCGTCGTGCCTCCCCATCGGTACGGCCACTGGACGCTCAGGGCCATGCTCTGCTATTACTATTATTTCGACGAATACGACGAATCGCGACTACTACTACAGTACTGCTATTATTATTATTCGATGAATACGCTACGGCCAATATACGGCCAATATACGGCCAATATACAATTATTATTATTGATATATTATACGCACTGTTACTATACGTTTAAACAATTTATTGTTATTAAAGTATAATATTAAATGCGCTTTCATTCTAATGAAATATTTAACAAATATTCGTTGTTTAGTAGTTACCTAACTAATATTATATATTATTATCATTTTAATAAATATTTTTAATTAATCACGGTTCTTACCTCAGTGTAACACCTAATCGATGTTAGATTGTTAAAGCTGTATAAATAGTCATTCTAAAGTATTGATAAAATTCGACAAGCTCTTTGTATAACAATGTGACGAATTCGCCTTCAAAAGTGCGTTTCTGCCAAGCTGGATGTACCCAAACATTCCTTGTTCGACTTTTTATTTTTAATTCTTCTTCTTCATTGTAAACACGTCATTGTAAAATCAATACATTGCTACGTACGGGACGCCTCTACTCCGCTCCTACACATAGTTAGAATATACGAATATCTAATGTACTAGGATAACACACAAATGGATGATGTCAGCGTAGTGCACAAGACCCTGGGAGAGCAATATTATAATTGTTAGCAACATATTCAGCATCCGCCAACGGCCAGATGATAGAACCCGAGGTATGTGACGACGACTGTACTAAAGAGCCAACTAACCAAATTGACGAAACAGAAAAAACTAACGAAAGAATGATGCATATACTCGGTTCACAAACTACAGTAGTAAAAACGTCAATAAAAAGTATAGACTGTGCCGCCACCGAGATAAAGAAATATTATACGGAACTAAGAGACACGCAGGAATTACTCAAGAACAAAATTAAAGAGCTAGCCAATAACACACACACAATAGAAACCTTAAACTTATCAAACAGAGTACATAACATTTTTACAGCACTGTTAAGTCAGTTCGCTTTCGAAAGGAGCGTTTAAATACAGGAATGCACCGCTCATAGTGCGCATGCGCAATATGGTATCGTCCGCATAACTATAGTAACTGATAACTCAGTGATAACTGATAATGTGATATTATACCTATTGAACTTAAATAAAATTATTAATATTGCAATTTGCGAATTTAGTATATTTTAAGTTTTAACTGAGTTATACTGATACAATTTGGTACATTTAGTCTATGGTAGGTACAACATTTTTTAATAATATAGAAATATAATAGTTTTAGTCAATAGTAATATTTGTAAAAAGATATAATATATCGTAAAGTACAAAAAAGTTTTACACTAACTAATATAAATGGAATTTTAGTATATCATATTCAGAAATTCCCACCTATTACGTTTTTATTATCTTACTTCAATCAATGTGTTGGAAATAGAACATGTCTAAATACTCTAAATTCCTATGTCATAAGCGTGTTACTGTGTCAGGTAAAATGTGTTTTACCAGTGACCTTAAATAAAATAGCATCATAAAGATAGCTAAAACCTGTTTGGGTAAGAATTGGTAAGTTTTGAATACCACACCATAATATCGTATTTATTCAAAATTTTAGTTTGCCGCTTAAATCACTGATAATCAATAATCAACATGTTATCTAATATCTATGTTATGCAGACGATACCATATTGCGCATGCGCACTATGAGCGGTGCATTCCTGTATTTAAACGCTCCTCTTTCGAAACCAGTTCATTAAGCGTGATTATCACAGCCGCAAGGGGGGGGGGGGGGGGGTAATCCACTCGATCCTACTCACGCCGCGCGAACTCGCAAAACATTTAACACAAATTAAACTAAAATGACTAATAAATTTAAATTTACCTATGGAAACCAACCCAAGCGAAATATATGAATTAACAAAAATTATAAAAATGGCCGTATTTTATAGTGGAAACCAAATCGTATTTTTAATAAGAATTCCATTAATTACAGAATTAGAATTAACTTTATATAAAATTTTACCTATACCACATCATGTCACAACAAGAAAAAATGGATCTATAGATAACAAACATAGTATTATCTTAAAACCAGAATACCAATACGTAGGCATTACTAAAAACCGTAGACAATACACAACGTTCACAATTACTTCACTGCACAGAAACAGAAATATTTACAATTCGTCCAGAATTTCAACCTATACAATACAAATTAAAAAATCAGCCTTGCGAAATTTCATTATTTAAAAATCCGGATTAATTACCACAAACAGGAATAATAGTATTAACGAAAAATATATTTCATAAATTAAAATACGCTAACACATGGATTATCACAACAAACAACGAAACACTAACAATAGCATGCCAAAAAGTTAAAGAACCATATATAGTAAAATTAAAAAGACAAGGGTTGATCAGGTTAAATCAGGATTGCAGAGCATACGCGGAAAACATAATATTGAACCCTACGAGGGATATGAAATCAAAGTATTACATTAATTTCATACCGAAAATAGAGGTAGGTAAACTGTCCATACACATTCCAAGCACGATAGGAGATATAAGCTTCCCGAACAGAAAAATAAAACATGACTCACATAAATTGGACGATGTACACCAAATTGCTCACTCATTAGACGAAGTACAGAATAAGTAGACAAAGATAGTATAAAAAAAAAAAGAAGAAAATATTTCTACTAATAATACGAGCGTACTTGTTTTATGGAACAGGCACTCAGACAGAACAATTTTGAAAAGATTAAGAATCGATAGCTACCCAATAATTAATATCACATGCTATGACAAATATTTTAACCAAAATTTTACATTAATTTCAGAGAAATTACATTCGAAGGAAATAATTTTTGAAATAGATATAGGGCATGTGCAAAAGATAAGACGGTTATTAAATTTAGAAGAAACGCATAGATTCATTTGTTCCAAAACGCATACGATCACGACCCAAAAGCAGATGTCAAATTAACCAAATGTATCTCCGACTATGCCGTAAGAAAACAGGGGTATGGCACGTTAATAAAACATTTCTAAAACAAAAATAGATTTTCGCGGCATGTGAACTAATTTAATATTATTATTTTTGCATATACATATAAAGTCTAGGTCATCAGAAAAAAAAAAGAAATCGCACGCGAAGTAGACAGGGCGACCAAAACGATATAGTCAACTTGATTATAAAAATACAGCCCACCGCTCGTAATGTATCAGTTCAGAGGTAGATTGTATATTTGTATTTTAAGTAGACGAACATCTGCAACGAGAATTAATACCAGCTGAAATGCGAGAGACACCTTTGTGAACTTTGGAAACTTTAAAAAGTTACGAAGGGTGTGTCTGGTAGTTCAAATGGAACTAAGAATCGTAATATAAAGAAAAAAAACAAAACAAATTAAATCGCTTAAATTAGGCTACATGACGTGACAACTTTATTTTCATATAAGTTGTCCCCTCGTTTAGTCTACGTTTAATTGAATAAAAATCAGTGCGTAAGAAATAGGTAGATATAATGATAATCGAACAGTATCGAAAATACGATAACACTAATTCAGGGGTATTAAATATGGTATATAATATATAAAAGGGGGAATAGAATTACAATACATTTTATTTAGTAAATCTTTGTAACTAATAAATTAAAATAAGTAATTTAAAATAATGAACCCCTAGAGACCTACTCAACACTTAACGCATACCTTTTAAGGAAATCAATTCAAATTAATTTATTTTAAGCTCAGGTGCCTCTAATGTGAAGCTCCTTCATGCCATTCATTGTCTTTTTTTTTTAATCTTATGCTATACCTTTTACTTATTGTGCCTCCTAGTACAGATTGTAAATATTCATTTAAATAAACGTTTTAAAAAAAAAAAAAAAAAAGAATAATGAACCGACTTTAGGTCAACAATATTTAACAAGGAACTAACTAATCATTATTTTATATAATTTATGACACCTTATTACGAGTGAAATAAGTGTAAACTTAATAATAATAATTATTAAAACATTGTCGTATTACGACAACCAACTAACAAAAAAATATATGTAATAAGTTTTCTTTTGTATTAAGTAAATTAATAATTAACCAACATAATTAACAAAAAAATATATATATATTGTAAATTGTTGCGATGTTCTAATGTAACAAATGTAAACACTGTATCTATTAAAAACTAAAAAAAATTGAAACTGAAAATGTCCGTAAACATTTCGAAACTGATCAAAATTTTTTGAAATTTTTTTCGTTTATAAAAAATGCTAATATAAACAACCAGTGATAGTTGCATTTAACAACGGTCATTTGTTTTAAAGTTACACCAAAAACTAAAATCGATTTTGTCGAAAACGGATTTTGCGTAAACGGTAGAGTACGATTGAGAACGTTGTACCCTTTTGATAACACGATTGAGAACGATTGTGGCAGATCAAAGAAACAATATTTTGTACCTTATAATCAAATGATTGAGAACGATTTTTAGAGCGACGTTGCCGTTCAGTACCGTCTTGAAATAAAATGTTCGATATTTAAAAAAATAGTTTACCTGTGGATTTCAGTATAATATTGTAAGTACAGGGGCCTCGAATTCCCGTTGTTGTTTATCTTAATGTTTAGTAATAAAGATAATAAATACGATATCGTGGTTTACGTATCTGCAGATAGTTTACGTATGCGCCAAATTCAGTTGTTTGGTGGACAGAGCGGTAACAACGTAATAATATAGTGTAATATTAATTATGATGGAAAACTTCAAAATTATAACGTCTGAACACGGAAAAGATCTTGCAGTATTAAATAATGATAAATATCCATTTGTAAGACAACGCAAAGATGGTTTAATGAAATGGAAATGTTCCAATAACAACTGTAGTGCCAGCTTATTAACAAAAATGGATAAAACTTTTCATTCGTCAAACGGTGAACACGTGAATCATGTAAGTAATAATAATCAAAAAATTGAAAGACAGATTTTAAGAGAAAATTCTAAGCGAAAAGCTGAAGATAATTTATCTACAAGACCTTTAAAAATTATTAGAACTGAGTTACTAAATAGTGATTTACCAAATATTACGCACAATGATATTACATCAGTGCGAAAGGCAATTTATGACAAGAAGAGAAAACAATACCCAATTTACCCTACTAATTTAAATGAAGCTATATCACAATTAAATAATATTCAAAATAACGATTTATGTTTATTTAAAAGTGATCAATTTGTTTTTGTTCCCGAAACCAATAACTTCGTTTGTATAACAACAAGCCAAAATTTAAATTTTATGTCGAAACAAACCGAATTATTCGGAGATGGTACTTATAATTTTGCACCAACATTTTTTTTACGGTTATATACATTACACACATATGTAAACGGTTTTCACAATTTCACGTGCCTATTGCTTATTTTTTTTTACCGAACAAAACAAAACAAATTTACATTAAAATGTGGAAGTATCTCTTGCAAATATGTCCAGCTCTTAACGTTCAAAAGCTGAATTTGGACTTCGAAATCGGTGCTCACGAAGTAGTCAAAGAAAATTTCCAAATGTGATTATTGAAACTTGCCGTTTTCATATAGCCCAAGCTTGGTGGAGAAAAAAATAATATCTGTATATTTTATTTCTATTTTGTATTTTTAATTACTGCAGCAATGTCGCATAAAAGTTGGTAGGTAAAAACGTTCTCAATCTTGATATTAAAAAAGGTACCGTTCTTAATCGTGTTCTACCCTGCGTAAGAATCCCCGGTTTTCCTTAATTTTTTTTTTAAATTAATATTTAAATTAATAAATAACACATCTAGACATCTAGTACCTACAATCTTGCAATCTACATTCTATAAATACAGTTACTATAAAATATTCCAAAGTATAATTCTGTATTATTCACATACAAACAATTACATACACAACCCACTCCACTCACCTCTAATTAAAGGTGTAGTGGGCGCACACCTCTACTCTAGGATAGCCACCACTATAATATAAGTTATAACTTTTATACAAATATTTCCTAAAATACATAACTATTCATTCATAGTTGATCTTAGATAACTTTTCAACCTTTTTAAGGTTGAAAAGGAGCTCTCTGGAGTGGCTGTAGACAGGGCCGTAGCTAGGCACTGGCAAGAGGGCATTTGCCAGGGGCGCAATTATACGAAAGGCGCAATTTCATCGAGTGACAATCTCAACTGAAATATGATAATTTACAAAAAAAAAAAAATCCACCGTTTATTTTTAACGTTATCGCAATACGTTTCTCGTCGCGAATTCGCATAATATTGGAAACTATGCTAGGGTATTTATTTATATCACTGCCCCTCCGACCATACCTAAACATGCAATATGTATTTATATGCTATATGCGTTGACGTATTTTGTATTCACTATTCATACCATACGGTCGTCGGTCAATAACAATATTTTTATTAGAACTAAAAACGATATAATATGTTATACTGTTATCTGTAATATGTTTACGAATTACGAAACGAACATTTTGTCATTTTCACTTGTTTTTTCAATCAAATAAGAAGTGAAGAAGTGAAGAATTGAAGAATACAACATTAATCATCATTTTATCACACGTACATTTTTTTTAAGACAACTGAGTATGTAAGTATATAAATTCTACTCGTTCACTATTATATAGTAGGTATATTTTTATGTTATAGTAGGTAAAAGCCAGTGGCGGTTTTGGCATGTAATTTTACATGAGGAGGTAAAATATTAAATAGTAAATACACTATTACTCTAACACAGGAACAAAATATGTTAATGTATTTTTTAAAGTTTAAAACAAGTTCTGTACAAAAAAATAATATTCAATATTGTTGTTTATTAAACTTAAATTCTAAAGCATTTTATGTCTAAAATAAATAAATATAAATATTTAAATTAAAATTAAAAATTAAATTATGCGATTAAAATTTTTAATTTAAAAATAGTACAAAATACCAACATAAATAACCAAATATTTTTTATTTTCGTAAAAATTACAAGTGAGGTGGTGCCTCACTTGCCTCACCACCAAAACCGCCACTGGTAAAAGCCAATTAATTGAATTGGTTAGCCATTATGATACCGTATTGCTTGATCACATAAAAAGTATTAATAGTTGTTCCAGTAAAAATAAACTTAGTTATTTTTCTCCAACAATACAAAATGAATTAATTGTACTTTTAGGGAAAAAAGTAAAAAACGAAGCATTAGATAGAATTAAGAGAGCAAAATACTTTTCTATACTTTTTGATTGTACGCCCGACGTATCTCATAAAGAACAGTTAACAGAAATAATTCGATACGTACGTATTATTGATAAAGAAGTTACAATTGAAGAGACTTTTATTGACTTTATAGCTACACAGGAAATAAAGGGTATTAGGTTAGCTGGTGAAATAACAAAAAAACTGTTTGATGATGGATTAAATATTAATGATTGTAGAGGCCAAGGTTTCGATAATGGTTCTAATATGGCTGGAATTTATAATGGTGTGCAAGCTCATATTTTACAAAAAAATAGATTGGCCGTGTTCGTTCCGTGTTCTGCACATAGTCTGAATTTGGTTGGCGTACACGCAGCAGATACATCTCCAACCATCACTACAGCCTGTAGAAACTGGCCATGTACAAAACTAGAAAATATTTGAATTAAAAAATGAACTCAGTATTTTTCAACCATTTTTGGTACCAAACTGATAACAAAAAATCACGATATTTATTGAAAATGTTGATAACTGAAGCTTCGAAAATTTTCTACAAAATCCTTTGTATCGTATGATAAAATTTGTTTTTCTTAATCATGTAGAAACACACCATTAAACATGTACGAGACACGAGTAAATGGTGGGGGGGAGCCCCCTCCCTATAAATACGCCACTGGTACGTATATACAAAATTTTTTAAATACCTACTTACTAAAAAATACATTTTTCTATTCTTTCTTATTTCATAGGTACTAGTTTTTGTATTGGTTTAGGGAATTACAGGTTTGCTAAAGTAAAGTAAAGTCAATTAAATTGTTTAATCAAAAACTATTTATTTGTAGGTATATATTTTGAATTTTTTTTACTTCAAATGATTATAAAAAAACCGTGCTTAATAGGTTAGGTTAGGTTAGGTAGGTACAGTGGCTGTTTTGGGAGGAGCCTCACTTGTAATTTCAGAAATTAAAAAATATTTGTTTACTTTTTATTGGTACCTACTATTATGAATTTTATTCGTTTACTTTAATTTAAAATATTTAATATATTATACATATATTAGATGCATTAGATAAACAACATTTTGGGATATTTAGTTTATTTTTGTACAGAACTTACGCGAAACGCGAGTAAGTGTGTGCGTCGCTGTATAACGTCGCTATAATAGCTATTATAGCCCTTGCTGTTTTTAACTCTTTCCAGCACAGCCCACACAGGGGACCGATAAATGTTTATACTTATACTGCAAAGATGCATTTTTTTAGAAAAAAATTGATTTAAGTATAAAAACCAAATATTGTTTTGGTAAGAAGTACGACTTTGGTGTTGAAAAAATTTAAAAAAAAAAAAAAAATAGAGGTTGGATGGCGCAATTCTGGCCTAATTCATGGTGTAATTCTCACGATGCAGCAAGTGATAGATTTATTTTGATAGGTATAATATATGGTATATAAACTATCAATAAAATAGAAATTATATTTTATTTTATGATTAGATCTGTAATAATTATACATATTGTTGAGTTTAGGAGTATGTTTGTAGATCGATCTGGATAAAAATGCCTACACTGCTTTTAGTAATAAGTAACATTTACTAAACGCATGACGTACACATAAGTAATATTATAATGTAGGAAGTACCTACAGTATGCTAAGAGTCGGCCTTATATACAAGTGACCTATTGACCTAAGTCTCACTCCACTGTTTAACAATATCAGATTCGCTAATAATTATATCGCATGATATGGTGTGATTTTTCACATTATTAAATAATATTCAACACATATATTACATAACTTGTATGTTGTATTTATGTAAGTATTTACAAAATTCTAAAAAAAAATAAATGTTTTGCCATGAAAATTTGTTTTTTTAATTTGTAGTATACAATTTTTTTTAAATTAAGTCAAAATCTCATTACTAAATTGCTCACCAAATATAATGAATATTACATAAACAAATAGTTATTTTTATGGTCTATGGGTGGTTTGACGAAATCTGAAATAATAAAAGTAAAAAATGTGGGAAAGTGGGTGTCACTGTGCTGTACAGTAGATTACAAGTGACCCACTATAATGGATGGATGGTGTTAAATTTGAATTCATTGATATAATATCATCGTGTAAGTAAAACGATTCTGAGCGAAGACGGTCCTAAGAAGACCTATGATATTACTAAGTATATTTGATTGTATTATTGTGAATTAAGTAATTTATAGGTACATGACCTTTTTACGTGAAACCTTGTTTTAAAATTTCAATCCCTAGCTATAAAAGTTGAATATTTCATACATTTTAACAACAAAATAATTATTAAATTTCAAATTAGATATCATTTAAAAAAAAATTGGTTCTTTAAACGCCTATAAATAAAAATTGTTTTAATGAATTTTTAATATTTTTCAACTGCTATTGTAACTGGAGCCTCGTATTACATTTTCACACTTTTTTACCCACGTTTTTTTATAGCATTTATAATAAATGTAAATTAAAAATGCTCATAACTCACTTAAAAAATAAGGAAGCATGTATTACATTTTTAAATGTAATGAAAATTTTTTTTTTATGAATTTCTAACTCAAGATGATTCGCACATTTTCGTGATTTGTACCTACGTGTTTTGTCAAGATTTAAATTTTAAATGCTTATAATATAAAATTGTGACTACGTCATTGTAACAATATAGTAAGAGCCTTGTATTATATTTTCAACCTTTTTAACCTAACAAATAAAATTTTATTGACATTCATAGAAAAAAAACTAAAAAGATTGAAAATTGACAATGTCCGTAAAAAGCTCAAAAAGTCAAAATATTTTCAAAATTGTATGGTGTATAGAAAATGAAAATAATTGGAAACTGAAAATGTCTATAAACAGTTCATAACATTTTGAAAATTCTATCATGTATAGAGAATACGAATATAAACAACCAGTGAAAATGCCATTTATATACGTTCATTTGTTTTAGAGTTACACCAAAAACCAAAATCGATTTTGTCGAAAACCTTATCCATATCGAAGAAATAAAAATAACACTGCAAAGTAAATGTTCTCTAATTTATAGTGAGGAAATTTGGTTGCTTATCTTGGACTACATCCTGAGTGGTGCTGATTCATAGCAAAACAGTTTTTGCTATGTTTTACACTTGTAAGATGGAGACAACACATGCGGATGTAGCGTCATGTTAACAATCATAGAAACTATACAAAAACCTATACAAATTAAAAATTATTGCAAAACAGTTTACCATAGTATAAAGGGATGGAGGGGCATATCCTCCCACGGATCTGTGTACCATACACTATTCCTGTAAATTGTAAATATTTCTAATTGTACGTACTTTTGCCTTCTAAACACCATGATACAATCAAAATTGTTATGATTGAAGTTATCAATTAATTACTTTTTATGAATTAATATTTTATATTATTATTATTCATTATGTGCAATCATGGTGTTTAGAAGGAAAATATACGTACATACAGTTAAAAAAATCTAATTAAGTAAATTTTTTTTAAATTATACCTACCTTTAACTGTTTCCGCGGACACACGGTATATAATAGCGTAAATTCAAAGTGCTCATAATATCTCACTTGATAACTAAATTATTATAAAAAAACCTCATACAAATACTGATAATTAGGGCTTGGAAGTTGTTGCATTTGCATGTTTTTATTTTTTGAATTTGTGTCTACTTTCTGTTACTGTCTATGGCCCCCAGTTATCGCCATCAGTGGTTATTATATTTAACTTTATTTCTTTAGTCATGCAAAAGTATTTACCTATCAACATTAAAATTACTTACCCAAATAGTAGGTACCTAATAAATTAAATAAGAATAAGTAGGTAATAATTTATATTTTATAAGAGTTGCTCTTGTAGTTTTATTTAATTTCTAATGCCTAGGTGTACTTTGAAAATTTGTTGGTCATTATTAATTATTGCCATTTGTCATACCTAAGACAAACTGAAATGTTTTGTTTTGTTACATAGATAACTAATTACTAATAAATTAGTTGGTAATAAAGTATCGTATCCATTTTATCTATAGTCATAAACTCATAACTAACCTGGCCACTGGCTTATATTAGCTAAACGCAAAAAACCGTTATTTTACTTTATAGTTTATAATATAGCTGTATTGTTATACAGAGTGTAATAGGAAGATCTGACAGATAAAATAACTTTTATTCTAATTAATATTTTACATTTTTTTTTTATACATATAATTTATATTCACTTGCGTTACACTTATAATATAAAAAAAAATATTTTTATTTTTAATACTGAAAATAAAAAATTTAAATTTAAATTGTTTGGATGAATTAAAATAGCCAATTTGTGTAATGATTGTAAGAATAATTTTCATGGAAAAAACATTTATCTAAGGCAAGTATTTAGAATTTTTTATGTATCAATATTTTTTGATTAAATTATTTACTAATCATATATTTTTAACTAATTTTATCAAACGTTTAAATAGTATGATTTTTTTTCTGTTAGGTCTTCGTGTTATTATCTTTATTTGTCTTTCCTTGTCTTCTTTACAAGAGTTTTAAAATATTTTGCTTTTCCTTCATGGTAAATTGTACAAGGGGGCATTACTGCTAGTAATCTCATATTTTATTTATTTAAATTGTTATTACCTACAATAGGTACATAGGTAAATGCAATCATTTATTATTGTCATGTTTTAAATAATTAATTTTTCTATATAATATAATTTCTTATATTATTCATACCATATTAAAATAAGGTATGTCATAGTAATTAGTAATTACTAAAGTACCTTACCTATAATATGAAATTTACTAGTTGACCGCATTAAACCATATTGTAAACACAAATATGTAGTTATATATTTTTAGTGTTTTAAACTATTACAATTTTAAATTCTGCCATGTAGATAATATAAATACTTAGTAAAACTTCTAAAATTTGAAATTAAACTTATTATTAAAATATTAATATAGGTAGTAGTATACTAACATGGTAGTCTTCCATGTGGTATCTAGTTACATTTATTTGTTACAAAAATAAAATATTAATTAAACCATTTTTTTTTTTTTACAATTTGATATTAATTTTCATTTAAAATATACTTTTTATTGGTTTAGATATTAATAATATTATTATCATAATGAGAAATTTAAAAACGGCGAAAGACCAGCGCCATTTTTTGTCTGAGTGATGGTCAGCGGGCGAGGAGAATGCGTATCACAATGTGTGCATTATACCTATTATTATATCATGATATTAATAAATTTAGTGGTACAAAGAAATTCAAGAAGAACTAACATTTCTTAATAATCGAGCAACTATTTTAAAATCAATTAAACCATTAAATGAATCGGATCTTGTTACGAATAATGCTCATATGTTCCATCTTCTACTTCTACTCTAAACCAGCATATCAATGATTTTTAAAAAAAATTTATAGACAAAGCAGAAGATTTAGTTAGAAATTGTATTTATTCTGATATTATAATAAGAACAGTTTCTATACATGCAATTTGTGCTGATGCTCCGAAGTCATTTACTGTGAAAATCAAGTCATACTGGTTAATTTTCTTGCACCAGGTATCTTGCAGAGGGTAAACATGTCGGAAGTACTTGTTTCCCATTTTAATATAGTAATTCTAGAGAAATAACACACGAAGATCATAAGGTTCTTTGACTGTATCCTACTATACCAAGTAGGATAATCTAAAAAATTAGTACAAATTTAATGTTTCTCAAATCTTCAATAACTAGTGATTTTGTACGAAAACCAAGACTAAGTAAAGTTGTTGGTCATTGAAGGCTACCGAGCTTCGTCAGTTCTTACTTTATAACAGACCACTTGCTTTGAAAATTGTACTTAATGTTAAGTGTATGATCATTTTATGGTTTTGAATGCATTGAATATTATATTGCGTCCAAATATTGATGGCAAATTATTTAATTATTTTGATAATTTCTTAAAGAATTTTGATAAAAACTTATAATCGCTTTGGTCCTCTTGATGCTTGTTGTTGTATATTTGATACTTTAATTTAAGAGGACACTACCCATGCATTTGTTGTCCCTGTCTTACACACGTACGATATATCAAATTTTCATTCACTAGTTAGTGTGCTGTTAGTTTTGATATTAAGAGTGAATTGACCTGTTATCAAACTTTTAAGTTAGGTTAGTGTCCTCTTAAATCTTTGTCTCATTAAAATTAAATTAGTAGAAATTATAATAATTTCATGAGAATAATAAATAAAATATAATTAACTTGTTGATTTATTCAATTATTATTACGTATACATATTTAAAGTAATCTCCCTCTACATTTTTGAGACTGACAATTGCATATTATTTTTGTGGAACCCGTCTGTTCTGTTCCCACCAGTATGTTTTTGTGTGCAAATAACGATACCCATGGGAACTGTAAGTCATGCATATCAACGAATACATTTTGGACAAATATATTTGGAGAACACGAATGATTGAAATAACGTCCAATATTGCCTCTAATTTTGGCATCTATAATATATACACACTCGTTGTTTCCAAAGTATTCACGCACTGATTTTGAAGGTTTAGGCTTTATTTTTTCGTATCGCGTGTACTCTGGAAGATGAAATGGACCAATATAGAAAATCCAAAGCCCAAAACTGCTATTGATATATTGGTATATTGTGAGTTATTTTATCCAGATATTAAAATTTTTGCAACAATTACCATTACATCAGCAACAGCAGAAAGATCATTTTCTTCCCTACGGTGGTTGAAAAATAATATGAGATCTTCTATGACAGAAGACAGACAAAATGGGTTAGCAGTACTGAATATTCATAATATTCATATTCTTAATATTCATTACCTAATAACATTGTTGAAGTTGGACTGCTAGTACTGAATGTTGATTGGTCAACTCAACCATTTGACGGTTTGGATAATTTTCCAAATAACTTTTTATAAAATACCAGGAATTCTCTACTTCATCTATACAACATGTATACTTCTCCAACGTGCAATTAAACGAATACCTTGGTGTTGTCGATATTGAACTTTACTATCATAAAAAAAAATCAAGTATCTAAAAAAAGAATAATTATTAGTATTGAAAACTATTGCTATATTGTCATTATATAATTAACCTTACCGAAAGTTATTAAGCATATTTGGAGGTTCAGCTGCTATACCAGCATAAAATTCATCATCATATTTAGAATTAGGATCATAACATGAACCTTTTATAGTTAACTGCATTGCATATACAGTTTGTCCACTCTCAATAGTAGGATACTGGAAATTCCGAGGGAAATTCCTTTCTAGAGGTATATTAGCTGGTACAACACAAACTGTTCTATCAAACAAGATACTATTGTCCTTATCAGGTTTATCTAGTTTAAACTTTTTGGCTCCTTTTGATGCAAAACTTGTGACATTTGAATTAGATATTTTACGTTTAGGGTCACATTCAAGCATTTCTTTTACACTGGAATAAAAATACATTAATATGTTAATAATAATATAACAAAATAGATGTATCATTAATTTAAAAATGTATCTTGCAGATGACACCAAAAAACTTTTAGTAATCTGTTATCCATAGGCCATTATTTTTAACTTTGTCTGCATAGTAACTAAACTATTTGTTTTTATACACTTAACCAATTAAACCAATAAGCATTATTACTATACTTATATTTAAAATATCTATCTAATTTCAGACATCTTTTTATTTAATACTAATTGAGTGTTTTCGCTCACTTATCTAAAATCGTTTTATAGTGCTTTTATTACTAGAAAATGAAAATGAATTGTAGAACATGTCAAGATAGGGTTATATAATAATTTGACCAGTTTAATATACTAGTGGGGACAATACTTAATAAGATGAAAGAACTTAGAGATCAAAACTTGAAATTATTTGAAAATTATGAAAAACTTTCAATTGAAAGCAAAAATTGAAGAGTTGGACCAGAAGTCATTTGAAAATGCAGTTTAAATTATTGGACATTACCTATAATAATGTGGAATGAAGATTGCTAGTATATAGTTAAAGGAATAACTGAAAAATTTAAAATAGAATGTGATGTATTGAAAGCATATAGATTATAAGATAACAACTGAACATAAAACCGATATGAAAATAATTGCTTGGCTGTCAGATAATAATGGTAGAAAACGGTTGGTCACAGAAGCGAAAAGATAAATGGGCAGCTAATCAGTATCGAGACAACTGGCCAACACCGAAAATGTATATTAATAATCATCTGACAAAATTGATATATTAGTAAGGAAAGATGAAAATACCAAAGTTATGAGGATCTACAACGAAAATGATTTGAATAAAATAATATAGGTAGGTCTCTACTCTCTATCTGTTTTAATTATGTACCTACATGTAAAAATTATATAATGAATGGTACTATAAATGAGTTAGATAACCTGTATATTAGAACTAATATTTCTCTTTGATATTATATTATATCGACTTACAATCATATTATTATATTTAAGCATATTGGGCATTAAACTAACAAGAGCTGATCTATAGGAAACTATTCCGATATAATTGAGAATCGCCGTTTGAAATACAAACAAAAGTAACGAATGTTTTCCAAAAAATATATTTATATATATATTTTTTTACTTGTTCACGGATGCGCGAAAACAGGTTGGTGGTAACATATTCTAAATTCTGATTCGGGCATAACGCATTCAAATTTCAAGCAAGTGTAAAATATAAACATTTAACAATTGACAGTTGAGGTTTGCGATCGGAATATAATTTATCCATCCTATATCACAAATGTTATTCGTGATTTATTATTCTATTTTTTAATATTAATATTTACTGACCTTGAAGACATGTTATCGAAGATTTGCAGAATGACACTGACCAGCGTCAGGATATACAAATCAACCACTCAGCGGGATCCGTGAAAAATGAAATATGTGTCCTCTGAAACAACGGTGGCTGCTTCGGCGGTACAGTGATTAAACAAGTAGCAACTAAAACATAAATGGAAGAAACTAAATTGAGGTTATCGGTGGTACCTAATACCTATATCTATAACGTCAGTGTGTTGCAGACGAGTAAAAAACAGTTGTATGCGTGCCACCAAATACTAAAATGTAATCCATTTTAAAATTTAAATTAAATTAAATATAACCACTTCACTCTGGCACAGTTTATTTTCTAAATTCATTAATGTTATGTAATTTTATTTAAAGTTTTTATTGAATTTAACCACCTGATGAATATTTTTACCTAACCTTATCCGCTTATCCATTCCCACTACTCTCATAGGGGCGGCGGCGGCAGCGACGATGTACTACGACGACGCACGGACGATATTCTTACTCTATGGTGACAACTCACAATTGCAAAAACAAACCGTTTCGTGACTTGCATTCGATTGTTCGCGACGTGTTTATACTTTTATTATTATTTCCTTCTATATTACTATTTTAGGAGGCCAGCGGTTATTAAAGCTTATTATTATTATTATTATTATTATTATTATTATTATAGAATACCAGATAATTAACACATCAACATTAAAAATAGTTGATATCACACCAAATACACTTCGTAATAACTCCGTGTAAAAAAAGCTATGTTAAAAAAAAAAAATTTAGTAATGATTAAATCTTTAAAAGACGTGATACCTATATATGGAAATTAAGTAAAATGCCATTTTATAATGTTACAAATACCTATGATGACAAATAAGATCAATTGTAATGTTAAATACTTAGTCAACATATTGTTGATACATTATTAATAACTGTAAATACTGTAGTGGTTACTTAATTGTATTTATTTAAGTATACTTCTACGTCCTGCCAAATAGTTAAACATAATATGTTGACTAAGTATTTAACATTACAATTTATCGTATTTGTCATCATAGGTATTTGTAATATTATAAAATGGCATTTTACTTAATTTCCATATTATATCACGTCTTTTAAAGATTTAATCATTACTAATTTTTTTTTTTTTAACTTAGCTTTTTTTTTACACGGAGTTATAACGAAGTGTTTTTGGTGTGATTAATGTTACGCGGCGCTCGCTCGCATATTATATATTTATATTTACGCGGCGCGTACTATGTATGATTAGGTTTTATCAAAAAATGACCTAAAAAAATGCAAATGACATAAAAATGACGAAAAATGTCTTTAAAAAATGACCTAAAAAAATTACAAATATTTGTTTTAAATTTATAAAAATACATTTTTATATAAATATCGTCGCCGAATTCCGACACAAATGCACGCAGACGAGCACTAACCGTCGTTTTAATTTTCGGCATTTCGAAAATATTACGAAAAAATAATAAAATGTAGGTACAATATTATTTACTATAACACGAAAACGACGAGACGACTGTAATCGGTCAGATAAAATAGGATACTAAATACTAATCGATTATTAGGAAACACGACAACGACAAAATGTAATCGGCGAGATAAAATCGGATAGGTACTAATCTTAGTCCGTGGTAATTTCCAAGTTTTAAGTTATCGGCATAGACAAGAAACAATCAGAAGTGAACTAGTGTGAAATCAATAAAAATGTCGAAAAATGTCAAAAAATGACTTAAAAGGAAAAAAAGCCAAAAAATGCAAAATAAAATTTAGTTTTTCAGATTCACATGCTAATGAAACACATTTGTGGCCAGGAGAGTATCGTCTAAAAAGTTCCAAAAAAAATGCAAAATGCCTCAACTTCCGAGCCCTAATGATTACGTATACACTATGATATTACTTAAATAGGTGTTTATATAGGTAATTTAATAGGTATATAGTCACGGCTCGCTACAAAATTATAAATACGTCACCTAGCTAATTAGAAATGTCATTTAGATTTTATATTATTAATTATTTTACTTTTTTTTTAAATAATTACAAAAATATTAACATTATGTATTTTCTCAAATTCTAAAATATTATTAAACATTGATTTGTATTTTAATAAAGATTGTACTGTATGTCATTTACCAGTACGATATTATTATATTCAACGATTAAAATTAATATTTTATTCGAATTTTTTGCACGTGAATAGTTGCAAATTATCATATAACAATTTTTATTTAATGATATCCAGAATCGTGTGCTGATCACAATCGTCCTGTTCACGCTTCGCAACACGGTGAAAACTGGTTTCGAACACTCGCCAGCCGAGTTGGTTTACGGTGCGACACTTCGACTTTCAGGCGAATTGTTTCACCCCGCCTTCGCAGAATCTCAACCACCCGACTACCCGAGCACGTAGCGACGCTCCGGGATTTCATGGCGCAGCTGCGATTCACGCGCGGTACTATACTAGTATTAAATACTACACTCTACAGCAACCGACCCACTACGTTCGTCCCGAGCGATCTGAACCAGTCAGTCATGTTTTCATTCGAGTCGACGCCGTCAAGCCGCCGCTCCACGAAATTATGATGATAGACCATGGTGTATTATATTCCGTTACAATAGTTACAGACGCTCACGCGTCGTACCCGAAATACTTTGTCAAATTATTTAAATTCGTGTATTCCGTCTGACGAGAAGTCAGTAGTGACTAGCGTATTTGTGTAAGTGTAGTCGTACTAGGTCAACCTCCGACGCCCCGGGACTTCTACACATGAGATATAATATAATATCGAGTAATATATTATGTATCTAATACATGATACACCACCGCCCCAATATTCCCTTTCCGTGGTTGGCTACACCGCCCGGTACATCGGCATCCGAACATGCCGAGCGGTAGCAGCTACTGTTAACTTCTTACCGCGACTACCGACACAGGGGCGTATACAAGGGGGGGATGTGGGGGTCAGATCCCCCCCCAATAGGCCTTTTTTTAAATTTTATAAAATAGTGTTCTTAATGACTTAATGTAAGGAAATTACAAGAAAAAAAAAATGGCAAGGATTTTTTGTAAATTTTTATTTTAACACATTCAACAATTAATTAAAAATAATTTACTTAATATTAATCAGTAATCATATATTTATTTCATATTCATATAATCGTATTATGTGATATTTGATAATATGTAATATGTATATTATATATACAAGTATAATAAATTATTATAAGATAATAATATGTGGCAGACCAGCCACGGGCCGTCGCCAGTCGCCACCGTCACCGATATCAACGCGGCGGAGACGACGCCCGCATGTCCGTGCGTATAATAATAGGTACATTTTCCTATACATTAGAAAAAGAAATATAAAAATAGCTAAAAATAGCTTAAATAATAAATATTATTATCTAAAAACAAAAAACAACCACAAATATTATGTCAGTTGTACGAACAAGTCATAACTACATATAACTACTTGTAGAATTTAAAATAAAATGTATTGAATATATATGTTTTATCATTTATTAGGTATTTAAATGTGCACATACCTAGGTTTAGGTATTTTTGTTCCATAATAATTTGTTTGCAACTGATCCCCCCCCATACAAAAGTTATGTATACGCCACTGTACCGACAGTAACGGGCCTCTCTCAAATTTAATAATAAATTACGTGTTTTTTGATCCGAAGAATTGATGGAAAGAATTATAATTGTTATTAGTTTTCAATAATTATTATATTATCGCGCACGAAGACTGAGCCGCCGACTTGCGTTCTGTGATTGGCTGACAGTCAGAAGGAAGGAAACCGTCCTTTATCGAAAGCGACGGTGTCGCCGCCGTGCATACAGAGAATCACGAAAACATCGCGTTTTTGCGTGATCCTTAAACAATAACAAAATGTACAAACAATAAGATAATAATTCGCAAAGGAATATTATTACACGTAAATAAAACATATTATCATATTAAACATATTTATCTATTCTGTGATATTATGCGTGATAATCGCAAGAGCAAACGTATACGCGCGAGTGGAATCAAACAAAATTGTGATAGTGTGATAATACAACTCACTACGTATACAGCTGCTGCAGTTCTCGGCGATGCGCGAAGAATAGTTTTGGTTGGCCGAGTGGTATAATATTCTTAAAGTGACCGAAGTATATGATCACAATAATTATACGGATTAACAACCGGTGGTTAGATTGTAAGTAATTCAGTAATTGTAAAACGTAATTAATAATTATAAATACATTTGCTACTTGTAAAAATGATAAAATAATTTGAATATGAATACCATTTATCATAGAAATTAACACATTTTAACAATTTAACAATATACTTAATAGAGTAAAGCACAATCTATGTTTTAACATGTTTTTTTTATTCATAAATGATTAATTTATTTTAATTCAATAAATAGTGTACCTATACTTATATTATCTCTAATTTAAAATCTAACTTATTGGTAGATTGTCTAGATTACCTAGGTAAATTCATACTTAAATCTTTGGAAGTTTAACCAAAAATCAAAATAGTGGAAATGTTAAATTATAAGTTCTAACATATCATATTATCACGTATAATGAATAAAAAAAATATCTCTTATTGGTAAAGAGACTTAAAATTATTGTATTATCTATGTAGTAATACTTATTAGTTATTAATTATTAATTATTTAGGTAATAATATTTTCATTTTAAATTTATCGGATATTTTTTTTATGCTGTTATAATAATAATATTGTTACTAATTGTTATAGGTAATATCTGTTTCTTTAATATGTTAAAACAGTAAATATGTTTTCCAAAATTGGAGGTTCGAGTTATAAAAATACTGTAAGAAAAATTTTAAGAAAACTTCTTGAATATATAATTTAATATTATATAAAAAGTAACATCATATTGAACATAAATATCAACATAGTTGTTATTCGCAAATTGTGAATCATGCCATAAATGTTACAATAACAAGGTCAATAGGTAATTTGTTTATAAGGCCACCTTTTACCATACTGTAGGCACTACATTATAATATTACTTATGTGTACGTCATGTCTATATGTTATTCAGAAATAAATAAAATAAAAGTGAGTGGAGAAGTTTTTTGTACGAATGAAATAACTGATAATGACCAGTAAACTATAGATACATTTAACCCCTGGTAAAAATATTAGTCTCAGTTAATATAGTTCTTATTTGGTAAGTTACATAGTTTTTTAATAACGTCTATCTTTGCTAATGTTGTACAGATGATAGTGAGGATGATATGTTTGAGCCAGCATACCACTCAACGGAAAAAAGCAATAAAACAAATCATATTGGTCACAATTAGTTTTAGTTAATACAATTATTATTTGATAAGTTACATAGTTTTTTTTTTTTAAATTCTATATTTGCTTAGGTTGTACAGATAATAGTGACAAAAATATGGTTGAGCTGAATATTTCAGCAAGAGAAGTATCTCAAGATGGAAGACGAAATTACTTCTAATGATGGAGGTAAATTAATTTTTATAGTAAATCTGGTTATTGTAAAATAAAATGTAATAACTTAAAATTAATAATTTTAGTAAACTTATCAACCATTGGCATTGCAAACATCATGTAAAAACAGTTCAAAGCAACACTATACACTCATTGTTTACTTGAACAATTACTACAATCCAATAATCAAACTGTCCAACCAGCTAGTTTAAGTATTCAAGAAAAATTTCGAAGCAAGTTCCACAATTTGCCACTTAATTCCTTAGAAGATGTTGTTGAAATGGAAAATAAGTTGAACGATCCAGCATCACAGCATTTAATGGTAATTTTTTATTCATGATTATTAACTCAAACTTAATTTATAAATAATTGCTTTTATCATTTTAGAAAAATCACTTAAGACAATGTGGGTGCCAAAATAGTATATAAGAAACTGTCACTACTATATTAAGAATGGTAATGACTAATGAGTGATACATGCGCTCAATATTATAACTTTGATGGAAAGAACAATGCAAAGAATCCATTTAAAGAATTAACTCTTAATTCTATCATAATAGGTATAATCACTGAGTGATAATAATCTATACATACAATTATACTAAAAAAAAATTATTTTTTATATATTATTCTTTTTCGTTTTGTTAACTATTAGATGTTGTTATAAATTTCCACACCGATGCAACAGAGTATGATGTTAAATCATAATGTTAAATGATCTTAAATAACTTCCAAGATTCATAGATCAATGGCTTAAGTAATTCAATATTGGTTACTTTAAATGGTAGTCATAGATTATACTGAAACGAATCAAGGTTAGTGTGTTTGATTGTTCCTACAAATCAATTGATTAAATAAGCCAATTCACTGGTATCACTATAGTAATTTGATTTAGTAAAAAAATAACTACCATCCATCGTCTAAGTGTTCGTCCCTATAAGTACCAACATAAATAACAATAATTTACATTAACCATCTTTCTTATAATAGTGATTATGTTATGTTTTTTATTATATATATTCTTTAGTTTGTGAATATCCTCATAATATAACAATTATTACGACAGCCTATGATGGCTAATAATATTATAATGTTATATTGACGTATACAGATAACGTAAACAATGATGGTACTACTAATATTAATTTGTAAAATATATATTCGACAGATATTGAATTTCCTTCTTTGCATAACTGTACAGAGCAAGAGTATTGCTCAATACTTATATCATGAAGTAGTGAATAGTACGTAATATGGAAATTCACAAAAAAGGAACTACATACTACAATAAATTAGAAAATTCAAGTTACAATGAGTTCCTCCTAATGATCACTGGTTTATAGTGTAACGGATGATATCTGTTTACTACGACGTATATTAAATAATTAAAATAGGTAGTTAATTGAAAGGCAATGAATAATAATACTGTGGGAGATAGAAAAGCAAACACAACAACAATTTGGCAATTTGCGGGTTTGGATCAAAAAGGTTCTATGTGTAAATTTGAAATCTTTCAGAAAAGCCAATTTAATATGTTTAAATATTTTTCAGATTTGAACGTATAAGTTATCAAAACCTTTTAAATTAATTCAGAATTTGTATTATTTCGAAAGTTAATTGAGAAGAAATTTGGTAATCAAAAAATAATAAAATATTTACATAGAACCTTTTGGATCCAAACCCACAAATTGTCAAATACAGATATACGATCATGATAGGGGAGGAGGTCAGCCGAGTGATCATGAAATACGGGAGTAGTATTTAAAGCGCAGTACATATTTATTTAACTTTTAATATAAAAATTCACATCATACATGCAAAACACGAATCGCATATATGGTGGCAGGATATGGAAACATATATCATACATATATATGTATATATATATACATAAACTAGAAACAAGGACATAGTATCTAATGAATGTTAGTGTTTCGAGGAAACGACGATATGACTTTTTGCACAACTAAGCATGCAGGATATAGATAATGACTTTACGCAATAAGGATAAGTCGATGGACAACGGGGAAGGTAGGAGAGCATGGGACCTTATAAAAGCAGACCTAAAACGGCTTGTATTCAGACGTGTCACCCATTGGCATCACAAGCATCTTCATGTCACACAGACTAATAATTGTATTATTTTGACTTGGAATAATTTCATTGAAGTACATCTTAATAAACATCTTAACAATTCAACGAGTTATATTTTATTCAATCCAAAAGAAGAAAATCTTCATCACAACAGTCTTGCTACCCGGTAATCCACACATTCGACCCGATTGTCAGTTTACCACAATAGAATCAACAATTTATTGGAATCAAAAATGAAAATCCCAAACCAAATATTTTATTGAAAACAAAGATGCTTTATGGATTCAACTGGTTAATAAAATCATAATGGCCTGAACCAATATGATCACATAAATCTGTACTCACTGTATTAAAAATATTGTACTCGGAAGGTGCACCTATAATTTCAACTAGTTGACTTCCAGCACCACTCCTGGCAACTGCGTCAACAGCAATTATCTTTAAAAACTAAAAAATATATAAAGCGTCAACACTATATAGTAGAAATTTACGTTGTGCATAAAAGTTTCCACACACACACAATCCGTTGGCCCAAGGGTTTTTATTAAATCATGTAAGTTAACTCAAATATGAACGCACTTTTATAATTGTGATGAAAAACATACAAAATAGGGTTCGCGGGCGAAGACATGATAAGGTTTATTATCAATATTTTTATCATATTTAGTTCTGTGATATTATCATACCTACATTGAGATAGATAATATATTATTATGTATCTAAAAACTTGCCGCGTCTACCGACGGTAACGGACCACTCTTAAATTTAATAGTAAATTACGTGTTCTTTGATCCGAAGAATTGATGGAAAAAGTTATAATTTTTATAAGTTTTCTATAAAAAAAAACTGCATTCACGTTAAGAATATACGTGCGCGAAGTCTGAGCCGCCGACTTGCGTTTTGTGATTGGTTGACAGTCATCGGAAACCGTCGTTTATCGAAGAATCACGAAAACATCGGGTTTTTGCGCGATTCTTAAACAGTAAGAAAATGTACAAACAAAAAAGATAATAATTCGCAAGGGAATATAATTACGTGTAATTAAAACATAATACAAATAATATATAAATTATTATGTGTGATAATCGTTAGAGTAAACGTTTACGCGCGAGTGGAATCAAACAATTGATAGTGTAATAATCGAGGTAATAATACAACTCACTAGTACACTATACAGCCGCTGCAGTTCCATGACGGCGATGCACGAACAGGAAGGGTTTGGTCGGCCGAGTGGTATAAGTAAGTAAACGGAGTATATTAAGATCAGAATATTTATACGGATTAACGAACGGTGGCTTGATAGAGTTAAACTGGTGAAAATTCGACGATGTGTCGCTTCCTGTGGTCGGTTGCGAGTAACACGTTTTAAAAATTAAATTACAACACTTATTTTTTCCTCCGAATTAATATTTATTTAAAGTAAACTATTGTAGACATTCTATGAACTGAAAAAAATCTGATTAAAAAAATATTGTTCTAGTAGTCATCGAGAAATTTAAAATGGCAGTGTGATATCGTTGGGCTTGATACCATATTATAATCGATCATCTATACATGTACAATTTACCCACTTGTTAAATGAATTAGCTAATATAGAATATCACCTTTTTTTCTTTATATTCTGTTTATGTAAATTTTGTGCCAACGACAATAATAACACCATAGTTTTTGTACAAAAATTTATAATTTTTTCCATAATATTAGGTACAGAACTATACGAGGTTTAACATGTTTTGGGCAAGTAGCAGGACATAGTACAAAGACTTTACCACAATACAAATTGATTAAAATAACTCGTTATACATATTATTTGGTTATAATGAAAATTTTTATACATTTTAGTTACCGGGAAAAAAAAAATTCAGGTTGTACAATATTGTTACTAGTTCATTAAATGCAAAAACTAACAAAGTTACATAAAATCGGGCGAGACAACAACACATGTTGGAAGACATATTCAAACATCTTAAGCCTTACAATGATAGAAGCATGTGTGATTATATTGATATTTTGGAAGATTTTCCACGTGATAGCTTGGATACTAGATTGAATGAAGTTAATATGTGAGCTGGAAAGGGCTTTAAGATTTATAAATCGCTTTTAAAGAAAGTTGGTAAATATTTTAAAACTTTACTTTATAATTCTAAATTTGATTATTTTTATTGGCAGTTTTGTTTGCAGATAAAGCTGAAGACAATTTCATGGTCCAAGCGTTTGTCATTAAAGATATAATAGATATACTTTTATTTAGGATGCAAAATGTATTTGACTGACCGCCAACTAGCAAACAAGTAACTCATGTTATAATAATTATACTATTAAATTAATATACAATTTGTTTAATTTAATATTATTTATATTAATTGTTAAGTTATAAAAGGAGGTCACAGACTCATAGCCATAAAGTTTACCTACAATTTTAGAAACTGACAAATTATAAACCATTAACCAATGCCAAAGAATATGTTTCAATTAATGCATGTGAAAAAAATATTTTTAGCTTTATGTAAATTCATCTCCAGATCATAAAACAGGTTACTTTATTAATTAATGAAATACAATATTTTTACAAAAAATTTAAGTTGATTTAATAATATATATTTTTTATATTCAAATAGGTAGGTAGGTAATAAAAATCATAATTCTATACTTGAGAATTTACTGGCCAACGATAATTGGATAAATAATGTTTCAGTAATTAATATATTTACCTATGAATAATTATGATATTAACGAAGATAAAATTCTGCTAAATTCAATAAAATGGTACGTACATAATACATTTTTACAAAAAAAGAAAATGTATTATAACCAAGATATAACTGTTAGGCATAATTTTTTTTTTTAAATTATCTGTAGCTATACTTGCAATCACTGATAGAGTAGGGATTAATAACTTAAAATTGATTCAAGTAAATCCAGCAGGTATTCTAATGATTTTAATGAAATACTTACTGTTTATTATATTTTATTTTATAAATACATTTATTTAAATAGGTTCCTATAATATGTATGTTTCATAGATTTTAATAGATTTTAAAATGTTATTGTTTCTTAACAGATATAATATTACAGGTTATACGACAATATAAGACATAATTTAATTTAAAATTTGTGTTCAATAATTTTGAAAGTGTAAATATATGATGAAGATTGTAACTATGATGTGCAAAAAAAACAAAAACTTTCAATTCAACCAAACATAGCATTATGCAATAAACATGAGTTTGAAAATGCTTATAAAATACTTCCAATACCAAATGAAGATGCATTGAATACTTTAAAAGACATTTTATGTAATGATGCCTTATATGAACAAATTGTAAGTAATTGTGAAATGTAATTAATAATTAGAAATTTGCTACTTTTAAAAATGATAAAATAATTTGTTATTTATCATAGAAATCGACAAATTTGAACAATTTAACAATATACTTAATAGAGCAAAGCACAATCTGTGTTTTAACAGGTTTTTTTTTTCATAAATTCGTGATTTATTTAAACTCAATAAATAGATACATACCTAAATTTATATCTCTCATTTAAAATCTAACTTATTGGTAGATTGTCTAGATCTAAACATATATGTGTACCTAAGTAAATTCATACTTAAAACTTAAAAAGTTTAACCAAAAATCAAAGTAATGGAAATGTTAAATTATAAGTTCTAACATACTATATTATCATATGCAATGAATAAATGAAAAATCTTTTAGTGGTAAAGAGACTTCAATTATTGTATTATCTATATAGTAATACTTATTAGTTATACATTTTTTATTACTTAGGTAATGATATATTTATTTTAAATTTATCATATATTTTATTTTTATATACTATAGGTAATATCTATTTCTCTAACATGTTAAAAAAGTAAATATGCTTTCCAAAATTGGGGGTTCCAGTTATAAAGATACTGTGAGAAAAATTTTAAGAAAATGGGTTGAATATATAACTTATAATGGATAAAAAGTAACATCATATTGAACATAAATATCAACATAGTTGTTATTCCTAAATTGTGAATCACGCCATAAATGTTACAATAACAAGATCAATAGGTAATTTGTATATAAGGCCGCCTTTTACCTTACTGTAGGTACTACATTATAATATTACTTATGTGTACATCATGTCTACATGTTATTCAGAAACAAATAAAATAAAAGCGAGTGGAGAAGTTTTTTGTAGGATGAAATAACTGATAATGACCACTAAGCTATGGATACATTTAACACTGTTATATGCCATTATAGGTAACCAATATTATATTCTCATGACAAGTTGTAAACCAATTGGATTCGTAGATTCAACAGAACGAGTATGCAAACCCAATAGAAGTTTTACTAAATAAAACAATCACCAAGATGTTGGAATAATAGAATCAGGCAATTTCTATTTGAGTTGAAAATAGAACAAAGTAGGTACATAGAATCCGTGTATTTATTTTAATCACAATAATAATGAAACATTAATTTTAGCTATTTTTGTTGATGATGGTTTGATTGTCAAGCAACAAAATAAAAATAAATATATTATTACAAGGTCTTGAACAATAGTTTGAAATAACACAAGGTAATCTAGATTATTTTCTAGGTATTGAAAGAACTAGATGTTTTGACGGATCATTATGTATACATTAAACAAATTTTACTAATACACTAGTTAGCAAATTTAATTTATTAAATAGAAAGGAATATTTCAGGTCATCTGTTCATGCTAGGGCTGTCATGGCTAGCGCAGAGGCAATCCATAGTAACGTTCAGTTCAACTGAAGCAGAATATATTTCGGCATACGAAACAGTCAAAGTTTTGGTTAGTTTTGGAAATTACATTAATTCTTTATTGTATAGAATATTAATTACGGGGCTGTGTTGAATATTGTATAAAAAGTAACATCATACTGTTCAATGATAACAACATAGTTGTACGAATCACGAAATAAATGTTTCAATTACAAGGCCAATAGATCACTTGTATATATAGCCGTATTTTAGCATACCTACTGTAGGCACTAAATTATGATATTACTTATGTGTACATCATGCATTAGTTATTATGTTACTTATTACTAAAAGCAGTGTAGTCATTTTTGTCTAGATTGATCTACAAATATAGTTCTAAACTCAACTAAACTGTTGACTAATAGCTATACCGACCGGCCATAAGGACAATCAAAATGCATTTAGCGAGGCATTTAGTAAAATAGTAATTATGTTCTCTACTTCTTAATAAGTTATTGGCCAGTTGGCAGGTATTGAAATTATTTATTTTATTTAAGAAATTAATTTTAGAAGCAGTACCTACGTACATTCTTCTTCTTTTAATTTAGTAAATGTTTTTTTATTTATATTAATTTACATTTTTTTTAAACTAAATAATTTATTAACATGAAGCAATGTTAATCTGTACATATACTAGTTATTGTAATTAAGTTTTTTTAATGTATTTTTTTTACTAAAAATTTTTAGAAGCAGTACCTACATTCTTCTTTTAACACCACAAGAATCAAAGATATGGAAATTATTGCTATTATTTGGCTCACAAAAGCAAGTGAAAAACTAAAAACAACAACACCAGCTGATTCCTAAGTTTAGTAAATGTTTTTTTTATTCATATGAATTTACTTTTTTTTTAACTAAATAATTAATTAACATGAAGCAATGTTAATCTGTACATATACTAGATATTGTAATTAAGTTTTTTTATGTATTTTTTTTACTAAAAATTAAGTTTATAGTGGGTTATAGTTTTTTTTTTAGAAATTATTACCTGTTATACAAATACATTTTAAATCACATAATTGAAATGCGAGGTGTGCAAGTATTTAGTTAAAAAAATATACTTATTTTATATCTGTTATATAAATTAAATAAGTAATATACATTTATATTGTTACTTAGCTTATATTTAAAATGTTAATCTGGACTAGTTATTGTCATAACATTTGTTTTTTCAATGTATTTTATTTGCTAAAAATTAAAATTATATATTTTTTTTTATTAATGATTATCTGCATATACCTAAATAAATTTTAAATCACATAGTTTAAATGCAAGGTGTGTACATTTTAAGTTAAACGATACATATATTATATTTAAAACACTGAATTATAGTTAGTCACATTTTTAATAATATTATGACTACAAAATGAAATTGGTTAACTTAATGTTTCAATGTTAATTTATTATGTGATTATTTTCTTTTTAAAATTTGAACTATAATACCTACCTATATAAAAATTTTTTTTTTTTTATATTTGTTATAATTTGCATTAACTATTTAGGTATTTAATATTTTAATTGATCAAATTCTTATAAAGATGATTTTTTTTTCCGTTTTGAAACCCATGTATAAGATTAACATATTATTATAGTATAAGTATTGATTTATATGTATTATAAATGATTAACAAAAAGTTTCAATCTTAATAAAATATGTTAGGCATTTTTTTTTTTTATAATTTTAAGCTTATTTATTATAAAAGGCGAAATAATAGGTATATGAAATTTTTTTTATTGATATTTGATATGGGTATGTACCTATCAATTGGTAATTTAATAAAGTTAGGTAATGTTATTTTATTTTCAAGTTCTATAATTTATATTAGGTAGGTACCTATACTATATAAATTATTTATTGATGTATGTATATACACTTATACACCTATATACCTTTGTATACATATGTATTGTTAGATAAATTGTATTGATCAATGAAAGTTATATACTTTGATGGTCAAGTTATGTATTCCTTAGATATCTAACGAATATCTTGACAGATATTCCATGAAGATTACTATCTTTTCTTGCATATCAAATTAATGTCGTGTGTGGATACCAATACCATATTCTATAAATATTTTCAAAACGTTCCTTAGATATCTAAGGAACTACCTAAAGAATATGCTAATAAAATATATGATCTTATGCAATAAGCATACTACTTCTCAAGCAAGACCTCGAGCAAGACATAGTGATATAATTATTATATTCTATTAATTAATTTAGCCTATTGTTTAATATACATAGAAAATATACCTATCAATTCTCTAAAGTATTCATTAAGTTTGAAAAGAATATAGATAATATTATTATAATTTATATTATTGTGCGAGAAGTATAATATTCATGTGGGTATGTTGTTTACATTTCGATATTTTCGTCTCAGCTTTTATTTTGTTTGTAAAAGAAGCAAATTGTATTTAATGTTTAGTGGCCGAAAAGTGTACAGTCGATGCATACTGCATGTTGCGCTGATACCGTTTCTGTGTTTAAATTTGTGCTTAGCGGAAACGATCAAGATATGCTGTAGGCAGAGGGGTGCTGGGATATGGTTACCTCACTGTTTACCTCTCTCTCTCTATATATATATATATATACAGTTATATAATATTATAATAATACAATAACAAATTAAGGGTACCTATGGTTGGGCGCTGTACTATAATATATAATAAATTACAGAGATCAATGATAGTAAACCGATGAATAGGAGGTAATACAGATGTGATCATGACAAATTAAACCATATATACTACGTTTATATTATGGCGCTAAAACAGTTTAAAACTAAACCGTTTTGAAAGCTAAAACGCTCGCGCTAGTAGTTTAAGAACTTAAAACTGTTTTATTTGCATTAACCGGTTTATCAAATGTACATATACACGTTTAAGCAAATAAAACGGTTTTAACTAGTGCGAGCGTTTTTGCTTTCAAAACGGGATAGTTTTAACGCCATCATTTAAATGTAGTAATAGAGTAACAATATTACTGACGGTTAAGACTTTAAGAGTTACCAAAGACGAGTGACGACAAAAACGATATAACAACACTTACGTATATAACTTGGGTTGATTCCGGCGCGGAATCACTCTGGTCGCCCTGGACAGGACGTGAAGCTGACCGATTGACTTCCGCAACTTGCAGAGCACACACAAACTCCATGCTGGAAAGTGAACAGCGGGATTGGTAGTGGTTTCGTTAGAGCCGAATGACGATCGCATCGATTCACTTCGGCGGCGGTAACGTCAACATTGACGACCATCACGGGCGAGAAACAAGGCGTATAAACGCAACGCGTCTTATGCTAATCACCAGCGCGACGACTTAACCACACGACTATTTGGCAAAAATACGATAGGTACGCGAGCTTAGTCCGACAGTCGGTTTTAGGGCAGCAAACAAAGGCCAAAGACGAGCGAAGTATTGTCTGGAACACGTCGTCTAGCCGGGATCACACTGCGCATCGCGTTGAATCTTGAAATTCGAGCGGTGTAGCGCGGTACAGTAAAGTTGACTCGACGTCTGATTGGTGCGTCTCTTGCCGACAATATTGTCGGTCTTTGTATTCCGCACCAAATGAACATTTGTGCGACGCGTCTTATCCACTCTATGTATATGCGTATATCTGTGCGTGTGTACGGCGCGTCGGTTTTAACAATATAGTAAGCGTATTGACTATTATACCTCCAACCAAGTCACGTGGGGCGTGACGAGAAAATGAAATAATTGAACAACGCGGCTTGTTGATTACAATTTAACGATTATTCAAAATATACAAGAGAGAACGGTGGAAAACAGTACAAGTTATTAGTGGTGCTCGTTGGCTTTATTGGCGATGCGACAAAAGCGTTGGTCACGAGGTTGTTGTGAATGACGAATGTATATTATGAGGAAAAGCGGTGCAGCGCGCATGTGTACTATAGCGTAGTCGCGGGACGAGAGAGTCGGTCCGGGCGGCGGTTAAGCCGTAACCGCTGGCGAAGCCGTTCGTCGATTCGGAAGGGGGTGACCAACATCAAGCCACATCGTTAGTGCCATCGTCGGCCGGGAAGAAATCATGTAAATACTATAAATAATTCTCGATAATACGAGAAAGCCAATGATAATGTGGCGAAAACTAATGCCTTAAGTTTCACTATTGGTGGCCTACCTTTGCCCCTTATTATTATTATTATTTTTGTTCATTGATAGACGGATATCTACTAATAATTCGGTGGAAGACAAGCGCCAAAATCCTAGGTACCTGTGTGTCACGGTTAATAGATATTAATCGACAAATGTATAATCTGATTACGATAGATTGTCACATAGACATTAGACAGTCGTGTGTGAGCAGTTTTGTGTTATATCTAGGGCTTGGAAGTTGATGACCTTAAAAACATCAAAAGATTTTTTTAAATATTTTACTCTATTTTACTATACAATTCTATATACATTTATCAAAGCTTACAAATTGCTCAATATATGACATACAAATTACAAATAATGTCTTTAAAAATGAAATAAAAAATATTTGTCCTATAAATTTATCAAACCGTACAAATTACTCAAAAATCATTGCATTGTATAATTAGAGCGTTTTTGATGTTATCAAAAGTAAATAAACGACGATTATCTGTTAATAAAATAATATGTATACTTTGAAAAACTTCTCTCCACGTCCACTGAAGTGATTGGGGCATATCTGAAATTACGACTGTAATCGGTCAGATAAAATCGGATACTAATCGATTATTAGGAAACACGACAACGACAAAATGTAATCGGCGAGATAAAATCGGATACTAATCGATTATTAGGAAACACGACAACGACAAAATGTAATCGGCGAGATAAAATCGGATAGGTACTAATCTTAGTCCGTGGTAATTTCCAAGTTTTAAGTTATCGGCATAGACAAGAAACGATCAGAAGTGAACTAGTGTAAAATCAATAAAAATGACTTAAAATGTCAAAAAATGACTTAAAAGGAAAAAAAGCCAAGAAATGCATAAAAATGCAAAATAAAATTTAGTTTTTCAGATTCACATGCTAATGAAACACATTTGTAGCCAGGAGAGTATCGTCTAAAAAGTTCCAAAAAAAAATGCAAAATGCCTCAACTTCCAAGCCCTAGTTATAACATATTGTTAGTACCTATTTCGTAAGAATTCGTTAAAATGGATTTTATAAAAACTGTTACGAATAAAGGTGTAGTGTGTATTTTGTTTAAAGAGCAAAAATATAGATTTTTACGAGAAATGGCCAGTGGTAATGTGTCATTGAGGTGTACCAAAAAAAAAATGTTCTGCTAGAATAGAGATGGATTTGACTGCAATTTTAAATTAATAATATTAATTTTTTTTTATAAAATCTCAACCGATGTATTAAATTTATATTGAATTGCATGTATATCATAATTTATGATTTATTAATTTTATAATATAACATAATTTTTATAAGATATATCAATTTTGAAAAAACTACTTATATAAAATATTTATTTTGGCGAAAATGATATGTCATTTTTGCCCCTTTGGCGCTTATGTCATATAAGGGTATAACAGGCATAAAATATTAGATTGGCGCTTATGTCATATAGCCTAATAATTGACTATTTAGGTAGGTAGGGGAGACCCGGGCAAATTGACGAATCTAAGGTTTGAAGTATTCTCGGATGACTAATTTTTATGATACAAGTTCAAATTCTATACCAATTTATAACTTTTAACTTTTGTAAAAAAAAACAACAATGTCAAAATTTGTCTTTAAACCAATTTTTTTTTAATAAAAAAAAAACGAAATTCGTCATCTTACCCATGGGCTGGGGTAAGTTGACATTTACCCGGAGTAAGATGATATACATATATAAATACATTGAATAACTTTTAAATATAGTTATTTATATTAATAAAACAACTTTATGTAACAAAACTCATATGTAATTATTTTTTAAGTCTCGAAAATAACTAATATAAAATTATTTTAACAAACCTTATTGTTAATAAGAATAACATATTATTTAGAATTTTAAAACTTTAACAAACCTTGTTGATAATAGTAAAATAATACTATAATATAAGATAAAAAGGTGGATAAGTGGATGTCACTCTGCTGTACAGTAGGTTACAAGTGGGTCACTGTAATGGATGGTGTTAAATTTGAATTCAATGATATAATATCATTGTATAAGAAAAACGATTCTGAGCGAAAACGGTCAGTCAGCCTATGATATTACCAAGTATATTTGATGATATTATTGTGAATAAAGTAATTTATATATAACATACTTACGCGGAGCCTTGTTTTAAATTTTAAATCCTTAGCCATAACAGTTAAACATTTTATACATTTTTAGCTACAAAATAATTAATAAATTATAAATTTGATAAATGTTGTCAAAATTTGAACTTTAAATGCTTATAAAAAAAAATTGTGCCTATGTATTTTTAATATTTTTCAACTGCTATTAGAACGATATATTAGGAGCCTTATATTAAATTTTCACGCTTTTTTATCCAACTTTTTTATAAAATTTTATTGATATTTATAGAAAAAAAAACTAAAAAAATTGAAAACTGACAATGTCCGTCAACAGCTCAAAACGAGTCAAAATATTTTCAAAATTGTATGGTGTATAGAAAATGCTAATATAAATATTCAGTAAAATTTTGAAGTATCTACAGTCATTTGTTTTTTAATTACAATAAAATAAGAAAATTGTTACATGAGAAATCGAGTGAATATCAATTGTTGTAAAAATATAAATTTTAGACGCTCATAAAAATTTAATTTAAGTTTCTTGAAGACATTTTTTTTTTTGATAAAGGTAGACAAGCTTATGAGTGATCTTATATTCCATTTTTAAACCTTAGATTTAAAAAGAAAAATTTTTATGAATTCACAACTCAAAATAATTTGCTGATTTTTGTGATTTTTCCGTATTTTGTCAAAATTTGAACTTTAAATGCTTATAAATAAAAACTGTGACTAAGGATTTTTAATTATTTTCATCTGCCTTCAAAAACAGATTTTGCGTAAAAATTCCCGTTTTTTATTAATTTTTCTTTTGTTTTTCACGTCGCTTTTGAAAACTACTGGGAAATTTTTACTTTTGACCCCCCAAAGTACTAACTAGATTCACTTTCCTATTAAAAAAGTTACTGTTGAGGAAAATCCAAGCCCTTTTACTGTCATAAAAGGTGATGAGTGATACAGACACAAAAATAAAAAATAAAAAAAAAACACACATCATTGTAAAATCAATACATTCATCGCATCGCTCAGAATCTAAAATAATTGTATATAGACGTTGTTGTTGTTTTTGGCCATGTCACCAGGTGTGTTAAGAGGCCATAACTCCGGAACCACTTATCCCACAGCGTACACACTTCACAGAAACCATCTACATATCAATCTTAATATGTCCTGGAATTTTTATCGGTTTGGTGGATCTTGAGTTATAAAATGTATTCAAAATGTACACTTATTTTTATATATATAGATATAGATTTACAATTTACGTAGGTAACAATAAATTACTTTTAAATAAAATATATAAATACACAATAGCCAATAAGTATTATACTATTATTGTTTGGACCTAGATATATCAATATACATTGTACACAAATATGCAGATATCGGCGAATGGGCGACGGTTATTTAAATCCGCCGCCGCTGTACATCGCAATCGCATTAATAATATGCAATGCATAATTAAAAGCAGTTTTAGTTCTGCCGTTGCACTTGCGCTTGTGGCGGCTACAGTAAATTTACCATGTGTATCCAAATTACTAAAATCAGTGGACACCCACCCACCAACATTTCCTTACACACATAGTATACATGTCATATAAATGTATTGTTATACAACCATCATATTCGTTTAGCTAAAATGTTTTATACGAATGTTAGGGTAGGTTTAAAGTTTACAAAAAACAAAAAATACGAATAGACACTAATTAATTTATACTCATCTATTTGAAAACTTAAAATTATAATGGTATTTAATATATTTTATAGACATACTTAATAAAAATGAAAGTATAGACTATTCCTCCAGCGTCAGTGCATGCTGCATGTCACTTATTACTGCTACTGCAACCAACGCACAGTGGTCTGAAACCCATTTTTAGCTGGCCATTTCTAAAAACAAAAAAAAACTACATTTTAGTGTTTATTTATTTTTGTTATAGTATTTTGATGGTAATTTAAGAAAATTAAGTGATTCATTTGATTATTGAACGTTATAGAACTGTTTGATTAGATATATATATATATATATATATAAATATTAATTAATTTTTTTCATACAATATAATATTATTGTATAAGAAAAACGATTCTGACCGAAAATTGTCAGTCAGCCTTTGATATTACTATTTGATTATATTATTGAGAATAAAGCAATAATATAATATAATTAATATATTAACCTATTTACGTTGAGCCTTGTTTTAAATTTTCAATCCTTAGCTATAAAAAAATTAACATTTTATAAATTTTTAATTACAAAATAATTATTAAATTTTAAATTTGATAAATTTTGTCAAAATTCGAACTTTAAATGCTTATAAAATAATAGGCCCTACGTATTTTTAATATTTTTCAACTGCTATTGTAACATTATTTCAGGAGCCTTGCATTACATTTTCACGTTTTTTTAACCAACAAATAAAATGTTATTGGTATTTATAGAAAAAAAAACTAAAAAAATTTAAAACTGACAATGTCCGTAAACAGCTCAAAAAGAGTCAAATTATTTTATAAATTTTATCGTGTATAGAAAATGCTAATATAAACATTCAGAGAAATTTTCAAGTATCTACAGTCATTCATTTTTTAATTACAACAAAATAAGAAAATCGTTACATGAGAAATCGAGTGAATATAAAATGTTGTAAAAATATCAACTTCGAACGCTTTTAAAAATTTAATTTTACTTTCTTGTAGACATTTTTTATACACAAATTTATGAGGAATCTTGTATTACATTTTCAAATCTTTGGTTTAAAAAGAAAATTTTTTATGAATTTCTAACTCAAAATAATTTGCAAATGTTCGTCATTTTTATGTATTTTGTCAATATTTGAACTTTAGAAGCTTATAAAAAAAATGTTGACTTTGGATTTTTAATTTTTTTCATCTGCCTTTAAAACAATAACCTAGGAGCCTTCTATTAAATTTTCAAGCTTTTTTAACCAACAAATAAAATTTTATTGATATTTATAGAAAAAAAAAACTAAAAAAAATGTCCGTAAACAGCTCAATTTAAGTCAAAATATTTGGAAAATGTTATGGTGTATAGAAAATGCTAATATAAACATTCAGTTAAAATGTCATGTACCTACAGTTATTTGTTTTAGAGTTGCACCAAAAACCAAAATCGATTTTCTCAAAAACAGATTTTGCGTAAAAAATCCCGTTTTTCTTTAATTTTTCTTTTGTTTTTCACGTCGCTTTTGAAAACTACTGGAAAATTTTTACTTTTTATCCCCCAAAGTACCAACTACATTCACTTTCCTAACAGAAAAGTTACTGTATACTTTATCGTCTTATCCATTATCAACCGGAAAATAATGGTATTAAGGTACGATTTCGATAAGATTATATTATAAGACTATTAAAATAATACTTTTAAACTGAACGTGTTATTTGTTTTTTCATTTATAAACGTTCGCATGCACGAGTATAATTTTCGCTTTAGTTTGATTTTTAAGCATTTATTTTTCCCTACACTTGCATTTGAAATGACGGATGATCAAATCGATAAGTTATTTTTTAAATTTAATATTGTTTAACTTGTATTACTGATATGCCTACAATGCCAATAAGTTAGGTATTTTATCATATTTTAATTTTCTAAGAAAAATGTTGATCTCTTTATACACATCAATAATTAAATAATTGTAATGTAATATTTTCCCAACATCCGTAACATATCTGTACTTTGTTTAGTTAATGTGACTTCCCTAAGAGAAACTTACAATCGGGATCTAATCGAAGTTATTCGAGAAAGAGTATTGTTGACGTGTATATTTTATCTCCAATAATTTGTAAACGATTCGCTCGCGATAGCGAGCACTATGTAATATATAATAGTATAAGAAGTCTAGTGTCAGTATGCGTTCGACTGCCAATCACCGCTTAAATAAAAATATTTTACCTACTTCAAAATAAACCGAGTATATTATATTCTTATACTAATAAAATTGTAACTAATTTTCAAGCCCCCCCCCCCCCACCATTGAAAATCCTGCGTACGCCACTGATGTATACTATTTGCTATTCACACTATATTATAATATAATACCAATAATATGTCAAGCAGTCGCCCAACTACCCACCCACGACCCACCCCAAAATCATGTGTATCCGTCGATACACATGAGGTATAGGATAGCCGCCACTGCTGGTCGGATCGCGCATGACATAATATGTGTTGGCCGATCGTCGTTACTATTATTTTCATGTACGTGGTGCTTGTGGTAATAGTGTCGAAATATCTTAACACTTTTCTTGTGTCGTGTTCACTGTTCAGATGAGTGATCGGACGATATTATTGTCCCGCGGGCGATTGACACTTATAAATAATTATAATACACGTATATTATAGTGGTGTGCGTGCGTTATACTCTGGCACTACCGTAGGCTACATTATAATTGTGTTACGATTGTTGCGTAATCTGCTCCATAACGGTCGGGTATCGTTATTAGTTATTATTATTGTAAATCCATGGTGTGCTAAAATTCTCATACTGTCAAATCTTTTTTATTATATTATTATTTAATGTGAATTATTATTACTGTCGACATTCACATAATATACGTATCTGAGACCGGTCCGTTAGGGAATTTATAATAAGAGGTCTGTAAAAACAGTATTGCCGTATGTATGTACTTATTATAATTTATATTTGATTGTCGTCATATGTAAAAATATATCTTATATTATCCTTATCCGAAGTGTGTGATCTATTATTCATATTATTAAATACACTTAACCTTAGAGACGAGTAAACGTTGTGGTGTATAGTATATCAAATCTAAGGAGATCTAATACTATTGCTAAACACTAATAATATGAAATAAATATTTATTCTTATGAATGTGTAATTTTTTTTTACTTTTTGTTTGCTGTTTTAATTTTATAGTGGGCCATACTATTATTAGTATTTATTACAGTTTTTTATATAACTATTAATTAAAACATTTTCAAATTTTTTGATGAATTTAAGTTTACATATATTTATTTTTGTACCCTGATACATACGGTTCTGTACATAATTATTTTAAGAAACTTATAATTCTTCATTAGATGGAAATCTATGAAATGCTAAAATTGGATTTAATTTCCCTGTATTGTAACAATATTTTGTTGAACATGACTTTTTAGAACACATTTTTTTAAGTTTTTATAATATACAAAACAAATATTGCTCTTTATACCTACGAAAAATAGTCATTTTTGTTTACAGCCACTTAACATTTTGGCCGTATTTATTATATGAATAGCCTAGGATATAGGCAAACATAGTACAATTGAGGGCTCCGTCTGTCACTGCTGATTATCATTGAGTAGATTAAACCCCAATTTTTAATATGAAAATTATCAAAACATTTTTATTATTGCAGAAACCGGACAGGATTTGCATACCATAGGTACTGAAATATAGTCCAAATTGTAGACGGGACGAACTGTAGTTAAATCAAAAACGAATTAAAACTTATGAAACGTATATCAAAAATTTTAGTATCTTACACCCTATCTTTTGGTAAAAAAATTAGGTAAAAATATTAATTATTGCAGAAACGGGACAGGATTCCACCGCCAAGGGTGCTGAAATATTGTTGAAATTGTAGATGGGACGAGCTGTAGTTAGTTCAAAAAGGATTTAAAACCTATAAATTATATAATATCAAAATATTAAGTAGGTAGATTAAATCCCATCGATTAATATAAAAATCAGCGAAAAATATTCATCATTGCAGAAACGGGACGGGATTCCACCGCCACGGGTGCGCGTAATTAGGTCAATATTTTGACGGGACGTTCTATAGTTAATTAAAAAATGAATTAAAACTTATGAATCGTATAAGAATAATTTGAGTATATTATACCTTATCTTTTGGTAAAAAAATTGGGAAAAAATAAAAATTATTTCAGAAATGGGACGTGATTTCACCACCACAGGTGCGTGTAATTAGGTCAATATTTTGACGGAACGAGCTGTAGTTAATTCAAAAATGAATTAAAACTTAATATGAAACGTGTATCAATAATTTGAGTATATTATACCCTATTTTTTGGTAAACAAATTATGATAAAATCTATGGTACTATGAGGTATTGCATATTATAATTTATCCACTATTATTATTAGTTATAAATTATAATCAATTTAATACATAAAAGACACAACATGGTTACGTCTGACTATGTCTTTATTATTTCTAAACCGTTCATCTCATTGCGATAAAATTTGGTACAGAGATGGATTAAACATTGGGAAAGGAGATACATTTAGTCACAAAAAAAAAGGTAAATGAAATGTTCAACACGGGGATGTTCTTAAACAGAAATTTTGAGATTATTATTATTATTTTTTTTGTTTATAAATGGTTGCTATTGGTTTTAATAATAATTTTTATTATTAATAATACGATAAGCCTGTGTATTTTAGTACAGAATGTATAGAATTCGATCCACAATTTTTGCATTTTTTGATACTTTAGAGCACCGTTTCTTATACTGTGTTCTTGTGAAATTAGGGGTTCCACAATTAAAGTGGACATAATAAACGGTACCACTGGTAAAAAGTTTAAGAAACGCTGCTTTATAGTAAAACTTTACACTTACGGACGCACCCGCGGGGTCTGCGATCTACCGCAGGTAGGTACTGCTCGCATAATCACAAAAACCTAGCAATAACAACGCATTGCCGTGTCCAGTTAGTATTATATATTATGGACTACGCAAAGATATATTTATGTATACAATTTGAAAACGAAAATAATTATTATATTAATAAATTGTCGATTGAGTGCCATATTAAATATTTAATAATAATAAAAACTTAATACGAACAATTTTACATATAGCTAGGCACCACTGTTTTACCGCAGGTACCTATCTTTATTAATATTGACATATTTCAATAATAATATTCGATTAAAAATAAAATATATAACATGACATGTATCAATTATTATAATTTATAGGTATCTACTGTATACAGAGCCGTGCCGTTACGATTTGGCGCCCGGGGCAAAATTAAAAATATTCGCCCCCTATTTTATTTATCATTAATCATAATGCGTTTCATTCCTATTTAATTTAATTTCATATGTAATCGTATCATAAGAGCGTATCATATATAAGTATCATATAGTTAAAACTTAATTTTTCTGGACTTTATTGAAGCAAAATCTTCAATGACGTCTTCAAAATCAATGCTTTTTGTTATTTCATGCTCAATTGATAATATTGCAGAATTGGTTAATCTGTTTTGCGACATGGTTGACCGTAAATACGTCTTAGTAAGTTTCAATTTACTAAAAGAGCGTTCCCCGGAAGCGTATGAAATAATCGTGGCGCAACAACACGCAGTTGACGTCGAGACGGTGTCACAAGCCCCGGGCCGCACTCGATCAGCTTAGCAGCAGCACACAAAAGTAAAGGCCACCTGGGTATACAGAAAACCACGAGGTTTCGGGCAGCCAAGACGTCGCGGCACCAACGCTCAACCGAAGTTATCGATGTAGGTATATAGCTGGTCCGCTACGAAAACGCACTTTCAGCTCGGCCACGCACACGGTAAAACAATTGCTTTCGATAATCGACCACTCGTCGCACACGTGGTAGCGACGCGCATACAAACTTGAGGCACGGCGACGCGGACAAAGGCGTCGTGCCAACGGTTCGGAAAAAAAAAAAAAAAACAAAGAGCGCGCAGTCGCCGAAGCTGGGCTGGCGTCGCCGTCGTGCGATCGAAGCGCTAGAACACCCAGGCGGCTTCGAGAATGTTTGGCGCAGCTTGTGGTCAAGTCGGCGGGCGCGAACCGGTGGTTCGACAGTCCGCGTTCGAACAGTTTGGCTTATATCTACGTTTATTTGTGTATATTTATTTTTGTGTGCTTTATGCATAATGTAATGCGTTAAGCTCGAAAATATCCCTGCTACTAATTTGATACTCCAACCGAATGTTTGATATAGTATTGATATATTTAATCCTGCGTTGAAACATGACAATAATATTTTCCAGATGAAAATCAATCCCAAACAACCACTTACGACATTTCCAAACCCGGTAAAAAAAACCCCACATCTTTTTGAAATGTTCGTCTACGATCTTAGTTATAATATCACCACCAATAAAGAATTTAATCCTTTTTCATTGTTTAGACTCTAGATTCTAGAGTTTCGTACCCCATGGTTTGTCTTGCCAAATTATTTTGAGCCGCATTGGCATTAATTGGGAACATAAGATGTTGTTGCAAAGCGTTCATGGAGTCCTGGTCTTATAATCCAGACGACATCAAGTTTACTGGACTTTTGTATATCCAAGTCCATTTTGTGCCTGGCTTTAGCGCTTGTGGTATTTTAATTTATCTACTTGTATGTGCCATTCCTAACGATAAGCCCCCGTGTTCATATGTCGATGGAAGTAGTTCGTTGCAATCAATTTCAGTGCCATATTGTTCCAATACGTGAGTTTTTGGTCCCATAAAGTATGTCTTATTATTATATCGTACCGGCAATTCATTGTAGCAAGTATTTGGTCGTTCAACTTCAACGTCAACAGGAGTGCATCTGAATAAATATATAACTTCTCCTCCTGTCATCGCACTTAAGCCGGGACCTCCATCCATTTCATAAGCAAACTCCGACAAACTGTGTGGAGCCATCGATAGTTATTGTTTTAAAATATTTCTTTCCAAAACTGTTTCATAAGTATGTCAGTGTACATTGAGGTCACCGTCGATCGTAGAACATTTTCAATGTAAACAAATTTTGTATTTACATATGCCATTAGATCAGTTCTATACGGTGATAATGTTTTCAAGAAAAAATAGTTCATGAATATTGGGTCCACCAGTATATACAACTGTGTGTGTTCGGTTTGAATGACCAGAATTTCACAAGCAAATGTTTTTTAAATTTTTTTTAAGGCAAAAACAATTTTTTCTGTTTCAACGATATAGGTATGTATGAGATTTATAAGAGTTTTCGTTTTGAGGTTTCGAAACTATTAGCGACGCTGGTCCGTCATAAAGCACGGCAAACTCATGAGTATCACAGTCATACTCGTTATTATTCCATATAACTTCTCCCTTGTAAGAGTCTATTCCGTACGCATGATTAAGCTTAAATCGAGTTCCTGTTGGCATAATTGATATATTTTCTTTATTATTAGCCATTGATATGCCATCCAAAAGTTATATTGTAAGTTTTGCTTGCACGACAACATTTGTCCAAGAACCTTTGTCGGTAGTATAACCGAGACCTTCGCAGCTTCCTTCCCTGTCCAATAAACCAACTACAGTATTAGACGCAATATTCGAGTCATTGTTTTTCAATACAAAAACTCTTCCCATTGGGGATTGATAAATACGTTTTTGGTGCATTTCTGCACATTTAACGCTGCCTAGTGATAACTTCCGTGAAAAAACCTCCTTCTACCATTTGAGCGTCATCAAACATTGAACATTTCATTACAATATAGTCGATGGTGATCATACATGATTTGTATCCAATATTAAAAACTGCAGCTTTTTGTAAAAGTTTTATTCTTTGAACTTTATAGAATTCGTTGGTGGTGGAGGATCGCAGTAGTCACTAGTAAGCTATTCAATGATGCCATTTATATTTATATGTGGTCCCGTACAGTCATATGATATAAAGGCCATTACCTGTGAAATTATTATAAACAGCAATACTTGCATTTTAATATTTATAATGCAGTAGGTATTGTACATTTTCACCTGTTAAAAAAAAATTTAAAAAAAGGTGAGTAAGTGGATGTCACTCTGCTGTACAGTAGGTTGCAAGTGGGTCACTGTAATGGATGGTGTTAAATTTGAATTCAATGATATAATATCATTGTATAAGAAATACGTTTCTGAGCGAAAACGGTCAGTCAGCCTATGATATTACCAAGTAAATTTGATGATATTATTGTGAAAAAAGTAATTTATATATAACCTATTTACATGGAGCCTAAGAGCTTTGTTTTCAATTTTCAATCCTTAGCTATAAAAGTTGAACATTTTATAAATTTTTAACTACAAAATAATTAATAAATTTTAAATTTGATAAATTTTGTCAACATTTGAACTTTAAATGTTTATACAAAAAAATTGTGCTTATGTATTTTTAATTTTTCAACTGCTATTAGAACGATATATCAGGAGCCTTATATTCAATTTTCACGCTTTTTTACCCAAGAAATAAAATTTTATTGATGTTTATAGAAAAAAAAAATAAAAAAAAGGTGGATAAGTGGATGTCACTCTGCTGTACAGTAGGTTACAAGTGGGTCACTGTAATGTGTTGTATTCAATTTCAATTCAATGATATAATAACATTGTATAAGAAAACGATTCTGAGCGACGACGGTCAGTAGGTCTATGATATTATTAAGTATATTTGATGATATTATTGTGAATAAAGTAATTTATATATTATAATTTATTTACGTGGAACCCTGTTTTGTATTTTTAAATCCTTAACTATAATAGTTTAACATACTGTACATTTTCAATTTGATACATTTCGTCAAAAATTGAAGTTTAATTGCTTATAAAAAAAATTTGTGCCTATGTATTTTTAATATTTTTCAACTTCTATTGTAACAATATATCAGAATCCTTGTATCAAATCTTCACGCTTTTTGGCCAAACTAAAAGATTTTTTATTGATATTTATATGAAAAAACTCTAAAAATGGAAAATTGAAATTGTCCATTTATAGCTCAAAAAGAGTTTAAATATTTTCAAAATTGTATAGTGTATAGAAAATGAAAATATAAACATTCAGTGATATTTTCATGTATTTACAATTTATAGTTTCCGAACACTATTGGGAATTTTGAATTTTAACCTCGCGAGTGCACCAACTAGATTCACATTCCCATCGAACAAGATACTGTTGAAGAAAATCGAAGCAGTTTTACTGCCCCAAATGGTGGTGACAGACACACAAAATAAAAAACCCACATCATTGTTTAATCAATATATTCATCGCTCCGCTCAGAATCTAAAATTAAGGAAAAACGAGAATTTCTCGTAAAAACTGTTTTTGATAAAACCGATTTTCGACACAATTAATTTTGGTTTTTGGTGCAACTCTAAAATAAATCTTACATGACATTTTCATTAAAATTTTATATTAGACCCTGGCACCGCAAACTTAACATTTTGTTACAAAAATGGTTCCACAAATTAGTAACCAGTTCGTAATAATTCGTAACCACAAATTTGGAATTTGTAACTTAAGTATAACCGCCCAAAATCCATTTTCCGTTTGCGGGTGCCAGGGTCAGTGGACTCCAGCACCCGAAACTCGAAAAATCGACTAACGGGTCCGTAACGGTTCGAAACTAGCGAACGAACATTTGTTATGTCGTAGGTGTAGAAGCGGATAGAACACGTGCGGGTGCGATGTCCTCTTAAATATAATTTATTTTCATACATTTGTACAATGTTTTTCTATTTATTTATTTATTATTCGATTTTGTTTTCACGTTTTTTTTCATATACATAATATTATAATATGCATGTTAATATTTATTGATTAATATTACATTATATGGCTGTATATTATATATTATATTTATATACCTATATGTTATTTAAATTATTAGGAATTTAACACATATTATTTTCTCTAAATTGTCATTATTATATTATATCATACAATAAATACTTATTATATTTGTTTTATTTTTCGTAAATTATTTCAAATGTTGTGTTCTCTTCACTTAAAGCCGCTTGACGTCGGGTCTAACTGCGCCCAAATTTTTTATCCATATTAAAAAGGTATTATGTAAACTGCGCCCAAATTTTTATCCATGTTAAAAGGTACTTACAACTTAAGCTGTGCGCCGTTTGTAAAATATATAAAACTTTTGAATTATTAATGTCACTATGATTGTGTACTTTTGCAATTATATCACAGAAATTATATTGTTGTCTAAAAATACCAACACGTTATTGAATAGTTATTGCAGTTATACGGCATCTACTGATGGCTTATCAATCACTACATCCGGCATGGGGCTACTTAGTACATGTCGTATTCAGTTTAATCAGTGAAGTCACGATGGCCGAACAATTCGTTTCGCAGCGCGAAAAAAGCATGAAAATAATTGAAAAATTTAAATTTCGGAAAACTAATCGGCCTCTAAGTCCGGGTGAGGATAAGTGGTGATGTACAGTTAACACTTGCACAGTATTTTTAAAAACGGTAGGTGATGACGAAATAATCACTGAACAAAATTTAAACCATAGACATAAATCTTTAATTAACTATATTTTCCATTCTTCAGTTACCTACGCTACCAACGTTGTCGGCAATCCACTGAAAATGTATTGCATACCTGGTGATATCCGCTTCGCATATTGTCCGCCTACCTATGTGATTTTATGACTGATACCTAGACAATCAAATAAACCTATCAACTCTACACTTTTTAACAATTTTAACAACCAAAAGCAGCGGACAAACGGTAGGTGATCCTGGAGATCGTATCCAGCCTATCCATTTACAACGTTCGTGACGCTCAAACTCTTAAACATTCCCGCCAAAGCGGCAAATCTCTAATCCTTATCATTAATCCTTAACACAAATCCTAAACTTTCATCTTACAACCTTTGCGACTTTTATAATTCTAACTACATTTTCTCCAAAATCGGTACCCACTCTCAGCGAGTCCAACGGACCCCGAGTTTCACTTTGAGCTAGTACAATTAATATAATTTACGTGGAACCTTGTTTTAAATTTTCAATATTTAGCTATAAAAGTTGAACATTTTATAAAATTTCAACTACAAAATAATTATTAAATATTAAATTTGATAAATTATGTCAAAATTTTAACTTTAAATGCGCTTATAAAAAAAATTTGTACCTATATATTTTTAATATTTTTCAACTGCTATTGTAACATTATTTTAGGAGCCTTGCATTAAATTTTCACGCTTTTTTACACAGTAAATAAAATTAAATTGTTATTTATAGAAAAAATAACTAAAAAATTAAAAACTGACATTTCCGTAAACAGCTCAAAAATAGTCAATATATTTTCAAAATGTTATGGTGTATAGAAAATGCTAATATAAACATTTCATGTACCTACGGTCATTTGTTTTAGAGTTGCATCAAAAACGAAAATCGATTCTCGCGAAAACAGATTTTGCGTAAAAAATCCCGTTTTTCTTTAATTTTTCTTTTGTTGTTTCTTTTAGTTTTTTTTTTATTTTTTTTCTTATTGATTTTTTTTTGTGTCTGTATACGATAAGTAGTTAGAATTAGAATTAGAATTTATTTGCAAACAAAACAATTAATAGCACTTGAAAATATAATTATAATAGGTATCGTCTGCTCACCTTCTATAATTTATAAGCTGTGCTTGTGTAGATGGTGACGAGTTCTTAATATAGAAATTTAAATATTAAACATAATTATAAATAGACTAAAACAGAAAACAATAGGTTAATTTGAGAGAGAAAGAGAGAAAAAAAATAGTTTTATAATAATGAATGAAAACATAATAATGTCGGAAAATTGGTACGGTTGTTTTGATCGTGGAATATTGGTACGGTCGTTAAAAACCAGCGTTTCTTAAACTATGAAAAAAACAATCTTAAATTAGATAAGTACTGCATGAAATTGTAGGGAAGTATTAATCTAATCTACAACGACAAATGACAATATCGATAACGATGAATAAAGATATTGTATAGGTTTCATGCGACCTAGTGCAACTGCAACGTTCAACTTATTGCCACGTGTCCACAATTTTCAATTCTTATTTTTGTTAAAATGGAAAGTTTTAAAACTGAAAAGGGAAATAAATTAATACCGTACAAGAATTATTCGTATGTAATTTTAAGAAAAAATAATAATACTATTAGGTGGAAATGTTCACAAAATACAACATTAAAATGTCCGGGAAAAATTACAACGAATTTAAATAAACCCGTAAGTTTTAAATTAGTAATAATTCATATTATTGTATCTATTGTATTGTAATGTATTATTATTAATTTTATTTTAGTATATAAACTATTCAAATATAGTGCCTCATAATCACACTTCAAATAATAAAATTGAGGAAATAATTGTTATTAAACATAATATAAAAAAAAGAGCCTTAGACACACGAGAAACTCCAAGTCAGATGGTTTCATCCATCATGCACAATATTTCTGGTTAGATGATAATTTTTTTTATTAAATAAATATTATTATTATTAATTTTTTTTTAATATTTTATGGCTGTAGAAGATACAGCGGTAACACTGGGAAATTTGTCTTCCATAAAACGTAACATACGAAATTACCGACATAGAAAATTTCCCGATGAACCGTTAAATGCAAATTGTTGTCTTCCTGAAGAGTGGAAAACTACGATGGGTGCTGAACCTAAGCCATTTTTGATTTTTGATAATAAACAAGCTGATTCACGAATTTTGATTTTTGCCTCTAATTTCGCTTTAAATGTTTTGTCTTGCGCGGAAACTTGGTTTATGGATGGAACTTTCAAACGCTCATCTACTATATTCCAAAAACTTTATGTTATACGAGGAAAGTATAAAAATCAAATATCTACTTGTGTGTATGCATTTTTGCCTAATAAGTTAAGAAGTACGTATATCAATATTTTACAACAAGTTGCTATTAATTGTCTTCAAACTTCAAACAATCCAAAACCAAAATATATCGTGATGGATTTCGAAATAGGAGCTATAAGTGCTACTAAACATGTATTTGGTGATAGTGTGCAGGTTAAAGGATGTTTTTTTCACTTATGCCAGTCAATGTGGCGAAAAATTCAACACCTAGGTCTAAGTTCTGTTTATAAAAATAACAAAAATATCAGAATAAATTGCAGTGTGATTAATGCTTTAGCTTTTTTACCTCTCAATGAAGTATCCAGTGGAATGGCTTATTTGTACACAATAATTCCTATAGAACTATTGTTAGTGGCTAAATATTTTGATGACATCTATGTCAGTGGTACTAGCGGTACCCCAATGTTTTCTCCAATTTTGTGGAATGTATTCGATGTCACATTGAACGGTGGTGATAGAACAAATAACTATTGCGAAGGGTGGAATAATTATTTTAATAAGCTTGTAGGAACAAGCAACCCATCATTTTGGGTTCTACAATGTATTCAACAAGATGAATCTACGATGCGAATTGAAAGTATACGGCATGAACAACCTAATAATTTAACATCTCGAAAAAAAAATTAAAATATGCTTCCCTTCAATATAAACTTCATGAAACTATTACCAGTTACGTAAATAAAGAAATTACAATGGATATTTTTTTAAATATCATAGGGAAACTATTGTGAATTTATATTTAATTTTGAATTATTATGAATTATTTAATTTTGGACACATTTTTTGACTATCATATTACTATTATGAATATATATTTAATTTAATTTTAATATATTATTATTACTATATTATTAATATTAATTGTGAACATATATTTATTTTAATTTAATTTTTTGAACCACTGAAAATAAAATATTTTATAGTACCAATATTCCGCCTATTTCATTTCTTTTGTTCAAAACACAATCACCGTACCAATTTTCCGTTTACCGTAACACACTACTAAAGGGGAATACGATTACGCGCATTGGGTATTAAACTAGCAACAGCTGTTCTTTAAGAACCCATTCCGACATAATTGAGAATCGCCGTGAAATACAAACGAAAGGTACAAATGTTTTCCAAAAAATATTTATATTTTTTTTTATTTGTTCACAGATGCGCGTGATTCTCAATTTTGATTTCCGGTAACATATCTTCAAGGTCAGTAAATATTAATATTAAAAAATAGAATAATAAATCACGAATAACATTTGGGATGAACGGTGGATTATTAATTATATCCCGATCGTGAACCTCAACTGTTAATTGTTTAATGTTTATATTTTACACTTGCTTGAATGCGTACTGCCCGAATCAAAATTGAGAATCAAGATTTATTAAGATTCTGTTTGTATTGATATGATTAAATAAATGTTTTATTTTCCCAATTTTTTGATTAAAATATTATTTCTTTTAAGTTTTTATATTGTCAGTTGGCCAACAAAGTATTATTTTATAAATCATATACTTAAAATGTTTATATTATGATATTTTTCTGTATAATATATACAATTTTAAATAATACGATTTTTAAGTATTATTCAATGATTGTTGATATAACATTTTTTTCTATTGTTCTATTAACAAGCATGATCAAACCTTTTATAAGCATTTGAGTTTTAAATTTAAATTGATATTATTACAAATATTTGGTACTTTGAAATGTCCCAATATTGTCCATTAGGGTTGATACTATAATAAAAAAAATGTGCAGTATGATATAATATATTTGTTGTAATATAAAATTGTATACATTGAAAAAAAATAAATATAATTGTACCTAATAATATAACTTTTTTAGGATGTATAATGAAAAAACAAATATATTATTAATTGTTTATAGAGTATTTTATAATTTCACTTATATATATTATGTATATAATAGGTAGATATTTAGGATATACTACTTATACCATTATATTAAATGTTAAACATTTTTAAAATAAAAATAAAACATAATATTGTAGCTAATACCCTTTTTTAAATTGTAAATAGAAAAAAATAATAATATATTATTAATTATAAATAATATTAAAAAAAAGACATTGTAGCTATATAATATCTCCTTTTTAGCACAATAAGTATTGAAAAAAAGTATATTTTAATGTACCTATAAGAAGTTGTAATTGTTTATAGAGTATATTATTGTACTCATACAGGGTGATTCTTTTATCAAACAACACTCATTATTTGAAAAAATATTGACTTTTTTTTCAAAACTGTAGATTTACACTTGAATTGTATATTTTTTTAATATTTTTTTATATTTTTCACTATTCTTTTTATTAATTATGACGTTCAAATTTTCCTTTTTCGTTAATCCGTTGATGAGATATTGCTCCTCATAGTTGGGTGGTATTGGGAGGTAGTTATTGTGTGTAAGTATGTTATACCTCGCTAGTATAATAAATAGTGTTTCACATCCAATTATAACAAATAAATTAATTTTCAATTCTGAGCAGACCGAGTTAGTAATAGGCGGTGACCGGTGGGGAGGGCTTCCGGGGGTTTAGCATCCCCCCTCCCAAAGTCTGTCAAGCCCCCTCTTTTATTAGCTGTGTAGGATTAAAGCCCCCCTACTCACATTTATGTTAATAATGTTAACCCCCCTGAAATGTTAATGGATTTCCGACTATGGAGTTAGTACTTTTGAGAGGTAAAATCCGAAAATTCCCAGGACATTTTAATTATAATCGTGAAAAAGAAATATAAATTAAGGAAAAAACGGGTATTTTTATAAATTTTAATAGGTACCTTCCACTGGTTTTAAACAAAACTGACATTGTTTTCTTTTTTGTGTAGTTTGAAAGCTACCTCAGTCATAATATGACGTTTTCGATTTTATGTAGGTAGTTTTTTATACTTGTTATGTCAATATTTTTGCTTGGTCAAATAGTTGAAAACATTTTATACAAGATTGCTCATAACTCATAATTTGATCACGTGATTATACAATTCAAAAATTATCGAAAATTCATTGTCAAGGTATAATTTTAAAAAACCATTTAAAGTTAGAATTTTGACGAAATTTGTAAGTCATGAAAATTTGCATAATATTTTGATTTATAAATTCGTAATAAATTGTTCTTTTATCTCTAAGATTTGAAAAGTAATACAAAATTCCTAGTTAAGATATTCCACCTATAATAAAAATAAGTTTACCGAAAATTCACTTTCATTTTTTATAAGCGTTATAAGTGGACATTTTTTCGATATTGGTTATTAATTTCTAATAAATCGATTTTCGATAAATATGATAAAATTTTCAAAATATTTTGTCACCTTTAGAACTATATAAGATACCTATAGACAGTTGAAATTATCAATTTTTTAAATTTATTTCTATTAATGTTTAAAAAACTTTTTAAGTTGTGGCAAAAAGCTTGAAAAATTTAATACAAGGTTTCTCATAAGTTGTTTTAATTGCAACGCCGATAAAAATATTAAAGATACATAGGCATTTTTTTTTTTAAAATGAGTGTTATTAACATAGGTATATTATATATATTTTTATTTAATTATCTGTAATCTTATTGTCACAATATTTTTGAACTCCTGGGCACCAACACGAGTTCTCTCAAAGAAGTCCTGTATTCATATGTATGTATGAAATTAAATTAAATAAATAAAAAAATATATATCAGCATGTATCAGCCTGGTAATATCAGCCTACCCACAGATACTGATCACCAGTTTATTTAAATTCGAGTAGTTATTTATGAACTCATCTCAATTCGACACGCTTATGTAAGTATAATATAAGAATTCAAAAAATATATTATTTAGTAATCTATTAAATTAATAATTAATTTAATAGATTGATTAATAATTCAGTGAAATAACTCATCCTACAATTTATGATTGAAATTTTTTAGAGAATCATGATATAAAATTGTCTATTAATGTTTATTCAGATTTTTACAAAATTAACATTGTTGTCATTTTATACGATTCGTCAATGCTCAAATACCTACATTTTGACTGTAGCAGATTTTGGTACCATTATTCTTGAAAGTATAATAATTATATTTGTTTACACATTTTGGTATCAGTATTAGTACCTAAAATAAAAAATATGTAAATGCAGTTATAATATTTAATTAAACTGTGGGTAACCGTTTTTAAACATTCACAGATTTTTTTATCCCTATTGTGTCTTTTGACTCCTGGCAAAAACCGTACAGTACAGTTAATATTATATGGTACTAAAAAGTACTAGTGCTGCCATAAACTTGAATACTAATTTATTATAATCTCTCCTATTTATACCGAAGTATAAAAAATACATAAGATCAAAATCTTTAAAATTTCCATGTTCAATTATGAACTAAAAAATGTAGACAATATACATGGTTTATTAAATATTGTACCGACAATAGCTTTCCTGTCTTCCTTTCCCGCTGCTGACCTAGACTCGCTGTGGCATAAATTTAAGTCTTTTGATCCGGCCGTCTTAAATTGTTTGTTTGAGCTTAACAGCGCGGATGAGTATTCGCGTGCTTTACATTTCACTGTGCATGACCTTGTCGATGCATCCAAAACTGTTTTGGCGCAAATTCGTCCTACGGTAGCGGAGCGGAATATTATTAGTAGCACTCAACAGTTATACAATCGTTGACTCGTGTTCATGTCCGATTATGGTTTGTTGGTTATGTTGCAATACATATATATTAGCCGGCAATATTTAAACGTGTTGAGTGTCCGTCGTTTTCGGTACATGTACCAGCGCGCCACCGTCTTCGATACGGGTGGTCGCCGCAGTCATTCGTGGGCAGATCGTGACTATCATCGTGTTTTGGGGTAACTGGCCCTTACGAATCGTTCAAAAAATATGTGTTTAGTCGCGGCAATCATATCCACATATTGTTAATAACCGACTGTTTTTTGGCAGTACGGTAAATCATCGAATAACGCAAATAAGTCGTCGCGCGACTTAATGCCGATTGTTTCATATCGATTCGTTATATACTTATGTGGTACACATGGATCAAAGAAAAACCTGTCGGAATGGGACGACTCGCTTCCATCGGTATCCCGGTGTGACCTCCCCAAATGTTTGTTTTTGTGGATCGCGCGACAAATTGTTTACGCGCACTTGTAATTGTGACCGCATTGTGGTTTATATGCGCCGTACGACTGTCGTTTGATGTCGACGTAACTGTGACCCGTCGGTCGTTGTTACCGTTCGCGGAGCTTTGGTACCATATGTACCTACAAGTAATTTGTTTCCGTGCGTGTAGTGTTCGACGGAGGCAGATTATGATAGAAATTAGAATATAGAATTCTTATCGCTTCATGAGATCAATTGGAATGTTTGGCAAAAAACACGTCTAAAATACTATAGTATTGTATATTATGTATGTCACGCGTGTGATAGACAAAAACAGAAAACCACGGTATCGAATCACCTTAAATTATATAATATCATTGTGTACGGAAAATGATTCTGAGCGTTGATGGTTTGTCAGTGATGATATTTTAAATTATATTTTATTGTTATTACTTATTATTAATATGGTAGCCGATTAGTTGAATTAATATTATAAAATTACAAAAAAATAACTAAAATCGTAACTATTGGTTACTTTATATGTACCTAATTTCCTCCAAATTTGAACATTTTATATTTTTGTGATTTTTTGGTTACAGAATAACCTACTTACGTGGAACCTTGTGTAAGTTTTCAATCCTTAGCTATAAAAGTTGAACATTTTATAAATTTTGAACTAAAAAATCATTTTTAAATTTTAAATTTGATAATAATGTTGTCAAAAATTGAACTTTAAATGTTTATAAAAAAAATTGTGCTTATATATTTTTACACTACTATTTAGGCAATATATCAGGAGTTTTATAGTAAACTTTGATATTTTTTGGCCTAACAAAAAAATGTTGTTGAAATGTATAGAAAAAAATTGAAATTTTAAACTGCACATAAATAGCTCAAAACAAGTCAAAATATTTAGAAAAATTTATCAAGTATAGGAATTGATTAAATAAATATATGATAAAAATTTCAAGAATCTATGGTTATTTGTTTTTGAATTACAACAAAATAAGAAAAACGCTACATGACAAGTCGAGTGAATATCCAATATTGTAAATATTTGAACTTCAAACGCTCATCAAAATTTAATTTGACTTTGTTATACACATTTTTTATAAAAGTAGATAGCCTTATATAGAGTCTTATATTACATTTGAAAATCTTAGACTTGAAAAGAAAAATTTTTAGGAATTTTTAATTCAAAATAATTTGCACATTTTCGTGAGTTGTACGATTTTTTTTCAAAATTTAAACTTTAAATGCTTATGAAAAAAAAGTGACTATGGATTTTTAATAATTTACAAACGCCACAGTAACAATATATTAAGAGCTTTGTATTGAATTTTCAAGTTTTTTATCAACAAATAAAATTTTATTGACATTCATAGAAAAAAATTAAAAAAATTGGAAACTGAAAATGTCCGTAAACAGTTCAAAACAAATCAATATTTTTTGAAAATTGTATTGTGTATATTAAATGCTAATATAAACAACTAGTGAAATTTGAATGTATCTACGGTCAATTGTTTAAGAGTTATATCAAAAACCAAAATCGATTTTGTCGAAAACCGATAAATTCCAGTTTTTTCTTAATTTTTCTTTTCTTTTTCCCTGCGCTCACAAAAACTATTTTAAATTTTAGACCCCTAAAGTATTCATTTTCCTATCAGAAAAGATACTGTTGAAGAAAATCTAAGCATTTTTACTGTCCTAAAAGATGATGACGGATACAAAACAAAATTTAAAAAATTTAAAAAAATTAAAACGCATATCATTGTAAATAGCTTCACTCAGAATCTAAAATGAGAATTTTTACGTAAAGCCAATTTTCAAGAAAATCGATTTATAATGAAGTAATAGCCGAATTTACAGGTACATGAAATTGTCTAACCGAATATTGGCAAAATATTTTGATTCTTTTTGAACTATTGATAACTATATGAGCAATTTTTGTTTAATTGCTGTCGGTAAAAAATTTTTTGGTAGGGCAATAAACTTTAAAATGTAATTGGTACAGTTCCGCCTAAGTTGTTAATAGTGAAATTAAAAAAAGTTGAGCGTAAATCCTTAATAATTTTTTACGACTGTCTGAAGCTAGAATTTTGACGAAATTCATTAGTCTCGAAAATTTGCAAATTACTTTTCAGTTAGAAATGAATAAAACATTTTCAAATGTAAATGATGAAAAAAAAATGACGAAAAATTGCAAATTATACTGCAGTTAAAAATGTATAAAATGATAAATTTTTTAGTTAAAGATTGAAATATTAAAACATAGTTTTTTATAAGTAGTTGATAATTTGATATTTTAACCCAAATTTCTAAAAATATATTCACACAGTTATTTGTATATACAGTTTAAGTTCTAATTTGAACAAAATTAGATATGTACCTAAATAAAAAATGTTTTTAGTTATTTTATTGTAATTTAAAAATATTATGCGTGGGTATACATAAAACTTTTAAAGCAAATTAAACGTTTTCGACAAAGTAAACTTAACATACTGTTAGTATAAATTACTTTAATATCAATATTATAAAATATACTTATATTAATATTGGCAGACTGTCTTCGTTCAATTACGGTTTTCGTGTACAATGATTTTATATCATTGAATTAAAATTTAATACATCCATTAAAATTACCCATTTGACATCTAATAAACATTAGAGCGGTACCCACTTGCCACCTATTTTTTACATTAGTACTTCATTAATTGTATAGTATATTATGACGTCCGTCAAGTTGGCACCGGCACAATACGCTAGGACTATACATCTGATATAAAAAAATTGCTAGGAATTTGCTAGATTTTGCTAGGTCATTTTCAGAATTTGCTAGTATTTCGTTTAAGTGTAAATCAAAATTCAAATATGCCGGTGCCAACTTGACGCAGCACCGGCACATTGTCCGATCGGCTCGAAAGTGGTACCGAAATATTGCTAGTCATTTGCTAGATTTTGCTAGGTAGTTTTTGGAATTTGCTAGACTTTGGTTTTTCCAGTAACCCGGAAAATGGAAAATGGCTCAGCACCGGCACATTGTCCGATCGGTTCGAAAGTGGTACCGAAATATTGCTAGTCATTTGCTAGATTTTGCTAGGTAGTTTTTGGAATTTGCTAGACTTTGGTTTTTCCAGTAACCCGATAATGGAAAATAGCTCAGCACCGGCACATTGTCCGATCGGCTCGAAAGTGGTACCGAAATATTGCTAGTCATTTCCTAGATACACAATATTTTTTTAGATTGACATTTGTTTTGCATAAAAAAATTAGCGGTTTATGCAAATCCATAAGTATAAAAATACATTAACATTATTTATCTAATACGTATGAAATATTATGATAATGTGATTTAATATATTTTCCATATCAGGTTTAATTATTTAAGTGATAACATATTTGAAATAAACTGGTTTATTAAATATTAAAATTTTGTTCATAAGTTAGAATAAATATAAATATCTTATTTACTAAAAGAATAATACTTGTACCTATAAGTACGAGAACATGCAATTTTTTTATTAAATAACGAAAAGAAAATATAATTTATGATTACGAACAAATTTGCGTACACTCTGAGCGTGGATCTTATTTCAGTTCTGGTCTATTGGGTATTTGCCTATTAATAGTGGACTTGTATTATCTTAGGGTTTTTAGGTGATAAGTTCTAGAATTATATATTATTGTATGCTCTTTAAAAGTCTATAGTTATCTCCTTATAAACATATTAATATTATAATAAGAAATAGATCATATAAACATAATAAATGTACCTATTATAGTATTATGTGTTAATAATTATTAATAAAATAATAACAAACTAAAAATTTTATTAAACAATATTCATATAAAAATTATAGTTACCTGTATACAATACTAAATAAATATTATTAAGTGGCTGGATATTCAAAATTTGTATTCCTTTTTCAGAGTTAAACAAACGTAACCAATAAAGTCGATATGAGTAATTTTATATAATTATTAATTAATTACATAAAATTAAAAAACATAATAAAAACAAAAAAAAAACATAAAAACATATACTAAAAAGGTGGGTAAGTGGATGTCGCTCTGCTGTACAGTAGGTTACAAGTGGATCACTGTAATGGATGGTGTTAAATTTGAATTCAATGATATAATATCATTGTATGAGAAAAACGATTCTGAGCGAAAACGGTCAGTCAGTCTATGATATTACCAAGTATATTTGATGATATTATTGTGAATAAAGTAATTTATATATAACCTATTTACGTGGAACCTTGTTTTCAATTTTTAATTCTTAGCTATAAAAATTAAACATTTTATAATTTTTTAACTACAAAATAATGATTAAATTATAAATTTGATAAATGTTGTCAAAATTTAAAATTTAAATGATTATAAAAAAAAATTGTGCCTATGTATTTTAAATATTTTTCAACTGCTATTAGAAAAAAATATCAGGAGCCTTATATTAAATTTTCACGCTTTTTTACCCAACAAATAACATTTTATTGATATTTACAAAAAAAAAAACTAAAAAAATTAAAAACTGACAATGTCCGCAAACAGCTAAAAAAGAGTCAAATTATTTTGAAAATTTTATCGTGTATAGAAAATGCAAATATAAACAACCAGTGAAAATTTCAAGTATCTATGGTCATTTGTTTTTGAGTTGCACCAAAAACCAAAATCGATTTTCTCGAAAACAAATTTTGCGTAAAAATTCCCGTTTTTCCTTAATTTTTCTTTTGTTTTTCATGGCGCTTTTGAAAACTACTGGGAAATTTTTACTTTTGACCCCCCAAAGTACCAACTAGATTCACTTTCCTATCAGAAAAGTTACTATTGAAGAAAATCCAAGCACTTTTATTGTCCTAAAAGGTGATGACAGACTTAAAAAAAAATTAAAAAATTAAAAAAAAACACACATCATTGTAAAATCAATACATTCATCGCTTCGCTCAGAATCTAAAATGTTGAACTATAAGACAATATTATTCCATTTATATACCTAGGAATTATTTATATGGATAAAAAACACATTATAGTAAAACTAACCACTCATTGCATCGCTCAGGATCTAAAATTCTTATCAGTACCTAGTGTAAGTGACAATCCAAGAGTCCTGAACATCTGAACAGTGGACTCATGCAGTAAATTTGCTTTCAAATCTCAAAATGTTATCCCGATGATTTTATCCTATCTACTACAGGTGGAGCAATTATTTTTTTTTCTGAGATTGTACGTTGACACCCAATAATTGAGTAATGATTTTTACTTAATTATTTCGATATATATTATATATAGTTTTATACTAGAGGTTTTAAAATAAATAAAAAAAATGTCAATATATAATAAATAATTCAATATACATTATTTGCGTAAATTAGATGTAAGTACTTACTTTCGTTGCCATTGTGTATTTAGTAATTATTATAAGCAATATTAACACTTTAATAACACATAACAGTAGATACAACAACAAAAAATTACCACACGATTCACAATCCAACGTACACTGCTTGGTATCGACTTACTCGAGCAAATGCGGATAACACAATGATATTATAATATCATAGACATAAAAATAAAATAATTGCAAAAAATGTCTATAAACAAAATGTTGACTATTTCCATTTTTATTAATAATTTCAATACTACAATATATTAGTATAGTAATCGTTATATTTAGATCGCAGACTGGGATATAGGACTGTCGAAAGACATTGATGGAGGGTGTGGGGGGACTGTAGAACAAATGCGATTGTTGGGTAATGTACACACTACACTTCGTTATGTCTTGGTGATCATAACTAATCGTAAATAAAATACTTCCGTACTCTTCTCAACCAATATTATTTATGTACTATAATAATAATATTGTTATACAGTCTTGTAACAGTCCTGTATGATGTTTTTGTCTGTGATCTAGATTTATATTTGTCATGTTTATCACATTAGCAGTAAGCATGATATTATATGTGATGATACCACAGAATAATATATAATATGTAATGTTTGGCAAAAAAGATTGATTAACATAACCTCCTATGTGATGAAATATTGACAATTTGTACAATAAATACATATTATAATATATTATATTAAGTTTTTTACTTCAATTTTTTTCAGAATAAAAATGTATATTTTATTACGTTTTTTAAATGTATTTTCATTAATCATTGATGATTTAAGATTTTTTAAAACGTTTTTCGTCTCTCCTGAAAAATTAGGTTTAAGCACATGGGAGATTTTTTCGTGTCAACGACGATATATTGCGTGATCCATACAGCATGATACCCAATATACCTACTCATAAACATTAAAATGGTTTTGAATGGCCCAACATATTTGAATCGTAAAATTCCTGGTATGATTGAGGTACAAATTGTAATATGTTGTTTCCAAATAGTGACTCCTTATTATATGAGGGAATCCACAAAAAATATAATAATTTCATACACGTAAGTAGTACCTACCTATTTAATAAAACACTAAAAAACTTAATAACTAATAACACCTACGAGACATAATACAAGACTTCAAATTTGTTGAGTAGAGTTAAACGTATTTATTTTTATCTATTATCTCATAAGTATTGTTTTTATTGAGAAAAAAATTATTAAAATATTTTTAAATCTATTTGACTTAGAGCTGGGCCGATAGCACTTTTTTCCGATATCCGATATTCCGATGTATTTTGCCGATATAAAACCGATAGCCGGTCCGATATTTTATTTCCATGAACCGATATAAAAATACTTAAAAACCCGATATATTTTTCAAAAACCGATACCCGATATATAAACCGATGTAACATTTAAATCATGTGACAAATCAAAACATATTAGATTTCCGCTACGATAAATAATAACAAATTAATAAATAATAAATATTAATAATTTTACAGTTCTTTTGTTTTTTAATAATTAAGTGGATAAAAAAAAACAAATAACTGAAATACACATAAAATAGTATAAATGTATAATACTATAATAGTAAATAGTTAATTTATTAAATAAATTATAAAATATAACGTCTATACATTTAAAAATTAAAAGTTTAAACTAATAAGTAATAGGTAACAAAGTAACAATAAGTAACAATAAGAAATAGGTAACTCAGACAATGTGCCGGTGCTGAGCCATTTTCCATTTTCCGGGTTACTGGAAAAACCAAAGTCTAGCAAATTCCAAAAACTACCTAGCAAAATCTAGCAAATGACTAGCAATATTTCGGTACCACTTTCGAGCCGATCGGACAATGTGCCGGTGCTGCGTCAAGTTGGCACCGGCATATTTGAATTTTGATTTACACTTAAACGAAATACTAGCAAATTCTGAAAATGACCTAGCAAAATCTAGCAAATTCCTAGCAATTTTTTTATATCAGATGTATAGTTCTAGCGTATTTTGCCGGTGCCAACTTGACGGACGTTATATTATGTACATATGTATGCTAAATACTAATACCCATTACCCAATACCCACCCACCCACTCAAAATTTGGAGGAGTGGTCGCTCCTCTAGACCCCCTTCACCACGCCACTGCACAGACGTACCATGTATGTAGCGTCGGTCTCCTGTGTCTCACAATACCTTGGTCTATTATTGTGCCCCGCCAATACGCGGGGTAGTACTTCGCCTCGTTCCCCGACGGTGGGACTGTGGGTAGGCACGCTGCCTATGTGCGAATTGCGGCTAATAATGTTCAGTCAAAATGTAATGAGTGGCGTATGTCCACGGTGGCATTATTACCCGCCAATAACTTGAATTGATAAATGTTGTCGCGTCGCCTTTTGTCTCACATGTAAGCACTGTGCTCTCTGACACGACGCGTCTAACTCACCGACCCAACGCACCTGTTAATTATTTTGCTGTGTTGCACGTTTTTAAACTTTGTATACATCGCGATTGGTTGGGTGTTGGGACCGGGGAAGTCCTCAATTCCTCTTATGTATATAAATATATGAATTTGTTTCGTAGTATTGTTATTTCGTACTTTGTATTATTATTTATTACCATGTGTATTTATTTTGTATTGAAACAATTTTTACCTGAACCATATTATGTTCATTGGTTTATTTTTCAATTATTTATATTATTAATAAATTGTATATGGCTATGCCTTGGTCATTAATTATAATTTATAATTACGTAATGATTTTTTTTCGAATATTTTGTTTTCAATGTAAAAAAAAAATAATGTACACCCACAGGTTATGCGCATATGTGACCAGCCACTGAACATCCATCTGCTTCGGACCTTCATCCCTTGCTACGTCGTGCGTCCGGTTCTCCGGTGGCGCATGTGATTATGTTCAAAGACGTGTTTTCGCGCCACCGTAGCTTCGACATATTCTCTCTCGGTTGTGCAGCGGACCAACGAAGTTCGTGAGGTGGCTTACCACCTCCTCCGCCGTTCAGCGCCGGCCGTTGGCTGTGCATGTCGCCGCCGGGAGTACTCGTTCTGTTGTACATAATACATAAACACTTGTCTTTTTCTAGCGGCCGAGCTTGACGCAACGTCGAGTCCGCTCGCCGCCGCCGTGTGCACATGTGTCCCGGCAGAACCGACCGCTGGAACGGACGACGCGTATCAGGCCTTATTCTAAAGTGCAGTTGGGCTAATTTTGCGTATTTGGAATAGCTAAATGCGCATTGGATAATCAATTTAATTTAAGTTAATTTATTGTTAAATTAATAAAATAAGACAAGCAAAATAGTAGATCTGTAGTTTCTAAGAAATTATTTGCAATAAGATAATCATTTTATATATACCTATATACTACCTACCTATACTTAGTAGTTAGGTAGTACGTTAACGATTAATAATTATAATTTAAAAATGTAAACTAAGTACCTACCATTGATTATAAATTAATGAAATTACTAAATTATGTTTATTATTAGAAACCGTAGGCTCTTTGGAGTTAGGATTTTCTAATACCGATAAAGAAATCTTGTTAAACATACTGAGTCAGTTGTAAACAAAATTAAATCATTGAGTTCAATTAATTTAGTTGGTGGTTGGGTAGATGAATCGCTAACTGCAGAAAGGGGATAGGTCCATTTTTTATAACTTTTCAGGAGAGACAAATAACGAAATCATAACATGTCCCTTTTCTGTAGTAAACTGAAATTTCCAAACACTATATTTCGCGTTTGGATAGTAGGATTTGACTCCTTTCTGCAGTAAACGATGTATTTACGAGTGATTAATGGACTTGTCCTCTTTCTGCAGTTAGCGATTCAGATGTACTCAATGATGAACTGAAGGGTACCGATGGAAAAGCTCTAAAAGATATAAAATTAATTGATTTTCAAAAAAACGAAAACATAGGCGCATATGTATGTAACTGAAAATAGATCCATATGTCATGAAATAGTAGAAACTTTGGCTAATTTTTTGCAAGACCGTATAGATATTGATGAATATTTTGTTAGTACCTACCTACTATTAAATCTGTCGCTATCGTAATAGTGTTGGCGCCGACGTAACTCCTACGATATATGGCGGTTAGCCACGACGACTCGCGTCGGTATGGGAGTGAGGTGACACTGGTCTTTTGATATTAAATTCTAACACAAAGTTTAATCGTTAAATGATAGTGTATAATATATGGAATTGAATTAATAATAATGTACATAGATAAATATTGCACAGAGTCGCGACCGTGAAGACGTCTCTTTGACGGTCAGCGAATAATAATAATTACGATCATAAACAATAATGATATGTCTTTATGACAATTGTAAAATACAAAACAATAATAATTGATAACGATACCACGGCGACGATGGCAGTGATAACTGATAGTCGTTGATGTGTTACGATGATGACAACGTCGGCGGCGGCGGCAGATGATAGGACGGTGACCCCAGCTGCTGACGGCGGCGGCACAATGACGTCACGGCTGCGGCGGCGACGAGTACTTATTTAATTTTTAACGGATCACGTTCAAAATTTTAGTGCTATCAAACCGACACGGTATACGCACTCGAATATTTATAGGCCCACTCACCCACGATTACAGATTATTATGTACCAATGTACAGCCGAATCAAATCGTCCGAATGGCGATCGGAACACGACGAAAAATAACAACGCACAATATTATATCGACTCGAACGATGTAAGTACTTGCAAACGTACCACGTGGAATCAACACGAAATGCCACGGCAGTCACGAGTGTAACTCAAAACGCACGGGCCGTTGTACATCGGCACCGTGGAACGCAGACTGACTGGCGTCGCGGAGACGACGTCCGAGCCGTCCAGATTATGGAGTCTAAAGTTCGGGAATCGCGCGCATCGGTGGTGACATTCAAATATGAAAAGGCGGCAGTTTAAACAAATAGGTTAAATTTTAATTTGTTACACCTTAAAGCTAAAAATATTATCATTTTTAACTATAACTTGATATCATATTTTGAGATTATTATAGTTCTATTTTTATAGGCTTAAAAAATGCGCAGTTGATAAAAATCCTTAGAATAAGCCCTGACGCGTACACATTGTTATGTTAAGTCGTCGTTCCGCTCCGTGCAGTTTGCACGTACCTGTCCACCAGCCGTGTTTTTTTTGCGTGCCTCCCTTTATGCCGCCGCTCAAAACCGCATGATTTGCGCCGATAAGTTGTCGCGTGTAAGAAGTCGATGCGTTATCGGTTCCACGAAGCGAATCCGTCTGTGGCCACAATTATTATTCATCGTTGTGGTATGCGCGTACGTAGGGCACTAGGGGAGCAATTCGGTTATCCGCAAACCCAAGTGGTGCGTGCCGCTATTGTCGTCGCCAAAAACCGCGAGATGCGTCGTTGTCGGATTCTTCGGCTGTTATACCGTTCGAGTCGGCGTGGACTCAGCACAAACGTCACTGTTGTCTTGCCGTTTAGCGGCCACGAAGAGCCTTTGTTTGTGTGTCAATATTCATCATCGAAGTTCCGCATCATTTTTCCCTACAGCCCGTTGCCGCCTTTGGACCTGCAACCCCCCTTGCCGGAGCATCGAGTTGACGGTGGATCTGTGTACCGACAAAGCGGCCGCAAACCAGGTCATTCGGTTTGTGTATTAATTGTATTATTAATTATTATTATTTACTATTGTCATTACTGTAGTTGTAACCGAACACCGATTCCAGTGTGTTCGAATGGGTATTTGTAAATCTTATTATTTATTTAGTTCGTATCAATACGCTTGGGGCGCTCTCAATTAGGTTTATGTAATTATAATATTGAAGAATTATTTATTGTTATTTGGGTGGTAAAATACATGGTATTTGGTGTAACGAACACCGTTAATTATTATTAATATTTTTTATATACATTGGGTAACCTTTCCTCCAGCCCAACACATCGCGAGTCGTGTCCGATAACCGCGAATACCAAAACTAGGATCGGACTCGGCGTCAACAACGACGTTTTATAATTTTTATTTCATTACCGTTGGATTTCCAACATTTAAAAACCATATATCTATTATTTATTAAATCAGTGGATTGAGTTCTCCTATTCCAAATTTATCTACGAGAGCACGCGCGCTCACATTTTCTTTTTCGTAAAATTCTAACAGTAATTTTTTCTGCTACAGTTAGGTGTTTTAGTTGTCATCATAACCACGCAATTCAAAAGGTTTTCAATTGACACTGACAACTAATAAAACATAATAAAATACACAGACCCGGCGTGTCTATTTATTGTTAAAAGTTCCCAACACGGTTCTCACTTAAGGAATTAAAAATAAAGACCTTAACATATAATATATTATATTTACGTAAGACTGAAAATTTCCAAAAAGGATATTATGTTGAAAAAAGTTATTACGTTTCAAATTATTTCACTCGAATATAAATGATTGAATAATATGAATAATTAAATACCTATAATGCTTTAGGTAGATAGGCTATAGGCTATAGCCGATCCGCACTCTAATAGAATGTAACATCACAGAACTTTAGGCATCATTATTATTAAAATACGCCCCGCGAGCATACCTCTGTCTACAGTTATTTTAGCTATCAGCACACCATATTATAAATAAGTTATTGCACGTATACAAATGAAGCCACAACAGAGTTATGTAACACCTTGTCCCCCCGACCCCCTACATCACGCAGTGTCCGTCGTTGACGAGTCGCAGTTGTCCGCCACCCGCCTGCCATCGGCGCTTTTGTCACGTCCGCCGGTACAGGCCGCAGGGCAAGCTGTACTCCGCCGAAAATATCGTAAATAAATGTTAAAACGACCACACTGACCTGCCCCACTTCGAGGGACGACAAAAAGCTCCGTCGAGACCAACGGCTGGACTCCACCGCCGCCGTCTTTTCAATTCTTTTTTCAACGGCCTACCGACCAGACGTCGCTACTCTAGACATTATACCGACGTTGTCAAATATCTTCCGAAGGAACCTCGTGATATCCGGCACGACAAACCATACTACGCCGAGTTGATTTTTTCGTCCACCCGGTCTGCACCAACAAAATGATGGGCTAAGGACAACGACTACGGACCCGAGGCGGGCGAAAATACAGCAGTCCATGTTACCATCACATCGCATTTGTTCGTAATATATTCATTTTGTTTCTTTCCCTGTCCCCCCCCCCCCTACACAAGCACGTATATTGTTGAGGCGTCACAAGACGCAAGTCCCTAAATTTTTTATTCTCACACATGATTTTCCTCAGTAACCCTGTGAGGGCGTCGCCCTGTGATATGGTGCGTCGCCTCCCGTGGGCCGGGAAAAAATGGAACAATTCTATAATTTTATTGCCATTGCCATGTGCCAAATTGATTATTATTTTTTTTTTGTATGCATCGCCATGTGCCAAATTTATTGTTATTATTTTCTTCACCTATTTTATTATATAACCATGTAAAATACAATCACATACAACCTTTTTCCCCTTTATATAAATTTTTAAAATTCATTTATTAATGCGTGTAACAAAACCTATGAGTTCCACTGACTTGGCCCTCAGATCACACGCGGTGCGGCTCATAGGTTACGAACAAAGTTTTCCCCTTTGGTCGTGGGTAGTTTTTGGTAGTGTAAAAACTCCAAATTCTTACAAGACATATAGTTGATGACGGAAGAACATAATATTATATCGTGTACCTAAACCAAACCCAGTGTTTATTTTTATTTTTAAGGAGCTCACGCAGTGCCAGTTTTTTAAATTTCAAAACTTAATTTTATATTTTAGTTTCCCATTTTATTATAATATTTTTCCACTTATCTACTGCCCGATACCTATTTCGAGGGAGGAGGGGAGGGGGGTTGATGATGGGCTGTGTATACTGTATATTGTATTGAAAAAATTACTTCACGGGAATAATTCTCAGGCCTTTGAGAATTTCAGATTTCGATTACTATTTTTAAATCTGAGAGAAGAAGATTTCCTACAGGCCGTATCGAACTCTTTTAATTTTATTCCAAATAATAATATAATATAATTTGTAAAAAAACTCATAAAATAAATTGTATTATTTTGAAGACATATTAAAAAGTTTGAGATTAAAATATTAAAAAATGGAGTTTGATGTGTCCTGTAGAATATTACCCTCTATTATAGTTAAAACAACACCGGTTGATTCTACAGAATATATGGCTGTCTTAAAATCAATTTCTGTATGTAATACAGCCACATCTAAAAATATAACAGTCTTACACTTACCTAAAAAATTGTAAAAAGGCACAAGTTGTATTTTTTGGTTTAAGAAAGTATTTTATAATATTTGAAAAAGTCATATTGTAAAGTATTTTTGCAAGTGTTTAAGTTTTATTTTCAAACGCATAGGTAAAAAACTCTCAAAAATCTTATATTTGAACTTTAAATCACTTTTTCCTAAAACTAAACATTTTGACAGTCTTGTTCTAGAGGTGCGAGTTACATGATAATACATTTATACAGTTTGTTTAATTATTAAATCACATGCCATGTATTTTTTTTAAATGTTAAGGTATACGTAAGTATTTGCACTATTTGTACAGGGCATACTTTTACGGTATAATTTACTAAAAGGTTAGTACTCGGCCACTCACAGGTCACACACATATTGTATACTTTTATAATTTTGTTTAAATAGAAATATGTACACTATATTATAATTCACTTTTGAAATTGTCTTCAACCATATTTCAAAAACCATCAATATATGAATTTCAGGCAGCCCGCATACAACACTACAAAAGTACCTACCTTTTTTATTACACAGTGGCGGATCCAGATGTTTGTACGATTGTAAATTACGCCCACAGCGAATAGGTAGTAAATATAGTATAGTGAACTGGTATTTATCTAAAATAGGTATAATAAATTAGGCCCACAGTATCTAAAAAACCTTAAATTCATCGATAGGTACCAATAGTTTAAATTATACTGTTGTTCATTTTTATTTGAGTAAAAGCCGAATGTTTATCGCTTTAATCGTTATGATATTAGCGACTTTACGTAGGTAATTATATTTTATTAAGTTGTTTACTTGCAACGGTACAACACAACACAACGTGGATATTTGTACTGGATTTAGCCAGAAAATATACACATACTACAAGGCTACATCGTACATAGTACAACATAAGAAAACTGATATAAAACTTGTTGTCAATCTGTCTGCGCAATAATATGTAAAACTTTTAAATCTTTAGGCTTATAAAAATAATTTTATTATGAGTTACAACTTACAAGTGTTATAACGTACGCTGTGTCTTTTAAATATAATAATTAAACCAAGTCGTTAATGTAAAATGTTTGTACAGGTAAATTTAGCGCAAATAGACAGTCGCAAAAAACACCTATTTTATTTTGGCACAAATAGACTGTGTTTTATGTTTTATATTTGATATAGTATTTCAGTTATAAAATATATTTTTAAAAAAATGAAAGAAAGTTAAGGTTTATGACAACATATTTATTAGAGAGAAAACGTGAGCCACACTTGTGATGATAATATATTTTACACACACATGAACACTCTGTTGTCAGTATATTTCAACAATGTTGCCTCATATTACATCTCCCCTTTTAAAACAAATTTAAAAAAAAATTGTTTTTAATGGTATACAATTACTAAAAAATTCTTACAATTTGAAATAACATGTAATTGTACCCAAAACTAATTAATTTCTTTTGGCGCGAACGGGTAATTCCCCAGTATAGGTACTATCAAAATTTTCTTCCGTGAATTACATACGATAGTTATACGTAGTATAAGTTTATTGCAGATGCTTATTGTAAATTATTATATGCACAATTGTAAAATAAAAATACGAAATTTAACATAAATTTAATATTTTATTTATCCTAAACAATAAAGTAAAATATTGCCATTTCCGTAAGCCCGTAGTGAAAATTATTATTTATTACTTATATTAAAAAATAAAATATAAATTATAATATATTTCTAAGTGTTGTAAATATACTTTTTAAATTTCGAATTGTTAAAAGTAACACATAATAATATATTTTGTATTATAGTTAATGTGCTGCATAAAATTGTTTGGTCACGATTGTAAATCTGCAAGTTGAAATTTTACGAATTAAATAGTTTTTGATCGCGGGAAGTCACAAAGAGATATAAGTACCTACTATTATATTATACTTTCGACACAAATCTCTTAAACACAAAGCATATGACAATATTGGAACTATCCTCCAAGAAACATCACGACGAATCGTTGTTAATTTAATTGTAGAAATCTATAATTTGATTTATAGTAGCGGTATACCTATAACAGCATAATCAATAAATAACAAAATGAACATAAAATATAATTTTTGCTCATACACAATACCTATATATTTACAAATTTATTTTTCAGATTCTGAAATCATGCTTCGACTATAAAAATTGAAAAAGGTATACATATTTAACAATAAAAATAATTTGCTAATTTTCATGAATTGACGAATTTTTAAGGCATTTTCATGCTTTTGTATTTTACCAGACACCCTACAAATTAAATTAAATTTTTTTCATTTTTTGTATTTGTCAATATGTTAGAAAAAATCTACAGTTTTTGTTTTATAGATATTTCAAGTTCAAAGTTCGATGAAACTATAGATATTTAAACGAAGAATAAACATTTTATAAAAATTTTTTTAATATAAAATTATTATTCGTGGTTACTTATGTGGGTAAATTTGAATCCAATGATATAAAACAATTTTATACGAAAAACAATTCTGAACGAAGGTGGTCTGTCAGTCTATAACAGTGATTCCCAATCTTTTTGACACTGTTTGCGCCGATACCGATCCTACGAAGATGGCGGTTGTCGGCAACGACTCGCGATTGGGCTAGGGACAGGAGCGAGAAGGGTTACCAAAAAAAAAAATATATAATTGCAAATAATAAATGCCTGTATGTAATTTTCAATGTTCGGGTCACCAAAAAATAAACAATATACCTATTATATTAAACAATCAGCGGTAATAGTACCGAAACAAAAGGGTCCCCAACAAATAACATAATAATGCAATTAAGTGTGACAATACAAAATATATGTTAGACCTGATCCGCTGTAGTTGGCGATGGCCGGTGTGTTCCTAAACGCCTACGGCGGCACGGCAAACGGCGATACACACTGGTTGGCGGCGGCACGGCTGGTCGACGGCGGCACGGTAATGGTCAACAGTACAACAAACGGCAAATTCGGCGACAGATTGGGCCGATAAAATACGACAACGCGTTGTCCGCACACGCGGTTACTACTGGTACCAAGCACACGGCGGCGGCGACGGACGCAACTATGCGTCGGGCTCGACCGCTGGACAGAGACAAAAAACCACAAAGTACGCGACGGCCCGGCGCCCGCGGTCGATGGCCAGCTCGCCGGATGTTGACGGCGGCGCGGTAACTCCGGAGGGGGAACGCGTCGCGCGGAGCTTCGACATCTCGCGCGACTTGGAGCGTTCATGATTTTGGCGGCGACCCCGTTCCGCGTTCGAACAAACACTAGACGGCCCACTTTGAGAACTTTCGATGCGCCACGGACAACCACAACTTTAGAACTTATTTTTCTTATAAACAAGAAATGTTATTTCACACATTTTAGAATTTAGATTATGAATAAACAAAAATCAATGAAATTCCTTATAGCAGGCTTATAATAATAATGTTTAAAATTGATCATTTTTAAGTGAAACTATTAACAATTTAACCAGGCGTGAATCTAGAAGATTATAAACAGCGGGTGCTCAAAAAAAAGTTGGGTAAGTGTGTACCACTCTGCTGTACAGTAAATTACAATTGGATCACTGTCGTCTTTAATGGATGGTGTTAAATTCGAATTCAATGATATAATATCATTGTATAATAAGAAAAACGATTCTGAGCGAAGACTATAATATTATGAAGTATATTTGATGATATTTTTGTGAATAAAGTAATTTATTTAGGTACCTATTTACATGGAACTTTGTTTTAAATTTTCAATCCTTATAGCTATAAAAGCTAAACATTTTATATATTTTTAACTACAAAATAATTTTAAATTTTAAATTTGTAAATTTTGCCATCCTTAATGTGTTCAAACGTTAATTCCTCCGATTATCAGTAAGTACATTTTTATACATTGAAAAACTTCGCTCGACCTCAGAAGTATTTATAGGAGCGTACTTCATACATGAAATATCACTTGCATTAAAATCTTCAGGTAGTTCATAGTTTCCGTCTATTTCTCATTCCAAAATCTTTGAAATTGTCTTCATTATTTTATACCCAAGGTTTTTTCTTAGTACGGTTGTAAGTTGGCATTTATAATACCACCAATTTTGTTTTTTGTTTTTTTTAATGTGGTTTTTGGGTTTTTAATTTTGATTATGGTTTCTGATAACAAGTATAATCTTTTGGTTCTAACATTTTCATCGTGCTCGGAATTATTTCAAAATTTGATTTAATGTAAATTAAATTAGGATCTTATATCAAATCTTGCGATTTTTTAATTGAAATAGAGTCTTTGAATTCTTTAAAAATTTCCAAGTTGTCATGTACCCCAACGCGTTAATATAGGTTGTGGTGGAAGTGCGAGATTAGGGGCCAAGTTTCGGAAAAGTATCGTACGTGATGGAGCTTTTAAAAAAATTTTATCGATATTATGTGGCTGTAAACGTGAAAATACGACGAAAAACGAATATATGTGTTACCTATAAATAATAATATGCACTTTAAAACTACAAATATGCATTCAATTTGCATTTAATAGGTAAAAACGTTGAAATATGCAAAAAATGCAAAGTAAAATTAGTGTTATTTTAATAAGACTGATCTAAATCGGGGAAAATTTTCATCAGATTTCAAAATATGCATTTGCATATAAATCCGGACCCTACTTATGAGGAATCATATAAAGTCTAACTTTTGAGAGTAGCAGCTTAGATACTACTTAGGACTTCAATATTAGGTATATAAACACCAGTTATATGTTTAAATTAATGTTAGCAGTGAACATTATTATTAATCAATAACTAAGGTATATCTGTGTTGCCGCCGCAACATAACAACAATATTATTTTTATAGTTTAATTATCAGTGGTCATTGAAGACAGCTGGTCTCACACACACATACCACCTTATTTGTATTGTTTTTTTTTGGTATTGAATGTGTCTTGTGAGTTATATAATAATATTATGTAGATTAAACGTTATCGCACGCCGCCGCGCCGTCTATGCGAATATTATTTAGCATGGCCGCCGTGAATCTGTCCTGTTTTGTACGTCTTACCGAGAACACCGACGTATGTCAACTATTTTTTATTGTATACTACTCTAAAGGTAAAGGGTTAATATTATAATTTTTAACGTGACAGTGACCAGGCTCGAGCCTATATACGTATTAATTGTATTATTTTTTTTTCTTGATCATTGTGAGCCATAAGGGCAATACTCATTTATTATTTTTTACTGAGTGTGCGTTAATCGTCAAGTATATGTCGCCGTATCGGCACAACCGCATCCTTTATTATTGTGAGCCATAAAGGCATTATTATTATTATATTTGTCCAGATTTTACGTGTGTGAATCGTCACCTTTTATCATTATATTATTGTTAATTTATTGTAGCATTGCCTTGTATTATTTTATATCATCTTTCAGCACAGGACCAGCTAGCTAGACTGCGCTCCACAAACTGTAAGTTTTTATTATTATATTATTATTTATTTATAATAATATATTGAATATGTTGAACCATAGGGCCGCAGATATCTTCTAATTATTATAGTATCGTGTGCCAGAAGGGCCACGTGTTCTTTTTATATTTCATACTTACCTCTACACGAGCTAACAGCTTAAATAGCTGGTCAATTTATATATATTCTGTTAGGCCATAAGGGTCGTGCATTATTATTTTGTTAATTATTATATTATTCATGCTGCTGGCTATAAGAGCCGTGCACTAATTATTTATTACTATCATATTTTTATACAATTGTGTTGCTGTGATTTTATTATATATCTGTTATTATTATTATTGTGAATTATACAACAACAGCAACTTATTACCAGAAACCGTGTTACCATTTTATTATTATTTGTTTTATTGTACACACACCCACATACATACACATATTAATACACAAATACACATAATCCACAACAAGCACTACATAGCCGACAGTATTTGCTAGGCGATCCCGACCACTACTGTTGGAGCTATTACAACACTACACACCAGCTAGTCCTCCATTTTATATTTTTTAGACCTAGGTGTTAGTGGCGTAAAAAAAGGAGTTTGGTGTCCGGACTCGTATATTATTATTATATACTCCGGCCCGTACAATCTGAAAATACATTTTCAAAATTAGGTTTAAATATCAAGAAAAAACTATTTTAAACAACTCGTCATAGTAAACTTTAATTATTATGAACATTTACAACATTTTTAGTATGTATTTAAATTTTTTTTAGTAAATATACAATTATTGTTAATATAATGTAAAGTACATCTAATATCATGTATACTATATTATGTACATTGCATAAGTATATACTATACAATAAATAAGAGAACATTTTATTTTACGTGATGATCATGTCATATAATGATAATATAATTTATACACAGGTGACAGGTAATATGAATTATTTATAAATATAATATTTATAACATTAATGATACAACAAAGACCAATATACTATTTATAGAATTAATTTATAATATTATTTATTCAAACGCATCTACAACGATATACACTGTTGCAAATGTAATGTTTTTACTCATTAGTTATTAATTTATTACTGATAAATAATAATTATATAAAGATTTATGTAGCTCCGATTACTTAAAATATCAATCGTACCTAAACCTAATTAAAAATTCAAGCCCATTGCAGTTGGTTGACACAGTTGACCTGTATTGGTACAATACACGTCGGAACTAGGAAAACACAATTAAATACTGTTGACGAGTCACCAACACAAGATAACAATGAAATGTAGGTACATTTGAGCACTAAGAAGGGCCCCTATCGAAAATATCATTAATAAAATATAATAGGTAGGTACCTAATATATAATATTATTATGAATATACAATTTTTTTACTGAGATGACGACAATTCAAATTTAAAGTATTTAATATCAAAAAAAAATAAATTGACAATAAAAAGTGTATTTAATTTTTTTGTATGGAGACGAATTTATCTAGATAAGTCTCAACACTGATGATTTGACTATCAAAATTTTCAGAAAAAAAAGCTTTACCGGAATCCATTAAAAAATATGGTAGTTACCTTTTGAAAAATAAAGTTTCCTGTTAAAAATGAAGAAACACAACTTTTTTCGTTTTAACGAAATTTTATGTCATCGATGCATAATCGTTAAAAACCCCTGCGTACAATGACATAAGATTAGAGATACACTCTGTTTAAATAATTGTACAATTGTAATGGGTTAAAATACTCATAACTCACTTTAAAATTAATATATATTAAAAATCTTATGATATTGCCTAGTTAATAATCTTACCTTTAAATTGTATACGAGGTTATCAAAAATAATAAATTGATAGTAAAAAGTGGATTTCATTTTATATATAGAGACGAATTTATCTAGATAAACAGCTTATTTAGATGGATGAATTTTCGTCGTTTATTAATTATTGTTCAAGCCGCTGCCTTTTTTCTCGAATCAGTCCGCTCAGCGAGCTCGTGACGGACGAGGAATCTCAGAGAAATTTGCCCGTATCGCTCGTTGTCGCGCATTGTCCGTTATCATGGACGGTTTTGTTGCTGATTATATTCGTGCGCACGACAACGAGTCAGTCTGCCGTAAGCTGCTGTGGTTTCTATTGCCTGTGTCGCACGTCCTGTACGACGTCGCTGAAACCCACAGGGCCACAGCAGCTATACAAAACCTCGTGTTATTCTTTCCACACGGCGCGTTCGGACGAATTAACATTTTAATCCGCCGTCGGACGCATCATCGCCGTCGTCGTGGTGAACAATACGGGCGCGTACGACCCATATTCGCCGAGTTGCCGCGAGTAATATATTTTATTCCAGTGAGCGGGCGGAAGTGGGTTCTTTGGCAGTTTGTAGCGTGTGCGTTGTCATGTGCTCAGTGGCGTCATTGGGGGGGGGGGGGGGGGTAACTGGGGTTATTGCCCCAGTCTAGTAACTACATCAACCTTAGGTCGGCACATTTACCGTCGTTTCTTACCCCGTCGTTGACACCGCCACTCACCGTCGTCGAATACGCCATCGCCGACAACGCGGACGTCAGCCACATCTATAAATTCGACGAAAATAGGTCAACGGCCGCTGTCCACCAGCGCGTTCCGGGACAACAGCGTTAAGTGATGAGTCCTATCATCTTATTATTTATAATATATTATTATATTTTTTGTATCTTGTATTACTTTTTATTATTCAATTATTATTATAAACACTTATGCGTGAATCGATCTGGGAAACGTCCTCGTCAAGATTAGTCTGTATAACACAATTATTATTATTTGCAATATTCAATACAATGTTGTTTAGCATATAATATATAATATTATTCTTTCTTATTTATTAATTATAAGTGTTAAAAACCGTTGTACTGTGCGACAAGAGCTCGACAGCCTAACAATTATTTATAGGTCATAATAGCTATAGCCAAAGATCATACCTCCAACAGGAACGCAATGAGCTATTTATGATGACATTAAATATTTAATTAATGACAATAATAAGATAGCTGGTGGCAAGTTAAATTGTTGTTTATAGTTTATTTTGTTTAACGGACGATAACTAATATTAGTAATACATAACAGAAAGTAAAAATATAAATATAAAACAAGATAAACTATAAAATACTATAATATATATATAATATACTATATAATACAATAATCAAAAAAGAAGTGTAAGTTTAATATAAGAATAAATTAATAAATAATTACTTAAGGAGATGATAAAAAAGAAAAATGTATATGATTAATTAAAACAATATTAAAATATCTAGAATTTAAGTATTTTAATATTATTTAAAATCACAATTTTAGGTTTGTTTTAGTTTTAATAAAATTTTTACTTATTATTGTTTTACTTACTGTCGTTATATAGACTTCCTTCTGTATTAAATACGAGTTTAAATATTTTAAATATTGCTTAATAGTTTTAAAGTTAATTTTCTTATTTTTACTTTTAAATAATATAATGTTCAACTTGCGTCTACCTCGCCTCAAGCACTGCTTAATGAGGTAGATTAAACATAATAATACATTGTAAGAGTTCTAGTTTTAACTTGTAAATTTTTTTATGTATACTGTAATGTATTCTATTTTTTCTTTAATAAAAAAAAATTGTATATTTTCTAGAAGACATTTAGAAATTCGATGGAGTGTAAGATATATATATAGCTTTCGGAATATGGTGGTATAAAAAATGAGTCTATAATGACATTTTGATGATAACTGATCAATAAAGCTCTAGCAGTTCTATATTAATTAAGGAACATTATAAGATAAATATGATTATAATTAGGATAATAGATAATTTAATCACTCCACCCATATTAGTCCGTAGACACACCTATAATTTGGCACTGTATTTACTACAGGTTACTGGAACTTTAGCCAATTGCAGCCGCAGCTGGTTTGATTGAGTTGATAATACTTGATTAGACACCGCCTTAGTTTTCGGCGGCAACTCGAAACGCTTTTACAGACGAGGATAATAATTATTTCTCGTCCACCACTACAAACCGATTTTACACAACAAAGCGAATCCAGAAATGTTTAACAGTGGAGGGGGGGAGGGTTTGTGCAAACTTGTCTTTTTGCTTATGATTAAGCTTCCTAAACTGGAATATGAATTATAATACGTAAAATCAACAAAAAGTACGCGGGCTACTTAAACGAAATTCGCACAATGACATAAGATACACCCTGTACATTAGATGCATTAGAAAAACAACATTTTGTAATATTTAATTATTTTTTGTACAGAACTTATGCGATACGCAAGGAAGTGAGTGCTGTAACGTGGGTATAAGAGCTATTATGCTGTAATTATTATTGCTGTTTTTAACTCTTTCAGCACTGCCCGCACATGGGACTGATAAATGTTTATACTTATACTGCACAGATACCTTTTTTTAGAAAAAAATTGAATTAGGTATAAAAATTAAATATTGTTTTGGTAAGTAGTACGACTTTGGTGTCGAAAAAACAAAATTATATTAGAGGTTGGATGGCGTAATTCTGGCGTAATTCATATCGTAATTCTCACCATGCAGCAAGTGATGGATTTTATTGGATTGGTTTATATAGTATATCAACCATCAATAAAATAGAAATTATATTATATTTCATGATTAGATCTGTAATAATTACACATATATTACATAACTTGTATGTTGTATTTATGTAAGTATTTACGTGATTTTAAAAAAAAAATTATTATTTAGCCATGAAAATTTATTTTTTAATTTTGTATCATACATTTTTTTTTTAAATAAGTCAAAATCTCAATACTCAATTGATCACCAAACAGTTATTTTTATGGTCTATGAGTTGTTTGACGAAATTTGAAATAGTAAAAGTAAAAAGTGGGTGAGTGGATATCACTCTAATGTACAGTAGGTTACAAGTGGGTCACTGTAAATGGATAGTGTTAAATTTGAATTCAATTATATAATATCATTAATGATTACAATTGTATAAGTCAGCCTTTGATATTACTATCATTATATAGATAGTATATTTGATGATATTATTGTGAATAAAGTAATTTATATATAACCTATTTACGTGGAATCTTGTTTTCAATTTTCAATCCTCAGCTATAAAAGTTGAACATTTTATAAATTTTTAACTACAAAATAAGAACTTCAAAATTTGAACTTTAAATGCTTACTAAAAAAAGTTGTGCCTATGCATTTTTAATATTTTTCAACAGCTATTGTAACATTATATCGGGAGCCTTGCATTAAATTTTCACTCTTTTCCATCCAACAAATAAAATTTTAATGATATTTATAGAAAAAAAAAAATAAAAAAATTTAAAACTGACAATGTCCGTAAACAGCTCAAAAAGAGTCAAATTATTTTCAAAATTTTATCGTGCATAGAAAATACTAATATAAACATTCAGTGAAATTTTCAAGTAACCTTAAATGCTTATAAAAAAAATTATGCCTACCCAGATAACAATGAATTATTTTTTTTATGTTTTAAAAATATCATTCTTGTAATGATATGATTAGAAAAACGCTTTTTCGAACCTATTTTTTGATTTGAAAAATGTTAAAATGATGTCTTATGAATATTTTTGGGCCACGAGAGTTAAATTGATATATTATCAGTCAAATAATTTATGTTGCGACATCAATATAATATTTTTATCAATAATAATAAAATAATATTTTAATAATAAAATAATATTTTATTAATAATAATAGTATAATGTAATTTTTAATAGCAATACAATAATATGGTATAACACTGTATAATTATTATTTATATAAAAACCATAATAAATTATGTTTTAATAAATTAATATTATTATTATTGATATAACATAACAATATTTTATTAATATTTCCACACATATTAATAGTTTGAACTTAAATGCAGCAGTTAATACAGCCATTATTTAAACATCATATGAAAAGTATTGGTTTTTTATTTTATAACATTGGAGATTATGGATTGCGTATCAAGTCAGTAGAATCAAGAAAGAAAGCCGACTCTTTTATTTAATTTTTAATTCTACTGGTTATAAATTATGATGCAATGTTTAAACTTTAAATTGTTAGTTAATCGTATGTTATTAATAATGAGTATATAAACACTAAAAAATAAGACTACAACAATATATATTTGTGTAAAAATATATTTTCACCAGGACAGGAAAAAAGTCAAATCGAAAATACTGGTTAGTTACTAGCATATAAGTGTTATTTTTTATTCTATTTATAAATTTAAAGCAATGAGTTTTTTTTTATATTTAATTGTATAAAATGTAAAGTATGAGTAATATTAAAGTAATATATTATAGGAGAAAATCTTTGAAACATACTGTGAATTGTTATGATTTCAAGTTTAAATATTTATGATTAGATTGAAGAGTTATCATTGTCACTTGTAATTTCATATTGTTCGGTTTTTTTGACCTAAACTTGGCACCAGCGATAAACACTTTAATTGGATATTTGATATCAATAGTGTTGCTGTTTTTACATTTTTGATCTTTTTTAATGAACCTGAAAACATTTAAATTATAGATATATTAAGGTATACTAGATAGTTTTTTTTTTATATTATTATAACTACCAAAAATGAAATCAGTAGCAGGTGGCATAGTTTAAATATCTTTTTTTTTTACCTTTATAGCTATAATTTATCAACAAGGAATCCATAAATAGGAATCTAAACATTGCCTTTACAGTGCTTGGTAAAGTAGGACGTACAAGCCTTGATAATTAAAACATCTGTAAGAAACATTTTCAAAAAATTTAAACTAATGAACAATAATAGCAAGAATCAATATGTATAAATATAATGGTTATAACTTATATAACAATGCTTTACTATATTTCTCATATACTTCAGTATTTTTTATGATACTTATATGTGGTATGATAAAATGTAAGTTTGGTATATCATATACTCGAAAATTATATATACTATTAAAAAGACGTTGTACCCACATGTGTTGTCACTGTGTTACTAACACATAATATACAAAAATGTACATCCTGCAGTTCCAACTTTATGTTGTTCCCTTAAATATTAAAAGTGAATTGACTTATTATCAAACTTAAACTCAAAAACATTATCTATGTATTCTCAGTAGTTCTACAATATTTTAATTTTTAAATGGAGTATGTAAAATATTAATATTTAAAAATGCTCTTAACTCACGTAAAAGTTTAAATATTGTAAAAAATCACTGAGAGAATATAGGTTCTTACATTGAAGTTTGATAAAAGGTCAATTTACTGTTAAAGAAATATTGTTTTCCAATTTCTCGAGTCTATCACTGAAAGTTTTAGATGTTGAGTGCGGTTTTGTTGATTTTGTTTATGGTATCTAGGCAATAATAAGAAACCCTATATTTTAAAATAGGAAAAGATTTCTATTTAGGCATAATCAATAAATATTAGATGTTAATCAATTCAACTTACCAGACATCTCAGTAACAATATCTTTAGTAATAGCGGAAACATTTGATGAAGTAGTTACCTTGAATGGGGATGCAGATGTAAAAAGTATCTCATGGTTTGTATCATAGAATAAATCGTTTTCTTTTTCTTAAAAATAATAACATTTATATACAGTGAAACTTCCATATAACGAACTTCCATTTAACGACATTTTCTGTTTAACGAAATATTTTTAAGAACTATGACCTTCATTGTTAATTACACGTAAATGTATCTCCAAATAACGAATCTGATGTTTCTATATAACGAAATAATTATTCGATAAAAACCAGTTTTTGTAAATGTTGTCACTATCAAATTGATAGTTTATGTCATAGTTCTAAAATTGTACATGAACAATGTACCCGATAAAGATAAGACACCGAAGGTAGGCAAACTGATTAATTTTACTGTAGTACACTTCAGTTCCAATATTGGTAATATCCTACGTTTAAAAATCATTGTAGGATCTTTTTCAGCCAGGCACATTTATCTTTTTCGTTCCAAAAAGATGGTACTGCTTCCACAGAGTTGTCATTCTTAAAATTAACAACTGACCACATTCGGAAGCTATTGAAAAACGAATATGTTAATATTGTCAGATGAATAAAGAAATATATACATACAAGCTTTCCCACCTGACATTATCCAGACCAAAAATTTGTGTTTTTAATAAATATATTAATAAAAAAAAAAAGTTCATGCCTTATTTCTTCTTATTGTAATAACAATATAATTTCTTATTAATACCAATGGCACCCCATTTATTTATAGAAAAATAAATGTTTGATTCCAATTTTAAATATCAGAATCCTTTAATCAGTAGCCAGTAGGTATATCTCTGAGTTGAACTTACCCAATTGGGAATCCAAACCATTCAGAGACCCATTCAAAAAATGTAATTAAAATCGTTTCAGCCGTTTTGGAGAAGTTTATAAAGTTGTATATTTAAGCTTACTTCATGTAAAAATACTGTCAAATCAAGTTAAATTATTATTCATATTTATGTATATTCATTATTTATTTATAAAAACTAATATGATTAATATTATAAAATCATATTATACCTAAACAATAAATTAAAAAACATAGTTAGTTAAAAGTATTTTGATTTTAATTAAATATTATGAAATATAATAAATATAATGACGACTTAATTGGTTTATTAAATAGTAATTCGTAATGTTTGAATTGCTTACATATTAGGAAAATATCTTTATGTTCAGTTTGAATGGTATTAAAAACATTGACTACTTTTTTTTTTTATGTAAGAATTAAGGAATTAGCTTCGATGTGTGATTTAACAGTGGATTTTTTTGATTCAAGAACCTTAAATTGAGAATATCTTGTAGTACTTTCAGGTCCATTGCAACGGGGGCCAGAAAGATGAATTTTATTTTGGTTAATATTGTGATTTGGAACACTTGTTTTCTCATTATATCTATTTACAATTTGTTCTAATAACTTATGAGGTTTTCATATAATTTTTTTTTTTAAACGCCCATATAATTTTTATATTAATTTGGGACAATATACAACATTGATCTAATGAACCAAATTTGGCATAATAATCACATAAATGCAAAAGTCTGTGTATATTGTGTGATATTAAGTGACGACCATATTATATACTTTCAAAATTCTGAACTAAAGTATCCAATAATTGACGAGCCAAATCTAAATATTGAGTATATTCAGGACTTAACAATAATATATAATATTTAAGATGATCGATGAAAATAGGAGCACCTCTTTTTGGCAATTACGTGTGATTTGGGTTGGCAACTCTACAGTTACAGTAGACACCAAATTACTTTCGTTAATATTAATCTCGTACCCATTGCCAGAAACCGCAAATTTGGACTTAAAAAAGGGCAAATATCTATATCATAGCCCAAACAAAATACATTTCGCAAACAATAAAATTTTGGTTTTAAACATTACCAGAAAAATAAAAACGTATAATTATTTATTTATCGGTGTGGTACCGACGCGATGGCAGCCATGTTTATTATCTCACCTAACCCAGACAGGGGCGCTACGACAGCCGCACATCCACACGGTCGGCATTTACTACGATATCATTGTTCGAGACGGTCGTCATTTTGTCACCGCCCGTATCGGTATCATAGTTTTCTGGTGAATTTTCATCCGTTCGAATCTGAAATTTAGATTGCAAGTCTTCTACTAACGGTAAGTAAAACTATTTGATCTCGTTTACCGTTTTGTTTTTACCTTTTGACCAGGCAATTGTACATTCACAAGCCAACGGCCGGAATGCCTTTTTGAGCACGTTTGTGCACGACGCCACCTGTTAATAGAGTGTCGTCTTTCAAGCTTTTTAACCCAAAATGACAGCACCTCTTGCAATCCCACACACCTTTGTTTAAAATCACATTGTAATCAGTTGGTTATGTCTACTCGTTTTTTTGTTTGTTAGTATTGAACTGGTTACAAAATTCTCGTCGAGTGACTACCGTTCGCTAATATGTGTCCATTACTCCACTGTAACAAATTTGTTGATTGCAAGTAACAGTCCCATTCAATATATAAGTTTACAAACGTTTTTGATAAAATTCGAAATATAGTTTATTATACTCTGATCGAAAAGAGAAGACACGAGGCGACAACCGGTCTTCGTCCGGCAGCGCGTATCTCCTTCACTGCATATTCCCACTTGCATAATATTATATTGGAGAGCGTCAATGCGTCACCCACTTGCCCGATATTTTAGTTATTGTTTCAATAAAATATGTCAATACAATTTTATTTGTTGGTCAAAAAGCTTGAAAATACAAGGCATTATTAACACATTATTACATTATCAGTATAAAAATATTAAAAGTATTAAAGTACATAGGCAAGACTTTTTTTATAAGAATTTAATGTTCAAATGTTATAAAAAATTAAGCAAATTCAAAAATTACTAATTATTTAGTAATTGAATAATTATAAAATGTTTAACTTTTATAGCTAAGGATTAAACATTTAAAACAATGTTTTATGTAAGCAACTAATTATTCTGTAACCAAAAAATCTAAAAAAAATATGTAAACACAATTTTTTTATAGTTATTTTTAGTAAATAACAATTTTAGTTATTTTGTTATAATTTAAAAATATTATTCTTGGATACTTGAACCTTCTAAAGTATATTATTAAATACGAATTATTATATGATCATGTGCAAATAATATTCGTTCAACTTACCGGCTACCGTACTAATAATTACAATATAAATATAATATAAAATATCCTACGCTGACAAAATGTTACTGTTCGTTATGATGATTAAAATTAACACGAAACGTTAGCAGGGACTATTATAACAAATAAAACACTAGTTGAATAGTATGAACTAAAATAACTACGGAAAATAAACATAACCCAGATATACGGATACATTAAGTATTATATTTTTATTTAAAAAAATTAAGTTGGGAAATATTCGCGTTTTTAACATTTTAAAATACATGCAATTTTTTGTGTTTTTGAGAAAATCTTACTGCAATTGCGACACAACGATTTTTGAAAAAAAACAACAATAATGTAAATCCACTTTTTTATTGTAAAAATTCTTGTGTTATAATTTATATAATTTGCGTATCGAAATGAATTTAGCTAAGGGTACTCGTATATAGTGAATATTATTAGAAAAAAGGTTTCTAAAATCGAAGATATTAAGTACTCAGTGAAAAAAATCCTAATAAAATATTAATTTTAATCGTAAAATATAATAATATCGTACTGGTAGATGACATACAGTACACTTTTTATGAAAATACAAAGGAATGTATAATAATATTTTAGAATTCCAGTACATCAGTATCAGTATAAGTGTCAGTGCTTCATCAGTAACCTCTACCGTCATTTTAGTGTTCCTAGTCAGAAATCGTAATCAGCCACTACAAGTCGAGCAGCCGTGGCAAATTGCATTCTTCTTCGTTATCGCCGTCAGAGCAACAGGGTCAGCAGAAGCGGCGACGAACGGGTATCCACACGAGGACAAATATTCATAACATCCATGGCGCCAGTTTCTAGAACACGTGAGTATCCACCGTCCGGTTTGCCGGAATTTTTATTTTCAAAATTAATTCTAATCAATATTGTTAAATTTGATTTAAATTATCCATAATATCCATATTAATAAATTGTTAAGTTAAAAATATATCACTTTAAATTAAGTTTGCATAAACATTATTAATTCTTGGTTTAAGTATCATTATACATTTTAATTAATTAATATGGTACCTATGGAGGACATAATTGAATATTGAGTTAAAAAGTATATATGTATATAGTATGTATTGCTTAACATATTATTATTACATCTCTTTGGTGGGCTAAATATAAAATCAGGTATAACTAAGTGCACACATTTTCTCACATCTATTACAGGATGTTCTATTATTAAAAGCTTCTCTTTTATACATGGTTTTCAGTTAAAAAAAAAAAGATCACAAGAGAAATCTCAATAAAAATTAGTGTTTAATGACTTAATACATTGTTCAGAACGTACAGGACTGATCCTAAATATTTTTGGAAGTGGGTATCTTACAATACGCGTTCCCAAACTATTTCTAAGTCTCTACATTTAGATGTGGAAATAGCCAGAAATGGTGAGGGCATATCCGACCTCATCATAAAATATTTTTCATCAGTATATAAAACTAAACCTCTAACAAAAATTCCTCTCCAATCCAACCCTATAATGCATGAACACTCTCTCAGTATCTACCCTCTCATGGTTGCATTTCAGTTAACTCAGTTACTGATGGTCGATAGAGTGTGTTTCCTTTAAATTTCTAAGTCACCTTGTCCCGATGATATTTCTATTTACTCCTTAGCTCATTATGCCGTCTCCATATTCCATATCCTATCCTATATAATTTTCTCAATTTCTAGAAAGTGTTGTATTCTTATCAGTTTAGAAAATAAGTTCTCTGTCACACCAATTTAAAAAAAAAAAAAGGTGATGAAAAATGATTACTCCAAATAGATAATGTGCAACAGTTGCATAATCAAATGCTTGAAAATGTTGATTTACTTATCTAAAATATAACAACTATTATTAATTTTTAAAACTGAATTTTAATGAAATGTTATAATTTTAACAGGTAATGCATCGAAGCCAACGGTTTGTCAACCCATACGCAAAAATGTGATGGTAGAGCTGAATTTAATGCATAACAAAGCATGTATGTTGTGTGGACATAAAGAAATAAGTGAAAAATTATATGGATTATTATACCAATTAGATGATGTTATTATTCATCATTATTGTATTGTAAGTGGATTTATAAAACATTAATATATTATTAGTAAAATATAACTATAAACTTATTTTCAGCTATTATCATCAAGATCCCTTCAAAATGGTGCAGACAATGAAGGCATTTATGGATTTTTATTAAAAGATATTAGAGCTGAACTTTCTCGAGCATCTAAGCAAGTATGTTCTTCCTATATTTTACAGTGTCTAGTATTATAGACATAAATAGTTAAAAATATTTGAAAATTGAAAGAAAACCAGGAAGACGGTCTTATATGAAACAAATCATGTTAGATTTAGATAAAGGAACTTACAAAGAATTGAAAAAACTTGCAATAGAAGGGAGAAAGGGTGGAAGAACACAACTAAATCGTTCTTGTAGCATAAATTGTTTATTTTATCAATGTTTTCAATATTCGCATAGACCGAAAATAAACTTTCATATTAAATAGCAAAGTTATTGCTATAATAAATAGTTTTTAATAATTTGGAAAAATTTGTTAGTTTTTCAATGAATTTAAGGGGTTTTGCAGAATTTCCAAGCCAATAACTTTTAAAACATTTTTGGTAACAACAATTTCTGATCTTATGAAATCCTCCAAACACTTCATAAATCCTTAGAGTTATTCATTACAAATTAAGTAACAAAAGTAACAAAAGTAAATGTCAAATATTATTTTAAAGTACATTCAAACATTTAATAAAATTGTTTGGCACATTTTATCAATAAAACATGATAAATTAATATTAGATTAACTAAAACAAGGTTTAATATATGAATAAATATAGGGGGGCTTAAATTCAATCAGGGAGGGCTAAGCCCCCCCCCCCCCAAGCCACAACCTAATTGCTGTTATGATTATAGTTACATCATGATTGTTGTTTTAGAATTGCTTTTATTGCAAAAAAAAAGGCGCTTCCATATCATGCTGTCGAGGAAAATGTCGAAAAGTGTTTCATCTACCTTGTGGCATGAAAAACGGATCAATACATCAATACTTTCAGTCATTTAAGTACGTATTTAATTTTATATTTGTAAACCTATTTCTATATCATTCTTATTGAAACAAATATCTTTAGATCGTTTTGCCAAAAGCATTGTGTTACGCAAACTGTTAATTTATCTGCGTTAAAAAAGTCTACTGCTCAATGTGCTATTTGTAAAGATGCTGTTGTACCGTCCCCTATACCAACTTCTATTTGGGCACCGTGTTGCAAAGGTGATGCTTGGTTTCACCGAGAATGTGTTAAAGATTTGGCCTTAAATACAGGCTACTATTTTAAATGCCCATTATGCAACGATGTTGAAAAATTCAAATCCAGAATGCTAACGCTTGGAATATACATACCATCAAGGTAAATTGAGTCTTATTTATCCCAATTATTGAAATGTAATAAGTATGTATGTATGAAACCATAAGAAAAAGTGTTAAGTTTCCCTTATCAAGTACAAAATTATAAACAATAAAAAATTTAATTTTCATATGAGAAGAATTCAATTTTTATATTACTTCATGGGCTCGATTCAAATAGGATTTCTATTAAATTTTATTTTCATGAATCTTGGAGTACTACGATAAATATTCTGCTTCTGAATATGAAACTAAAATTTTCATCATTCGAAAGAAAACACGAAAAGAAACTAATACATTTTTATCAAATGGAATAATATTTCAAACTAATAAGCACTTAAAATTACCCTGTTTGTTTAAAGATGCTTTATACGTTAAATATCATTTTTTTTTTAAGTACATTTGGAACTAGAAGTTACTAATTTAATAATTACCTATTAAGTAGTTTTAAAAGATGATCCTTCTATAATTGTATTGTAAATAAATGGTCTTAATAACTTTTAAGTCTTGTACAAAATTAATATGCATTCACTGATACCATAGATTAAATAACACTATAATATAATATGATATAGGCAACACCAATGCAGCCATTTGTCACTCATTATTCAGATTTTATAATAGTTTGTACTATCTATGGTGTTATTTAATCTACGCTTTAAATTATTTAATACTATAAAAAGTTTCAACAAAAAATTTATTCACAGGGACCCCTCTTGGGAAACTATACCCAATGCTTTTGCCGAGCTCTCGGAAAGGCAAAGAAAATGCAATATAGAAACATGTCTATGTCCACATAACGAAGAGTATCAACTCCCATCGTAAGTAATTTTTTTTTATAACAATAATAGTTTTAATTATTAAGCAAAGAGAATTGGGAATTCAAATATTTTTCAAAATTAAAATAGGACTTCTGGAAGTACAGTGTGCTGTCGGTAATTAAACATAAATAACTCAAAATTCTCGACACCTCAAACGAATAAAATTCACTACCAAATACCAATAACACATTAAGATTTTGATAACTTAAAATTCTTTTTCTGTGAGCTTCGAGTTACCGAAAGTTTACTGTATATACTTTTATCTTCTGCATATTGGATTAAATGCACAAAAAAGCAACCAGCTTTAAACTAACAGCATTAAATAATCCATATGTATCTAAATAACGTATGAAATATTTGTGACATTGATATATTAAAATAAATTTGATTCTTATTCAAAAATATTCAACTTTTTGTTATAATATAGATAAACTTAATTATAAAAAATTAAAAATTAAAAAAAATATGTAAAAATAATAATACACGTTGCGTTAATATATACTTTTTTTTTATTTTCTAAACAGCGGACCATGGGAAATTCTTTTGTGCAATTCATGTGGATCAAATGGAACACATAGGTTGTGCAGTTTTCTTGAAGCTGAACAAGAGTGGTGCTGTGCAGTTTGCAAAAGAGTTACAGGTATGATTTATTATTATTTGATTAATTTGTTATATATGCTAAATATATGAAACTCACTCAAAAAAATCAATAACCAACTGATTAATACATTTCTAACCTAACATGAATACCCGAAATAAAGTCCAATAGAATAAAAGTCAACCAACAGGCACAACAATGTAGTATAATATGGTGTGGTCACTTTAAATCTTTGATTAAGAGGGCACTATCCCGCATACGTTCTCTCTGTCTTACAAACGCATAAGATAGCAAATTGTACGCTCAGAAAATATACATTTAGGTCTGTTAGTTTATAAAATAGATTGAATTGACCTCTTATAAAATTTAGGTGTAAGAATAATATTATTATCTAGCGAACCTCATAGGTTTTTTTTTTAAATTTAAATTTTAAAGCCAATCTACATTTCAACATGAATTGAACAACAGATGTTGTTTTTATAAGAGTTAAATTATTAATTTTATCAATCATCAATGGACAATGATATATAAAAAATGATAATTATTGTTTAAGCGTTCAAAGGGTATAAATTAGTCTGGCAAATATCATTGTAATTGTAATCATCCAACACCATCAATGGTTTATATTTTTGGTTATTTAATACACGACTAACACTTTCTATACTGATCTGAACAGAATCCATTAAAAAATAAAGTTATTATCATTGATTTTGCTGTTTGGTACAAGTACATGGTTAAACACTATGAAATTGAGGTAAATAATTTTGCCTGGTTAGAATACAACACATTTACAACGACATAATCACTCTGTATATTCATTAATATTAAATATTGTTATTTATTTTACTGTTAAGTGGATATAAAAAACTGACTCATTTAGCTATTAAACGAGAATATCAATTCTAGTATTCAACTATTTAATGTAACACATAGAAAATATTTTTGCCACTGGTAACTTGATGATATTAACTTGTTCAAACAATTTTTATAAAGCATTAAATATTGAATTTTAGATAAGGATGCAGCAAAGAAGAAAATTAAATTAGAATCGCTTGATAATTGTAGTGGAAGTTCGAGTATGTCTGAAGGGCAAGTCTCGACTCACGACGGAGAAGTATCTTAAAGACATCATAGTATCATATTAATTCTGGCCATCAAATAAATCAATATGACAATATAATATAATAATATAACTTATATATTATGTTTAAACGTTTAAAGGGACCCATTATAATTTTGATAAATACATAAAAAAAATTATTTCCCAAAAACTGCTATAGTGCATAATATATTATGTATATATATTATATTATACCATGACAAGTATAATAAATTATGTACAAAAGATCAAAAATTAAAATTTCCTACTATATTATAATTACCTAATTACAAACTTGAATAAAAACAAATACCTATATAGTACCTATATAAAAAGATTTATATTACCATATTTATACTTGCTGTAAGATATACTTTTTTTGTAAATATAAAAAGAAAAACAAATAATAATAGGAAATAGGAAAAGGTAGTTGATATTCACTAATAAATATTAACACATTTGTTATTACTAGTAGGTACCTAATGTAATTTTTATTTTTATTTTTATAGACAATATATTAATAATTATAAGTAACACATTTAAAAGGTATCTATAGAAATATAGCTAGTGTGTGTAATATACTACAATAGTGTAGTATTTGAATTATACATAGTATACATACACGTGTTTATATTATTTTATATGTATATAAGTGTGGTATGTATATAGGGGATAGTGTATAATATTATTGAGTAATGAGTTTAAATTATTGATTTTAAATTATGTAATACTGAATTTTTAAGTTATTTATATATAATTATGAGAATACAGTTGTGAATTAAAAATTTAATTGAATGAACTATTGTTTAGATTTTTTTTTTCTTCTCTAAATTTCGCGTTTGCCATAAAAAATTTCATCGGCTTCAAAATTTCCATATCCGTACAATTTCTGTGTGCTTGTATACTTCGTACAGTAGCTGAAACGTTCAAAAAATAGACTTAAGATAGAGATATGTTATTTTGTTATTTAGAATTATTCTAGCAGGTACTAGGTATTAGGTTTTAAAAAATTTTACGAATTGTATAATTACCAAAAATAATGGAACAAGAATTAAGTATAGAAAATACATTTTTCTTTTTTTGGCCAGTGTATGAAAACTGTGCTAAAAGGTTGTTGTGGAACATTTTCGCCATTATCTGACGAGTCATATCAGACACCGATGGCCGTTCCAGTCTTGCTAAATATGTTTGCTGAAAAACAAATACTTATTATTGTCTATTGTTTAATATTTATTTTGTATTATAGCTATAAAAAGTTATTTTTTTACACTATATTCAGAGGATTTTGAGTAAAGATAATGTTAATGAATAATGTTCGATGTATAGGAATTAATTGCTATTTTTTAACAATCAATTTCACAATTATTATTCATTTTATACACTTTATACATAATTAAAAATTAGATATCTACATAGTTGTAGATACTTGAATTTTTTATTGATATTGGCGTAAACATTTTAAGTTTTTTATGCATCGTATATCTAAGTAGTAAGTATGCATTTACTTAAATTAGGTAGATATAGGTTGTATAAGAGTAGTATAACAAACAAAATATTATAGTAAATAACTAATAAGTATAATCCATTCACATTGCATAAGTATCACCAATTTTAGTCGGAAGTCATTATCCTTCAACTTCTCTTCAAGTACAGTTAACTCGTCAATATTGGTTAATGGAAATTGATTAAAATCTTCATCGATTAAATAGTCATTGTTGGTCTGTAGTAATGATGAAGATAAAAGATTATTTGATTTTTTCATAATATCATTTAACATATTTTCAATCCTGTCGAGTTTTTTTGTGTTTTCCCTAATTTCATACTTCATATTTGTCATTCCTCGAAGAATATTGATGACAATTTCTGAAAAATATGTGCATCATTTATATTATTTAAAACGTATAAAGTATAAAGTATTTATAGGTACCTATTTAATATTTAGGAATATGTATAAATATGTAAAATGTATTAGATATAGCCATATAGGTAATTATATAGTTTTTTAGGTAGGTATATGGTAAATTATAATTCATAGATATTTTAACAAACTATTTTTACTATTATTACCTCGATCTTTCAAATTATGAGGCGTTGGTTGAGTTGCTGTATGATCAAAATGTAATCGTTTTTACCTTTTGATTTTGATGGTGAAACAATACTAATTTCGTTAATTGAATCTTAAAAAAAAAAACATACGTTCACAAAAATATAATACAAGGACACAAGGTATACCATAATATAGGTACCTATTTAACGCTGTGATATATAGGTATATATATATATAATCTACAATATTAAATTAACAATAATTAGTGAGAAAGCATAAAATTAGTGCACATTTTTCTCAAAATATAATATGAGAGGAACACATAATATTTTATCTCAGTCTACTCATAAGCAATTTTTCAATTTACCCACCTACTCAATACTTTCTAAGTTTTTAAGTAATATTTTGACAGTATTTCAATATAGTAATGACCTTTAGGTAGTATGTACATTTTAAAATAGTATTTCTTATTACATATTATACTAATATAGGTATAGTACAGTATAGTATAGCTGTATAGTATAACAGTATAAGTATAATATAGGTAACACGTCAAAGTTTTCTTGGTACTCGGTAACTGATACGATTTAAAAAAAAAAATAGTGGTTCAAAAACTAAATTAAATTGAAAATTTGAAAACAATAGTTTCATATTTTTTTTTTAAACATAACGTTTATTATTTGTTACCGACTATAATAGCTGTATATTTAATTCATAATAACTAGGTAGGTACCTACTCTATTTTTGTAAAAGATTAAAGAGAAATGTGAATATTCTTATTCAAATCATCAATTGTATTACCTAATGTTTGATAAAATTTACTATTATAATTACATTACTATGTATTAATATATTATATAATTATATGTAATATACCTATTATTTATCTATAATAATATATTTATATTATATTATAATTATATAATAACAATGCATAACAATATTTATCTATCAAGTCATAGAAATCGATTGTTTTTCACAAATTATTTAAGTTGTGATAATAAAACCGACAATTCAATTGATAACATCAAACCCACGTGGGCACGTGTCTCATTAGTCATTGTTGTTGTCTGGCGTTCCGTTTAGGTCGTTAAAGGCTAAAGCGTATTTCTATATTATTATATTATACTTCTTATGTTAGTACTTGAGTATTTCTATATTTCTATTCAAATTATAAACATAAATATTTAATACCGTAGATAGGTGTATAAAATATTATAATATTTTACAATAATTTTACCGTTAAGTTCTTTTTGTATTTTGTCGAGTTTGTTGTCGAAATAAGATTCGTTATGATTTATTGTCATGCTTTTGCCATCATCATCATCATCATCATCAGTTATGTTCCACATGCCAGCGGGTGAGTTCATTAATGTCACATTATTTTCTGAATCAAATATTATTAAACAAAATTATATTGTTTAAGACTCATAGTATTTAATGTTAATTTTAGTAGGTTATTAAAAAGTAGGTATAAATATTAAGTAGGTACTAAAATAGTCGATAGGTACTAAGGTACCTACAACAGGGGTGTTATTTCAACTTTTTGAAAGGTATGCTACTAACTAGGAAGGCCAAAATAATTTTCTGCAGACCAATATTATGTATTGTAATTTTTATTACAAACAATTATTTAAATCTTTATATGTTGTCCATGTAATAATCTTATTATATATAAACACAATTGTAAAAACAAATATTGTATTTTTTTTTCTCAAAATATTGAGCCCAGGAATTCTAAATTATATTAATAGTATGTAAATATGTAATGTACAAGTACATAAAACAAATCTTGAAATCCTCAATTATTCATAAAATACTTAATATAAACTAAATATTTTCATATTTATTTTATTTTTACTTCAAATAACGCCCCTGAACTACTTATCTATACTCAGGTCTATAATACTTATATTTGTAAGTTATCAGATTTAAATTTATATTTTTCATACCACTAAAAGTTTGTTTTTGAGATGATTTTTGAATTGCTTCACATAACAAATTTGGTTTGTCATTTATTCGGCAATTTTTTTCCCTCATCCATTCATCATCAAATGACGTATTTGGCAATTTTCTTTTGCCTATTTTTAGTACATATTATATTATTGAAGACATAGTTTACTTAAAGTATCTTCTTACATTTTTCACTAGTTTTTCTTACCTTTAAGTTTTTGAGGAATATATATCATGTCAGTATCCAAATCATCAGTATCTGTAGCATCTAATACGAGTATTGTATTGGATAAGTACTTATAAAATAATTAACTAAGTTTATCATTGTATTACCAGCTTTCTCTGTAAACTTGGGAGGACTTGGTACTTTCTGCTGAACGGCCTCTAACGTTTTGTTTTTTTTAGTCTTTTGTGTTGAAGTATTTAAACAATTATCGCTGTTAAATTATTTTTTGTACCTGTCTTTTCTGGTTTCTTTTCCTTCGTTTGATGATGCAAGTCTGATGTAAATGTTGCTTTAGTAGCTTTCATCTTAGCTTCTTTTAAACTTACTAAAAATTAGGTAGGTATAACTTTAAAATATTTTTCATATAGATATTTGTCAATGATTAGTAATTAATTGTTATATTATAATCAATATTCTATTAATTTAAATTTGTATATTTAAAACACTAAACAAATGTAGGTATAATAAACTGATGTGTTTAACTATAACATTATTACTTACTAATATCTGTTGCCAAAACCCGTACATTATACCAGTTGTACTCATATGTATTGGGATGCATCATTTTTTCAATCCGTTTTTGAGGATTAAAATTTGATTTTGGCCAAGCACACTTAATGCCATCTTTTGATAGCCAATTGGAAGGAACAGCCTCAACAACATTTTCATGTTTAAATACAACGACAGAAAAAGTCATTTTTCAATATATTTCACTAAAATTTAAGTTAGAAATAATTATATTTATGTTTAATCCATATAATTTGTAATCATATTTTATTTAAATTATATTTTATTATTAAATACAGTTTATAAATGTACCTATATAATTATTATTTTTATTTATTAGTTTAATATTCTGAATGTATTATTGGTAGAGCTATGTTTTGGCCATCTTTTTCTATAAGCATTACTTTTTTTTTAATATCTTTTAGAGGAATCCAAATTAGCTCATTTGATAAATTTTTAACTATGTATATATCTAAGATAGTTGAGCTTATTGGTTCTTCATAGAATGGTATTTTAATTAAGTATAACTTTCCAATCAAAACAACTTCATTTGTGTTCATTGTATGTCCTATATTGAGAACTTCCATAATATTATTGTCTTTGGTCAATATAAAGCGATCAGCTGTGGACATTGTCTTAATTTTCATATTTTTGAAATGCACATTTCTATATTGTAGTGATGTCAAATCATCTAATAGAGGTCCATTTGAGTGTTCTTTTTTTAAAGTGATTTCTGTTTTTATATTTTTATGCTGAAAATTATTATGTTCGTTGTGTTCATAATTCCTTTTTATGATTTGTTGAAGTGGTTTATCTGACTTTCTTATCATCTTTTTAAGTGATTTCATGAAGTTTTCAAAAGGGAAGGAACTTATATTATCCAGAGAACCAAAATTGATCTAGTCATCAGCAATATGTAGAAGGCCATGAACGTTATGAGAAATAAAATGTTTTCCATAAATTATTTCAAAATTTTGTACAAAATATTTAAGTAAGTCTCTTGCATAATTTATGTACTTAATTTCCATATTATTACTCAATAGTATAGTCATAGCAATATTTAGTGACATAAAGTGTTTGAAACATTCATCTTTAATACAACCTTTGAAAATAATTTGCCCTGTGTACAATAGAATTTGTCTGAATTCAGTGACCTTGAATCTTGCTAATTCATTCAAAGATCTTGGCTTACGTGCAAATTCACAAGGTATACTTGATTTCAAAGATATAAGTTGTTCTGATATTTTTTTTGATACTGAACTTTGTATTCTTACATTTAAAGGACCTCTATCAAGCCATAAATGGATTAACTTTTTCACTATACCAAGACAAACAAGATGCATATAGTCCAGTGCAAATGTATCAACAATATCAATATTTGGTAGACCAGATAATATAGAAATTATATTTCCAGTATGATGTTCTTCATATTTTCTGGTGACATAGTCATTATGTGTACGTTTTATTAAACTACTATTAGTAAATGGAAAGCATGTTCGATTTTTCAGGTATTCACCTTCTTCCAAACATCGCGTACATGAATCAAAACCTGCATGACCTTTTATTTTAAGTATAAATGATTTTGCTGGAGAATCTAGAGAAAACCCATCTATAATCACTTTCATAATTAATCCATTTATATTGATACCATTTGTTAATAATAACTTAGCTTCTGACACAAATTGATCTAGATAATCATTAGAATCATCTGGCTTCTGGTAGCCCCAATAAATTCCAATTGGAAACACCGAGTTGCGATTAGGGCGTATGTATCCTAAAATTGGCCATAACTGGCTTGAACTGCTTTTCGCGATTGGTAAACCGTCAATCCCAATAACAATTTTAATAATATCAATATTACTTGTGGAATTTATTTTGAAATGATTTTGAATTGCATTACTCAAGCCAAAATGATAATATTGACCGGGTTTTATCGTAGTTAAATTTTCTGTCTCATTCATTGTTCTTGTTTGTAGTATAGTCCGAGAATCCTTGGGAAGTTTTGATAATACTGGCACTTTTCTTAAAACTTCCAATAAACCATCCAAAGCATTTCGGCAAATATTAAAGTCTGTTACCCATTTGACTAAATTATGTTTAAATTCATCAAGAACATCAGTTGGTTTATTTGATATGGGCAATATATTTTCAGAAACCTAAAATATATAATGTAAGCCCTTATAAATTGTAATGTTTATAAATAATTATTAAATAATATGCTGCATTTATACTTTGAATAATGTGTGATCAGGAGTTAACTGAGGACTATCACTTAAAAGTTCTTGAGCATAGTTTTCAGGAATAGTTTCTTCTGTATTGTTATTATCTACTTGCATTATATCATCTGGTCTAAATTTTACTACTTTATTAGTATAAGTGTCAAATCCAAGTATAGAGTCTAGCTCTTCCTTAACACGCCTTTGTATTGTTCGTTTACTTGCCATAATTCCTATGTTGATTTTCATGTTTAAATTTAAAAATAAAAATGAAAAATATCAGTATTACTATTAATGAAGGCAATGTAGGTACCTCAAAATGAATTTGATAGATTCATATAATTATTCATGTTAATATTGACACATATTATTCTTCTTTCTCTTACTATATATTACTCTATATTGTTCTCATAATTAATTATGTTATTCATACCTATCACTAGGGCTCGGAAGTTGATGACCTTAAAAACAATAAAAAATGACCATAAAAATGACCATAAAAATAGCAAAAAATGTCCTAAAAAAATGACCTAAAAAAATTACATATATCAGTTTTATATTAATAAAAATACATTTTTTTAAATATTTTACTCTATTTTACTATAAAATTCAAAATATGACATAAAAATGACAAAAATGTCCTTAAAATAGGAAAATTAAAAAATTAAAAATATTTGTTTTATAAATTTATCAATGCTTACAAATTATTTAAAAATCAAAATCATTGCATTGTACAATTAGAGAGTATTTTATATTATCGAAAGTAAATGAACGACGATTATCTGTTAATAAATTCACTTTTACACGACAACGACGCGACGACTGTAATCGGCGAGATAAAATCGGATACTAATCGAATATTAGGAAAAAATAATAAAATGTAGGTATAATATTATTCACTACAATACAACGACAAAATGTAATCGGCGAGATAAAATCGAACAGGTACTAATCTTAGTCCGTGGTAATTCCAAGTTTTAAGTTATCGGCATAGACAAGAAACGATAAGAAGTGAATACTAGTGTGAAATCAGTAAAAATGACTAAAAATGTCGAAAATGAGCTAAAATTGTCGAAAAATGACCTAAAAATGTCAAAAAATTACTTAAAAGTAAAGAAAGCCAAAAAATGCATAAAAATGCAAAATAAAATTTAGTTTTTCAGTTTCACATGCTAATAAAACACATTTGTAGCCAGGAGAGCATCGTCTAAAGAGTTCCAAAAAAAAATGCAAAATGCCTCAACTTCCGAGCCCTACCTATCACATTATATTTTAATATAAACATATTTATTTAATATGTATTTATTATTTTAAGTTGTCTCTTATTCTTTCTATAAACATATTGCTAATATAAAATTACTTGTTTTATATACATGTATACAGTTCTGTCATATTTTATTTTATGTATTTGGAATTTTTTTTCCATGAATAAAGAATTATTATTATGATTATTAGTTAAAGTTATTATAAAAAAATTATGATCAGCTACTTATAAATTTAAAACTCTAATATTATCTAAATGTTGTAACTAGTAACTAGGTATGTATAATATATATATTATATAACTTATTGTACACATAGTGAAATGAAAAAAAATTATAAAATATTAGTTGTATAATAAAATAATGCACACCATAAAATATTTTACTATTCTACTTAAATAATTACATTTTATATTTAAGTATCTGCAGACTGCTAATTTTAGTATAGCTGATATTTAAATCTAACATATTGGACAAATATTGGATACATTTTTATTTATTTTTAATCACTAATTACCTAGTAATTTATGCAATCCATAATAATAAAATTATGAAACACGAAAAATAAAAAATAATAATTATGTCCAGGAGGAAAAAATTAAAAATGGTAAAAATTAATTTGACACTCAAATGGTTAATTAATCAATATAATAAAATAATATATAATAATATTAATCACTATTACTACATTGAATTGAAAATTTGTTGTGATTAGTATTAAATAATAATTTAACATAATATTAATAAGTCGTTTTTGAACTTAATTAATTAAAACATACATAAATAAATTTATATTATGTTATACTTACAGAAATGTTATACGTAGGTCACCAACAATTTGGTAAATTGTTAAAATTGGTTTATTTATATTTACAAACAAAACAACGAACAGGAAAACAATATTTCAGCTTTTGTCTTTAGTTTTAGACCACTAAAGGAAATATATTATGAGAGTGAACAGTGAACTTTTAATAAAGTAGTCGCGGTTTGCGGAATGAACAACTAGGCAAAACCTCGAGCGAAACAGCGCAGATTCTATTCTATCGTGCACACTTAACCGCGGTATTAGCAGGCATATCTTCTGATATGCGATTGGTTCTTGACGGATGACTGATTCTGCGAAAATCTGCGATTAAGTTTAACCAGGCTAAACCTTTGTGCGTCTTTGTCTGAAGCCCGCGGTCCGCGGTCGTCCGATAATTCTTATAGTACACTATTTTATTTCCACTAAGTGTTTACTGTTTACGTACCTACTTCATAATTATTATACATTTTAATTTTTATAAATTATTTGTAAAATAAGTACTATAAAATATCAACGAGAGATACAATTATTATTATTATATAGTGCCAAATCCTATGTAAATTATGCTAATAAATAATAATACGAATAGCGTGTTTAATGTTTATAGAAATTATAGCAATAATTGTGTACTAACGATCCTTATTAGTACTTACCAGTGGCGTATTTACAAACTAATTTTGGGGGGGGGGGGGGGGGGGGGTGTCATAATAGTGAAATAATTTTATTATTATATTATTGATAATATGTTTAAAATTTGACATCTTCAATTGGAAACCCCCCCCCCCCCCCCATAAATACGCCACTGGTACTTACCAGTTACCAATCCGCTAATAATTATATATAAATACGCATTATAATTTTAACTAATATGCCTATATTATTAGTTAAAGACACACTATAAGGTATATAAAATGTATATAATATATAATATAAAAACAGTAATATTATATCATATAGGTAATATATTTTATTTTTATTGGCACAGCATCAACAAATAAGGTTATTAGCTTGCCAATAATAATATAATATTTTATTATATATTGTAAATTGTAATAGTATGATAATTATTATACTGTCGCTTTTATAATAATATGAAAACTCTTAAGAAAAGATGCCTAGTGCCTACTCTTTGTTTTCTCCCTCCAGCTCACGCGCAACAATATCGATAAAACGTACATATTTATGCAGAATCATTTTTTTAAAAATGTTTTTGAGTAATCATCATGGAGTAAAATCACCTATTAAAAAAATTATAGGGAGTAATAATATATTTTTGAGGTATGATGAGTGTGTATGTATGTATGACAATATCGCTTCGCATAAATAATGTCTCAAAAAAAAGTTTTTTTTTTTTTTGTAAGTCGAATTCAAAGTCAAATAATATAAATAAAATACAACCTAGCCGATATATATATATCAAACCCTCAAAAATAATGTATTTTATAATTTTTTATTAGAGAATTACTCAAAAATCATAATAAAAAAAAAAAGCGATTTTTATGTGAAAACCCGGTAAACATTTTTAAAATAAATTAGAAATAACTTTTTGATAATATTTTCATCAGATATATTAATAATATCATTAAAACCTATATTTTGTGATAATCTTAAAATATTTTCTAGAATCATTTTCAATGCATTTTAAAAATAATTTAAAAATGATATTAAATATAATATATTTTTAAGATGTTTTTAAAATATTTTAAAGGAAATATTTTCCTTACGATATTTAATATATTTTTAAAATGCCATCATCATACAGAATGCTATGTGGGATAGATGATTCAATACTTATATTGGATTCAGATGACAGCAATGATAGTAATAGCAGTGTACAGGTAATACACTTAAAATATTTTCAGCCGATTTCTAGTTTATGTTGTGGTTGAAGTACACAGATATTATATTGAAGCTAAATGTATATTATAATAAGATAGGATATATTATAGAATATAATAAAAAGTTTGACCATATTATATGTTATGTATAACAGTGTTATGAGTCGTAATATAAATCAGCAACTACTGTGTATATCGGATACTAGTATACTACACAGTATAATTTGCATGCTTAGTATTATAAAAACTGTACATTCAGCGTCTGCTCTGGTTAGGTTAGAATTATTTTAGGTTAGATAACTTATAAACTACATGAAAAACATTTTAATAATAATCAGAAATAAAATATTGGCTAAAATGTAAAAACAATTGAATCATGTAGATTACCTGTAAGATAACATATTTATTTTCTTATAAAATTAGCTTAAATATTAATTTATAACATAAGCTCTTAAAATTAAATCAACCTAGTTACGCTGTATTAATAATAGTAAATACATTAGTTTAAGGGGTATGAATAGTATTAAAAAATTCTATGAAAATTTATTTTTGTATTTCCAATAATATAGTTTATTGAGCGATTTGATAGTAAATACACATATTCTCCTTATTATAGAAAATAAGTTAATCTATGCCTGTATAAAAGTCGATTTTCGATATTTTAATTACTGAACTCGCAGTAATTCAAATTCAAAAATTAAAATATCACAAGTTCTAGAGCTAAATATTGGACATTGAAAATAAAATACTGAAAATTGACTCCAAGACAAGCCTAGATAAACTTCTTTTCTTCAATTTGTATAAGAGGTGTAATGTTACTTGGTAAGCTATATTATTGGAAATACGAAACTAAGTTAAAATATATTTTTCAGAATATATCAAATTTATAATATTGATATTGCATATGATGTTTAAAATTTAAATAGATTGTGCGAATATTGTTTTTTATTTAGTATTGATAAGATTGAGTATATATATTTATTTTGTCATTTTGCAGGTATTGATTTAATTTCAGATGATGACGATGATTAAATATTGTGATAATGTTCAAGTTACATGACGTTTACTATATGGCAAGTTATACAATTGAAGACAAGATAGATTTGTTTCACATCATTTTATTTTTTGCCATGTATATTATAATATAAGCTAGGTAATTACTAATTTGATTCATCAATCAGAAATGAAATCTAATAGTTTCTATACAATTTTATATATTGTAGCTAATTACTTATCGAGTTATAAAAATGTGTTTAATTTAATTGTTTATTTAAAATATAATAATGATTTCTCAGATTAACTAAGCATCAAGTATTAATTACCTACCAATTGTTAAGACTATTTATTATTTTCGTCAGGTGAATCATTTAGTTACAATTTATATTAATACTAATTGATACGCATCCAGTTACAAAACCCGTTCTGTGTATACGCAGTCGGCAGTAAAATAAATATTATTTTCGCATGGACGTAGTTTAAAACATAATAGGTTTGTGCTCAAAAGACGTGTTTTTTTCGCTTTTTGGGTAGTATTTGGGTCATATTATGCACGTATAGATGACAGTTACTATTGAGCTATGTATAATCAAAGTACCTAGTGGTGTAGTTCGAACTTTTCACCTGGATGCTAGAATAAAATACATTTTATGTATCTACATGTCCACATTTAAAATTTAATACCATACGTAATGTAGGTTAGTGACCCACTTATGACCTACTGTACAGCAGAGCGACACCAACTTATCCGCTTTTTTTTTTTTAAATATTTATTAGCATTCAACAAAAAGTTATTAAAGCATATTATATGCACAGGTTTTATTAATACGTTTATTTGAAAATAATATTTTTAAATTGTATTGTAGTTTATTAGTTTTGGGTTACGTAGAGCTATATTATTCATATAAATTGGATTCTTAATTTGTTAGGAAGATTGGATGGACAGCCAGTTCAATAATGATTGCAATAAACATTAATATTATAGAATATAGTATAGATGTAATATAGATGTAGTTATTGGTCATATCCCATAAGTAAGACCTTATCGGTGGGGAGGTTACCCCACCGAAAAAAAATTCCGTAGGTCAATAGGTATGTTTTTTGTTTCTAAATTCTAGTTAGATGACGAATGACAGACGATACCACATACCTATTATCGGAAATCCTTTTATGAGTTTTACACACTAACAGTTAACAACGCGTGTTTAATAATTTATTCATGTTACAAGACTCATCATAATTTAAAGTAAAATGCGAATGTATAGGCGTGTGCACGGGGAAGCGACTGCATCGCCCCTTCAAGATTTTCCGCTTTCACGAGATCTTCCGTGAAATAAAATTACTTATAAATTACAATAAAATAATTTTTTTAAAAAATATTTCCAGTTTGCAATTTTAAAATCCTAAATAATACAATTATATCGTATTAATCAGTTATCGTACAGTATTATATTATGTACCTATATATAGGTACCTACCGTGTGTCCGCAAAAACAGGGTTCACTGTATAATTAAATCACCCATAATACTCAGTAGCCTACACATATTATTGAATTATGTTTTTGGGATATGAGACTAGACTATTGTCTATTGGATCCTCAACCTCCCGCACAATTCTAAAATAAGTGAGAGTATACTGCCTACTGCCACGTAGGTAGTGTTTTTGTTGAGATACATAAGTATTAAATAGGTAAAGTAGATATTTTTGACACTTGAATCATATACTTTTTATGACTCTGTATGGTTACATGTATTTTATTTTGTGAATTTTACATTAATTTAACTATTCTAAGAATATTACCTTTAACATTTTTACATAATTTTCATATATAAATTAGAAAAGTGGGTAAGTGGATTTCACTCAACTGTTCAGTAGGTTACAAGTTTGTCACTGTAATGGATGGTGTTGTAAAGTGGTCGGGGGAACAACCAGTTAAATATAAGATATCCAGGGAGAATTGTGTGATCCTATATATATAAATACCGTAGCCAGGGGCAACCATGTAGATATCAGGATATTCAGTGCTCGAAATGGACCGGGACGGCGTTTCGGTTCGTAATGTAAACTTAGCGTCCGTTCCGGTTGGTGAAAATTAAAATTTAAGAATTCCGGTTCGTAAAAATCGGCAGTATCACAATCTAGAGGATTAAAATTTAAAATTATAAAATTTCCATTATGCATTTTTGAGTCCTTGAATTTATATACATAAGTTATAATATTGGCTTTTTCAACTATTTCATCTGAGGTAACTTTTGACCGGGCAACGCCGGGAGAGACAGCTAGTATTAATATATAATATACTTAGAGTGAAGTTCAATTTTTTTGGTTTTTGGTTTTTGGTGCAACTCTAAAACAAATGACCAACAAGTAAGTAAGTACATGACATTTTTACTGAATGTTTATTTTAGCATTTTCTATACACCAAAACATTTTCCAAATATTTTGACTTATTTTGAGCTGTTTACGGGCATTATCCGTTTTAATTTTTTCTATAAATATCAATAAGATTGTATTTCTGTGTAAAAAAGCGTGAAAATTTAATGCAAGGCTCCTGATATATAGTTACAATAGCAGTTGACAAATATTAAAAATACATTAGCACAATTTTTTTATAAGCATTTAAAATTCGAATTTGGAAAACATTTATCAAATTTAAAATGTAATAATTATTTTGTAGTTAAAAATTTATAAAATGTTCAACTTTTATAGCTAAGAATTGAAAATTTAACACAAGGTTCCACGTAAATAGGTTATATAAAAATTACTTTATTCACAATAATATCATCAAATATACTTGGTAATGACATAGGCTGACTGAACGTTTCCGTTTAGAATCATTTTTCTTATACAATGATATTATATCATTGAATTCAAATTTAAAACCATTCATTACAGTGACCCACTTGTATCCTACTATACAGCAGAGCGACATCCAGTTATCCACCTTTTTTTTTAATCTTAATTCCAAATAAATATAATGTAAAATTGATGAAACAAGTGGTTCAAAAGTTATAGCGTTAAAAATTTCGCCTATTATTTGTATCTATTTAACTAATTATATTGTATTGTAAAGTAAACAAGAATTAAAAAAATTAAAACAATATTATTATCCTCATATTAATTTTATAAGCGTTCCAGTTCGTAAAATTTTCCATTTCGAGCACTGAGGATCTAAAATATATTTAAATTACTAGGATTCCTTTTCAGTTATAATTATGTTTTATTGTCTACTAAACACTTACAAATATTAATACTCACAAATATATCAACTATGTTCTATTATACTATGTAACTGTATCATAGTCATACGGAGTCCGGTAATCGTAGTGTGTATTGAGGTCTAAGGTGCACAACGAACTATTTACTAATACCTAGAGTGTTGGCCATCATAGGCCTTACAATTATGTGTGTTTTTTAATATTAATGTATCGGTCAGCAGTTAATCGTACATACGGTAGAGTTCGTATTATATACATAGGTGTCATGTAACATATTTATATTTATAATTGTTACAGTAAATGTCCTTGTAACAATGTAGTAGAAGCCTTGAATTAAGTTGTCAAGCTTTTTTACCCAACAAATAAAGTTTTATTGACATTCATAGAAAAAAAGACTAATAAAATTGGAAACAGAAAATGTTCCTAAACAGTTCAAAACAAATCAAAATATTTTGAAAATGTTATCGTGTATAGAAAATGCAAATATAAACGACCAGTGAAAATATCATGTATATACGTTCTTTGTTTTAGAGTCACACCTAAAACCAATATCGATTTTGTGGAAAACCTATTTGGCGTAAAAATTCCCGGTTTTCCTTAATTTTTATATTATTGTTCCAGGTGCTTTTGAAAACTATTGGGAATTTTAAATTTTGACCTCCCCAAAAATATTCAAATTCCATCGAACAAGATACTGAAGTTGAAAATCGAAGCATTATTTCGACTACTTATCGTGTACACGAACACAAAAATAAAAAAATAAATAAAAAAATGAAAAAAAACACACATTATTGTAAAATCAATACATTTATTGTTTCACTCAGAATCTAAAATATAATATAAATTTAAAAGGTGGCCATACCCGGCATTTCCTATTACAATGGTGTATCGATGGTCATGAAGTTAGCCCCCCCACTTTAGCGGATTCACTTCAAATCAGCGGCAATATTTAGCAAATTAATTGCAAATAATTGCAAATTGGTTTTTAGAATTTGCAAATCAAAATTGGAATTTTGGCGGATTTTTTTGCAAATTTGTCAGCCCCCCTCACTTTGTCCGATCCGTTCCAAACCAACACCAATATTTAGCAAATTAATTGCAAATAATTGCAAATTGGTGAAAATATATTTGTATTATTGTTATAATGTTTATGAATGTTTATGAATTTTTTTAAATTTAATAATAATGATCAAAAAGATTTCTAAAAATGATTAATTAAAATAATGTAGGTTTACTAGGTATAGGTATCTAAAAGTTATAAGAATAATTAATAACAATGATTTATACATAAATAATTAATACATTTAATTAAAATTAAAATTAAAGTATTGAATTAATTTTAAATAAAAACAATAAATGTAATATACTAATTATGGATTATAAATACAAAATATCAAAACACTAAAAGTAATAAGTAAAAATTATGTTTATTGAAAATTATTAAAAGTAAAATATTTATAAATAGTGCATAAATAATGTATATTACAGAAGCTCGAGACTGTTTAGTAGCATGGTATAATAAATTAGAGAAACAAAATACAAATAATAAATCATATAATCATATAATCGTATTCTAAAAACCGATTTGCAATTATTTGCAATTAATTTGCTAAATATTAGCGTTGGTTTGGAACGGATCGGACGAAGTGGGGGGGCTGACCAAATTTGCGAAAAAATTTGCCAAAATTCCAATTTTGATTTGCAAATTCTAAAAACCAATTTGCAATTATTTGCAATTAATTTACTAAATATTGGCGTTGGTTTGGAACGGATTGGACAAAGTGGGGGGCTGCATGAAGTTAGCCCCCCCCCCAAATCATTTTTTTAGTTTGCGAGCGTGCACTAAATTTACAAATCCTAAAAACCAATTTGCAATTATTTGCAATTAATTTGCTAAATATCGCCGCTGGTTTGAAGTGAATCCGCCAAAGTTGGGGGGGCTAACTTCATGACCATGGTGTATCGAGAATATTTGACAGATTATATCTAAAACTGAACTATTATTGAAAATATTGTTATTATTTAACACTTTTCGAGGGGCACAGCAAAAAGATATTTCGTAATTTCGATGATGTTAATTAATAATAATATTACCAAATAAACGGATATTGATAAATAAAAATCAAACATTCAAGCCTTTAATGATAGCCTACGACAATGAGGTCGCTTTGAATTCATTTTAACCTTAAGTTGGAAAATATGTATTCATACATAAATAAGATGAGACCATAGTACCTAAGCATATAGAAAAATATCTCAATTAAAATAGGTAGATCTGCCTATATTTTATTCAGCTCAGAGGATTACCCGACAACATACACAAAAATATATATTTATGGCACACAATATTATAAATGTATGTTACTATAGTAGGTATACTGACTAAGGAGAATAGAGGATATCGACTCTGAGGGTCTTAGACGTCGTCTTCGAGTATGGTTTGACCACTAAATGCAAAAATAAAACTACCATATTTCGACTTCACCGTTGATACAGTACATTTCATGTTAGAAATAATACATCATTTATTTTATTATATTTGAATTAAACACAAAATATATGTTTATACATCCTTAATTTTCATTTTAACCATATCCACTAGTCTATATTATAATTGCCTAAACTCGCCTTATATTATATACCTACTAAGGAATTATTATTTCCAAAATATTCACTTTTAAGTATAGAGTTAGAGTTGCATAGTATATATTATAAATATTAGACCATATAACCACAAAATAGATGAAATCTATTTCATCTATTCTGTGATATAACATTTACATTGTACGACATTAATTCTTAGAATCTCTGGATAATATATACAAAATACAAACATTGTATAAGGTACATAATTTGTTTGTAGAAATAGACGTCATTTATAAACGTAGATCACTGTAGATATTTGTATTCAAGTCTACTAAACTGCAACGATAAACCCTTATTTATTATGGGTTATATATAAAAGTTTTTACTTAAAAAATATAAATCGAGAATCTTATGAATTTTGAAGCTAGTTCAAATGTATACGCTGTTCTGTATTATTTTCTTATTTTATAGTAGGGATTCATACTGATCATATCAATATACCATCATACCAATCAAGTATAATACTATGAACAACTGAACAACGCTTGATGCGTAAGTATTTTTATGAAAGGTAATATAATTTTAGTCTTCATAACTCACTACCTGATGCTATTAAATAATATAACAACTTACATATCACTACCGACATATATACAAGCCCGGATTAAGGATTAATTGGGCCCCGGGACACTATACACTTAGTAGGCCCCCTTTCAACTTTTACTTCAAAAAAATTGTATCATTACATATTAACGACTTTATATTATTGTATAATTTTAAAATATGCTGGGTGTCATTGTACGTGGGTTTTTTTTAACAATTAAGGTCGATGATATGGAATTACGTTAAAATAAAAAAAGATGGATCGATGACATAGGATTTCGTTAAAACGAAAAATGACGTGTTTCTTTTTTTTTAACAGGCAATTTTTTTTATAACATTTTCAAAATTTTTAAACACGCAGTTGTACCAATAATAAAATTGACTTTATTTTTTCAAATGGTATGGTACATAACCATTTTTTTTTTTTATGGATTCTGGTAAGGCTTTTTTCTGAACATTTTGACAGTTAAATGATCAATTTTGATTTGCTAGGTTATTAAATATGGTCCTCTAAAGTTTAGTAAAATATGCATTAATACTTTTATACTGAAATACCTAATCTACAAGAGCTAAATATTTTTTCTTATAACTACCTTTTTATATACTTAAATCGGTAATCTAAAATAATCAACAAAAAAACCATAAACAAAATCGTTGGCATAGTTCATTATTTATAGTAATTTTTCGTAAAATTGCGAACAATTTTATTTTATAATTATTAATAATAATTTACCTACTTAAATATTTATTTTTTTTTTTGAAAACTGTATTGTATGCGTTAAAAAAATATATTTTGGGGATAAAGATGGGCCCCCAAAATCAATGTCCCCCCCCCCACATACAGCAACTTACATATCACTCAAGTGACTGACACATAATATATTTTATCATACGCACAACAGTCTATCACTTGTATAATATTTTTATTTTATTGTGTGTATACACACAGGCATATCACCTCCGCCATATATCATTGTATAAGTTATAATATCGGAAAATTAAGAACTATTAACAATATCTCTCATTTCAGTAGATACTTTATGCGGTTTATTACCAAAATCTCGAAATCCACAATAATTAACGTTACATCTGTAGTATTATAGTAACATATTTATCAATTAAACATTTATAAATTTTAATATTATTAGTCATTTTCCATACAGGCTCATGCTACAATGAGCATATAGGTGGGAACATACATACATTCTTATATTCTTATATTAGGCTAACCTATCCTGAATAACATCACAGATGCTTATGTTTTTAATCAATCATACATACATTGAAATATTGTATGAAATTACATTAGTCTAAAATCATAGCTTATATACACATACTGGGATTATAGGTATATAAGAGAAAAAATAAATCTCTTTAACTGTTATTATTGTACTATTATTCGTCAAGTGCAGTGGGAATTATTTATATATATAAAAATAGTAGAAACTATTATCGAGCCATCACTTAGTTCTACAGTTACATGAACATGTGAAACATAGTATGATATGCAAACCCATATTAAATAATATACCTACCTATACATATTCGACATTACAAACACCTAAACATATTATATAAATTACATAAGTATATATACAATATATAAATATTCATATATACACATCAATATGTCACCTACATATAGGCGTACACATATATTACTTACATACATAATACATTTACATATACAGTAAAACTCGCTTAAGACGCTCTTTAAGGGACCAGCTCTCTAAAACGTCTTATGCGGGAAAGCGTCTTATGCGGGAATGAAACAAAATGATGTGGTTGAAATATCGAGTTTATTTTTTTATTATTAAACATAATTTAATGAGAAATACACTTAAAAATTAATTATAATTACGATATACATACATACTTATATTTTTGTGCTACTGAATTTAATTTAAAAAAATATTATTATTACATACATATTTTATTATTGTTTATTAAAAAAATGATCTATTTTTGATTGTTTAAGGTTCTGACAATGTGTTTCAGCAAGAAAGTTTTCAATTTTATTAAGACAACCTAACATTTCTTCGGAATTTTCAACACAGAATAATACTTTCCGAATTTCCGATAAATGTTGCAAACCAGTAGTTATTGTAGGAGTAGATACTGGAAAGTCTTGATCTTCTTCTTCTTGATCGTCGTCTTCTTTCTCATTGTCCACTAAGTTCGTATCAGCGATTATTTCATCTAAAGTCCGAGTGCTACTGGTTACGAGTTCATCATCTACTGTTGCATAATCAGCAAAATTTTGCAGAAGCTGAAAGTCCTCTTCTTTTAAAGGTGAGCTATCAGCCTGTTCAGAGTTGTTCAACATACCAAATGCAGCTTTCCGAAAACAGTTTATTATTACATCTGGTTTAATTTCATCCCAAGCGGCACTAACGTAATGTATGGAGTCCAAAACGTTAACTTTAGTTGAAATTTGGTTGGTACTCTCCATGTCTCTCAAGTACCGCTGAACTAACTTTTTTCGGTACTTTTGTTTTATCACTTTAATGATACCCTGATCTAGGGGTTGTAACTTAGATGTAGTATTTGGTGGAAAGAAAACAAGTTTTATATTGGTAGTAGGGATATCTTTAGGGTGAGCCGGACAATTGTCGACGAATAGAATAATTTTTCTCTTTTGTTTACCGAAAAATGCATCTAGCTGTTGAATCCAGTTTATGAATAGTATTCCTGTCATCCAAGCACGACTTTGAGCAAGGTATTCACATGGAAACGTACGAACATTTTTGAAACAGCGAGGAGACCTACTTTTTCCAATGACGACCAACTTCAATTTATGGGTTCCGGTAGAATTTGTACATACTAAAACCGTGAGACGTTCCTTGCTCAACTTTCCACCATGGCATGTCTCATTTTTAAAAACAAAAGACTTATCTGGCATAAGCTTAAAAAACAATCCGAATTCATCAGCGTTGTATACATCGTCAGGAGCATAGTCACGCAGTAATGAAGGCAACACGTTATTTTTCCATGAAGCTATATCATCATTATTAACAGATTCAGCCTCACCTGATATTTGCCGGTACACAATGCTATGCCTACTCCGAAATCTATCCAGCCAACCAGTCGATCCACTAAATTCGGTTAAGTTGAGACGTGCGGCAATCTCCATCGCCTTTTCCGTGATTATACCTCCATTTATTGGATAATTTAAACTACGAGCTTGTTGAAACCACTCCAATAAAATATTTTCCAACTCTTCATACTTCCCGTGTTTTAATTTTTGTCGTTTGCTGCCACCTAACAAGCTGCTTTGTTCTATTTCATGTCTGTTTTTCAATAAAGTTCTTAAAGTGGAAGGAGGTATCCCCAGTTCATTAGCAATATCTTTTTGTTTTTTTTTCTCAGCCAATCCTTCATCGTACTTTTTCAAAATGTTGAGTTTGTCCGAAATCGTTAGCGCTTTACGTTTTATACCACTAGCCATAACGAAATTACGGTTATACACATGCGAACGAACAGCACTTACTAAATCTCATAAGACGATGAAATACAGTAAAACTGTTATAATAAGTAATGATAAAATAGGTATAGCGATAAAATAAAACGATAAGAACACGTATAATACTAAAAATTCTATTTTTATTTTCACAAAACTACTAAAATTTATCGTAATCTGCTGAAAAAAAGAGCGTTTTACCCGATTAGACAGAGAAAAACTGAGCGTCTTAACAGGTGATTTTTACATTGACTAGTATAGGAAATGTCTAGGGACCGACTAAAAACAGCGTCTTATGCGGGAAAGCGTCTTAAGCGAGAGCGTCTTAAGCGAGTTTTACTGTATATTTAATTAAACAGCATTCATGCATGCATAGACTCGATCGATTATTTCAAATAATAATTTACATCAAATATTTTCGATACATAATTTATTTAATATCTAAATTCTTAAACATTTATTAATTATTATATATTTGCAGTACACACATAAAATATATCACAACGTCGCCGTGCATACTGATACGACGATATCTAATAAACAACAATTAAATGCAATATAGTACCTATTCATATATTATAATTTACTCGTTTTTTCGTTAAATACGTAGGTAGAATTGAAACCTATATATATGCTGAAACCTAAAAATATACTCATCAATGTTATACGAATATACGTTAAAATGTACTAATTTTGATAAAAACATAGCTGTCTGTGTGTAAATACAAAAATCTTGCTAAAATAAGTAAAAATATCATAATTTCAATAAAGTATATGAAAATATCACAATATTTTAGTAAAAAATAGGGAAAAATATCATAATTTCGTTAAAATCATGTAATATTATAAAAAATATCATAACCCTGCCTAATTACCATCAAAGGCATATATACAGTTTAGTTATTAAAATATGTATCAAAATACATGACTACCATTATAACGAGTTATTCAATTATTACTAGATTGGTATTAGCATTGTTTTATACTTTCGGTCACCTTATCTACTCCAAACTCGTGAACACCATTTTTTATTAATATAAGTTGCCCGGCCAAATTCTAGTTAATAGTCGACAGCGCGTGGTTTATTATTAGGTGTTCACGTTTGTTGTGGGTTCGGTAACGTTGTGTTTGAGACATTAGTAATAGGTAGTTGTGTTTCCCTGGGTCTATAGAACAGTGCTTATCATAGGTGTTCACTAGTGTTTGACAATTGGATGGGTGTATCGTGTATTAGTTGACTCGTCGGTGCGTTGATATTCATAGCACTATAGCTAAATCCAACTTTAGTTATTGAAATATCTCCGATATATTTACAATACAATTATTATTCATAAGTCGCGTCGGTCGCAGTTTTGATATCTCCGATATATCAGTTATATTATATAAATTATTATTATTCGAATTACGCAGGTCATTATATCCGTAGTGCAGGTATTAACTACATTATTACGTATAGGTACGCGCCGCTCGCTATTATCAATATTTATTTCAGAGCTCATTAGTCTCGACGGTCGCCGAGTTGATATCTCCGATATATCAGCTGTACTATAGACTATACTAGTTACGTAATAGCATCGGTCGCTTTGCGTACCGTGTCTCGACTTAGTTCGTACGACGTTGTTTGTTGTTAGGTTGTCTCCTAGTAAGAAGTATGCTCAATGATAAGACTGTGCATATTTTTTTAAGGGGCAATGTATAATTAATTTAATGAAGTATGCACAAAAACACAAGGCAAGCACATGCGTGAACTATTTTTTTTTTTTTTTTTATAGGACGAAAACACGGTTCGAGTTGATCATACTTCTTATATTTTCTTAGACTATGGGTTGTACGGAACATCGCGTTGTGTCCACGACAATGTTCAACGAAATCGAGCTTGTCCGCCCTAACGACGATAGTAGTTTTGCCCCATATTTTTATTCCTTTCGCGCGACCCGCCTAGATTCGTTATGGCAGCAATTCGAGTCCGCTGATTTGGACGTCTCCCACGCTTAATCGGGCCGATGAGCATTCGCGCACCTTACGCGTTACCTACTAGTTAGTCGACGTGGGCGAAACAGTCATGGCCCAATAATTATGTGTTTCGGATGCAAAGGTTCACTGGGCATTTGCCGTCGAGTCACCCGCGTATTGGTCATAACGAACATCCGACGACTCGGCACTTAGTTTTGTTATCACCGAGAGCTATCAGCGATCAAGGTAGCCGTTATCCTAGTGGACGTTTTTCGAAAGTGTTTTCTTCTTGTACTTCGGCGTTCGATACCGATAAAATAGTCGCACAACCGATCGCGTTTTCATGTAGGATTATAGTTCGTTGGGCCCAGACTGCGATGTTGGCCAATTTCATCTCGGTGCTCGGGCCCATCGCAGTGTCATTGAGTTTCATAAAGCCTTTCAATAAGGTCAAGGCTCCTAATATTGTTTCAAAGACATAAAAATAATTAAAAATCCAGTCACAATTTTTTTCATAAGCATTTAAAGTTCAGATATTTACAAAATACGTAAAATTCACGAAAATGTGCAAATTATATTGAGTTAGAAATTCATAACATTTTGTATGAACGTTTGAAGTACATATTTTTACAAGGTTTTTCACTCGATTTCTCATGTAAAGATTTTGTTATTTTGTAGTAATTTGAAAACGAAGAACTGTATATACATGAATATTTCACTGAATGTTTATATTTTCATTTTCTATACACCATACAATTTTGAAAATATTTTGACTCTTTTTGAGCTGTTTACGAACATGGTCAGTTTTCAATTTTTTTAGTTTTTTTTCAATAATTGTCAATAAAATGTTATTTGTTGAGTAATAAAAAATTTAAAAATTTTGGAAATTTAATATATTGTTATAATACCAGTTGAAAAATATTAAAAATAAATAGGCAACATTTTTTTTATAAACATTGTAAGTTTGAATTTTGACAACATTTATCAAATTTAAAATATAATAGTTATTTTGTTGTTCAACATTTATAAAATGTTCAACTTTTATGTCTAAGGATTGAAAATTTAAAACAAGGTTCTATGTAAATACGTTATATATAAATTACTTTATTCATAATAATATCCACAATAATATCATCAAATATACTTAGTAATATCATAGGCTGACTGACCGTCTTCGCTAAGAATCGTTTTTCTTATACAATGATATTATATCATTGAATTTAAATTTAACGTTATCCATTACAGTTGCCTACTGTAAGGCTTACGGCAGAGCAACACCCACTTGCCCACCTTTTTCAAATTGTATCATTTTTTAAAAATGTGTTTATATACCTATTATAACCTAGTAAAAAAAATACCAAAAAATCACTGGGCATTTCGTCTAGGTCATTCATAATTCTTTGAACTTTATTTCTTGGTAATCCTGACTCTTTATACCATTTTGACAATAATTCTACTGATTTATTATTCACAAATTATTCATAATTGTCACTATTGTCAGTTTCAAACGTTAATGGACTCGTCTAATACATTATCATTTATACCTAATATTAATAATAGATGCATCAGGCAGGTCTAAATCATTGTTGTTAGAAATGCTATTCAAATCATGTGAAATTGGAGAATTGTTAATATGAGATTTTATATGTTTTTTATTCGGTTTTTTAAAAGATTTTAAACCTTAAATAGTTAGCTTCAAGGCACTTGAAAATGTTATATTGTTTGCATGATAAATTTTGAAATGTAAAAATAATAAATTAAAATTTGCAAGATTTGATAAGCATTTAAAACATTTAGGCATTTTTAATTTAAGAATTACACGCACATATAACATATAAATAGATATAAACAGTACAGTGTAATTTATATGAGCAATAGTTTAAATGTAGGTACCTAATGCAGAATAATATGATTATGATTGAAAAATTAGTATTTTTTTCTATAGAAAAATTAAAGCTCAATATAGTATAGCACTAAAGAGAGATATTAATAATTTTAACGTTATTGTTTATATAAAATTATCAAAAAAGTATAGGTAGTGAATTAGTTTGAAATATATAATAATAACTAATATTTTGTGTAAACAAAAAAAATTTATATAATCAGAAAAATAGTTTCAAATCATTTAAGATTATATTTGTGGATGTAAATCGTTTGTCATGATCAGTGGTAATATTATAAACATTTTTCTGGATTAATTCCCATAAATGTTCAGATTCTTTCGGATAATTGAGGTTTAACGAAAAAACACTTTTAATCCTCTGAGCAACTGCCTTCATTGGTGTTTCAACTTTAAATTGATACTTATTAATTATGACGTAAGATGCAGATATAATCAGAAGTTACCTTAAGAGGATTTTCAAGGTCTAGACATAAAAATGTAATATACGGTTATACTGTAGTGTTTAAATTTTTAGGTTTGTTTTCTTTTTGGCAATATTTATAATTAATTTGTATTGTAGACTGTAAACATAATAGTAAACATTTTTTTGTTAGGTATTTAGTTTTATATATAATGTACGTACATAGATATTGAGGGTATATATTATAATATATGTAAATTAGAAAACAATTACTTTAGTAAAACAAACAAATACATCAGCAATTTTTTCAGTTGAAGGCCTCCACTTTTCAATGTTTCTTTTCTTTGAACCGTTTGACGTAGATAAGCTAATTGTTTTTGATTGAAATATTATTGGAAGAATATATAATGTAGCTAAGTCTAAAATTATAAACGTAAAAAAAATAATTATTATTTGATAGACAATTTTTCAATAAAAAGAATTTTTTAGTCTTACAAAACACAAAAATATCACAATATTAAACTTTTTGTAAGTAATATAATATGACGTGTTGTAACTTAAGACTTTAGATTCTGAGCGGAGTGATGAATGTAATGATTTTACATTGCTTTGTATTTTATTTATTTTTGTCTTTGTACACGATAAGTAGTCGGAAAAATGATTGGATTTTAAATTTCGGTATATATTCCGGTGGTAAAGTGAATCTGGTTGGTGCACTGGGGTGGTCAAAATTTAATGTAGTTTTCAAAAGCTCCTGGAAAACCAAAAAAAAAAAAATCAAGGAAAAACGGGTATTCTTACGCAAAATTGGTTTTTGACTAAATCGATTTTGGTTTTCCGCGTAACACTTAAGTTACATGAAATTTACATGAAATTTACACTGAATGTTTATCTCAGCGATTTCCATGCATCGTACAACTTTTCAAATATTTTGACTCGTTTTGAGCTGTCAACGGACATTTTTAATTTTCAATATTTTTAGTTTTTTTTTCTATAAATGTCAATAAAATATCATTAGTTGGGTCAAAAATCTTGAAAATCTAATAAAAGGCTCCTAATACATTGTTACAGCAGCAGTTGAAAAATATTAAAAATACTTTTGCACGCTTTTTTTCCTTAAACGAATTTAAAGTTGAAATGTTGATGAAATTGATGAAATTGAAAATCTACAAATAATTATGTAGTATAGTTAAAAACTTATACAGTTTTCAACTTATATTGCTAAGAATTAAAAATGTAAAACAAGGTTCTACATAGGTAGCTTATTATCCAACCAAAAAATCTAAAAAAATCTAAAAACACTGTATTATTTTATTGTTAATTTAATTTAAAATTTGGACGAGATTTAATTAAATAACCAAGAATAACAATTTTAATTATTTTGTTGTTATTTAAAAATATTATTCGTGCGGATGCTTGAAACTTCTGAAGCGTACGGGGAAGCGTATTATTATTATACTATGTACACATTTTGAAACATGATAATATGCAAATAAAATATTAAATATAATTATAATAAAAAATATTCAAGGCTGATCTCCGCTATCAGAATCGTTTTTCTTATACAACGATATAATACCATTGATTTTAAATTTAACACCATCCATTACAGTGACCCACTTGTAACCTACTGTACAGGTTAAGGTATGTACCTACACATTTTTACGACCCTGTAAATATTAATGATTTGTCTTCGAACGATCCTATTTTGTGGTTTAATCATACATAGGTAAAATTTAAATTCTTACTAAATGTTTACTTTATCATTTTCCATTGTACATACATTATAAGTTTTTCTAAATATTATTATTTAAAGTTAAAATGTTGACAAAATTCATTAAAATATTAAAAATTTGAATTTTTTTACGATTTATACGAACAGTCCGGCCGTTTTGATATTATTCTATAACATTTTAGTTTAATGATTATAATGATGTGTGAGAATGTTATTACAAAATACATAATAATTACATATAATTATTAATAGTATAGTTAAGTTATGTGTTCAATATGTTTATTATTATATTATAGAATAATAAAACTACGATGAAGGAATAAATATTATTCAGTGAATAAAAACTATAACATTTCAAAAAGAATTTTTAATATTTTAACGCCGTAAATGTACAGTACTAGATTATGTATAATCTCTAGTTGCGGTACTGGACGAAATATGTAATATTGTAATACCTATCGGGTAGGGATCATATGGTATTGTATTACAAATCATTTGAAAATTACGGTTTCCCATTAAATATAACACAAGATGATTTGATCAATAATATTTCTGATGCTACGATTGTCATATTTTAATTTAATTACTTAAATCGGCACAAACGTTTTTTCGTATAAACTATGGTTAACTATGATTAACATGGGAAAAATCTTACAGTCAACCGCTAGTTTTTACGTCATATATTAACATAAATATTTTTTTGGTCTGGTATACATATTTTTTCCAAATTTCTGGTAAACTGCCTCGTTTATATTCGTTCGTTTTAATTCTGCTTCTTTATAATATATATACTACAAAGGTAACTTACACAAATATAGATATTATAAAATATTTGTATCAAATCATATTTTTCCTAATAAATTTCTTAACGAATATTCAAATGCATAATAATATCCCAGACGGCAAAATCTACATATTATAAATAAATCGTTGTAATATTTTAAAATCGTTGGTAATATTATTGTATTGATACTAAAATTTAATAATATTTATGAATGACGTATACTTCATGATTAAAAAAAAATAGATAAATGTTGAATGTTTTCAACGGTCATACATAATATTAATACCTACCATTACAATGTTATTAGGTATATGTATATCTAGTCATACAGAGTGGAATAAAAAATGTTTACGTTTATTTAGCTCTGCATTTTGTTCACGCGGTGAAGTACTTTCACATTATTTATGTATCTATATTATTTTTAAAAATTAAAATATTTATTTTATTGTTTTTGAAATTTTGATGTACCTTATACGTTTTGGAAAAAATATCACCAAAGTATTAAATACCTTGCTCCGAATTGTTCATGTCAAAACGTGCAATTCGATGTCGTCAATCCCACGTCATGGCACAACATACTTTATGACATTTTTAAAATATAGTTTTGAATTAGATTGAAGCTAGGATTGAGTTAAACAAATATAATAACTATTAGTAGTACCTATATAAGTTTTTATGCAGATTTGTAACATTTTTATAATGGGTACGTGCTGATATACAGCAGTTCAAATTATTTTGAATGATTGCGGAGGATTTTAGTTTTTTTAAATTTTGATTGTCAATATATTATGTTTCCTGAGAGTTCAAAAGTTATTTAAAATTATATACAACTTGAACAGTAGATTTAAGTTTTTTTAATTATGTAAATTATAAAATATTGCATTTTCATATTTTATTATATTAAAAGTTGTTTTCTATTTTAATTATTTTAAATATTTTAATGACCGATCCTCGGACCAATCTAAAAGTTAAGACTGTTAATTTTTGATTTTAGTTCTATTATTTTGAAAGTTTATTGTTAGTCTGTGAGTTTTAGATGTGTTATTTTAAATGATTTGCAATTATAGGTATTTCCAGCAAATTTTATTTTATTTTAATTTTCTCTTTCAATATTTTATAATATTGCTTAAAATATTTTAATCTATTAACAGTTTATTACATTTTTAATTATTTGAGTATTTTTGTTCTTGATAAAAATGTTAGTATTAATTAGTTTATGATTATTATTATTAATTCTTGGTGTAAAAATAGTGTTTCATTTTTTAAACATACTTTATTAAGTTTAATATACATAATGCATATAATTACATATCCAGCCACTTTTTGTATGCATATATGCATCATATTTGAAAATTCAGAGCTCTAGAAAGAATATTTTCGCCGATGGATGGTATATTACATTTTAATTTAATGATATAATATATGTATACGAAAAACGATTCTGAGCGGTGACGGTTTGTCAGTGTGGATATTTTATATTATTTTTTTTTTTTTATTTTTTAGTAGAATATATTATACAATCTGTAAATTAGATTTTCTACAATAAGAATATGAGCTATAAGTAATAATAAGTTGACATGAGTTGCTTGATAAAAGGAGTAACCCAGCGGCTACAATTTACCTTTTTTTTATATTATATATATATTTTTAGGTATCAAATGTTTAAATGCAGGTATATGATTATGTAATAATAATAATAATATTATGATTCGACAGCCGAATGCCTAACTACGGGTCGCAGGGAAGCTAACCATGGTTCGTGTTACTATGCTATTGGTTTAAAAATCATCTAAATTCTAAATGATTTAAGTATGATCAGTGATTTAATTTAACTCAGTTTAGCTGATTAATCAAAGAATCAGTGAACGATTTTTTTGACCTACTCAATTTACTGAATCGAATCAGTTTAAGAAAATGAGTAATATTCATTTCTAAAATGCAATATTATTTAAGTAAAAATAAAATAAAACTCAACGCAACGCAACGCTCAAACTCGGTTAATATTCTTCGCGACTTCACCTCATAATATTTTTATTTGAATTTGGAAATCCCAGTGACGGCGCCCGCTACCCGACAGCCCGTAGTCAGTAGGCACTCGGCGTTATCGACTGTCGCCTATCAGTTGTAATGAAACTAAACACAAGGAAGGGGTCACGGTTGTATAGTGGTGGCGGTGGGCAACGGTCGTCGTTCGTTCGCTGTGTCTACTTTTAGTGTCTTTTTTTCTAAGTCGTTGTTCCTTTTATAGCCGCCGTCAGTGATAATATTGTAATTTTAATTTTAATATTTTATTAATTTTATGATAGTTTTGACTTTTTAAACCGTTGCCGTTTATCGTTTTACGTTTTTATGACTAGAAACGACAGTCGTTATACTCGTCCGCTGTCGGAATTTGTATCTACTTTCTGTTACAGTCTATGGCCGCCGGTTATCGCCATCAGTGATTATTATATTTTATTAGCTTTACGAGTTAGCGAATATCATAAATTCTGGTAAGTACCTATTCCTAATGTTTTAATTTTACTATATTTCTTTAGTCATGCAAAAGTATTTACCTATCAACCTTAAAATTACTTACCAAAATAGTAGGTACCTAATAAATTCAATAAGACTAAGTAGGTAATAAACGTATATTTTATATTAGTTACTGTTGCATTTTTATTAAATTTCTAATGCCTAGGTGTACTTACAAAATTTGTTGGTCATTACTCATTATTGCTATTCGTCATAATACTAAAGACAAACTAAAATGTTTTGTTTTGTTACATAGGTAACTACTAACTAGTTACTAATAAATTAGTTGATAATAAAGTATTGTATCCATATTATCTATAGTCATAAATTACCTGGCCGCTGGCTTATATTAGCTATAAACGCCTAAACCGTTGTTTCACTTTATAGTATGTATTTATTATAGCTGTAATGAAATAACTTTTGTTCTAATCGATTTTTTAAAAAAATTTTTTTTATAGGTATAAATAAATACCTATATATTTTTTAATACTGAAAATAATAAATTTAAATTTTGATTTAAATTTTTTGGATAAATTCAAAATAGCCAATTTGTGAATCTGATTATAACAATAATTTTGATGGATAAAAACATTTATCTAAGTCAAGTAGTTTATTTTTTAGAATTTTTTAAAATACTTATCAATATTTTTTTTGATTAAATTAACTTGGAACATAATAACTTTTTTCAAAATATTAATTTTGGGAATTTTCTGACATTAGTATATTTCTAAAACTATTTACTAATCATATAATTTTAACAAATGTTGTCAAACGTTTAAATAGCTGCATTTTTTTTTCTGTCAGGTCTTCCTGTTACATTCTGTAAAACTATGCACATATCTTCTTTATAATAATTTTAAAATATTTTGATTTTCCTTCATAGTAAATTATAAACTGCCATGTAAATTGTACAAGGGGGGCATAACTACAAGTAATCTCATATTTTATTTATTTAAATTTTTTATTACCTTACAATAATTACATAGGTAAATGCAATCACTTATTATTGTTTTAAATACTTAATTTTTCTATATTATATAATTTCTTATATTTTATTCATACCATATTGAAATAGGTATCTGTCATAGTAGTTAGTAATTACCAAGGTACCCTACAGCCTACCTATAATATGAAATGTATTAATTGACCGCATTATACCATATTATAAACACAAATAACCAATAGGTAGTTTTACAGTTTTATTGTCTTAAATTTTTTAAATTTTAAATTCTGTTTTATAATATACATACTGAGTAAAACTTGAAAAATTTCAAAATAACCTTAAGTTCTTATTAAAATATTAATATAGGTAGTAGTACTAACATAGTAGTCTTTTTTGTGGTATCTATAGTCTATTCACAATGAGATCATTACTCGGCGGCCAAGTTGTGCGCATGGGTGTGGCTTTGTTCTGTGGCAGCGTCTGATGCGTTGCCGTAGTGGGGACGGCGTCTGACCGCCGCCGGACAAAAACTGGTCGCCGTTGAGTAATGATCTCATTGTGAATAGACTATAGTTACTTTTTTTTTACAATTTGAAATTAATTTTCATTATAAGAAAGAATTTAAAATATATAATATTAATATTAATTTAGTGTAAGATGATGTGAAGCTACTGTTCAAAGCATTGGAAAACTCAAAAAGAACTAGTATTTCTTAATAATCAAGCAACCATTTTAAAATCAGTTAATTCTAGAGAAAGAACAGATGAAGATTATAAGGTCCTTTGACTGTACTTTTGCCAAGTTGAATAATCTAAAAAATTAGTACAAATTTAATGTTTCTGAAATCTTCAATAATTAGTGATTTTGTACAAAAACCAAGACCAAGTCAACATCTTGATGTTGGTCAATGGAAGGCTACCGAGTTTCGTCAGTTCATACTTTATAATGGACCACTTGCTTTTGAAAAATGTACTTTATGTTCAGTGTATAATCATTTTATGGTTTTGAATGCATTGTCTATTATCTATATTGAGTCCAAATATTGATGGCAAATTATTTAATTATTCTGATAAATTCTTAAAGAATTTTATTAAAAACTTACAATCGCTTTGGTCGATCTCTTGATTCTTGTTGTTGTAAATTTGATACTTTAATTTAAGAGGACGCTACCCATGTATTTGTTGTCCCTGTCTTACACACGTACGATATATCAAATTTTCATTCACTAGTTTCAATAGTGTGCTGTTAGTTTTGATATTAAGAGTGAATTGACCTGTTATCAAACTAGTAAGTAGGTAAGAACATGGGTAGTTTCCTCGTAACTCTTTGTCTTATTAAAATTAAATTAGTAGAAATTATAATAATTTCATGGGGATAATAAATAAAATATAATTAACTTTTTGATTTATTCAATTTATTATTACGTATATATATATTTAAAGTAACCTCCCCCTACATTTTGTTGACTGACAATTGCATATTAATTTTTTTTGTGGAACATTTCCTACTATATATCCATAATCCCAAGTTAACTCCGTTCCTGCACGTATGTTTTTCTGTGCAAATAACGATACCCATGGGAACCGTAAGTCATGCGTATCCACGAATACATTTTGGACAAATATATTTGGAGAACACGAATGATTGAAATAACGTCCAATATTGCCTCTAATTTTGGCATCCATAATATATGCACTCTCGTTGTTTCCAAAGTATTCACGCACTGATTTTGAAGGTTTAGTGTTTTTTTTCATATCGTGTGTATTGAATTTGGACAAAACCCGCATATGTTTAACATCTTTTTTTGTCTTAGATATTTTGCGTTTTTCAAATCTTCTACCTAAATAATAAAAATATTTATTTATATTATATGAATTATAAATAATTATTTAATAATAAAAATTACCATCAGATGATTCGCAGTGAATCGTCTCAGTTTCATATTCATGGTCACTGCTTGGTATATCATGTTCATAACCTTCTTTTATTTCTTCAACATGTTCAATATAATCTAATTCTGCGAAATATTCATCACCATATTTTTTCCCAAATTTATCAGCATCAGCATCAGTGAACAAACAACCTACATAATTACATATGAAACTCCCTTTAGGTATATCATTCAAACATTGGACACCCCATCCTTTCTTCTCAGTCATGAATAATTGTAACTTTTGCGACAGTGGGTTCTGTACCACACGATTTAAACATGAACTGGAACATTTACATGTTTTATTACATTCATAAATACCCGTTACAACGTGTTCGGGCAATCTTCGATAATTGTAACCAATATTTGGGTCTTTGTACAAATTCTTCTGTCCTTCGATAGTCATTTGCCAACAAGCACATTTCGATTTATCTTGACAGTTGTCGGTGCAGTCACATCCACATAAGAACTCACTCTCTACATTTATGTGAACACCTTGCATTGGTTGTCTAGTAGTCATATAATCCATTTTTGGTGGTAATGTACTGTTAATAATATTCACACATGGTATGGCCTTAAATTCTTTGCCCTCGGATATATCTTTTAGAAACTGCACACTTTTTATGATTTTATATTCGGCAAGTGGGTTGACCCAATTATTAAAATCGAATTGGTCAATAGTCATTGCGCTTTTGGTAACAATAAGATATTCCAGCATCTGTTCTATGTTTTGAATATTTACACCACACGGGGTTCTGTACTCCACTTTTTTTTTATATTTATTAATTTTGGTTAGATGCCTGGTAAAACCAAAATGTAACGGAATAGTCAACATGTTGATAGTCCTAGTGCTCTCATGGTTATATGATGTCCATGTAACACATAAAGGATTACATTTGTGTTTGCTATATTTAATTGGATTATGAACGGTTTCAGGCAATATTAGGTCAACAACCTTAGTAGCATTGGCCTTAATTTTATTACATTTTCGAGTTCCAGTGGTTGTTGAATTCTTCCTGGTACTATAACAAACTTCAGCTTTAGCTAAAAGGCGGGAGGGCTTTTCTTCTACACTTGTGAATTCCGCAAATGTTGTATTTAAATTGGCTAAATTATCTTTCACAGACATGCATGTTATTTTAAGAATATTATACAAACGTGTTGAACCACGATATATCCATTCGCTATGTTGAGAATTGGTAAAATATAATTTAACCATAGATGCATCAACTTCAAGCACTTCTGCCATCTGCCACTGCCCCTGAAATACTGCTAGTACTGATTGTTGTATGTTCAACTCAACCATTGGTTGGTTTGGGTAGTTCTCCAAATAACTTTTTATAATATACCGGGAATTCTCTACTACATCTATCCATACAATATCTTTACTTCTCAAACGTGCAACTAAACGAATATCTTGGTGTGTTCGATATTGAACTTGACCATCATCAAAAAAAATCAAGTATCTAAAAAACAAATAATTGTAAATATTAAAAACTATTGCTATCTTGTCATTATATAATTAACCTTACCGAAAATTATTAAACGCATTTGGAGGTTCAGCTACTATACCAGCATAAAATTCATTGTCATATTGAGAATTAGGATCCTTAAACTTAGCAATTACTCTGCAACCCACCGGAAATCTTACTGAATTTGGTGTAGAGTATGCAATTTGTTTTGTTGACACTAACTTTTGACAAGTTTGAAATACTATGTGTATATTATCTTGATTATATATCTTTTCGATTTTACCGCTATACCATGGATCTATTCTAGTTAACTGCATTCCATATACAGTTTGTCCACTCTCAACAACAGGATACTGTAAATCCCCTGCTAGAGGTAAATTAGCTGGTTCAGCACAAACGGAATAACTGAAAAAATTAAAATAGAATGTGATGTATTGAAAGCATATAGAATAACAACTGAACATAAGACTGATATGAAGATAATTGCTTGGCTGTCAAATAATAATGGTAGATACCAGTTGGTCACAGAAGTAAAACAATAGATGGGCAGTTAATTGGTATTGAGACGACTGGCCAACATCAAAAATGTATATTAATATTCATCTGACAAAATTCAAAAGATTATTGTTGGGGAAATCAAAGTCATTGGAGAAAGAAAAGGGCTACAAATATGTATGGATGAGCTCAATTGATATATTAGTAAGGATTATTAAAAATACCAAAATTATGAGGATCTACAACGAAACTGATTTGAATAAAATAATATAGGTAGGTCTCTATCTGTTTTAATTATGTACCTAAATGTAAAAATTATATGATGAATGATACTATTATAAATGAGTTAGATAACCTAAATGATATTAGAATTAATATTCTATCTGATATTATATTATATCGACTAACAATCATTTTTTGTAAATAAAGACGGATTCATTATTTTTCATTTCAAATCAATAAAAAATTTCTCAGCTATTAGTTATGTTTAATAATATTATACAATTCATTGATTGTTTTATTCTTATTGAATGCTGATTAACTAACTGAGTTATTAAATTAGAAATTGATGGATTTATTTAATATAGAACTAGAAAATAGCGATATTGTAGATTTTGTAAATAGCAAACATTATAAATAATTTCAGTGAGATTATCATTGACGATTGTAATTGTCTAGTGTTAAGTCTTAGTAGTTATAATATACCTAGCAAAATAATAGCAATATATAGAGGAAATAATAATATTTTTATACATTTTAAAAATCAGTTTGGTGAATTAATATGTAAAATAAATTAATAATAGAAGATAATATATTTCAAAAGATAGTTATGATGAATTTAAAATTGATTATCTAAACTTTAGGGTACAAATGGGATTTTTTAGTTGTATAAATGAGTATACCAGGATTAATAATATTCATACTACAATTTATCATATATTTATAAAAAAGAAATGGAGACATTAGTAATATTGAACGTATTATTTTAGAATCATATATTACTGATCACTATAGTATTTTGTTAATACAAAAAGATAATATAAAAATAATCTGGCCAAAAAATATCTTGAAAGCATTTTTATAATAAATTATGTTTATCGTTAAGGGATTATTAAAAAATCTTCATTATTTTTTGAAAAATGTTTCTCAAAGGATTATAAAATTACTTTTTTGAAGTATATTATTATTATTATTAAAAATATATATGTAATATTTATTTGAAACATTTGAAATATACCATATACTATATATGGTATACATATAATTTTTTTTTAAATTAATGTAAGAATATAACTCTGGTTTACCCAAATAAAATACAATTTATGAACAGCAGATAACGAAACTACCTTTAATATATTATTCTCCTAAAGTACATTATTTCCTATGCTAATTATATATTATATATTAAAGCTTAACATTTATAATCTAATTATTAATAAGCTTAATATCAATAGATTCATATTCGTTCAATTTATATTACAAAGAACGCTGATCAAAGAAGAAATTCTTATATTATATTGATCTTTTAAGAATAATTTTAAATAATTAAATAGATGATTCACATAATCTACTATATATTATTTAAGTCTTATTATGAATATGTCTTAAAAAATTTTGGAAACAAAACAAAAATATTTCGCAGATCATTTTATCATATTAAATATAAACATTAAACAATTAACAGTTGAGGTTCACGATCGGAATATCATTTATCCACCGAATATCCCAAATGTTGATTGTGATTTATTATTCTATTTTTCATATTAATATTTACTGACCTTGAAGACATGTTATCGATGTTATTGATTTGCGGGATTGGTGGATGCTTTGGAAGTAGCAACTGAAACATAAATGGAAGAAACTTAATTGAGGTTAGCGGTGGTATCTAATACCTATCTATAACGTCAATGTGTTCCAGACGAGTAAAAATGGTTGTATGCGTGCTAGCGACGTTGGCTAGAATGCCTGCCCCCCAAATACTACATTGTAATTCATTTTGATATTCGATTATGTTAGGTAATTTTATTTAAATTTTTTATTAAATTTAACCACCTGATGAATATTTGACTAAAAACATAATAATACAAAAATATTATTGTAGTTTTGACGTCAGCAGGTATAAAATCTGAAGGAATTATAAATACGTTACCTAGCTAATTCGAAACGTCGTTTTTATTTTATATTATTAATTATTTTACTTTTTTTTTGAAATATTACAAATATAATAGCATTATGTATTTTCTCAAATTTTAAAATATTATTAAACATTGATTTATATTTCAATAAAAATTGTACTGTATGCAGGGTCGGACTGGCTCAAAGAGGCCTATCATGCAGTTAAGTAAAAAAGACCCACAAAAAAGAAAACTAACAATTAAAATACAAAAAACAAATCCATCTTAGTTATTACATATTTTACTTATCATTAAAAATGAAATCATAAATATAATTACATAAAATGTATACTTTTATTGTTCAAATAAAAATTATAATAGTTTTATAATTTATAAACTAGGTATTTAAAATGAAATTCTTTTTAATTCATTTGAGGTATTTCCTAGTTCATTTATGATGAAATCGTAATCCCATTTTAATATTATATCTGATTCACAATTTAACAGTATTAAGGATTCTAGAAGATCTTGACCCATAAGTGATCTCAAATGAGTTTTGAGCATTTTTAATTTTGAAAACCTTCTTTCACATGTTACTTGTGTAAAAGTTATGGTTAGGAGAGTCTCATATGCTATATAAAGTTCAGTATAGGCACTACTATATAAATTAAAATCTGTTAAGAATTTACAAACACATGACCGCACATTTAGACCGCCAAATTGTGTGTACCTAGGGCGCCGAAATCGTAAATACGCCTCTGACCTTGTATTCTACCAATATATCTGTTATATACTGTATGAAGATTCTAACAAAATATATGTATTTTATTAAAAATTTATTCGACGAAAGATATTTATTGCTCAAGCTAAAATTACAACTTGAACTCATACATTTATTATGTTTGAATCAAATAGATTAAACTACACACATATTGAGTAGTAGTAGTGCTTTTTTTTTAGTAATTTCAAAATTTTCCAATTTCTTATATTTAACAAATACTGGTGTAATTGAATAATTTAATAACGAATCTCAATTTAGCATGTTTATTCTGGTAGAATGTTATGGAATCGAGTGAGAAAACATTAAATTGAACATCATAAATCAATAATAAATTTAAACAAAATATATTATTGAGAACTAATATAACATAAATTAAATTATCAATGATATAATTGAAAAAAATGTTATGTTACAAAAATAATTTAGCGGTTACCTGACAGAAAAAGTATTAAAACCATGGTCAAAAGAATTATGGGATATTTGTTTACTGACAACAGCTTAGGCTTATATTCTCTTAATGGCCAAGAAAATTAAAAAAAAAAAATGTTTTGCAAATCTATTAATTCCAAAAGCTTTATTCAGTAAGTTATATGTTGTAAATACATTATTAATTGTTTTTAGTTAATATAAAGTTATAAATTCTTGTATTGCGTCATCTTAATTAAAATGTACAAATATAATAGCAATAAGTAATCTGTGTAATTTAATACATGTAACACAGGCTAATCACCTTGTAGTTGATGTGTTTAATAATTAACTAAAAAAAAAAATTCTTTTATACTACTCTTCATAATATATTATTTGTATCTATTTATTGTATGAATTGGTAGTATAACTAAGAATTACTCTTATATAACAACTACCTTTTGTAAATAATTAACTTCCATCATATATTTTAGTCAAAAAGTTATTTATAGAAGATAATGATTACTAATGTTCACATACAAAATGTTCAATTCAAAAACTACTATTTTAATAATATTATAATGATTCAATACATTTTCTTCGATTCAATCAATTTAAACCCAAATATTTGGTATATTATTATGTTCAAAAAAAAAAAATGATTAAGTTTTATATGAATTATAAAAATTATATATATATATATGTAATATGTAGGTATATAATATGAGTTTAACGGAATATGAATATGTGTTTAATATAATAATATATGCCTTCTACCATTAAATTGTAATTATTAATTTTTGTTTTTATTATTATGCATGACTGTTGAAAACATCTGAATTATTTTAAATAAATATTTTACACCAACACTTAATAAAATATAAAAAGAAATTATTCAACATATTTTATCTATTTTTTTTAACCATGAAGTATTCTTTGTTCATAATTAATATTATGAAATTGTAATACCAATAACACAATAGTACCATCGATTTTGAAATGTAATTGTGGAACTAACGAGTTTTTTACTCTAGTCATATTTTAAAATATTACCACGATTTATTTATAATATGTAGGTTTTGCCGTCTGATTACTATTATGCATTTGTTTATTCGTTGGGAAATTAGCTATGAAAAATATGATACACTAACTGATGCCCAATATTGATGAATACGTTCATTTTGTTTTCCCATTCCCTCACGACAGTTTTTAATATAAGTAATTGATAATTATTTTTTCGATTTGTAATTTTGTTTTACTTTTTGCGTTATAAACCTATGTGAATCAGTGCTAATTATTGTATGTGGTATTCTAGTTCGAAAAAGACTACTCGGTATTTTCCACTTCGAAGAAAAGTTACGAACAGTAAAATAATGTTTTTAAGCGCCACTGTAATTTGAAAATAAATAGAAAAAAGTAAAATAAAGCATAATTTATTTTTGTAGTTTAAACATCAGTTACTCCCAACAAAGGTCTATGATTAATATAATGACTGATAATAAATTTTATGCTGAAAAAAAATATGTGTACCAGCCCAAAAACATATTTATGTTAAAATATGACGTTAAAACTAACGGCTGATTTTTGCCATGCAATTTATACAAAAAACGTTTTTCCCGATTTAAGTAAATTAAAATATGGAAATCATGCTAGCATTATAGTCTATTCACAATGAGATCATTACTCGGCGGCGACCAGTTTTCGTCGGGCGGCGGTCAGACGCTGTCCCCTGCCACGGAACAAAGCCGCGCCGATGCGCACAACTAGGCAGCCGAGTAATGATCTCATTGTGAATAGTCTTTAGAAATATTGTTAATTAAATCATTCTGTATTATAATATATTTAATGGGAGCCAGTAATTTTTACCAAAATATAAATGCATAGCTAGCAAAATGTTGTACTCGACCGGCTATGCTCACCAGCCGGTTGAGGTTTTAGAACTCTCTTTTTTATCCTACTATTGACATACTCGACGAAAGTTTATTAGACAAATTTGCCAACAATGGCAAAGAAAGAAATTTAAATTTAACGAAAACATTAAAAATATAACAAAAATTAAAATTGTGTACTAAATTCCTAACTCTTGTTTTTAATAGGCTGGCTGAATTGGGGAAAAAAACCAGAAAAAGAATATGATTGTGCTATTATAAAAAAATCACTCGCCTACCGCCTACTGCCTAAATTCTGCGTTGGATAGCAAAATTTTGTGTTAAGAAAGGTATGTTTTAAAATAATAGCTAAAAAGAATGCAATTTTCTATAACTCACAACCCTTATAGGTATAGTATAACAATATGTGTATAAGTATATTTTAATTTGGCCATAGGTATACTCACCAGTCATGTATTGTATTCTTGATGCGTAAATATTGTACGCGTCTTACTGCATGTACAATAAAAAACGTAATGACGCTTCTCCCAAGTACATGGCACACAGGACCTGCAAATGACTCAGAAATTTCCCCCCCTCCCTCACTCTTGTCTGGGTTGTTTTTGCTGTGTGGATAAAATGCGTCCTCCAGGCGGCGCGACGGATGCCGTTTCGTTCGGCTTCGAAATTGTACCTTGTGGAATGTTTATTCCATGGGTAATACTATATTCGTGTGTAGTTAGGTTAGGTTATATACGATAATACTATCATTATGCCGTCCTACTTAGTCAGTAAAACTAGTCCGTTTTAAAGGAAAACGGTTTGACAAGGGTCAATAGAGGTAAAACGATAATAGGCCATTGACAATATCGCCGTAGTTTCTGTTAAAAACGACTCGAGATTGTGTCTCAACAGTTGCAGTCGACATCTTCGACCGGTACTTTTTGTTATACCAACGGTAATTTAAAAGTCTGAAAAATTAAGCGGTTACTTAGAATATATAATATTATATAGTATTTCAGTGGCGGAAGACTATATTATTATAACAGTGGTGGCTAAATTGTCGATCTTGGAATATTTTGAAACACGATTGTAGACTGCATTATGCTCTATATCTATATAACCTAAAATATTTTTTTTTCTATCCAAAAAATTACACGATACCAGATGAAATGTAATATTATGTTTTATACTTAAAGAACATTATATTGAAGACATAAAAACACAATTTTTTTTTTAAATTTTAAGTTAATTTGTGTATTATTGTAGTCCAAATTATGAAAAACTATTTGGTAATAATCCAAAGTTAATAAAATTACTGTTGAACGAGATAACGATAGTTTATAAATTACCGTGTGACGTCATAGAGTCGACGAGTGAGCAGCCCCATGTTTTACGTGCAAAAGTAGTTACTAGTTTGATTTACACTAAGGTTTTAATAACTGAAAGATAGAAATTCAGAACTTTTCAAAAACCTAATTATATTTATTTGCTTTAGACGATGGTGTTATTTTCATATATTTTGTTATTCTATTCATATTCTAAGTTGTAATTAAGTAAAATTATTGAGTTCGTGACTAGCGTTGTGTTACCTACCGTATAAGTGACATTTTACGAAATGTACTTTAACAGTTTCATCTACAATTAAAAAAATAGAAACTATATAAAATTTATAATCACACGCCAGTGTCATAAACATAAAAAAAAATATATATTTAAGGTGGAAAATCTTAACGAGGAATCTTGTATTACATTTCAAATCTAAGAGGTCAAAGAACAATTTTTTACGTATTTATAAATCAAAATAATGTGCAAATTTTCGCGAGTTTTACGAGTTTTGTCAAAATTCTAACTTTAAAGGGCTTTTAATAATAATACCTTGACAATGAATTTTCGATAATTTTTGAATTGTATAATCACCTGATCAATTTATGAGCAACCTTGTATAACATTTTCCAACTTTCTGACCAAGCGAAAATATTGTCATAAAAATAAAAATATAGAAAGCTTTCAATCTACACACGAAAAAAAACCTGTGGAAAGGATTTTGTTAAAAACCTATGGAAGGTATCTATTAAACATTTTAAAAATATCCGTTTTTCCTTAATTTATATTTCATTATCCCAATTATAATTAAAAAGTCATGAGAATTTTCGATTTTTTAAACCGGTTTAGAGTTTTATTCATGACATGTCAGTATATTTCAAACACTTCAACGCCTATAAAATATAAATACAAAATTCATAAAAAATCCACAAAAATATTTTGAATAAATTTGTACACAAAATTATTAGGCGAGTAACTATTTATTTTCATTTATTATTTTTATTTTTACACAATGTTTGTTTATAATTAAAAAAATAGGTTAAAAACGTAATTCAAAGTGCTTCATACGTTTTTCGATACGTGTAATTCCGTAATTATTTTTCGTAAGGATACTTGAACGTTTTCGCTACTTGTAAATACTTAAATTAATTTTTAGCTATTTACCAATACCAAGAACGGCATGAACCAATTCACACCAGTTAACGCTAAAAACTTCATAAAAACAAAAAAAATATAAAACACAAATTAAATTTCTAACTTTTAAAATAATATATTAAATATGTACAATATATAAATTCAATTTAAATTAAGACAATGTAATGTGGTAATGTAATAATGATATTGTTCTGCTGAAATTGAGTAAAAAAATGTTGACTAAAAGAGTATATTATAGTTTATAGAGAAATATTGGGTATTGTTCGGTATGCTGTAACAGTGTGTAATATTGTTTTTTCCTTAACCAATTTTTATTTTTAGTCACAAATTATGATAAACATCCTAAAACTATATTGCTAAAATCATGTGAAGCAAGAAATTCAGCATGTAGCAATCAAGAAATGTTCAATATTGATCAAAGTTCTGCAAACATTTCACAGGAACTCACTGTATAAATGGCTAGCGGCACCTATATGTTATGTAAGTAATATCATTCAAAATTCTTTATAATATGTAACAATTAAAATTAAATAAATATATTTATCAATTCTAAAACTACAAAATGTATATTTAATGTTCCTGTTGTAAAATTTTTTTAGTTGCAATGAACACATTATTAAACATGAATAATCAAAATGTAAATGTTTATGAGTCTGCATCTCCTTTGTGTTCTGAAAAGATAACACAGATGTCACAGTTATCGACACTCCGCCTATTACTATCTGCCTCAGCTATACTAAATAACGATTCTAACAATTTTGCTGTAATCGTGGTGAGTTTTAGTTATGTCTTAACTTTAAGATTTTTTTAATGTAAATATGTCACGTTTAAAAGGTGACAATTTAAAACCATTTAACCATTGCAAAAACATTGATGCACTCATGTAATTTACATACACGTTACATTAAATTATGCTTTGCTTAAAACTAAAAACTGTTTATATTTACTAAAAAATATACATGAAGATATCTAATATCATGTAACTTATTGTATTTAGTACCTATTGTTGTATAATAACTATTAAAAAAATAATATTTTTCTACTTGAGATGCTGTACAGTCAAATATATTGAATCTTATATATTATGAACAAGGTATTGAAACAAATGCATATTTAAAACTAATTGATGGAAGAATGGATTATCTAGAACAAATCATAAAAAATATGTCTGGTACCCAAAATAATAATAATTCTGTAAACAGTGCATTTTTAACCATGTTTCCTTTAAAAAATATTGATTCACTTAAAGATTTTGAAACTCGTAGGTATTATAAATGATCCAAAAAAAAATTAAGACAATCGGTCGAGTAGTTTCCAAGAACATTAGCATTAAAAGTTTAAAAATATTAACTCTCTTAAATCGTTACATTATTATTTAATTGCACTGTTATATTTTCCAAGTTGAGCTTCTACTTAATGTACTATTATTACGAATGATTACCTACTCGTTTATAAATAAATAAATATTTATTTATCAATATTATATAATATATATACCTATTAATCAATATTATAATAATATACCTACTTATTTGAATTCGTTAATATGTCTACTTGAGGTCGATCAGGCCACTTTTTAAAATGTTGTTCCTAAGCTCGTATACATTTTGTTTGAATATTTAAAATGTACGAAATTTAATATTAAATTAAATATTATAAAACGTGGCCTGATCGATCCCAAGGAAATCGTAATAAAATTCACGGAATAAAAATCGCGAAATCAAATATACTTATATTATAATATAATTTATTGTACATTATAGAAATATAAAATATTCATAACTAGCTTTAAAATTAAAATATGATAAAAAGCTTATGATATTACCTGATATATGTTACTCTATCAGAATTATATTATAATAAATATTAAATATGTTTGACTAGTTAAAGTATCAAGCAGATACTTTAATTTTACAGTAGAATCTCGACGAATTTGTTATTTGGAGTCGTATAAGAATAAATTGTAGTATTATTAATTTTTCTCGTTGAGAAATTGTATTACTTAAAATTATAAAATTGTAGTATATAGAATATTAATACTATATTTTACTTTAGTTAAAAAATGATTTACGATGTTAGGGTGCATAAACATTAAACAGGTATACGATTAATTATAAAAATATTAACTCATTTAAAAAATCATATTATTTATTATCACTGTTATTGTTGCGTTATTATCTGGCTATTATCTAGCATTTGGCCGGGCTACTAATAATAATGAAAAACCGTGCTGTTCACTTTAGTATGGATAGGTAACCAGTAAATATCCCTACCTATGACACCACGGGAGGGACGACGATCACAGCATCTCAGGTCCACAAAGGACACGAACATGACTATCAGGGCAGCGGACTCCGGTCGGCCCTCAAAGAGGACCGATGAACGAGTTTTCCAGAGCGGCTGACTCCGGTCGGCTCGAGAACCCAACGGAACGTCAAAACAACTAGTTAAATGCAAATACGCATCATAAAATGTAAAAGTAAATGTAAGGGGGTAAGTCAGGGGATTGTCCTGGCTACCTCTATTTTGGCCATCGGCCGTATTGTTGTTGTCTTGCCAATAAACGACGGAGACGTCGCGGAAGAATGTGAAAACAGATCCCGCGGCGTCGTCGGTTCAAACAGCAAAAAAAGGTAACCAGTAAATATAAATAATAATACGTATTAAATACTTGATAATAATGTATTAAATAACACGACAAGTGTAGGAATGTTGGCTGGTGAAGACGTCTCTTCCCGAGCGCAACTCAAAATAATAATAATTCAGCGTACTGATTAGTATAATAACAGCAATAAATGGACAATGATAATAAATTATCAAAGTTATAAAATCATCATAAGATTATAAAATCAATTAATTATATTCTATTTTATATGAATATAGTATATTATAAGAATGAATCATGATTTTGGAGACGAATTACACTAAAATGTAAAAAAAACCAAAGAGATGCCCTAGATAACAATCTTACCTATATATTTTGTTAGTGGTAAATTCACTCTATTTTTTAAACTAACAGAGTTAGACGTGATCTGCTGAGTGCAAAATTTGCTATGTTACGCTCTTGCAACGAATGTCACGTCACTTAATGGAGACAACAAATGTCGGTGTAACGCCCTCATAAATTCAAAGAACACTTGTGTGTCAAACACAACATTACTGTGGAGCTAGAAGAGATGACTTTTGATTTAAAACACATAGGTAGTAGGTATATTATGGTTTTATAAATTCTTTAAATTTGTTGAGTGTAAATTAAATGTCCTAATGTATGTAGTAGAAAGTGGAACAAATGAATAGTGTTATGTTGACTGAAGTGTTAAACATTATTTAATATTATTAATTACAAGAAAAATGCATAGTTTTTGAAAAGATTTTTTATCTAATAAGTATTATTAAGAAATTTTAAACTCATCAATAGATGCAATTTGTTACAACACTCTCAAGGTTTTGTAAACAAGTGATTTTTGTTCAGATCCTCCACTAATATTACTCAAATTATTTCTCCAATTTCTATCGACATGCCAGGTACATAACTATATATATGTACTGGTAACGGCTAAACAGACAACAGGGATATAATGTGTTCCAAATTCAATTAAAAGGTAATAATATAATGATTAAAACTTTATAATTAAATACAAATACATCAAATACATTTTATAAATTAATTATTAATAATAACTTATATATTCAGTGACACACATCGAGGAAGTAGTAGGAATTATTATAATTACAAATCCCTACAAAACAAATCCTGTGTGCGCTACTCTATATATTTGTGTTTTGTACAGTAAAATAGTGTTAATTTAGTAGATAAGTAACTTATTATTATTTTAATATTAACTGTTAATATTAAAATAAAAATATTACATGAATATTAGTTCCAAATTATATTTTACAGTGTGATTTATCAAGCACCCTCACTCCCATTTTTTTCCTTTAACAATGAAATTATTCAAATTCTTTTTTGAATATTTGAATATACTCAAAGAGTGTATATTTTTTTAAATTCTTGAATTTTTTTTTTAGTCTTTAAGGAGTGTGGTGACTTAAACTTCTGTTTTTCAAATGAGAACCTCACTTTTTGAATGTAATTTATTTACTGAAAATATCAACGTATCAGAATCAAAATTCAAACATATTGTTTTTGAGTTATTCTTATTTAACTTTGTGTACTAAGGTTAATAGGTTCATGATAATGGGTTTAGAAGATATGGGGCCTACGAGATGATTTAAAAATATTGGTGAAATTTGCATATAAATTTTTAATATTGGTTAATATTTTAACATTAATAATTTGTAGAAATGGTCAAGTATAACAAATACTAGATCCAATATAACCAGTTTTAAGGACTATTATCTTAGAATAAATATTTTAATAATTGAGAATATACTCGTCCAAATTTTGAATTGCATTAATAAAAATTTTCAAAAATAAATAAATATCCACTAAATAGTTAACAGTAAAAAAGAAGGTTAATTTTGAAAAAAAAGTTTGTATTGCCAGAGGAAACACTTTAAGTAGTACAAAAAAAAACAAGATTTTGAAAGAATGTTCTTTAAGTATAATTATTAAAGATTTTAAAAACCTAATTTTGAATAATCGCATTATTAAAGAAAATGGGAGTGAGCTTGCTTGGTGAATCACTCTGTATATAATGGGTGTTAATGCAGAAAAACATTTATTAATAATCTCATTTGTATATTAGTAAATTTAGCGGCATAGACACTTTTTTACTAAAACTTATAAGTAAAACTATGTATGTAATATGAAATATTATGCAAATTAGGAAAATAATATTTAGAAAAAGTAATTTTGTTTTAAGTTAATTTAGTCAAAAAATATTTATATTTTAAAAAATTCTAAAAAACAAACTACTTGATTTAGATAAATGTTTTTACCATCAAAATTGTTCTTATAATCAGACTAACAAATTGGCTATTTTAAAACCAATAAGAATTTGAAAGAAATTTTTAAATTTTTAATTTCATTTTCAAGAAATAAAAATGAAAAAATTTATTCTGGAAATAGCAAATGTTTATAAATTATATTATTTAGGTAATATATGTATAAAAAAAAGTTAAATCTTGATTATAACAAAAGTTATTTCATTTGACTGGTCTTTCTGTTATACCATGTCTAACGATAAACCCGATAAGGTACATTATATACAAACTGAGGCAATTTATTGTATGTACTATATTATAACTTAGTAGTTTAAACTTTAAGAAATTATCCACAATTACTGACTAATAATATTTCATATATTTGTATAAATTTATAAATTATAAAAAAATTAAATATCACCCACCATTTTCCAAGGATATTAATGAAGTACACGAAGTTCTAATAAATTTGAATATTACGGCTAACAAAAATGAAAACTTTTTAATTAGGAAACAAATATAATTATAAGTATTATACCTAAATAAACGATTAACTTATACATAGGTTATCGAATCTATATGTATATAGGAAGCTGTGTATATAGAAGGAATAAAATAAATCGCCGCAATTTATAAAATGTATCTTATCGGTTTTGTCAAAGATCAATAAGATGTAAAAATTTTTTGTCACAGTTTACATATGAACTTTTAGAAAAAGGTTAATTTTGCCGCAGTTTACCCATCTCGTCGTGTTATTTCCACCTGATTACTGGCAAAATATTATTACGGTATTTATATATTTAATTTAAAACAGAAATACCGATACAAGAAAATTGAATACCTTTTACGCGCTGTAAATCTCTGTAGAGATATGTGAAGATTATAGTTAGAAAACAACTGATTTGATATTTATAATAAATTTTCAAATGTAATACTTTTCTTAAAATTTACGTTTAACATTTAACATTATCTTATTTCAAAATGCTCCATTACATTAATTACAGGGTTATTTTATATTTTCTAAGCACACACATTTCTCTTTAATATTTTCGTAGCAAAATTATATTCCAAATTCTTTTCTTTTTTATTTTATACTTATTATTATAGATTAATACTTTCTTTACATATTACATATATTTTAATTTTATCAAAATGTATTAAATTTAAAATTTAATAATTATTTTGTATTTAAAATGTATAAAATGTTCTACAGCCCGCATCTATCTCTGTTCTTCATTATTTTACCCTCAAACTTGAAAATATGTCTAAAAAAATACAAGATAAAAAACATTTTTTTTACAAACTTTTTAATACAATTATTTGAATTAAAATACAAAATCAAAGATCGATATGCGGGCTGTAGGAAGTCTTCTTCTTTCAGATAAAAAAATAATCCGACAATTCTACAAAGCTTGAGAGTTCTTCCCCTAAAGTCATTTTTTGCGATATAATTCACCCTATAAACACTCCCCTCCCTAAATAGGTATCAAGTAGTTGATTAGTGGAAAAATGTTACGATTGATGTGGCAACAAAAATAAATAATTTAATTTTCAAATTTTATAGAATTGTGAGAATTTAAAAAACCTGGCACCGGGACCCCTACATGAGGAATTTTTAAGGTTGAATGGTTGGTATGTTAGTTCAATATTTATTATTTAAATAGAATTTAATAACTTTGAATATAAACAAAAGTTATAATATAACCTTTTCTTGTTAAATAAAACATTTAAACATATTTATCAATTATACCTACATAGTTGTGACGTGTTGTCTTGTGTTAAAACTAGGTACGACGTAGTTCGTATAATATCTAAAAAGTAGGTACTCATATATAGTAGTTATTAAAGTAGTAATGTTGGAAATAACTCAAACAATAAATAATAAAACATAGGACAATAGAAAAATCAGTACTTTTAGGAACACGCTTATACCTACACTCAACATTTATGCTAAAGTAAAAGTAAAATTCTTTAATAATAGATAATAGAAAATTTTTAGAATAATAGATATTATAAACTTCTCATTTTATTAACGAGTTCAATATATTAAACAATTAGGAACACAGAAAGTTACCATATTCTATAGTTTAGGAATTTAGAATTTTAAGTGGGTACGTAGTACGTTTTTAGTCGATTTTTATTTATAATGTTGTGCATTAATCACACTAACATTTCGTTACCCGTATTCAGTGAGTCTGAATTAACTGAATTAATGTCTATTTAACTATCTCTTCTCTTCTTCTTTCATCATCACATACAGGAAAGCTCAAGCAAACACTACACTGAAATAATATTCATTTTTCATTCAGTATACCCCTTGACAATATAATATGTCAAGTCGCTCACATCCGTGTTATTATCAACTGTATAAACTCATCGTAATTTCGTCACAATTTTGTTTGTATACTTTGGCAGTTTCTATTCAAAAAGCTAGAAAACAATCGAGTAAAGATTAAATAACAATAATCATTTTATTTCGATGTCTTTTAATTTTGAATTTTCGAGGACACAATTAAACAACTTGGAACATAAATAATTGCCTTATTTTATAGTTAGGAATTTAAAACACGAAGTGCAAACACACAAAAGTACATATAGGTATACAAAAAGTTGTATATACAATAAAAAATATGTTAAATATAAGTAAGCAATGTATGTTAGTTTACTGTTTTTAGGCAAAAATATCATAAAACTAATTAAATAACAATAATACGAATTACTACAGCCAATAAAACATAAAATTATAAACGTAAACTCCTAACAAAATTATCGTCGTCTATAAGGTGGTAAATTTGAACGGATCGTAATTTCCGATAGCTTTGTGTAATTCATTGTGTCTATTCCATTGCTCTTTGTTATCGAAGTATCTACCGCATGTTGAACAGCGATAGACATCTTCCCCTGGTTCAATTCTAGAAAAAAAAATATAGTTATATTAATTAGGAATATTTTAATCATATTATAATTTAAATTCAAATTTTTCGGAGTAGAGGAAAGTTCAAATGCTTGATGAATTGTTTTGCATTATGAAATAATTAATATTAAATCTATTGATATGGATAGGACGGTAAGATGGTGGTCAGCCCATAGTTCTCTTATAATATTTTTAAATAACAAAAAAGTATCATCAATTATAATCTTTGAATTGCAACAAAATAAGATCGTTATATGAAAACAATATGTCAATTTAAGGGTGAATATCCAATGTCAAACTTCAAACGCTATTAAAAATAAGTGTTTGAGTTTCCGGTAATACAATTTATTAAAATATTCGAAAATATCCGACTAACTATATATTCACTGTCCCACCAGAAAAGTTACTGAAGTTGAGATTCAGAGCATTATTTCAACAACTTATCGTGCACACAGACACAATAAATACAAAATAAAAAGGAATACACACACATATTAAAAGCTCAAACATATAATATCACAGCAAATAAAGCCCTATTTAAAATATATATTTTTTAGTTAATAATGGTACCTACAAAATTAAGACAATTTACCCATAACTATCGAAAAACCAGTCATTTCTCAATGGATTTGTTTGAATTATATGCTAAATATATCTAATAATTATCAATTTATACTTACGCGGCCAATAATTGTTTGGTACATTTACGATGATATACTGCCGTCTCTCTCGACAACATGAAATGCTTGCAATTCTTGCACATGAAATAGTCTCCAATCGCGGGGTCGTTCATTTTTATAATGCATCTCCTCATGGCTATTCCGGGCATTTTGGACTAAAGAAAATTGATTTTTAGTTTATTATAATATAAACTTCGTCATAAAAAGAATAATAATAGTAATAATAATAATAATAATAGTAATAATAATTCACTGTACTATCGAAATTTGCCAAAACAAAACACACAATCATGTATATTGTAGAAAATTAGGAAGGTTATAAAATAATTTATAATAAATGTTGTATTATAAAATAATTAATTTTTTAATTCAAAACAACAAATCATAAGGTCTTATAAATGTTCTCATGAATATTTTTAAAAAATTATAGGATAGGTAACAGTGTCAAAGTACGAATAAATGCGTGTTAAATAAACGGAAACTATGTTATTCGAAGCTATATAAATAGATATATGATAACATTTTAATAGTATTATCAATTGCGTACCATTAGGGTGACATAACGGGCAATAAGCCACGGGCCATTTGCCCAAAAAATAAAATTTTATTGATATTTGTAGAAAAAAAAATAAGAAAATTGAAATTCGAAAGTGGTCATAAACAACTTAAAACGAGTCAAAATATTTTCAAAATGTTATTGTTTATAGAAAAATGTATTTTCATGTATTTATAGTTATTTGTTTTTAAATTACAACAAAATAATAAAATCGCTATATGAGAAATCAAAGTGACTATCTAATGATGAAAAAATATGGGTAACCGAAAAAAATGAATGAAAATATATCAAAATTGAAGTGTAAATATGTTAAATTGTATTGAAATATACATTAAAGTTACATCAAAAATCATATAATATCATTAAAAATAGTAGGGAGTTTTCAAGTTCCTTAATGAAGATCATATTTTTGGCTTTTGCTATAATTTAGTAGTTTATTATTAAGTTTAAGTGAAATGATAATATGGTATATATCAATTTGTATAGATAATAATTACATACGAAATTACTAGAGATACTTATAATTTGAACTTTGATGAAGAACATTACATAAAAACAAACGCTTAAATAAATAAGCAGTGCAAATTTCATGTATCTACGGTCAAAAAGTTACACCGAAAACCAAAATCCATTTTGCGTAAAAATTACCGTTTTTTCTTAATCATTGTTTTGTTTTTCCTGTTTGTCCCGATTTAAGTAAATTAAATTTGGCAATTAATCATTTGAAATGTGGTCAATTAAATCATTCTGTATTATATTTAGTGAGTTAGTAATTTTTACCAAAGTATTATTGCACGGTATAATGTCTAAAATAAAGCAAAATATACTTACGATAAGTGTATGTTTCTTGAAATCAATTGCAAAACTCTGTACTGCGAGTAACGTCCGCTTCGTTGTCTCTCGATAAATATCAGTTATTCTGCCGATGGTTGAGAGCCGGTTTGAATAATGCTGTATGTCATAACTGTAAATTGTACAATAAATATTAGACGCCTGTGATAGTAGGTACATAATATTATTACATATCCATATAGAAATATTAGATAGCAAGAACAATTAGGCGCCTATTAAATTAATTAAATTATAAATATTTTAACATCCGATAACATATTACTAAATACCTTACAACAATTAGTTAAAAATAATGTATTATTATGTGATTTCATCTAAACCGAAACGCGGATTGAGGATATGAATGCGCTATAATAAAAAAAATTCACCCGCGTCCCATCCCGCTTCCTGTCTAAATTACGTGTTGGGTAGCAAATTTTGTGTTTACTATGTTATGTTTTAAAATAATAACTAAAACTAATGCGATTTCCAACAATTCACAGCCCTTACATAATATTATATATTTATAAAAGTATATTAAAAAGTAAAAGTATATTTCATTTGGCCGTACTCACCAGTTGAAATCTCCAGCTCGTAGGTGCATGTGCGGACGTCTTACAGTTAGCTCAGTGAAAAACGCAATGAGCCGACTGCCTAACACGTAGGACACTTGAGCTGCCAGTGACTAAGAATTTACCCCCCACCTCTTACTCGTCCATCAGTAGTCTGTTTTGATAAAATGCGTCCACCCGGCGGCATGGCTGACGCCGTCTCGATCGGCTTTGAAATTGTGCCTTTTAGAACGTTAATTTCATGCACAATACAATGTGTACATATACAGGTACGAAATGGTTATACACAACTAACCCCTAAGCAATAAAACTAGTTTGGTATGTTCGTTTTAAAGGAAAACTGTTTTTTTCTATTCCGCAGTAAGTCAGAGGACACTAAATACCTATATTATATTGTAACGTAATATGGGTCAAAAAAGGTAAAACGAATATCGGTCTTTGTCAATTTTTGCTTCGGAGTTTCTATAGGTGGTGTGCCAGCAGCCTGTTTCTAAAACGTGTACCTTGGACATTTTTATATAACAATATTGTGATTTTAACTTCCTAAGAAGTTAGTTGTTTCTTAAAATATAATATTATAGTATTATAGCAGTGCCAGACTATTATAACAATAGTGCGCCCAGATTTACGATGTAGGACTATGTTTGCGCTTCTGGCTATTTACTGGCATTTGGCCGGGCAACTAATAAAATAAAAAGGTTGTGTTTACAACTTTGGACGGGATAGGTGACTCAATATAAATATAAAATATATTAAATATTTGACGATAGTATATTAAATAACACGACAAGTGTACGAAGGTGAAGACGTCTCTTACCGAGCGAAACTCAAAATACTAATAATTCAGCGGAGCCCGTCGTCTCACGGACCGGTTGCTAAATGTTATAATAAAAACAGCAGCATGTTCGAAATAGTCTATTGGGAAGTAAATTAAAAAGAAAACATATTATCTCATACATTTAGTGGGTGGATATAAAATTATATGAAATGCGGTATAAAAATCCCCATGAATAAACATTCGTCTCCGGAAAAATCCCACGCTAGAAAAAAAATCTCAGAATATAATATTACTCACAACCATATGAATGAGATGGAACAAATATTTTTAAACGATATTATTAGTGTAATATTTTACCACATTATTAATATTTAATTTAAAACAATATATACTTATACCTATCTCTATAGCATAAGAATACCGTGACGTACGGGATGGGTGATAAATCAGTTCGCGAAACACTATTTGCCGACACCTGAATTTCCGATATCCGACACATGCACACATTATATATTTAATTCAAAATTAATTACATATCATACTTAAAAATATATTTTCAAGTCAGTTTATCAACTATAGCTCAACTAACCTTATAACTTAAGTCCCTAGCGCTAATTATAGGTTATATATTAAAAAATGTGTTCGCACCCAAGCTATTTATATTATATTATATTATATTATATTAAATCACTGGTTGTCGTTTCCGCATCACAATTTATTGTTGAACTTCACCCTTTTGTAAGACAGTTGTTTATTGTTGGAATTTTTGGTTATACTTTCACTATATAACTGATAAAAATGTGTATACCTAAAAGCGCAAGTTGTTTTCTAACTATAATCTTAATATTCACACATGTCTATATTATTTTATTCTCGTTATAGATATTCAATTTTCATATATTGTATAGGTATTTCTATTTTAAAATATCTGTATATATAAAAAGACTTGTCCTGGGTGATTCATCATCGCCTAGCCGGAACTGCTGAAGCTATGGATATGAAATTTTCAGTAAATGTACTTATTACTATGTTTAGGCGCACTAAGAAAGGATTTTTCGAAATTCGCATTTTAAAGGGTAAAAAGAGCATAAAATAGTTAATTTTTAACGGTGGGTGAGGGGTTCGCGGTGCGGCAGCCGTCGACGCGCGGTGGCTAGACGTGGCCGCCCAAATTTCTCCTTCCATGTCACCGCCGCCGACACCGCCAACCGCCGCGCCGCCGACGAGCAGACGATAGAGCAATAGACCGACGAGCAGATATATAGATATGTCTCGGATATTCAAAACTTTATCGATAACACATTATAATATTATTAATTTCGATTTTAAATTAACATGGCATGACGTGTCATTTATGATTCTATTATAACGCTTGCCGCAATAATCGACGACGCACACAGGCTTTCCCAACAGGAGTAGAAGTGGGGGTAGGCATGCTGTACTCTATGGCATGCTGTCCTACGCTCGCACCACTGACCAACATACGCGTAGCGTTTATATTTCATTTGTATAACGACACTCATGGCTTGCGAACTGTTTTACTTATTATTGTAGTATTCGGCACATGCTGTGAAGTTGTGATACGTCTTTAGCGTTTTTTCATTTTCAGGTGTTTTACTTATTATTTTTGAATAATAACGCGTCTTCGTATACGCACACTTACCTACATACTTCATGAACGGTTTTTTCTACATATTGAAAATTGAAATGTATTAAAATAACATGAAGTCGTGTGTATAGGCGCACTATGAAAGGACTTTTCAAAATTTGCGTTTTAAAGGGTAAAAAGAGCATAAAATAGTTAATTTAACGGTGGGTGAGGTTCGCGGTGGCTAGACGTGGCCGCCCAAATTTCCCCTTCCGTGTCACCGCCGCGCCACCGACCTGCTTAATACCGAACCGAAAATAAACCGAACGACGAGCAGATATATAGATATGTCTCGGATGTCGGATACTCAACACTTTATCGATAACACATTATATTATTAATTTCGATTTTAAAATAACACGGTGGCATGAATCATTTATGATTCTATTATAACGCTTGCCATAATCGACGACGCACTCAGGCTTTTCCAGCAGGAGTAGTAGTGGGGGGGGGGGGGTAGGCATGCTGAGAGTTGTTGGTATAGATAAAAATGAATGGTTGTGTGTAGATTAGACCTCTGGAAAGAAGATAGGCTAATTTAAAATGTGTTAAATTTGTTTTTTTTTATTCGTCGGATTTTAGTTCGGTTGCGTTAGGCTTTTGTATTAATTGATTATATTAATCCTCCGTGGGTGGAATTAAGTGAAAATGACAAACTTGGTACAATTTTTATACTTTAGAGTTAAATCATACACTTACGTACAAACAGCACGGGGTCCGCGATCTACCGCAGGTAGATTGCCTACCTGTTAAAATGCTGCTGCGAATCAGAATTTTTATTCCGGGCAACAGAAAAGTTAGGATAAATCGTGAATACCATACACCATACACCGAATATTAAATAACGAATTGAACAAAGTTTGAGTCTTATAGAATTGGTACATTTAACGGACAACGAAGTGCCAGCGGGATCAGCTAGTATATATATATATATACCGTAATAATATTGTATAGTAAATAAGTTATCTATCAGGTAAAAAGTTAAGTTAGTAAAAATTTATAATGAAAACGCTCATTGATGAACTTAATTCAACGATAGAAATATAATATATTATTGGTATTTTAAATAATTGCAGTTGCGCAAATGACAAAAATATATAGGCTAGGTTAGGTTACAAGTCGGTAGAAGTCACCGCATAGGACCGAGCGGCTACAATATAATATAGACTAACGACACATCGCCGAGTACCTTAAAATAGCAAGGGCTGTTATAATATTATTATGATACATTGGATTATGTGTTTACAATATTTTATTATTGAGACGGGCAAAGGCGTGTCCTTAGGTGAGCCATATTAAGACGCAAATAGTTTAACTAACGTATATATTTTATATGTACACGATTGTCATAATATTTTAAGTTATAGGTGAAAGGTATTGTTCAACTAGTAGGTCGCGGGTCCGCGGGGAGGTAGCGAAAATTTGTCTGCAGGAGGGAGTCATGACACAGAAGTGTCCCTCTGCTAAGGGGCTAGTCAGGGAGGACTTTAACCCTCTCTAAAAACAATCCAGCCCACCCAATGAAATTTGTAATAAAACGTCTGATGTCACATTCTATTTTTATAAGAGTTAAATTATTAATTGTATCAATAATTATTATTTTTAAATAATGTCAATATTGTTTTCTACATTCCAACAAAATATACATTGTTAATCAAATTCTTAGATAATTATTGATGACAAAAACGTTTAAAGTAAGTAGAGCAGTCTTATTTAAATTTTGTTTAAAATATACAATTTTATATCTGAGTAAATTAATATGAAACGTAATAATTTTTGTTAAAATATTCCTTTTAGGAATTTACAGACATACAACAATAATACATATATGTGTAGGTATATATTTATAGTTTAATAAGTTTTATCTACTGTTGGGTTAAAAATTAATTTAACTGTTTTAAATTTATAAAATTAGTATATTATAGTCATATATACTATTATTCACTTATTACGATCACTTGAATGAATTTGTAGAAGTGAATTAGATATTACCAACGACCATATCGTTTCTAGCGAATACAATCGTTGTACCTGATAATATCTATATGAAATAATATTTTATTGACGATCGTCTACAAAATATGACACTACGTTACTATAATATAAATGATAAAAAAAAGGTGCCGAGTAAAATATAATTATATAGTCGCTAAAAATATTAACGTTTCAGAGTATCATTTGAATTTATCGAGTAAATTGCAATGAAATTGTTTTATGAAAACACTATTTGTTAGTCAATGTATCGAGTACAATACACAATTGACTAATAACATGTGTTGAAATACAACAATCACACGGCAAGTCACTCAATCAATTTAAATAGATAATTATTAAATATATATTGATAATAATATTCTTAATTTACGGAGATAATACATAACTTTACTTAATATAAATAACAAATAACAGATTTATGGTCAGTACCTACTTGGTTTCACAAATCCATCACTGTATTACGAATGTATAATATATAATATTATTATGATACAGTATCGCCATAAGTGTTAAAATATTTTTTTACTGAGGCGGGCAAAGGCGTGACCTTAAAGGGCCATATTAAAAGGCGCCAAATATTTATAAACATATACACGTCGACAATGCGCTGTATCGTTATAAATTTTGATTATCGGTATATGTATATAGTATATTGTTCAATGTGTCCGTTATTATACTTAGTTATTATTTTTATATTATGTCAATTGTTTTCTACAAATGGCGGGTGTCCACCAAACCAGTAAAATGTTCTTATATATACTTTATTTATGGATACTTGCGTTACAAGCACGAATGTATAGTATATAATATTATAATACATTGGCGCCATATGTGTTTACAATAATTTATTACGGAAAGGCATGTCCTTAGGTGAGCCATATTAAAAGGCGCTAAACGTATATATTAACTTACACGATTTCGTAGAAATCAGCCGGTTATGGTCCCGATATAATACAATGACGATACATCGTCGGGTATAATAGTGAGGGTTGTTATAATATTATGAGTGGACCTGTGTAATATATTATAATATATCGGTTCATAATATTATATAACACAGGCAGGCATTTGTTGTGGATTGAAACAGTTTGAATGCCTCAGCTCGGTAGTTATTATATTATATAGGTGGGTAACATAGTACATAATATATCGTCGCAAATATAAAATATTAATTAGAACTCTTCCTACTAAATGTATTAATTTATTATTAACTTATACCTATGATAATAGTTATTAATATTAGTTACAAAGACTTATTAGCAAAAAAATACATTTTTAGTAGTGAGTATATTATTATAAAACAAAAGTATTAGAATGAAAAATGTGTTTGCTATATTATCGTATATTGAATCACTGGTTGTCGTTTGCGCATCACTATTGTTAATACATTTTCACCTTTTTTAAATGACAATTTCGCATCTCTCCATTTTTAGGTTGAATATACATATAGTATGTGCACTGAAAATATAACTGATATATAATTATTATACCCAAAATCGCTAGTTGTTTTCTAACTATATTCTTAAAATTCACACATCTCCAAACTTACTCATTCCTGGCATTTCTGTTTTAATTTACATATATATAAATACCGTTATAATTTTAAGCATGTAATTAGTTATCTTCAATAGTAGTTATTAAGTAGTTAGTAAGTTATTAAAATCTATAGGGCAAACGCTTATAAATGAATTTTAATTCAACGACATAAATATAATATATTAATATTATTTTAAATATGCGCAGTTGTGCCAAAGACGTTAATATATAGGTTTTTTATGATTTACAAGTCGGTAGACGTCACCAAATGGGGTGCGGTGGTTACAATATAATATAATGATTAACGACACATTGTCGAGTACAATACAGTTATAATGTAATTATTACGAATATAATATTATATATAATATTCCTATAATACAGTGGCGACATATGTGTTTACAATATTTAATTACTGAGGTAGTAAAAGGCGAGTCCTCTCGTGCCACATGTATAGGTGCCAAACGCGTATATACTTTACATGTACACAACGACAATGCGCGGTATTGTCATAATACTTTGGTAATTGGTGAAAGGTTTAGAGTTTAACTTCTTCGATGCGGGTCCGAGAGCATTGCAAATTGTTTAGGTCTGCAGGAGGGGAACCTCTCTAAAATTGATCCAGCCCACCCAATGGAATTCGTAACAGTATGTCACATGTTAGTTTTATCAATTGTATCAATAAGTATTATTTTTAAATAATGTCAATTGTTTTCTACAATTTCAACAACATATATTTTATAATTTGTAAAAAAAACCAAAATCCAAAATCGATTTTCTCGAAAACAGATTTTGCGTAAAAATTCCCGTTTTTCCTTAATTTTTCTTTTGTTTTTCACGTCGCTTGTGAAAACTACTGGGAAATTTTTACTTTTGACCCCCCAAAGTACCAACTAGATTCACTTTTCTATCAGAAAAGTTACTATTGAAGAAAATCCAAGCACTTTTACTGTCCTAAAAGGTGATGACAGACACAAAAATAAAAAAAAATAAGAAAACAAAAAAAAAAAACACACATCATTGTAAAATCAATACATTCATCGCTTCGCTCAGAATCTAAAATGTAAACTTTAAAATATTAGATCATTAAACTATATTATATGCTCGGCTAAATGTTGACAAAAAATAAAATTACAATAATTTTATATTATATTTTTTTAGTATCATCGTATATTATAAAAAAAAATTAAATGTATTTTAAATAATTTAATGATATAATATATTATTCCAATAATCACAAATAAACGATTAGTCTATAGGTTCTAATACTACAATATTAAGTATTTATTTTTTCCGCATAGGAACTAACATTCAACGTCCCACGGCCTACGGACCCGCGAAGCACACGATGAACAATACACACTTACCTAGTATATGGCTATAACCAAAGTATTTGATAATATAGCGCATTGTTTTCATGTACATGCTCATATAAATTTGGCGCATATAACTGAAACTAATAACATTTCATTCGGAACATGATTTAAGATAGTACTAGCACACATCAGTGTCTGTGCCTTAGATAATAATATTATGCTTGTGATATAATATAATATAATATACCTAGATCTATGATCTATGAACTACTGACTATATAGGCGAAACACAGGGTGATATTATAAACTAATATCAAAAATAATTTTGATATGAAAAATAGTAAAACTTGTTATATAATTAACATCAATTTAGATCCACATTTTAATAAAAATTATTTTGGACACTAGTTTTTACCCCCCCCAGTTGCCAGTGATCAGATATGAATATGTATGATTAAACCACACTAAAAAGACCGACGGCCGTTTAGGGGGTGTCGCAGTGATGATTGTGCGTGCCCACCTGTGTGAGCACAACCCCTACCTAACGAGTAGCCCAGTAAACATCGTACCCGGGATGATTGATCGCCTCAGTCGGTGTTCGTACGCGCCATTTACACTATTTTATGTGATTGCGAGTGTGTGCGTAGACACATCTCCCAAGCATTAACCTTTGCGACGTTGACCACCGCCTCTCTCATGACAAAATAGATATGTAATCTATCAACTCATTGATTCTCCCATCATTACTTCATCCAATCTCTGATATAATATGTTATTATTATTATTACTATTATTATATCTCTTGGCGAGTGCGGCTTATATTCTTGTCGAAGTACGGGATGGGTGCGCGTTCTCGACCAATATTAGTCATCATAATATATTATTATACCAATCTATTTTGTCATGGCCTCTGTCGTATGTCGTACCTCTAGCTGTTGCGCTGTATTTAAAACGGCAACGGCTATAGGTAATAGCATTGATTATACATAGTATAATATAATATATATATATTATACTATGTAAAATCAATGGTAATAGCCATGCTCGGAACTTTAAGCGCTGAAAAGTACTCAAATATGCGTATACATATGCGTTGAAAAATATCAAATTATGCAGTAAAAAAAATGGAAAATATGCAAAACTATGCAATTTATTGAACAAAATAAATTTTACATGCAAAATTACAAATGTACATTATGTACCTCCCTAAAAATATCACCATTCATCAAACTTTAATCTTCTCGAGTTCCTACAAAAAAATTAATATATTTTTAATTTATATCATGGTACAAAATATTATTGCAGTGGTAAATTTGGATAAAAATAAATACGGGCTGGTCGGCGGTCACGTAAATCACGTATCTATAAACCTTGACTATTACCTACAATGAGTTATAGTTATAGTTATCTCTATAGTTCTCAGTACTATAGAGATTATAATATTACATAACATGATATAACACGGTATTATAAAATTTATAATTTTGGTTGTCATTATTGAAAGTGACGCTAAACGGACTAATGACTTCAGTAATAGTATAAATCAATGTTAACACGACACTATGATTAAGTTTAAGTATAATATATAATAACGTACAACTGGACTATTTAACTGTGAAAGTTCAAACACAACGTATACGCACTGTACGACAGCGCCTCTGCAAGTGAGTATTACATACTTCAAAAGCTCTATATATATGCACAACCGAGGTCGTGTTACATCCGTATTTAGTAGATACTAAATTGTACACACGTGTCAAGGTTGACTACTAATATTAATTGTATATTTCAACAGTCATAAATCTAATAATTTTTTATTAAACTATAAATTTCTAAAAAAGAAAAGGTTTTTGTTAAATCTATGAAATATGCATAAAAATTTTCTTAAACCTAAAATATGCAAATTCGTAAATAAAATAACGAAACATGCAAAATTATGCAACAATAATGTTTGATTTTGAAACATGCATATTCTGAAAGAATTTGTTTGAATCAGAATTTCAATAATATGCACTTTCTAGAAATATATGCAAATGCCTAAAGTTCCGAGCCTTGGTAATAGCTAATAGCGACGTTACAGCAATGTGTAGTCATTCTCGCGTTTCGTGTAAGTTCTGTACAAAAAAAATTACTTATTCCAAAATGTTGGTTATATATATTATAATGAATCTAATATATTATGTATATTGTACTTATATAATAAATATTTTGAATTTAAAAAACCGAATTAAAAACAGTGCCAAAAAAATTGAACAAATATTTTTTAACTTCTGAAATTACGAGGCAGTGCTTCACTTGAACCACCCCCCCCCCCCCCACAAATTACTACAATGGTGAATTATAGTAGCCCTCACTGTTGTACTTGACGGTGTGTCGTTAATCATTGTATTATATTGTAACCGCCGCTGACCTATAGGTCTACCTACTTTTGTTTCTACCTGTAACCTAACCTGACTTATATATTATATACGTCATTGGAGCAACTGTGCGATGTGCATATTTAAAATATTATTAATATATAATATTTCTATCGTTTAATTAAGTACATAGATGAGCGTTTACTCTATAGATGAGGGGAGGGGGGGGGTAATGTTCCATGAAATAAATCAAAACTATAAATATTGTATTTAGGTATTTTTATATTATTTTATACATACCAACTAAACAAATAAATATTAATACAATTTTTCATAGGTACATTTGTATACATATGCAGGAGACGGGCGACAGTGCCAGCGTCGCGCGTCGTCGCAATGTTTATTATTATTAATTACTTTATCTAGACATCTGATTTCCAGAATTAATTCCAGTATTCTAAGAACAGACTAGTTTGGTGGCCGCTTGCCCGCGCGCTCGCGCACACTTATTGATGTGCGGGTGCGGGGTGTGGTGGGTCATTCCAGTTAATATCAAATCATTTACTTGATAATCACTGTGAATCAGTTACAATGAATCTAATATATTATGTCTATTGTACTTATATGATAAATATTTTAAATTAAATTCAAAACAGTACCTAAAAAAATTGAACAAATATTTTTAACTTCTGAAATTACGAGGCAGTATTTCACTCAAACTACCCCCAAATTACGACAGTGGTGAATTATATTATTATAACAGCCCTCACTATTGAACTTGACGGTGTGTCGTTAATCGTTGCATTATATTGTAACCGCCGCTGACCTACTTTTGTTTATACCTGTAGCCTGACCTGACCTATATATTATTTACGTCATTGGTGCAACGTTGCATTGTGCATATTTAAAATATTATTAATGAGTCATATTTCTATCGTTTAATTAAGTACATAGATGAGCATACATACATACCCTATAGATTTTGTATAAAAACACTGTTATGCATATGCGATACGATATCTACATTTATATTTTAAAACAGAAATACCTATACATTATTTGAAAATTGAATACTTATTAAGAGAGTAAGTTTAGAGATGTGATAATTTTGATATCATAGTTAGAAAACAACTTATGCTTTTGGGTACACACATTTTTATCAGTTATGTTGTTGATGCACAAACTACTATATATTAACTATAACACTAAAATCAAATGATGCTTAAGTTGCTACGATGCTTAATCTTACAAAAAAAAAATGTGAAAATCAACAATTGTGATGCGCAATCGACAACTGGAGATTTAATATATTATAATAAATAGCTTTTTTGGATATATTGGCAAATAGATAGATAAGAATTTTAAATATTAATAATAGATTTTACAAGTTTTACTTATAGATACAAAATTTAAAATGTTATAAAATAAAAATATTTCGAATGATCGATACAATTAATTATCAAACAATAATTTATGATTGTAGTTACCTATATTCTTTTAAGAGAACTATATAAACATAGGTATGTTGTTTCAAATCGTGATATAAAACAAAATAATATTATTGTTTATGTTTGAGAACTATTCAGTATATACCTATTATTTTTTTTAATTAAAAGTATTCCTAAACCTTGTATATTATATTTGTAATTAAATATTAACAATGTGGTAATTACACTAATAAGGTTTTAAAAAAACATTTGATCAATCAATTTCATGTGATTGTGAGTAATGTTGTAGTCAGGGATAATTTTTTCCTAGAATTCGGGGATTTTTATTTCACAATTCGCTGTCTGTATATAATAGTTCAGTGCATTTATGTAAAATATACTGACTGTTGATGTTGAACACTTGTACAAGTGTGTTATTTTTCAATTTCTATCATATTTTTATCTTAATTATTTCACTCTTAACACTTGTGAGATCTGAATGTTTGGTTCATAAGACATGTGCTATATATCTTATGTATTTTGTTAAGCAATTTTGAATTGCGTAGGTATATTTAACACAAACGATAGATATGGAATTGAATTTTCATGAAATATTTGTGACATACTCCTTAGCCCAATTTAAGACAATATCGCAACAAACCATATCTTAATCAAGAATAACCTTATTATTATATTCAACCTTATCAACCATAATAATATGTAGCATTGATATTGAATATTTTTATAAGCTAATAACCTAAGTTATTGAAACTGTATCAAGAATAATATAATAATAAAAAACACTATAAATTGGTAATCGCATAAAATTATTTAAAATGTATTGAAAATAATGTTATTGTTTAAATGAAACGTAATAAAATACATACAATTAATGTACAAATTAAAAATGTTATGATATAAATAAATACTTGGTCACAAAATATAGGTACTTACAATAAAAAAAAAAAAAATTAAAAAAACAATACACTCAAATATTACTCATAAGTAACAAAAGAACATAGGTACTACTTTAGTTACATCATTGTTACATTATATTTTAGTCGTTATTACATTTACTAGAATACTTAACCTATATAATTCTAAATTTAATAGTAAAAACTTGATAACAAAATATACAAGAAAATAATGAGAACATATGTACACATCCGAATTTGAAGCGTTATTCCCGTCTTTGAACGTATACAGGAATGTATGGCTATAAAAATAATTCAACATTTATAACTACAATAATTATAAATATTACTAATTCATTTAAATAAATTATTGTTTTGTTATGCGTATTACCTATTTAGAAATACAATTTCCTTTTGAATCTGAAATAGGATAATTTAATAATTATTGTATCTTAGCTTCAACACAATTTATTTAATTAATTAGTCTTTGAACCATTATCTTACCAAAATCACCCAGAACTGCTGAAATACCTACAGAATTCCCATCAATAGGAAATTTTAATCGTCTTGCTGGAATTTCTGAAATGCATTATTCAATGTTTTAAACAATTATTCAAATCAAACTAGGTAAAATAATAAAGTAATTAGTGAAACAATGTTTACAATAATAATTAATATTTATGAATTTTGATATCTTTAAAAAAATTGTCTAAAACTCCACGGTAAGGAAAAGACCTACAAATTGTATTGTTACCAATTGTAACTCTGCGCACATAAAAAACAAAATATAATAAATGAATGATACAAATATTTCATACACGCATTGATATTTTTAAATTTAATACAACCTACAATGTATACTCAGACTGTGTGTTTAGTATTATTTTGTTTTTAATTTTGTTACACCAATAAAACCACACACCCAGTCACCCACCAAATGTTATATGTGTTGCTGAAACAACACATAGACCATAAGATGGCTGCCACTACTATATTTGTTGCCTACAGACTCAAAAACATATGAACGTGTAATCAATTGGTTATTAGTTTTATTAGGGGTTTGAGAGTTTCATAAAGCAAAGCATTTAAAAAATGAATACTATAATAATGAGAAATCATACTTTTAATCACCGTCTGGCATTCTGCACAGTTCCATTTCTCATCAAATCTAATCGAACTGCAGTATACATGCGTTTGTCTGTACCCACATGTTCTGCAGAGAACTAGCTTCCATCCACTGTTTGGAAAATAAAAAAATATAAATGCCAATTGTATATATAATATAATAACAATAACATAAAAAACATACCTATATACCTAATTATGTCATTTTGGATATATATTAAGATTTAATTAAGTAAGTATTTTTCAATTTGCGGGGAAGGTAATATTATATAAGTATTACATGTCAACAAAGATTAATTTTTGACTTTGATTTATTATTAATTTGATACCAATGGAATGAAACTCAATGTGAAATAGAAATTTGGATGATAATTTATTATTGATTGATGGTTAGAAATATAGAATATAAACAGAGTTAGGGATATTATTCTACACACATAAATTATTTGATAGATAAAACAAGTTTAAAATTTATAGTGAAAATGATTTGAATTAAATTTACTTTAATATGTCAAATTCATAGATATTTCAAACAATTTAGGTAGGTTCTTATGATTTAATGAGTATCTTATTAATTTACTGTACCTAATATTTAACTTTGGTGCGTAAAATTAATATTATGTTAATAATTAAAACACATTACTTACAATTCGTTTTGGAAGTTGCGTTTGCCTTCATGAGGACAGAGACAATGTATAGCATCACATTGCATAGCCCTTTGAGTGAACTCTTCAAAACGGTTCTGTAGAGTATTCAGTAAAATATTCTGTGAATACCTTCTTTTTTCCCAAGTGGCATACCTGTGATTTAAATGTTTAAGTTAACTGTATATAAAATAAAAAGTATTTAAAGCGTATTCATATTGTTCATAATTTTAAACTCCATGTCTTAGTATTTATTAAAATAATTTATTTACAGTAGGTACAATTAGGTATTATAGAATGATAATTTAAAACTAATAGTTAGGTTTTTACTAAATTTTTAATTAATTTCTATGGTTTTAAATTTACTTTTTTAAAAATTTAGATAACTAGACTTCATTATTATGAAAATTTAAATTTCTTGAAAACATTTTAAATTTGTTCACAATTTTCAATGGTATTTGTATGTTTTTTTTTTTGTTGAATGAAAACATTTGAAATTTCATATACTGAAGCAGAATATATTTTGTACCACTCCAATGTATAAAATTACAATTTTGTACAAATGATATTTGTTCCTTAGCAATGAACTAATATTAAAATATATTCTACTTCTATGAAAATTATATTTTAAATAGTTTATAATTTTTTTCTAAAAAAGTGACTTTTGAATACTTTTATCATTTTTCTATACTAGTATTACTTATATAGTTTTGTACAAACATATTGCATATTAATAATATTAGGATAAATAAAACTCAGTTTTACCGTGATGGTATATATATTCCAAGAATGAGTATTCTGCTCTTAAATTGATCTACATTTTCACATCTTGGGCATTCAATAAAGTAGCCTTTCCGCAATGCAAGATCTTGAATACAGTCTCGGTGGAACCAGCCATTAATCCTGCAACACGGCACCCATATCGAAGTTGGTGAAGCTGATGGTACAATATTATCATTACAAATGCCACATTCTACAGTAGGATAAGCGAATGGGGGTAACTCTGTTACATCTATAACTGGCTGAACGCGGTGCTGTTGGCAAAACGACCTAAAGATATTTGTTTCAATAAAAATCATATACAAAATAGGTTAACAAATGTAAAATTAACTACGTACTTGAATGGCGGAAAATAATGATGCATAGACCCATTTATCAACCCACAAGGAAGATGGAACAGTTTTCGACAGCTTACTTCACCGCACATTAATGTTGCTCCCTTTTTATTGCAATAAACGCAAGTCTAAAATTATGATGTAACTGTTTAGTACACGGTACACGGTGCATAATAGCATAATAATATAGAAAGAACATACCACCCTGGATCCTCGAATTATTTCAGCTCTAATATCATTTAATAAATAACCCCAAATCCCCTCCTTGTCTCCACCATTTTTCACGGCCCTTGATGATAACATCTGAAAACAAGTAAATTATAGTCATATTCTACTATTAACACACTTATATGGCATTTAATATCTGAGGAAATAGGTATAATTACAATGCAGAAATAATGTACTATTACATCATTTAACATGTACAGTGGACTGTTTAACTGTTGACTTATTTCTTTATGGCCACATAACATACACTTTTTCTTCTGACTCTTATTAAGCTCTACCTTCTGACTATAAGGTTGAAGGGCAGTTGACATATGTGTCTCTCGATGAACTGTAAAATTATAATATATCATTAATTTGCAGTTTTAACAATGAACAATAGTTGTAATATTCAGTTTTGTAACAAATGATTTTATAAAATTATTTGAGTTGAAGGTCTCTAAAAATAAGTATTTCAAACACTACTAAAATGCATTTCTGGTAAATATTAATTGCTCACTACTATTCCGTATCGTAGTGAAATTGGTTAGGATGCTAGGGAATTTCATCAATGGCTTTTTGTTATGTTTCAAACAAGTTTACAACAGTTTAGGTACAGTAATTGGTATAACAGATTATAATATATCATAATACATAATAATATAATATTTTATAACTTTTAAGCTTTAAATTATATTTGTCATAGTGGTCGCAGTATAAAAGAAATATTATATTATAATTTTATAGTCAATAATATGTACAATAATAATTTATTTTAGTATACTATATATCTACTATTGAGTATTTTACTTGTTAATATAGAAATATTGACACTAAAATAATTTATTAATATGTTTAAAAATAGAAATTGACAACATTAGAACACAGATATTAATTTATGTAGATGCATAAAAAAAATTATGGTCACTTTTCAAGCACCTATTAGGGCAATAATTATTGTTCCAGGCTCGACTAGAAATTGTAGTCCGTGAGTGCATAATATTTATAAGGATAACTGTGTTATCGGTACTTGAATACGATAATAATGTGTTTATCGTTAAAAAAAAATCAGCTAGGTACCTACTTGTAAATAATTTTTAATTGAAAACAAAATCGAAACGAAGTACCTATCTATTTTTATTTGAACTAAAAAATACATAGTTTTATTATTGTTTGTTATCGAAGACCACACACAATCCTAAGCATATAAATGGTTATTTCGACGGCGATGTTATTTTAATCATGTTTTGGTCGACGGTTGCCGATTTAGTAAACCACGGTCCGGCAGTGTCAATCGTAGATTCTTGTAATAAGGATTAATAATATATTTGTATCGCCGGTCGGACGGAGGGGACCCGCGGGGAGAATGAACCGCGTTTTATAAAGGCACCATCGGCCATAGGTTCACGGAAATAATATTATTATAACAATACGCCGGGCGGCGGCGGCGGCGTCGTCGTCAGTCCCTGTGCGCCGTTTCTATTAGGTTTGGTTACGGTCGTGGCGCGAGTGAAGTAAACAAAAAAACAGCGGCGGCAAGACAGTGTACATTTGTTATCTCGAAGCAGGAACAGCCCGTTTAAATGGTGTAACTTTTGATGTATTTTTTAACCAGACCTAACTATAGTTATCTACTGAATCGATTAATACCTTTGATAAAATGGAAAAAATCAGAAAAATTGTGCGGATGATCCTTTTGTAAAAATCGAATAAAACGTGCTAACATTTTAATGGGAAATCATAATGAAATCTGGAATGACGGCGGCCGCATCTCGCGTTGTTAATATACGCAATTGCTCGCCAAGTAAATAAACTATTGAAACAAAATAAACGTAGATATTTTAATCAAATAACTTAGCATTTAATTATGATATCACATCTTTAAAGTGCTTAAAGACCTGTTTTTTTTTTACTTAGCCGTTCGACGAAGTTTTTTGTTGTGATATTTAATAATCTTACGAAGTTTATGTCTTGAGCAATTATAACATTAAAGTCTCCCCAGAATTTTTACTCACTAACCACTAATGATTCTATATTAGTAAACTAAATTAAAACATCAAAACAGAATCAGTATTAAACGTACACAATAATACTATAATATATTATAATTGAAACTCAACAGATGACGAGAACGTTTTAGGTACGATTTGCTGCGGCCGCCTGCATGGGATACGGCTTATGACGTCAAGTGTACATTCGTGTTTTACCCATACCCACGAATATAAAAAAATACTAGACAGCCGACTTCGGTATTATTATTACTGTCGCCAATAAATTTACTGCCACCGTTATCTAAGAGGTGGATATTTATGACGTATATTATACAGATTTCGTTCGGTTGAAAATCGTACGGTATTTTATATTATTATTGTAAATGAGATTAGTTATATTGTATTTCATTATTTCTATAGCAGTCGTTTAAAAAAAAAACAAAATAAAACAATGTAAAGACTGTAGGTTATAGTATGTATATATTATTTATCCGTGATATGTATAAAATATTATCTGTCAACGTGTCGCATCAGTTTAGTTTGTAAACAGTAACCAATTAGATAATGACTGGCGGTTTTTTTGTAGGATCATTATTTAATACGTAGGTGTGGACTACAGCAGAAGCCGGAAATCTAGTATTTTCATATATATGTCCCCGTCAACAACAATATTATATTCATTACATTTTGAAATGTAGTATAAAAGCCAAGCCTTATCATAAAATGTAAAATGTACAGAGTCCGAGATTCGAACATACGAAAATCGAAATAACATTCGAAAATAAAAACACGAATAATAAGGGAAACTGGATACTCACCACTTCTAGTAGTCGGCGCCATGTTTGCGATAAATATCTGTGCGGTGGTTCTCTGTTTTCTCGCAAAATATGTCCTGTGAAAGCAACAGACACGTGCTCCTGGGATAGATGTTCAGCGGCAAATGAATGCGGTAAACAGTGGAGTATAGTGACTAATAGTGGTGGATGCGGGCAGCGTTCACCAGGGGCCAGGGAGCGTGTCGGTATTTGGTCATCGGGAAAAAACATCTTCTTCACCAGTGTTGTCACATGTTGTCCGCAAAGTCGTATTGACCGTCCTGAACCCATAGATAATAAAATAATTGATAGGCCATGATATCAGCTTATCACACGTGCATGGACGTTACAAGGAGTCTTATAATAAAGTAACGATAAAACCCCTTGCAAGAGTGAGAAGCACTACTATATAAAAGCAGTCTGTCTCTCATCCACATTCCTGCACGCAAACCCCTCGTACATTAATATAGGAATGGTCTATTCATAATTTTATTATCTATGCCCGAACCGGTCCAGTTGATACACGCACCATGTATATTTTTGACACCCACGACAGTTCTTAAGCGGCGGTATTCCAGGGTATTTTTTAATCATTTTTCTCTGACTGCACAAATGTATTTCCACAATTGGATTACAGTAGGGCAATTTCCTACGCAGACCAAACTCCATGGACTGTTATCCATTGAACTGTTCCGGCTATATAACTGTATACTACTGTACTATCTAAATTTTTTAATTTTACGAGACCGCATATTATTCTCAGAAATGATATGTAAAAACATCTAAATCCAGACTCTACCCATGATATACCGAATAAATAAATCGTTTTATATTAATGCACTATTTTTATTGTAAATAATCATTTTAAATTCTTTTTGTAAGTAATATATTTTACTAAGTAATATTTACTTGTAATAGGTAATTTGTTATCATAATTGTTTATAAAAATAAAAACGATAAATTTACTATGTAACTTCTTTTTAATTTTAATGGAAACATTTTTTTTTTTAATTTGAGGTTTTCGCAATATTATTTTTTTTATTATACCTACAATAATTAATATAATCCTGAAATTATTTTTTTAAACAGCAAAATCACATAAATTTTCACTGCACAAAATGTGTGTCTTTGTACACCTGCAGTATTGTAAGAATCCCGACTGTACAAATATAATTTACGTTAAAGTGACTTCCCGGATAGCAATTTGTACAACGATAACAATATTAATATTATTACATCAAACAAATATTATTATAAAAATAATCTTATAGACCAGTGGCGACAGTTGGCGTTGAAAACGGCACCAGGTCCGTCCTAATAGGCCGAGTATTATTCAAATGATATATTTTTGTTATCAAGTCGTAAAATGGTTAGGTGAGGAACTGGTAAAGGTAATAGGTAAAAATACTTTACATACGTCCAATATTTTTTTTAATAAGGCTACAGGACACTTAGGTATCAAGTTTACGTTCAATATATAAAAACGCTTGTTCTAATTTTAAAAATTTCGAGGGGGTGAGGGCTACTAATACAAGTAAATTGTATACTTTTATTTATTAAAACTGCCATAATTGAATATTAGTATATTTATAATAATAAAGTTCGACATTTGCGAAAATTCAATTGTTGGTAGTGAATAAATGTACAGATATATGGTGTACAACTGTATATAATGTACCAAGTAGAGTCTGAAAGAGTATATATGAATGTCACTTTTACATACATTTTTACTGCCAGAAAATGGAGCCAATGTATCTGAACGGTGGGCGTGGTCTATCATCTACCGAGGCAACCGTTGAGCATCGCGTATTTCGTAAGTTTGTGGAAAAGCTTTGAAATTTTTTAAATATTATCATTTTCCAGTCATAATATGGTTGATATTTTAATCGTACCTATGCAATACACGTACGTCATGTAATTTTGTAAGCGTTATCACCTAAACTGTGTTTTAAATCCTATTTTATCTAAACCATGTACTGGATGTATACTGTACTTTATACTTGAAATCCTATCGTATACAATATAAATGTAAATTTGCAATCGCTATCACCTAAATTGGTGTTTTAAATATATTTTATTCAAACCCTGTACTCAGCTGTGGAACTAATAACAATTTGTGGGGGGGGGGGGGGGGGGGGTGAGCCGGGGATTGATCAGCAGGATATTAATTTAGTTATCTATTTAGTATATTGAATTAACAGGTAGATTATTATTAATTTATTTTAACAATGTAAGATGTAGACATTGCTATCAAAATGTATCATACCTATTTGGAATTCAAAATGTGTTGCTGAAAATTGGTATTCAAAATATATTTAAGGCACTTGGAACGCAGTTTTTAAATCGATGGATTGAGCTCATCTACTTAATTTTTCCAAGTCAAGCACTGTTAATAATAATTTATTTAATATTATTAATTATTATCAATTAGGTATATTATTATAATATTAAATACAAAAATACTTTATAGTTAATATTTAATTTTATATTTATATAATTACTAGTAATATTGTTCAAGGATGTCTATTGATACAATTATTAAATATATTAATAATAAATGATTCTGAAATTGATTGGGCTAAATGATATCATGAAAAAAAAGTTTTTACTGTGCAAACAAACATTACAGACTTAAATTCTGGCTTGAATTATTTAGCTATAGAGCCAAATAGTAACTGGATGGAACATTTTGAATTACATAATCCTCAAAAGTAATTTTCTATATTTATATTTTAATTTTTTGCTTATTTTTCTTATACAATAAGATCTTAACGTTACATTAAAACATATTAAGTAATATTAAGTAAGATTTCCACATTGTTAAATAAAATAAAAACAATGAGTATGTAGGCAGGTACCTATACCTAGGTAATAAATATTATATGCTCTTAAGGTATATTAAACCTACTCAAAAAGCTTTAATCTTAATAGTTAATTCTTAAGATGGTATGTGTACATATTATTATAGTTCAGAAAAAAAATAATTTTACCTTATACTTAATATTTACTTATTAAAATAGGCAGCATTTCGGAGGGTAATGTGAAGGCAGTAGACCCACCATAAAATAATATGCTAGGTAAAGTATAATTTTTCACCCCTCAAAAAGTGCAAATTAAAATGTTAATAAATATTTTACTTTTTATAGATCTATAATATTTCTATTTTGATTTTGAATATAGTAAAAATCCATTAAATTATATTATTAAACTCAAAAGTAAATTGAGAATAAAATAAATCAAATTTTTTTTAGTCACGTTTAAAAGTTAAATATGAAATAATAATTATCATCTAGTGACTAAATAATAATTATTATTTTTGAATAGATTATAATCAATATTGTAAAAAATAATTTTAAAATTGTATTTAAATATAGATACAAGTACACTCACACCAAAAAGTACTTTAAAACAAATACAAATATTTGTCATGAATTTAAACACTTTAGTTTTAGTAATTTATTATTAAGTACAAGTGGGTATGTAAAATTGATTTTCTAACTAAAAATTAAAAATTGTAATGCCACATATTATTATAAGTGTCATTAGAACTTATCTTTGTACTATCTACATAATTTTAAAGTGAAAAATTAAAATAAATAAAAATGTATTTTATTTTAATTCTGAAATACTTCAACAATTATAAGTGAAAAATAATCAGAAAAATGATTTTTGAACTTTTTAAATAAATTAGGTAAGTATTTTATTTTTAATTAGAAATACATCCAATACAGTATTTGAATTACCTAGGTAACTTAAAAAGCGTTCTAAATATAGTTAATGTTGCAATCCTTCAGTGGTTAGCGGTTGTGTTAAATACTTTACTAAATATTAATATAGACATTTTTTTTAACAATGTGTATACAAAAAATAATCACAAATATAAAGATTGTTTGGAGGTGGGGTGTTGAACATTTTTTATTTATAATTATTCTTCCTTCCCCTTAAAATACAACCAAGTGCCGCCTACATTTATAAGTTATTAATATCTTTATTTAAGTACCTCTATTTATTATTATTATTATTGTTTATTAAACGCCGAAACGGCAATTTTACATATTATTACAAGTAGGTATGGTATAAGTACAGTAAGGTAGAATACATAAATAATTAATTAGGTACATAAATAATTTAGATAAAAGTATAAATATTTCAGAGTATACATGTTATAATATAGATAAATAGTATAATTATAAAGGTAGAAGTATAATTAGTGGCCTAAAGATTATTGGTTGTTCGCAGCTCTGAGCATGCGGTGTAGAGTGTGGTTGTGCCTATACGAGGTCTTGTGGGTTGGGACATAAAATTGTGATTGGTTTCTGGAAGAATAAGAAGGAACTCTGAATGGTATAGCTGCAAGGAGATCAGGAACGTCCAAAGAACCACTTAGAATTAAATTTAGAAAGTCTAAGTCTGCTTTTGCACGACGAGAGGTAAGAGTTGGGATGTTCAAAACTTGCCTTATGTTGGAATAATCATGATATTCGTGATAAATGTTCATTTTGAAGACAATAAAGTTAAGAAATTTATTTTGGACGCTTTCAAGTCGTAGCTGGTCTTTAACTAAATACGGTTGCCAGATCACAGATCCAAATTCAAGAAGAGAGCGGACAAGGGCATAGTATAAAGTACAAAGGCATCCAACCGACTTAAATAATTTAGTATTATTTATGATGAACCCGAGGACTTTAAGTGCTCTATTAACCATCGAATTTTCAAAAAACAATCAATATTTATAGTAATTTTGAATAATATGTAGTCATTTTTATATATGTTTGTAGCTAAGAAGCGTATAATTCTGTTAAGTTGATAGTACCTATATAATGTTAAAGAAAATAAATGGAGTTTTCTGGTAAAGGTAATATCATATTATAATCAAAAGTCAGATATGTTTTTTTTTGTATAACCTAAAGCATTTAAAAGTTTGAGTATGTTTTAAAAAAATAAAACATTAGGTATTATTTTTAATTATAGAATAATAGATACAGATGCATAGTTACATATTACTTATAATTTTTCTCCAAACCATCAGATAAAAAAATATTTTGGATTTGAAGTAAACACTATTTTGTTTTAATAACCAAAATATTTTGTCATTATTAACACCTATTTGACATTTCATGTTATAAGAGTCAGTAAATATTAATAACAATAACATACACTTGGTAGTAGAGTTCACAATATTATTCTGTTCACAAGTATCTATTTATTTTATTGGTAAAAATTTTACCAACATTAAATTATTTTACAATTACAAATTAATTGTACCTATATGATAGGTCGGTATAAAAAAAAATCTATCATTGCATTATACCTATCTATTATTTTAAACTGACTACTCAGAATAGAAACATAAATACAACATGGCAAAGTACCTAAAACAAACTATTTTATATTTTAGAGTTATATTCCATAAGTATTAGATTTGTCAACATCCAAGCTGTTTACGGACATTGTAAGTTTTCAAATTTTTTTTGCTTTTTTTCTATAATTATCAATAAAATTTTATTTGTTGAGTACAACAGCGTGAACATTTAATACAAGGCTCCTGATATATTTTTACAATAGCTGTTCAGAAATATTAAAAATATGTTGGCACAATTTTTTTTATAACCATTTAAAGTACGAATTTTGTCAAAATTTATCAAATTTAAAATTTAATAATTATTTTGTAGTTAAAAAATGTATAAAATTTTTAATTTTTATATTTTAGTATAGAAAATTTAAAAGAAAGTTCCACTTAAATTGGTCATATATAAATTATTTTATACACAATAATATCACCAAATATGCTTAGTAATATCATAGGGTGACTGATCGTCATCGCTCAGAATCGTTTTTCTTATACAATGCTATTATATAATCGAATTCAAATATAACGCCATCCATTACAGTGAAAAACTTGTAACCTACTGTACAGCAGAGTAACACCCACTTGTCCACCCTTTTTTATTATAATTTCCTAAAATGTTAAAAATTTAATTTTAAATTTATTTTTCTAAATGCGCCCGTTGCCGATACCATTTTGTCCTCAAAAATGGACTAACAATACTGCCTTTTAGAATCAACCAAATTTCATAATTTTTTTTTTTTATTGCTAGACGGAAATATTCTACTGCCCGCATCGATCTCTGTTTTTCATTATTTTACTCTCAAACTTTATAATATTATGTATTACCGTGGTGTGTGTCGCCAAAGTATATTATTTATATATTAATATATTACATATAGTTTCATTTGACATATATGATATTATTTCAGCATTATGACGAAATAGTAAAACCCAGAGATAAGAAAAACAATTATGAAGATATTCTTACCTCGTAATGATTTCGACGTAATCATAACTGATAAATAGTAAATTGGGATTATGTGTTTTATAGGTAGGTACGTAAATAAGCACGTTCTCACTATTCTCATTCGTGATCACCGTGTTGTGCGCGTTGTGTCTGTGTAATTTCGTTATATTTTCATATTTTCTTATACATACCGTATTAAAGAAGGTACATTAAGTATGGACAAATTTATAATTAAATTATATTCAAAAATCCATTTAAGCATAAATCAAAAAACGGAATTAAAAAATATAATGTACGAACATTTATTGACACTTTCTCGAAATTTAAAGAGTTATTTTCCATCACTTCTAACAACTGAAAAACAGTGGGTAGTTTCATTATATGGTCCATGTGGAGAAGAAAATATAAAAAATGCTAACTTATCTTCTACGGAAAAAGAACAATTACTAGAAATATCATCAGATACCACGTTAAAATCTAAATTTTATATGTCTGAAAATGATTCATTTTGGATTTCTTTGCAAAACGAATACCCAGAAGTGAGCAAAAAAGCGTTGCAAATTTTGCTTCCTTTTTCAACATCATATATGTGTGAATCAGCATTTTCGATATTAGAAGTAACAAAAACCAAAAAAAGGTCAACGCTTAAAGATATTGAAAGTGAATTACGCGTAAGTTTGTCAACAATTCGCCCACGAATTGAAGACCTATGTTCAATTCGCCAATCACAAGTATCGCACTAATTTCCATTATAAACTAACGCTGTTTTTATAATAATATTTTTTTAATACCTAATTTAAATTGTTTATATTTTAATAATGTAAATTTAAAAGATTTGTTTTTTTTTTCAAATAAAATGCTAACATGAACTTAAATGTATTAATTTACATAGATTTGTAATTTTTACTTTTTCAAAAATCCATAAAAAAAATTTTAAGTGTGTCGCCATTTTTATGGATCTAAATTAAGGTGTCGTCGTACAAAAAAGGTTGAGAACCACTGAGATAGTTAGTTAAATATTTATTATTTAAACGGAATTTAATGACTAAGTACGTAGTGCAAAAACACAAGAGTACAAGTAGGTATGCAAAAAGTTGTATATACAATAAAAAAATATGTTAAATATAAGTAAACAATGTATCATAGTTTACTATTATCAGGCAAAAAAATCATAAAACTAATTAAATAACAATAATACGAATTACTACAGCCAATAATACATAAAATTATAAACGTAAACTCCTAACAAAATTATCGTCGTCTATAAGGTATGCAAATTTGAACGGATCGTAATCTCCGATTGCTTTGTGTAAGTTATTGTGTTCACTCCATTGCTCTTTGTTATCGAAGTATCTACCACATGTTGAACAGCGATATACATCTTCCTTTGGTTCAAATCTAGAAAAAAAAAATTATAGTTAAATTAATTAGGAATATTTTAATCATATTATAATTTAAATTTAAATTTTTTCTGAGTAGATGGAATTTAAATTGCTGGATGAATTGTTTGCAGTATTAAATAATTAAAATGAAATCATCGATATTGATAGTAAGATGGTTAGACTTATAAGATCAATTTATACTTACGCGGCCAATACTTGTTTGGTACATTTACGATGCAATTCTGCCGTCTCTCTCGACAACATGAAATGTTTGCAATTCTTGCACATGAAATAGTCTCCAATCGCGGGGTCGTTCATTTTTATAATGCATCTCCTCATGGTTACTCTGGGCATTTCGGACTAAAGAAAATTGATTTTTAGTTAATTATTATATATATTTTATCATAAAGAGAATAATAATAATAAATCATTAAAAATATTTTCAAAATGCTATAGTTCATAGAAAATTAAATATAAACATTTAGTGAGATTTTCATGTATTTTCATGTATTTACAGTTATTTGTTTATATATTACAACAAAATAATAAAATCGCTATATGAGAAATCTGACTATCTAATGATGTAAAAATATGGGTAATCGGAAAAAAAGTCCCGAAAAAAATGAATGGAAATATATCAAAATTGAAGAGTAAATATTTTAAAATTGTATTGAAAAATACATTAAAGTTACATAAAAAATCATATAATATCATTAAAAATAGTGGGGAGTTTTCAAGTTCCTTAATGAAGATCATATTTTTGGCTTTTGCTATAATTTAGTAGTTTACTATTAAGTTTAAGTGAAATGATAAAATGGTATATATCAAATTGTATAGATAATAATATAAAAAGTTTCATATTATAAATTATTCATCATAAACTGAAAGGTAATTAGCAGAGGTAATTTTTAAAAATATTTAGTTTGTTATAATAGGAATCCATTCTGGATAGTTTTTCGAATATAGCAGACTCATAAATACATACGAAATTACTATAGATACTTATAATTTGAACTTTGATTAAGAACATTACATAAAAACAAACGTTTTTTGGTATAATAATAGGTTATATGTATACCTATAAACAGGCCTTTTTAATAGCCTTAAGTCATAACATAAGAAAGAGGTGTACCTAATCATAATATTACATTTTTATAGCATTATTATTATAATTTTATAGGTACTATATTACTATAATTGTAATTATTATTGACTATTGTATTACATTTTATTATTTTAGACTTGTATAAAATTTTATTTTATTATATTTAATATGTGATTTAAGTTATTAACATTTTTTATGATATAATATGGTTTTTTATGTAACTTAAATTTTTTTTTAAATACAATGTTAACATAATTATACTTCAATTTTGATATTTTTCATTCATTTTTATCGGGATTTTTTTCCGTGATTCAAATACGCTATACGCTCATAAAAATGTGATTTGATTTTCTTATAGACATTTTTATTTTTGATCGAAGAACATAAACTGATGAGGTATCTTGTATTACATTTTAAAAACGAAAAAAATGAGTGAAAATATATCAAAAATTACTATAGATACCTATAATTTGTACATTGATTAAGAACATTACATAAAAACAAATGTTTTTTGGTATAATAATAGGTTATATGTATACCTATAAACAGGCCTTTTTAACAGTCGTAAGTCATAACATAAATAATAGGTGTACCTAATTATAATATTAAATTATTATAGCATTATTATAAAAATTATATAGACACTATATTACTATACTAAATTGTATTAATTAAGACTATTGTATTACATTTTATTATTTTAGACTTGTATAAAATTTAATTTAATTATATTTTAATATGTGATTTAAGTAAGTTATTATATGATATTATATGATTTTTTATGTGACTTTAATTTTTTTTTTTTGATACAATTTTAACATAATTATACTTCAATTTTGATATTTTTTATTCATTTTTATCGGGATTTTTTTTTTGCGTGATTCAAATACGCTATACGCTCATAAAAATGTGATTTGATTTTCTTATAGACATTTTTATTTTTGATCGAAGAAGACAAACTTATGAGGTATAATCTTGTATCACATTTTAAAAACTTAGATTTAAAAAATAATTTTTTTGAATTTCTAACTGTTAATAATTGGCACGTTTTTGTGATTGTCATTGTAACAATATAAGTATTATAAGCCTTGTATTCACTATTCAAACTTTTTTGGCTAACAAATAAAATTTTATTGAAACGTTAAGAAAAAAAAATTGGAAACTGAAAATGTCCGTAAACAGTTCAAAACAAAACCAATATTTTGAAAATTTTTTCGTGTATAGAAAATGCTAAAATAAATAAGCAGTGCAAATTCTACAGTCAAAGAGTTACACCGAAAACCAAAATTTATTTTGCGTATAAATTACTGTTTTTTCTTAATCATTGTTTTGTTTTTCCTGTTTGTCCCGATTTAAGTAAAATAAAATTTGGCAATCAAGCATTTGAAATGTGGTCAATTAAATCATTCTGTATTATGTTTAGTGAGTTAGTAATTTTTACCAAAGTATTATTGCACGGTATAATGTCTAAAATAAAGCAAAATATACTTACGATAAATGTATTTTTCTTGAAATCAATAGCAAAACTCTGTACTGCGAGTAACGTCCGCTTCGTTGTCTCCCGATAAATATCAGTTATTCTGCCGATGGTTGGGAGCTGGTTTGAATAATGCTGTATGTCATTAAAACTGTAAATTGTACAATAAATATTAGACGCCTGTGATAGTTGGTACATAATATTATTAAATATCCATATAGAAATATTAGATACCGAAACGCGGAAAGAGGATATGAATGCGCTATAATAAAAATCGCGTCTCATTCCGCTTCCTGTCTAAATTACGTGTTTGGTAGCAAATTTTGTGTATACAATGTTATGTTTTATAATAATAACTAAAACTAATGCGATTCCCTACAATTCACAGCCCTTACATAATATAACAATAAGCGTAAAAGTAAATTTTATTTGGCCGTACTCACCAGTCATCCGTTGAAATCTCCAGCTCGTTGGTGCATGTGCGGACGTCTTACAGTTAGCTCAGTGAAAAACGCAATGAGCCGACTGCCCTAACACGTAGGACACTTGAGCTGCCAGTGACTAAGAATTTACCCCCCACCTCTTACTCATCCATCGATAGTCTCTTTTGATAAAATGCGTCCACCCGGCGGTATGGCTGACGCCGTCTCGATCGGCTTTGAAATTGTGCCTTTTAGAACGTTAATTTCATGCACAATACAATGTGTACATACAGGTACGAAATCGTTATACCCAACTAACTCCCAAGCAATAAAACCAGTTTGGTATTTTCCTTTTAAAGGAAAACGGTTTTTTTGTATTCCGCAGTAAGCCAGAGGACACTTAATACCTATAATATATTGTAACGTAATATGGGTCAAAAAAGGTAAAACTAATATCGGTCTTTGTGAATATTTGCTCTGGAGTTTCTATAGGCCGTGTGCCAGCAGCCTGTATCTAAGACGTGTACCTTGGACATTTTTATATAACAATATTGTGATTTTAACTTCCTAAGAAGTTAGCTGTTTCTTAAAATATAATATTATAGTATTCTATATTATAACAAGTGTGCCCAAATTTTCGATGTTTGCGCTGCCGGCTATTTACTGACATTTTGCCGGGCAACTAATAAAATAAAAAGGTGGTGTTTACAACTTTGGATAGGATAGGTGACTCAATATAAATATAAATAACAAAACGTATTAAATATTTGATGATATTATATTAAATAACACAACAAGTGTACCAAGGTTGGCCCGTGAAGACCTCTCTTACCGAGCGAAACTTAAAATAATAATAATTCAGCGGAGACCGGCGTCTCACGGACCGGTTGCCAAATATTATAATAAAAACGGCAGCATGTTTGAAATAGTCTATTTGGAAGTAAATTTAAAAAAAACATATTATCGCATACATTTAGTGGGTGGATATAAAATTATATGAAATGCGGTATAAAAATCCCCATGAATAAACACTCGTCTCCGGAAAAAACCCATATAATATTACTCACAACCATATAAAAGAGATAGAACAAATATTTTTAAACGATATTATTAGTGTAATATTTTACCACATTATTTATATTTAAAAAACATTGTTCAAGTCAGTATATCAACTATAGCTCAACTAACCTTATAACATATGTCCCTACTACTAATTATAGGTTATATATTCAAAAATGTTTTCGCACCCAAGCTATTTATATTTCATATATTATATTTTATGTAATAAATTGTAATATAGCGACGCTATATCGGTTCATAATATTATATAACACAGGCAGGCATGAAATTGTTGTGGATTGAAACAGTTTGAATGCCCCAGCTGGGTAGTTATTATATTATATAGGTGGGTAAGTACCTACATAGTACATAATATATCGTAGCAAATATAAAATATTAGTCCCTCGTTAGTCTGTTTTGATAAAAGGCGGCCACCCGGTGGCACGGCTGACGCCGTCTCAATCGGCTTTGAAATTGTGCCTTTTAGAACGTTTATTTTACGCAGAATACAATGTGTACATACAGGTACGTAATCGTTAATCCCACCAACCTCCCAAGCAGTAAAACTAGTTTGATATGTTCGTTTTAAAGGAAAATGGTTTTTTTTGTATTCCGCAGTAAGCCAGAGGACACTAAATACCTATATTATATTGTAGTCCGTGGTGATATAACGTAATATGGGTCAAAATTTTTTAGATCAATTTCCGTTTTCTTCCAAAATAAGTGTTTTGGAATGTGAAAGCAAATTAAGTTCAGATAGTGATATCAATGAAAAATTTGTAAGTAGATATTAGAAAAAATTGCATTACAATATTTTTTTATTTGTTTTTATTGCATTCACAACTTATATTTGATAGCAATTGATGATTTGCTCTGTTGGTGGTGTTGATGCAAAAAGTAATATAAGAAGAATTCTCTCCAAATTATTTACTAACAAATTTGCGATTGAATGTTCATGGACAGGTAGAGCTTTTGAGAAGGATGCAACTAAGTTCAGAATTCAGGATTTAAAAATTATTGCTATAATGAAAAGTGTGTTGTGTTATTTTGGTGCTATAGTATTGTGTACTGAAACATTTTTTTTTGATAGGTTTAATCAAAAATCAGTATCTCCAATATTCAGATTCAAACTTTGAATTAGATGTCCAGTGTTGGTTTAGAACTGCTAAAACGAGATTTGACAGAGAAAAACAATCTGAAAATTTACAATAATAATTGTTTTAAACTAACTTTAAATTTTACCAACTTTTAAATTGTCATTTTGTAGTTTTTCCAACAAAGTAGTTCAGAATTTAATATTTTATTTTATACATAATAAAATGAGTTGTTTTATTATAATTTGTTGCATTACCTAACTAAATATTTTTTATGATTCATTTTATTTTTGTTTTAAACAAATACTGATGTTAATTTTTTTTAGGGTCGATAACACCTCGTAGAAGAGTGAAAAATATTGGATGCATATCTAATCGGCAATTTAAAAGGCGACTTAAGAATGAACTTGAAGTTAGTAATAATAATAGTAAAATTCTTAAATCCATTGTAACCCTTTTAAATTTTTTTTTGGTTGGTAAGTTAACAATTTTATCTCACAAGTACAATTTTCTTTTAGATTTTCAATCAAACAGTAGATCCAATTAAAGTAACAAAACATTTCAATGAGCATAAAAAAGTAAAACCATCCAATGCAGAAATTAGTTTGGAACCATTATTTATTGAACACTTACAAGAAGAAACTCTGTTACCTGTAATGGCAGCACGTGCATCTTATAATGTTAGTATTGATGTAGTTAATTTTTTTTTTACATATTATTAATACATTTTTATATATTGTTTTTAGGATATTTCAAAAAAAGTTAAGCCAATTTTTGAAAACAAAGTTATTACTAAAAAAGATTTAAATCAAGACTTAATAAAACGACTTTGTAAATGGGCTGTAAACTTTAATGTATCTCATGGAAGTGCAAATGAAATATTATCTATTCTGCGTAGTATTGGTTTCAAGGTTCCAAAAGATATAAGAACTATTCTACATGAATATAAAGTTAATCATCCTATCATTGAAATTCAAAATGGTTCATATTTAGATATAGGTATATTAAATATAATTAAACCTCATTTAGTTAAACAGATACAATATATTCCTAATAACATGACAATTAAGTTAAGTTTTAATATTGATGGCCTACCTTTAGCAAAGAGCTCAAAAACTCAGTTTTGGCCTATCTTATTATCCTTTACTAATTTACCTATTTTTGTGAAAAAGATTTTTCCCGTAGGTATTTACCATAGTTATAAAAGCAAACCTGGCAACATAAATGAATATTTTAGACCATTTATAATTGAGTTACAAAACTTATTAACTTGCGGTATTAAAATTGAAAATAAACAAATTAACTTTGAAATTAATCATTTTGTAGCTGATGCACCAGCAAAAAAATCATTCTTATTAAATGTTAAGAACCATAATGGGTATTTTTCGTGCAACTCTTGTGAAGTAGAAGGAGATTATATAGAAAGAAGAGTATGTTTTTTAGATATGTCTGCTCCGCCACGTACTAATGATTCATTTAGATCTAAATCTAATCCTGAGTATCACAAAGATGGGTTAAGTCCTTTAATCGAACTTCCTATAGATGTGACGAGTACAGTTGTCCTCGATTATATGCATTGTGTTTGCCAAGGGGTAATGAAACGTCTTCTTGAGTTTTGGATACGGGGGAAAAAACCTGTTAGAATTATAGAAGAAAAAAAATCTAATATTTCTCTATCTTTATTCAATTTAAGAAAGTCAGTACCATCTGAATTTGCTCGCCTGCCAAGATCTCTTGATGACCTGGAGTATTGGAAAGCTACAGAATTTCGACAAATTCTTCTTTATACAGGAGTTATTGTATTAAAATCAAATATAAAAAAAGAATTTTATGAACACTTTCTTCTTTTAGTTGTATCAATTCGAATATTATGCTCAGATCAAATAAGTGATGAAAATAATAATTTAGCATTGAAGCTTTTACGACAATTCGTTGAAAACTATTCTTCGCAATATGGTCCTCAATTTATTAACTATAATGTCCATAGTTTAATCCACTTACCATTTTATGCACACTTGCACGGATCTTTAGATAATTATAGTTCATTTAAATATGAAAACTATCTTCAGATACTAAAAAAATCTATGAAGTGTTGTAGATACCCTCTTTCAGAAATTCAAAATAAAATATTTGCATCTGAAGGAGAAGAACTGATGGCAGTTTTGACTTATGATGAGAATAATTTAATTAAATCTTTTAAGATAAATGAAAATATTTCAAATTTTGGAACCATTTATTATAATCAAATTACTTTAAGTTCAAATAATTATGTTCTTAGCTGTAGTAATCCAAAAGATCAGTGTATTATCTTAGATGATGGTAATATTTCAATAATTAAAAATATTTATAAACAAAATTCAAAAATTGATAATACTATAAAACTAACTGTAGTAAAAATATTAACCATTAGCGATTTATTTATAAAACCCGTGCCCAGTAGACATGTTGGAATTTATTTAATTAATACCAATCATATATCAAGTCCTTATGATATTGTTTTAAATACTGTAAAGTATAAATGTTTTTTTTCTCAGCTTGTTAATAATCAAGCTGTTGTGATTTCATTATGTCACAATGTTTGATATAGTTAGTAGTTGTACAATATATATAATATATAATGTTTAAATATTTAATTGTATGTCAACATGAAAATATATTGTGTATTATTTAAATTAAATAAGTGTAAAAATGTAAAACTAAAGTTTAAATTTAAAATCTATACCTATATTTTATTTCAAAATCAATTATTTTTAATTTTGTATTAAGGGACATACAATATAATAATATTATTTACCCAACTAATAAAAACAATAATGAAGTAGTTGAATTTTATGGTACCATAATATGTAATACACATAGGTACTTATATAAATTGTATATATATTTTATATCTAGGTTTTATATGGAAATTTATTTTAAAATAAACTTATTTATGGTACAAATTGGATTTTTTTATTTTATTTTTAATTATATTTCAACTAATCTAATAACTGTGTATATTTTATGTAATTGTTAATTATCTAAACTTAAGTGTTTCCATTGGTTACTAAATTGATGATAATTTATTGGCATAATGTGTTATTTATTTACAATTATTATAATTTATAATTATACTTAAGTATAAAATTATAAATGTATATTAATATGTTTCATTGGATACATATGAGGGGGGGGGGGGGGTCTGCAGCAAATGTTCCTATAAAGTTACAACAAAAACATATCGGGAACATAATATTTCAAACTATTAATCGATAGTACATACAAACATCCCGGGAATAGTTTTTAGAAAAATATTACTGTAGTGTTTCAAAAAAACCATTCAGGTAACATAAATCTGAATACAGTTACATAATGTTTTATATAATGTTTCAAACAACATGGCATAAGGCGTTTCTGGAATGTATTTGGAACTCGTATGGAAGTTCCAAAGGAATATTCCATAGTTCCTTGGGAATGGTTCTTTTACATAACTGTAACGGTTTTTTGCACAGTGGGTTCTTCGGACATTAAAATCATCAATATTGTTATATCAAAATGTCCAAGGTACACGTTTTAGATACAGGCTGCTGGCACACCACCTATAGAAACTCCGAACAAAAATTGACAAAGACCGATATTCGTTATAACTTTTTTGACCCATATTACGTTATATCACCACGGACTACAATATAATATAGGTATTTAGTGTCCTCTGGCTTACTGCGGAATACAAAAAAACCATTTTCCTTTAAAACGAACATATCAAACTAGTTTTACTGCTTGGGAGGTTGGTGGGATTAACGATTACGTACCTGTATGTACACATTGTATTCTGCGTAAAATAAACGTTCTAAAAGGCACAATTTCAAAGCCGATTGAGACGGCGTCAGCCGTGCCACCGGGTGGCCGCCTTTTATCAAAACAGACTAACGAGGGACTAATATTTTATATTTGCTACGATATATTATGTACTATGTAGGTACTTACCCACCTATATAATATAATAACTACCCAGCTGGGGCATTCAAACTGTTTCAATCCACAACAATTTCATGCCTGCCTGTGTTATATAATATTATGAACCGATATAGCGTCGCTATATTACAATTTATTACATAAAATATAATATATGAAATATAAATAGCTTGGGTGCGAAAACATTTTTGAATATATAACCTATAATTAGTAGTAGGGACATATGTTATAAGGTTAGTTGAGCTATAGTTGATATACTGACTTGAACAATGTTTTTTAAATATAAATAATGTGGTAAAATATTACACTAATAATATCGTTTAAAAAATATTTGTTCTATCTCTTTTATATGGTTGTGAGTAATATTATATGGGTTTTTTCCGGAGACGAGTGTTTATTCATGGGGATTTTTATACCGCATTTCATATAATTTTATATCCACCCACTAAATGTATGCGATAATATGTTTTTTTTAAATTTACTTCCAAATAGACTATTTCAAACATGCTGCCGTTTTTATTATAATATTTGGCAACCGGTCCGTGAGACGCCGGTCTCCGCTGAATTATTATTATTTTAAGTTTTCGCTCGGTAAGAGAGGTCTTCACGGGCCAACCTTGGTACACTTGTTGTGTTATTTAATATAATATCATCAAATATTTAATACGTTTTGTTATTTATATTTATATTGAGTCACCTATCCTATCCAAAGTTGTAAACACCACCTTTTTATTTTATTAGTTGCCCGGCAAAATGTCAGTAAATAGCCGGCAGCGCAAACATCGAAAATTTGGGCACACTTGTTATAATATAGAATACTATAATATTATATTTTAAGAAACAGCTAACATTAGGAAGTTAAAATCACAATATTGTTATATAAAAATGTCCAAGGTACACGTCTTAGATACAGGCTGCTGGCACACGGCCTATAGAAACTCCAGAGCAAATATTCACAAAGACCGATATTAGTTTTACCTTTTTTGACCCATATTACGTTACAATATATTATAGGTATTAAGTGTCCTCTGGCTTACTGCGGAATACAAAAAAAACCGTTTTCCTTTAAAAGGAAAATACCAAACTGGTTTTATTGCTTGGGAGTTAGTTGGGTATAACGATTTCGTACCTGTATGTACACATTGTATTGTGCATGAAATTAACGTTCTAAAAGGCACAATTTCAAAGCCGATCGAGACGGCGTCAGCCATACCGCCGGGTGGACGCATTTTATCAAAAGAGACTATCGATGGATGAGTAAGAGGTGGGGGGTAAATTCTTAGTCACTGGCAGCTCAAGTGTCCTACGTGTTAGGGCAGTCGGCTCATTGCGTTTTTCACTGAGCTAACTGTAAGACGTCCGCACATGCACCAACGAGCTGGAGATTTCAACGGATGACTGGTGAGTACGGCCAAATAAAATTTACTTTTACGCTTATTGTTATATTATGTAAGGGCTGTGAATTGTAGGGAATCGCATTAGTTTTAGTTATTATTATAAAACATAACATTGTATACACAAAATTTGCTACCAAACACGTAATTTAGACAGGAAGCGGAATGAGACGCGATTTTTATTATAGCGCATTCATATCCTCTTTCCGCGTTTCGGTATCTAATATTTCTATATGGATATTTAATAATATTATGTACCAACTATCACAGGCGTCTAATATTTATTGTACAATTTACAGTTTTAATGACATACAGCATTATTCAAACCAGCTCCCAACCATCGGCAGAATAACTGATATTTATCGGGAGACAACGAAGCGGACGTTACTCGCAGTACAGAGTTTTGCTATTGATTTCAAGAAAAATACATTTATCGTAAGTATATTTTGCTTTATTTTAGACATTATACCGTGCAATAATACTTTGGTAAAAATTACTAACTCACTAAACATAATACAGAATGATTTAATTGACCACATTTCAAATGCTTGATTGCCAAATTTTATTTTACTTAAATCGGGACAAACAGGAAAAACAAAACAATGATTAAGAAAAAACAGTAATTTATACGCAAAATAAATTTTGGTTTTCGGTGTAACTCTTTGACTGTAGAATTTGCACTGCTTATTTATTTTAGCATTTTCTATACACGAAAAAATTTTCAAAATATTGGTTTTGTTTTGAACTGTTTACGGACATTTTCAGTTTCCAATTTTTTTTTTCTTAACGTTTCAATAAAATTTTATTTGTTAGCCAAAAAAGTTTGAATAGTGAATACAAGGCTTATAATACTTATATTGTTACAATGACAATCACAAAAACGTGCCAATTATTAACAGTTAGAAATTCAAAAAAATTATTTTTTAAATCTAAGTTTTTAAAATGTGATACAAGATTATACCTCATAAGTTTGTCTTCTTCGATCAAAAATAAAAATGTCTATAAGAAAATCAAATCACATTTTTATGAGCGTATAGCGTATTTGAATCACGCAAAAAAAAATCCCGATAAAAATGAATAAAAAATATCAAAATTGAAGTATAATTATGTTAAAATTGTATCAAAAAAAAAAAATTAAAGTCACATAAAAAATCATATAATATCATATAATAACTTACTTAAATCACATATTAAAATATAATTAAATTAAATTTTATACAAGTCTAAAATAATAAAATGTAATACAATAGTCTTAATTAATACAATTTAGTATAGTAATATAGTGTCTATATAATTTTTATAATAATGCTATAATAATTTAATATTATAATTAGGTACACCTATTATTTATGTTATGACTTACGACTGTTAAAAAGGCCTGTTTATAGGTATACATATAACCTATTATTATACCAAAAAACATTTGTTTTTATGTAATGTTCTTAATCAATGTACAAATTATAGGTATCTATAGTAATTTTTGATATATTTTCACTCATTTTTTTCGTTTTTAAAATGTAATACAAGATACCTCATCAGTTTATGTTCTTCGATCAAAAATAAAAATGTCTATAAGAAAATCAAATCACATTTTTATGAGCGTATAGCGTATTTGAATCACGGAAAAAAATCCCGATAAAAATGAATGAAAAATATCAAAATTGAAGTATAATTATGTTAACATTGTATTTAAAAAAAAATTTAAGTTACATAAAAAACCATATTATATCATAAAAAATGTTAATAACTTAAATCACATATTAAATATAATAAAATAAAATTTTATACAAGTCTAAAATAATAAAATGTAATACAATAGTCAATAATAATTACAATTATAGTAATATAGTACCTATAAAATTATAATAATAATGCTATAAAAATGTAATATTATGATTAGGTACACCTCTTTCTTATGTTATGACTTAAGGCTATTAAAAAGGCCTGTTTATAGGTATACATATAACCTATTATTATACCAAAAAACGTTTGTTTTTATGTAATGTTCTTAATCAAAGTTCAAATTATAAGTATCTATAGTAATTTCGTATGTATTTATGAGTCTGCTATATTCGAAAAACTATCCAGAATGGATTCCTATTATAACAAACTAAATATTTTTAAAAATTACCTCTGCTAATTACCTTTCAGTTTATGATGAATAATTTATAATATGAAACTTTTTTATATTATTATCTATACAATTTGATATATACCATTTTATCATTTCACTTAAACTTAATAGTAAACTACTAAATTATAGCAAAAGCCAAAAATATGATCTTCATTAAGGAACTTGAAAACTCCCCACTATTTTTAATGATATTATATGATTTTTTATGTAACTTTAATGTATTTTTCAATACAATTTTAAAATATTTACTCTTCAATTTTGATATATTTCCATTCATTTTTTTCGGGACTTTTTTTCCGATTACCCATATTTTTACATCATTAGATAGTCAGATTTCTCATATAGCGATTTTATTATTTTGTTGTAATATATAAACAAATAACTGTAAATACATGAAAATACATGAAAATCTCACTAAATGTTTATATTTAATTTTCTATGAACTATAGCATTTTGAAAATATTTTTAATGATTTATTATTATTATTCTCTTTATGATAAAATATATATAATAATTAACTAAAAATCAATTTTCTTTAGTCCGAAATGCCCAGAGTAACCATGAGGAGATGCATTATAAAAATGAACGACCCCGCGATTGGAGACTATTTCATGTGCAAGAATTGCAAACATTTCATGTTGTCGAGAGAGACGGCAGAATTGCATCGTAAATGTACCAAACAAGTATTGGCCGCGTAAGTATAAATTGATCTTATAAGTCTAACCATCTTACTATCAATATCGATGATTTCATTTTAATTATTTAATACTGCAAACAATTCATCCAGCAATTTAAATTCCATCTACTCAGAAAAAATTTAAATTTAAATTATAATATGATTAAAATATTCCTAATTAATTTAACTATAATTTTTTTTTTCTAGATTTGAACCAAAGGAAGATGTATATCGCTGTTCAACATGTGGTAGATACTTCGATAACAAAGAGCAATGGAGTGAACACAATAACTTACACAAAGCAATCGGAGATTACGATCCGTTCAAATTTGCATACCTTATAGACGACGATAATTTTGTTAGGAGTTTACGTTTATAATTTTATGTATTATTGGCTGTAGTAATTCGTATTATTGTTATTTAATTAGTTTTATGATTTTTTTGCCTGATAATAGTAAACTATGATACATTGTTTACTTATATTTAACATATTTTTTTATTGTATATACAACTTTTTGCATACCTACTTGTACTCTTGTGTTTTTGCACTACGTACTTAGTCATTAAATTCCGTTTAAATAATAAATATTTAACTAACTATCTCAGTGGTTCTCAACCTTTTTTGTACGACGACACCTTAATTTAGATCCATAAAAATGGCGACACACTTAAAATTTTTTTTATGGATTTTTGAAAAAGTAAAAATTACAAATCTATGTAAATTAATACATTTAAGTTCATGTTAGCATTTTATTTGAAAAAAAAACAAATCTTTTAAATTTACATTATTAAAATATAAACAATTTAAATTAGGTATTAAAAAAATATTATTATAAAAACAGCGTTAGTTTATAATGGAAATTAGTGCGATACTTGTGATTGGCGAATTGAACATAGGTCTTCAATTCGTGGGCGAATTGTTGACAAACTTACGCGTAATTCACTTTCAATATCTTTAAGCGTTGACCTTTTTTTGGTTTTTGTTACTTCTAATATCGAAAATGCTGATTCACACATATATGATGTTGAAAAAGGAAGCAAAATTTGCAACGCTTTTTTGCTCACTTCTGGGTATTCGTTTTGCAAAGAAATCCAAAATGAATCATTTTCAGACATATAAAATTTAGATTTTAACGTGGTATCTGATGATATTTCTAGTAATTGTTCTTTTTCCGTAAAAGATAATTTGATAAAAGATGTATTATTTACACCTTTTACCGAGTAATTTATTTGCCAGTGATCATATAGGCATTTTTAATATTAAACCACACTCAAAAGACCGATGGCCGTTTAGGGGGTGTTGCAGTGACAATTGTGCAGCGCCCACCTGTGTGAGCATAGCTCCCACCTAGCGAGTAGCCCAGTATACATCGTACCCGGGGAACTGATTTTAGAGACGGTAGATTTTGATCACCTCTGTCGGTGTTCTGCGCACGCGCTATTTACACTATTTTACGTGTTTGCGAGTGTGTGCGTCATATATTATTAATCCTAGCTATACTCAGCTCTGTATTTAAAACAGCAACGGCTATTGGTAATAACATTGATTATACATAATATAATATATATATATTGTACTATGTATAATCAATGGTAATAGCGACGTTACAGCGATTAGTAGCCATTATCGCGTTTCGTGCAAGTTCTGTACAAAAAAAATGTAATATTCTAATATATTATGAATCCAATATATGTATATTATACTTATCTAATAAATATTTTAAATATAAAGAAAACTAATTAAATTCAAAACAGTACCTAAAAAAATTGAAGAAAAATTTTTAACTTCTGAAATTACGAGGTAGTGCTTCACTTGTACCACTCCCAAATTTCGACAGTGGTGAATTATAATATTATAACAGCCCTCACTATTGTACTTGACGGTGTCTCGTTAATCATTGTATTATATTGTAACCGCCGCTGACCTAGGTCTACCTCCTTTTGTTTATACCTGTAGCCTAACCTGACCTATATATTATTTACGTCATTGACGCAACTGTGCAATGTGCATATTTAAAATATTATTAATATATAATATTTCTATCGTTTAATTAAGTACATAGATGATCGTTTACCCTATAGATTTTTTATGAAAACACTATTATGCATATGCTATACAATATCTACATTTATATTTTAATTGAATACTTATTACGAGAGTGAGTTTAGAGATGTGCGAATTTTAATATTATAGTAAGAAAACAACTTGTGCTTTTGGGTATACAAGTTTTTTATAGTTATGTTGTCGATGCACAAACTACTATGTATAACTCAAAAATCAAACGATGCCTAAGTACCTATCTTACAAAAAATGTGAAAATCAACAATTGTGATGCGCAAACGGTTACGGGCTATTTAATATATTATAATAAATAGCTTCTTTGAATATATACCTATGAATAACAATGAATAACAATATTTTTTTATGAGTGCCGACTAAACATTTTTTTACTAATAAGTCTTTATAACGATTATTTATAATTATAAACATTGGTACTTATATAAGTAAATAATATTAACTAATTTACTATGAAGAGTTCTAATTAATAATCGATACTTGTATGCATCTCATCTCATAAAAAATAATTATAACTAATATTGACATTAAATATTATGTTAGTGAAATAAAACAGTGCAGATACCGTCTCATTCGACCGGATAAACGACGATAATAGTAATTACTGATAAATGTGAATCTGCACGATTTTATTAAGTAGTGTAATCGCAACCGCAGACCGAATTGTACGATCTGCGTGAATCGGCGTGACGACGTGTTGTAAATAATAATTGTAATTTGATGTACATGGCCCTTCTCCGTTGCCCGGAAAATAAATGACTGTGTGTTAAATAAACTCGTAATAATCATTTTATTTTTTTTCCGCTCCGGATCGAGAGCTACTTGCTTAGATCCACGGTACTCTATATCTACATTATACAAATTGTTGATCGTTAGCCTAACCTAGACATGATTATAAAATTTGTATCACAGTAGCAGTAATTGTCTCAATATTGTAAAATTATTAAAATATTTTTTAAATGTTAACAATAACAGGTAAATTTAGAATGTTATCTATGATATCTAAATAATTAATAAAATGTAGAAGGCAGATCAACACATAAATTTCCTTCATTGTTTTTGTTAAAATAATAATCTTCAACATACAAAAATATATTTACCCTTTTCCCATCTCGATAACCAAAATGGTTATAACAGCAGAAATGTAGTTATTATCACGGAATAATAAAATTGAGTATAATATTTCACTGTTTACGGTCTACAGTCTACTCCAATAAGTAGGTGCACCTACCTGTATGTATATATTATTTTACATTTAGTTTCTTACGATAAAATTATGGTATAATAATAAATAATGCACCTACCTATAAATAATTGTTTTAACACTGTTGGCGTTCTTGCGTTTAATAGAACTACATTTTTATTATTCGAAAGCAGTCAATGGATTTTGAGTTGTGGCAGTATTGTTCTAGAGGTACTATTTATTACCGGGCTACCAACGCGAATTATTCGCTTTGTTAAATTTAATTCGTTTAATTATTTCATGATATTGTAAATTTGTATCATAAAAACCATGTATGTTATTATTGTATATGAAATATGAAGTATTTCACAAAAAAGTGAAACTTTGAAATTGCTGTTGATACAAATATTAATGATGGTTGTTTTATTATTTATCAATTATTAATTATATATAGTTAAAGAGTACTAGGTACAATCATTTATATTAATGAATGGAATATGATTTGTGCCCTGGTTGACATATTATTACTATAATATAGTATATTATATTCATATAATTTAAACATTTTTGTATGTTTTTCGTCAATATAAAAATGTCTGGTACCATTTTAAATGCTTAATACCAAAGGTTAGGTTATTTTTTTTATGTTTTTTTATTTAGCTTCCAATGTTTAAATTATTATGCCTCAACAGTAAGGTATTAGAGAGAGAAACAGTAATGAACAAAATGTTAGGTATAAATATACCATACAATTATTATGAAGGTAATTTATTACAGTTAACTTACTAAAAATTACATTTATTAAAATACTGAAATATTTCGTGGATATTTCACGATATTAAATTTCATGAAATTTTTAAACATTAATATTGTATGGACTCGTTTTTCGTATTAATGTATTATCATATTGTATACAATACCACCGTGATATTTTCATTCATGTAAAGTATTCGAATACAAGTATTTTTAATGTATTTTTTAAGTATTTTGAATACTTTTTAAAAGTATTTTCAACAAAATTTGTCTGAATGCGCCACTGGTACGCGCAACATGCTTTTACAACCGTGCAGATATCACCGCGGACGCCGAAAAACGGAGTTCACCACTCACGGTACCTGCTGCAGGTCGTCTGCCGAGTCGTTGTCGGTGCAATAAGTCTGGGTGGGAGACGAGTGGCGACGGTAGCTGCAACTGGTTCAATGGGCAACTCGATCTCGGCATAAGTTCCTGTTACTAATTATTGGGAAAACCGGCGCGAAAGCGCCTTTTGTACTGAATCTACTGATGGTTAGGCGGTTTCCCCCCTATGCGAAGTCGGGATACTATTACCTAGGTGGCTATAGGTACTGGTCTGTATGTATTTTCCCGACATTTCGTATACGGTTTGCTTTAAGTAAAGTGCTTTATTTGATAATATTAGTAGAAATTGTACTTACCAGCGTATTAAGTTGCAATAACAAAATTAATTTATTAGAAAAAGTAAAATAACTGATATAATACTATATCTATATACCCCGCCGAATCGGAAGGTACAAATTGTCTCCATCAGAGCGCGTTTTGTTAATTTGTTTTCCCAATAGTCCACGACACTATACGCACCTATGCAAGCTTTTCTTTTATAGAATTGGTTTATTAAGTAGTTATCCATACAAAGTTGAGAACAACATTTTGAAATAAACCATCAACGATGTTACATTGTCAACGGTACTTAATAGTCAATTATTGAAATTTTAAAGACCTTTTAATTTAAATGTTAAGCTCTGTAGTTTATTCTTAAAATAATTTAACTTCATAAAATCATAAACATAATATTAATAATGTCGTAGATGGTGAAGGGAAATAAAGATAACTGATATCGCGGAGGAGTATCATTTTCAATTTTTGTCGACAGTCGCCGCGCCGTGCTGCGACGCGAATGCTAAATTAACAGTTACACGAAAACATCATCTACTTTTACTATCGATCGCCTGAGCAGTCTAATGAGCTCAATATTATCTTAGATAATATTTTTATATTCCGTATGATATAATATAATATAATATTATATATTTATATTGGATTAATACAAAACAATATTTATTTCAATCAAATTTAAAAATTTTTCCGCCTAAAACTGGATTTCAGACGACTGTGCGACGGCGGTGACGAAAATATTACTCAGTAGAAATAATAATAAATACAAATAATAATGATAATATTTCCGTCGCCACGGTGATAATATTAGTAATAATAATATTATTTGATATTATTATTGCCACCGCCGCGACCATTTCTTTCAATCGCCGTCGACCTGGACAAAATAAGTTGACAACACTCAGAGTATTGTCTATTGCAGTGAACATTCTATGATTTATATTACTATCGTATTTATGGGTGGTGCCTGTGGCGGTGACGTCCGGTGCACGTGAATAATATGCAATGCAAGTACGTTCGTACTCACATGCGCGTTGTGCGGATTATCATAATCGGTCGGGTCGTGCGGGACGGGGGGAACTCGGCGGCGTCATAAGACCTAGTGGGCAGACGACCGCGGCGCGTTGTTTCGCGCGCCGTTCTCGGATGGTAGGTGCGGCACTCAGTAGGTGGACCGTGCAACGTCGACCCCCCTCCCCCCATCGCTCCACTGACCAATAAGGTGGAACGTGTCGTAGTGTCGTACTATTGTCGTCTTTCGCAGTTATGCCGGCGTCAGCGTTCAGTATTATATTTTGAGGGCAAGAACAAAGGTTTCGTTGTAATACGGCCGAGTCACAGTTACATTGGTATTATAAAATATTATAGTATTATTATTATTTATTTAATATTATATTAACAAGTAGCAATGTTTTTTGGAGTCGACCAACGGCTTTACTCATCTTTAGTCGTACCAGGCGGCGTGCGTTAGCCGCCGGCGATGACGTTCCGACGTATAAAATTGTGCCCATAGTTATAAACAGTACGATTGCGGTACATTGGTTCAGTGGTGTGCAGGTGCAGAACGGTAATTTCAGAGGCAATTATTTCTGAGATTTTTCTTAATAAAGAGGTGGGTATAATAGCCGGTGGGTACCCAAGTAAATGTATCTAATCGTTTCTCGTAATATTATTATATTAATTTATACTATAGTGAGTGAGACGCGTATAATATGCGTTAAGTAAGTAGGTACGTTAAATTTCAATATTGTCATTTCAGCTATTCTTTCGTAATGGAATCAAAAAAAATCAATTCCGTGTTATATATATGTTACGGGCAAAAGTCGAAATCGGTCAAACCTCAGAAATGCCCGGGCAAAACGCGAACTGCCCATAACCCTTGGGCAAAATGACACATTTCGGCTTTTAACTGTGCAAACCTAGTTATGACCAACCTCATTTGGGCAACACCGTATACTGACTTTTATCGTAATGGCAAAATCGTAGTGTCTTATAAACGTTATTTATTAAGTACTCATATAAAAATACACAAATAATAATATTAGGTACTCTTTTAATGTTAAAAATGTTAAAATTAATAATTAAAAAAATTAATACATAATAGACCTCATTTGGGCAAAACCAGCGTCTTAAATAACATCACTAATATTAAATACAAATAAATAAAATAAAATAAAATCATAAAATATTGTAGAAATATAATTGAATACACATAAACAATAATAAAAAAATAATATTTTTGTTTATTTGTTGCTACACATATTAGACCTATGGCATTTAGAACTACACAAATTTTTTATATTCTGAGCGAAGCGATGAATGTATTGATTTTACAATGTGTGTTTTTTTTTTTTTTTTTTTTATTTTTTTTTTTTGTGTCTGTCATCACCGTTTATGACAGTAAAAATGCTTAGATTTTCTTCAACAGTAAATTTACTGAAAGGAAAGTGAATCTAGTTGGTACAAAACAAGGCTCCAAGTAAATAGGTTATATATAAATTACTTTATTCACAATAATATCATCAAATATACTTGGTAATATCATAGGCTGACTGACTGTTTTCGCTCAGAATCGTTTTTCTTATACAATGATATTATATTATTGAATTCAAATTTAACACTATCCATTACAGTGACCCACTTGTAACCTACTGTACAGCAGAGCGACATCCACTTATCCACCTTTTGTTGTTTACATTTATATCTTCTCGCGGTACACTTAGTTTTGCAAAAACAAAAAATAAATCCTTGTCCTCCAGTTAATGAATTTTGAATACTTGAAGTCCTCAATGGTATTTCGATATTCGGTACATCATCGCTACTAATTAATTGTTCCTTGCACTGAAATATTTGGTTTCTGGCATATAGTGATGACAAAATTCCATTTATAGTTCCTATTTTATAGAATCCATTGTCAGTAATACTTAATATGACACCTAACACATTATTCGCATCAACTTTTCATCTATCAACACAAGACACTGGAATTTTCACTGTAGTTTCGACTGTTAGAGGTGGAAATTGATTTTCAATCAATAATTTCATTTTTTTCGCTTGCGCCAATCCAATTATTTATAGAAAAAAAAATAAAAAAATTGAAAACTGACAATGTCCGTAAACAGCTCAAAAAGATTCAAAATATTTTCAAAATTGTATGGTGTATAGAAAATGCTAATATAAACATTTAGTGAAATTTTCAAGTATCTACAGTCATTCGTTTTTTAATTACAATAAAATAAGAAAATTGTTACATGAGAAATCATAAAACCTTCGAAAGTCGAATATACTTTGATGTACCTACTGGCTAGAGCAATGGAATCAGTATATACTCTTTTTACATGAATGCTAAAATAGTGTACTCAACAACAGATAATGGATCATATTTTGTTAAGAGTTTTATGTATGATTGAATTGAATTTATATGTAATTTATTATTTATTATATTTGGTTCATAGTAATAACGGTCTTAATCAGAGTAAACTATAGTTGTTATATCCTTTTTCAGAGTTTATGGTCAAAAAATTATGTCGATTGTTGATTCACAAATTGAAAATAATATCACTATTTTAACTGATAGTGAAGATTCGGAAAATTTAATTGATGATATAAGTGATGAAAATACAAATGGTTCAGCTTATATAAATATTGCAGACTTATTTGATAAAACAGAAGATCTAAGGTAATGAAATACGATATAATGTAAGAAATAACATTTTTATTAACGTATATCTTTTATCTAGCAAATAGCAATTTAAACTGAATGATTTATCTTATACTTTCAGGACATAGAAAAAGAATTGGCTTCTGTAAAAGGTAAATTTTCAACACTATAAAGCTGCAAACAGCAAATTAGAGCTATTTTTGCTAAGACTAATAATCTGTGGAACAAACATACTGCTCCACTCAAGTTGCAGAAAGTATTAAAGAATGTTTTGGTGTGTATCTAGTGACTCCAAATGAAACTAGATGGAATTCCACTTATGATTCCATTACCTTTTTATTGAATCATATTAAAGTGAATTTTTCAAAATGTGTAAGATTGTGTGACTCAATTGGTATTATGCGTTTTTAAAAAGAAGATATTGAATTTATGGAAGATTATATAACTATCATGGAACTTGTGGCAGTTGCCCTCTATGGGTGAAAAAACATATATTTAGTTTATAACTGCCTACTATTTCTATATTGTTATCAAATCATGATGATATTATGCTTACAAAAAAGAGATTAAATTATTGTGCAACATTTGTTAATATTATCAAAACAAGCATTGAAACACGTTTTCGAAATCGAAAAAAGAACAAGGAAATAAGTTTTTGGATATTGCTTTTTTTATCTCATCCATATTTTAAGACATTGTGGATAAAAAATAATATAATCAAGATTTGGCTGCTATTTTTATTATTAATTTGAACTGACTGTTTATATTTAAATAGTATATATAACTGACACATGTCATTACGATTTAGTTTAACACTAACTAAAGATATAATTATGTATTAATTTATGAAATATTGTATGCGACATAATATTATTATTATTTTATTAAATGTTTTTAAAATTTGATTTAAAAATATGCAATGTATCTAATTAAATAAGTATTTTTATTAATATTCCTTTTTAACTAATTTTTTAATTGGATATTTTGTCCTATACCATTGGTTATTTTATCCCTGGATATTTAAACTTAGTAGGTAGCCTATAATGTGCACTAGTCACTACCATCTACCCCAGTGTAACACCCACCACTGACCACCACGGTTCATGGGCTACAGCACCACCCACCTTTATAAGGTATGCCCGTAACCTCACTCCAAAAAAAAATTTAAACATAAGTAAGGTATTTTTACCTTTTACCTGTATTAGTAGGTACCTCTCTCAACCGTTTTACACCAATGCATCATACACATGATATTATTATGTATTTATTATTTTCATTAATTGTTGTATATTTTCATAGTATTTATAAAGTACATAAATCATTATTAATAAACTATTTCAAATTTGCTAAATTGGTTTTATTTACTGATTAAATGTAGTCCCTGGGTAATTGTTTTTATATATTTCTATATATAATATTATCCCTAAGCTGTTGTTATTGTAATTCAGTAACTGGTAATGTTAGCTGTGAGCAAAATCTTAATGCCATACCTACATTTTTATAAACATTACCAAGATTTTAATATAGATTTATTGTAAAGCTTAAATAGGTGATAGAAGTACCTTTTTGGCTTTTTTATTATTATTTCTGAAATAAGGTTTAGGTTAAAGTTCATTGTATGGTGAATACAATTACACTATACAATTCAGTTGCAATTACCTATATATCCATGTTTTTAACTATCTGCAATAGAATCTGTAGATCATAGCAACTCTTTATCAATGTTCTAAATCAACAGCAGATAAATAATTACCAATGTCAATGAGAAATTCAATATTAATTTTGTTTTTTTTCATTTCGAGATAAATATTACCTATACTTTTCACAATATTTTGTCATGCTTTAATGTTACCTTAATATCTAATTTAAAAAATACAAATTCCAAGCAATACACAAATTATGTACTTATTAAATAATTGTTTGGCAAAATAAAAAAAAACCAATTAGTTATTTAACAATCATTAATATTATTTTAATTAGTTAATTAATACAAGAATAAACTAAAATTAAGAAAAATAGTTAACTGTGAATCAATCTGCGAAATTGTCAATTGTCATAAGGGAAGCTACTTTATGGTAAAGTGACTAACAAAAAGCTTCAGACATTGTATTGACTCTCTTAAACTGTCAGTTCTATAAGGTAAACGTTCAGCCATGCATTAGGTATTCTCATTGCTTGACCTGAAATTTAAAGGAAATGTTGAAATGTATAAACTATAAACTGAGATGCGACCACAAATTATTATTATTGGTCTTGGACTAGAAAAAAAACATTGTAAATTTAATCATTATAATATTGTATTAATGAGTTTCTTACGATGGTTATTGGTATAAGTCCAATATGTGACCTGGAACCGTGTATGTTTGAGGGATGTTCTCATCATTAAATGAATGGAAAATGAAGTTGAATTCCACCCTACATACTGGACAAGTTGGATCACGCTAAAATATATAAAAACATAACTGTTGTTTAAAGAGTAAATATAGGTAAGTATGAAACTATTCAATAAATTCCTAAATGTTTTAACAAATAAAATTTACTTAATTTTCTTATTTATAATGAGAAAAAAATTAAAACATTTTTGATACAAAATGATATGAGTATGTTCAATAATTAATAACTTTTAAGTTTTTACTAAACTTACAAATTTGCGTAATTTCCAACATTTCTTAGACCATCTTTTCAAACATTTAAAACAAAATAAATGCATACATTTTTCTGTATAACATGTATTGTTTAAATCAGATAAACAAATTGAACATTTATCCATATTGACAATTTAATTCTAAAATAAAAAAGTTATATTAACTATAAAGTACAATATACTTCATTAACATTAGTATAAACATTAATTTTTACAAATTAATTTCTACACATTAGAATATGAATTAGATTATCTAATGACATTAGTACATAGTATGACATTGCTATTTTTTTAAAGTTTGTTTATTTCTCTAATTCAAGAACTTTCAAACATTATTGTATGTTAATATAATATATTTTTGTAATGCTATAAGATTATATCTGATAATCGTTGACAGCAATAAATACAATGTTTATTATTATAATTATATTATTATTAAAATAAAATAAAAATACTACACATCAAATATTTTAGTATAATATAGTAATTATTAGTCTAGTAATTTACCGGTGAATTTCTATAAAGATTTTAAATTCAAAAACTCATAAAAAATTAATATTACATTTAATTTTTAGTTAACTTGACTGACTTAAATATTAAAATATTGTAAGAAACTACTGACAAAACACAAATAATGTTCTTACATTTAAGTTTTGATTATTAGATTTCAGTTCACTCTAATATTTAAGCTATCAACACAAAATTTAAACTGCTAGTACATTTTAGTATATTATGCATTACCTACAGTGTTCGGAACGTTCACTAAAAAATTGAATTTGCCCACGTTCACGTTTATGTTCTTTGAAAATGTGAATGCGTTAATTTAATTTATTTTATCTTATTTTAATGTATTGTTTAAACATGAATATAAATTCGTGGAAATCATAATATTATTGTTATTTTATGTGCAGGCATGTCCACTGGAATTTCATTTATTTTATTTTTATAATTCGTAATATATTATATCATAATAGTATCAATCAATAATTATTAAATAATAAATAAATATGAACGTCTTAAAAATTTAATTAAATATATAAACGTCATTCACGTTTACGCTCTATTTGAAAAAAACGAGTGACGTTCACTCGTGAATTCGTGTTCATGAACGACGTTCTTTCCAAACACTGATGCGTTCGTATAGTAGTATACTAGACGGAAACAACATACGGTGGTACGACGTTCGCTTAGTCTAAGTGACTTAGATATACAAACCTGAGATATTACCGTGGTAGTAGTACACACAATGATTTAATATGATTTAATATTTAACACAAAATATATTATAAATTTTTTAAGGATTTGTTTGTGTACTACTCAATAAATGGTGGTTCCGCTGATATCACCAATGTAACAAATGACACGACAACCACAAACTACGTGCACCTTCGCATAAGTCCTAATGACCTAATAGAATAAAAAATATCCATACCTGCTAGGTTAGGTCACCACACCCCCACCATATGAGTGTGGCAGCATTACCCAACCAATGGGTGGCGACGCAAAATTGGGTTGCGATGTTTGTACGCTAAGAAGAAAACTAGTTTTGTTGGTTCTAAAAAGAAAAAAGAAAATAATTTTAGACGTAAATTTATTAAAAATGTATGTTATATTTTATTTCATAACTCAAACGTCTCAAACCTACTCAACTATAATAATAACGAGAAGTATACTGGGCCGTATATTATTATGTATTATAATATACCTACCTATTTAAATTTATTATACATAATATTATGATGAACAACCCACCTTTTAAATTAATTATTCAATCTTGATCAAAATTAGTTCTGGCCTGTTTATAGTAGAAAATATAGCGTAAAAGGGCCTAATATAAATGTTGTATTCTAGGAATAAAACAGAAATTAATTAATTTCGTGTTATTTTTGTCTGTTCTTTCGAATTAATATTTTTTTTCTTCGACCAGCTACTTATTATTATTGTTTTTTAAAAACTTTGTACCTAATTCATCTATAAATATTAGTAATATTATTTTATATTATTATATTAAACAGTATGTTTATTTCATCAACTGCAGACAAAACCATTTTATCGATCGCGGTTCGACTGAAACGACATAAAACGTCGTAGGTGGTTGTGGGCTGGGGCAACTATTCGGTCCAGGAAATTTATAATTTGACTGGTCCGTGTCATTTCGTCGTCACAAAATGTAAAAACTTAAATATGATAGGTACCAACGTTTTAACAAATTAAGGTTGCATCCTTTACTCGTCTTCAATTTTCTCAGGAAACAATTTAAGACTAAACGTGTTTAGTCATTTATCTCAAGTACAGTATATTACTTTTTTTCTATTGCTAACTAACTGCATTCTAACTTGATTTTTCTGAAAGTTTCCTTTCTCTCTCTCTGATATTATATTTTATTATTGTGTGCAGTACCTATATTTATATTATATTTTTAGTGTGTACGAAATGTTAGGTAATATTAAGTAAATACCTACTCATTGCTATGGCTAGACGACGTGAATATATTAATAGATTGGTAGACGTGAATATTACAAGTGAGGCGACCCTCTAAAACCGCCACTGTAGCTATTAAGCACGGTTTTTTTTGATAATCATTTTAAGAAAAAAAATACAAAATATACCAAAATGGCAAAATTTACAAATAAATTATTTTTCATTAAGCAATTCAATTGATATTACTTTAGCAAACCTGCAATTTCCTAAACCAATACAAAAACTAGCACGAAATTAGAAAGAATAGTACAATTTATTTTTAGTAAGTATTTAAAAAAATTTGTATATACGTAGGGTTATACGTAGGCTTATACGCAGCAAATTATGGCGGCGTCTAAGAGTAGTACCTAATCAACTCAATCAATGAAACTGCGACTGCAGTTGAATTAAGTTCCGGGAACCTATAGTAAATACAATGCCAAACTATAGGTGTGCCAACGGACTAACCAAATTTTTATGACTTTTTTTTTTTTATTAATTTATGTCATACAATGTAACTTACTCCCTACTGATTAAAATGAAACTGTTTTAGTTAATGTTTGGTTAACTGGAGAAGCAGATGAATTAAAATTGTCATTTTTTTTTTTTAAATGCTCGTAACTTTTTAGAATACCTAGTCATGATTAATTCATATTATGTAATTATAAGTTTTGCTAATTATAAATAATTAGTTTAATTTATCTGGTTGAGATTCAATAGGTTTTATTTTATTATTATCAACTTGTAAAAATCTTTCATATTAATATCATTATTATTTCCAACACTGTCCCAATCATTACCAATTGCATAGTCATCGTTTAATAGTTTTTTAGTAATAGTTTCTGTAACTGAAAATTAGATTATAGTTAATAAATTATAATATAATGTTTCCACATTAATATTATATTATGTACAATGAAAGACAATAATTGGCAAGGACGTCATAGGTGGTAAATGTTTGTAAATGCCTAAAAATAGCTATTTATACTGGCAAATGTTGTACTAAAATGTTCATCTTTTACTTCCAATGTCGTCATTACCAACAACAATATGCGTCTTAAACTGAGTATTATATATTTACACCAACATTAGTTTTTAAAATGGTGAACCATTTTCTTGCGATAGCTGTTTACGCTTTGAATAATTTGAGAAATTGGACTTATCAAAACTATATACAATTGGGATGTATTATTTTTATTTACCTTTTTTTAATAGGTATTTAAGAAAAGTAAGTATTTAACCCAAATTTCTTTTTTTTAGAGACTGTGACCATCCACTATACATTAGTGTATTCCTAGCTTTAGGTTTATCGATACTATTGTCATCATAGTCCTCAGACGCTAAATTAAAAAAAAAACTTATTTGCTTAACAAATGTCCAAGTACTTACTTTAATATATTTAAAGAACCTGAGTCAGTTGGGCACGAGGACTTGGGCTCCATTATATTTTTTAATGTTGTAGACTTACTCTTCCGCTTGGTGTTTACATTATCATAGTCTTCGGAAGATGATATATCTGCTCTAGTTAAACTTTTTTTTGTAATTTCTTGAGCTTTAAGCAAATGAATCTATAATATTGTAAGTATAATGTACAACAACTATGAATATGATTATAGTATGAAATATCAACATGGTTTATTGATGTTCTTATACTGATTATTTATAAATTTAAAATATAAGTTACTATTAAGGTTATTTTATAGCAGGGCTTGAAATCGAAATAAAATTTTTCGATTTTAATTTCAATTTTGCTTATCGATTTTAGTTTTTTTTGATTTAAATTTAAAAATAATTTATCGATTTTAGTTTTTTTCGATTTCAATTTAAAAATAATATATCAATTTTAGTATTTTTTGATTTTGATTTAAAAATAATATATCGATTTCATTATATTATGATTTTGATTTTAAGTATAATTTTCTTTTTTTCAATTTTAGATTACATTTTAAAATTTAAATATCAAATTTATACTATTATTATTTCAATGTCACTGAAATATTTTCAATTTATGAACTTAAACTATACATTTTTGATTATTCTTTATTACTTTTACATTTCAATCAATGTGAAATTTAGATTAGATTTTAGATTCTGATATTGATTAACTTTATCAATTAAATTTCTGTCGCAACCAGGCCCGTATTTAAGGGAGGGCTCGGAGGAGCAATTGCCCCTGGCGGCAGTATAAAAATTAGGTTTAGGGGCGGCAAAATATTGAAATGGTCAAAAATGTAAAATGAAGGTTAGCCCCTGGCGGCAATATTTGTTAATACGGGCCTGGTCGCAACCATTTAAAATTTAAATAATAATGCCCAAGATCTAACGTTTACCTAGTGTTTAGACTTTTTTAATAACAAAACACTTAAGAGCCACCAAAATTAAAGATATTACCCAATAGATTGTTATGCTTTTTCAATTTTACCTTCAATCTTACATACGGACTCATTTTTGTCAATATTGTAAGAAAAAAATAATTTTTACACGGGATTAGTTTGAGGTCTACCCATTTAAAATGATATAATATGACAATTTTACAACGTGATAACTAATAACCGGGCATGAGCGGCATACACGGCAAGCTTCAGCAAACTGAACAGTCAAATCGACAAAATGTAATGATTGAGATTGACGACGCGTAGCAAATTAAATTATTAAAACTATTTTAGTATTTTAGGTTATTGGTTTAAACTTAACAACATACGCGCCACACACTAAGATATTATTATCTTACCTCCATAATACAAAATATCTATATACGGAATAAATAATGTACGATAATGGAAAAATTATTTTTCCAAGCATTTTACTTAATAATAAGTTAAATGTGTGTATGGAAATAAAACTTGCAATAACAACAACTATCGCCTGTCGAACGCTGATTCCTTTTATCCTATAATATGTAGGTACACTATATTGTAAAGATTCTATTTTAACTTTCAAGAAAACAAAATATTAGACACAAGTTATTAATTATTACTAGTAATTAGTTATTACTATTGTGCATAATACGCAATATGGTCATTATGTAAGTATATAATAGTCAATGCTATAACTTATAACCCAATATATCAATGCGTGTGCCTATTAACAATATAAAATATAAATAGACCTGATGGCTGTATGCCTGTATACTTTTTAATTTTAAATTAAATGTTTTTTGTAATTTCTTTAAAATCGATATTATTATGATATGATTTCGATATTGATATAAATTATCGATTTCAACTTTTTTCAATTTTAATATAAATTTTGGAAATCATTAACCAGCATTAATGATTTCGATATTACTTTTGATTTTTTAAAAAATTTTTAACGATTTTTATCGATATTTAAAATCGATTTTGAAATCGATTTCAAGCCCTGTTTTATAGTAATATTATGTTTATGTTATAAGCAGGACTTATTGCTGTTTATATAGCTATAAATAAGTGTCATATGGAAATCAGATTCAAGATATAAACCTTTTAGGGCTTATTTATGAATTCTTTTTTTTTAGTGCACAAACTTACAAGTTATGGTGGTTTAAAATAATCATTTCTCACTTGGAATGCAAATTAAAAATTACTAAGATATCCATAGATAATAAGCTATAGCTAAAAATATAACATATATACCAATTAAAAAATAATTGTTATCTTGGCAATTGAAAAATATTAAAAATACATTGTCACTAAGAAAAAACGAGGATTTTTAAGGAAAACCTGTTTTTGACAAAAACTATATAGATTTTTTTGATTTAAGTAAGAAAATAATAATAACCGTTGATACCTTAAATTTACACCAAATATTTATATGACACTTTAATATACATGATATTCAAAATATTTTGCCTCTTTTTGAGCGGTTTTAGCTAACCATGACAAATATTAGATTTTTTTGAATTATTGTCGATAAATAATTTTAAAATATCTTAAATTTAATAAAGGGTTACTCATAATAGTTGTTGTTAGTGGAAATTAAAAAAAAGTTGAGCGTAAATCCAAAATAATAATTTATGTGCGTATAAAGTTAGAATTTTGATAATTTCGCTGATAAATGTGAAAATTTTATAATTATTTTGTAATTATAAATTCATATTTTGTTATAATTTAAAAATATTATTTATTGGTACATGAAAGTTTTAAGTACCTATATTATTATATTTTATACAAACAATGATATTTTTAAATGCGACTTTTTATTATTTGTCGGATGTCGCCACACCCGTTTACACCAAATAGACTTATTTGACGCAGAATATCTGGTATAATACAATAATAATAATTATTTTATAAGATATATTTTAATTCTTATATTTTTAACACAACAAATAATATATATTATATAGAAATTATATTTAAATGTTTTTGAAGGGGTTGTTACGGATGTTTTATATGAAATTAGATCTCCTTTACAACTTTTAACCAAGATACTTTGCTCTAAAACCATTCAGTAAGCCGTATTATTGGAACGAAATTGGTATATTTTTGTACGGTATTTTCTTCCGTGTGGGGTCCTCCTAAGTTCACCGTGCATCACTTTATCGCGTTAATCGTCGTCGTATACTTGTATTATAATGTATCTACTATGTCATTAGGGTGACAGGTGTTGTTTATGTTATGCACCTATCTTAATTGACAAATTGCGAGTGCGATAGTTCCTACGTCCATATAAGTCTAAAATAAGGTTTCAGAATCATATACGATATGTCATTCCATATAATATAATATAATAATCTATAATAACTGATGACAACTCGATATCATATTGGAAAATTAGCTAGATAAATTACAATTCATTACTTTTGTAGGTAAAGATCATGGTACTGACTTTGTTCGAACTTGCCGCCGTTTTCATTACGCCGTGTGGCAACCGGTCCGCGAGACAGCGCATCGCGCGGCCTGTGGACGCCGCCGGCGACACTAAATTGTCTTTCTGTTGCGCTCGAGTCGAGCTATCGCGTCCGGCCGTTTCCAGCCCCTGCGCGTTCACCTCGTGTCGCGTATCTATTAAGTTTCAAGTGCGTTGTTGGTTTTCGGCGGCCGTGTCCACCGTGTACGGTTTTGCGCGGTTGTTATTGTCGCCGACGTTGTACCGACTGTCGTCGATCCGTCACCAATTGTGTCCAGTATTATAATCGGGTCTCGCGTGTTCACCGCGCAATGTCTGTGGTGGTTCGCTGTGCGTTTTGGTCAGTTTATCGATAGAGACCTGGGCCCGACGCGCTGCAGTCCACGACGAATTAGTCGAGTTGGTATCGTGTGTGTGCAATTCGTCGCCCACCGTCGAAGTTGGAGTTTCCGCGTATCTCGTACGACGCCGTCCATATCGCTGGGATTACGTAACATGGAGCGTTACGTAATCCGGTCCTTCGTCGTCGTCCAGCGCCCGCCGCCGATAGTCACCGCCGCTCACCGCTCATCAGCGTGTCTTCGACATCGTCGCTGCAGCTGTTGCAGTCACCGCCGCCGATACACCGCCCCACCGCGGCGCATGTGCCATCTGGTAATTTATTATTATTATCATTGTTATTTATCGTTGTTATTATACTTATTATTATTGGAATTTGCGCTCGGGAAGAAACGTCTTCACCGGCCAACATTCGCACACTTGTGTTATTTAATATATTATTGTCAATTATTTAAAGCGTATTATTATTTATATATATATATTGGTTACCTATCCATACCCAGGGGGGCATTAAGGGTTTATATATTTGGGGGGGGGGGGGGAATGTGTATTTTATGAATGTACCTATATGAAAGTATAAAAAACTTAAAAAAAATGTCCTCGCTATGCACGGAATTAAAGTTAGTAATTTACATTTCATACAGTTATTATACCTACAGGCTACATAGAAATATTATTAAACTAATTAGTAAATATCTATTTAGAACATGGAACAATAATCCTTTCTTTTTAATAGTACCGGAAATTGGAATATTTATTATATTTCATTAACTATTAAATACCTACCTAATAAGTAATTCCTATATATTTTTAGTTATTTATGGAGTGCCTATGTATTAAGCATTGACTTGTAATAATAAATGTATCTTTATTAACAATAAAATATTATTACTTATTATAAAACTATTTAAATGACAAATATTGGAGAATAGTAATTAAAATATTTTTTTTTCTTATTTTTTTGTTCACAAACTCTTTTATAATACTTGACCAATCAATACTTCTAAGCATCTCATTTTATATTGACAACAATGAAAGGGAAGATATTTTATCTTGAGATAAGGTAGATTTTAAATAATTTTTAACGCGTTTGAGCACTGACAATTATTGTTCCCCTCTCGCATTGATGCAAGGCATACAAGCAAAGATTCTTAAAATTATAAGAACATTGTAAATAATTGCCAAATTTATAAATAATACTTCGATAACCTGGAAATGTGAGAATTTTGAGTGTATTAATTGTAGTATATTACGAGTAATACTGCAGTAATAGCACACCCGTTGTTAATGTTGTTATAGTGTTATATAGTGTTTTTATTAGACTATGGAAAAATTATATAATTTTTGACTAATTTTCAATCACCCTTGTTCTATTTTTATGAAAACTATAATTTATTTATTCATAGTTTTCTTAGAGATTTAAAACTATTTTAGGTAGTTTTTAGGTATTAATTATATTTTATAATATTAAGATAATGTAATTCCTACTTAGCTGAACTGGTGTATTATATATTTATACATTCAAAGATAATACAGTTTACGCCGTTATTAAAATTTAATAGATATTTTTAACAACTTAAATAAAACAAATTAGATTTAGATTTAAAAAGATAATGTAATAAATTATTTAAGTATAAAACTATAAAGATTTTTATTTATTTATGATTTAAAGTGACTGTGGTATTTATACATTTTTAACTGTATTACCTATAAATAGTTATAATTATTTTAACTTATTTATGATTTAAAATTACTTATTATATTATATACTACGTTTTTACATTATATTCCTTTTTTTTTTTTACTATTAATTTTCGCCGAAATGGTCACTCGCCGAAACGGACATCGTCGAATCGCCCTCGCCGAAACGTCCTAGATCCAGAAAACACATTATACCCAAAGAACCAATTATTTTATATATTATATAGTTAGTCATAAATTTATATATTATATATTAAAATATAGAACAAAACGCGATTTTAAATCTTGACGAAATAGCACCATATATGACATTATATGCATTTACTATTTAGATATGATCGCAAACGAACAAATCGAAATTAAACAAGCTAACATACGTGATTAATATTATTGTATTTTATTTGCTCGCGACTGAACATGCGTCTTTATTTCGTATAGGTATGCAATGTATATTGTATATAATGATATTGATAAATGTAACGCCCCTGAGCACCATTCCTTTAGTGAAAAGTATATTATTAGGATATCATAAATAAAATTAAAGTTTGAGATCAGTTTGAGAATATTAGGATTTTTTTTTCATTTAATTATAAAAAATTATTGAAGTATGCTATAAAAAAATTAAAACGCTACGACACAGATAAAGTTGTTCCCTATGCGCTGTGAAATTTCGGTAATTCTACTATAAATGCCAAGGGAGTGGTTCTATCCCGCGCAAAACAGTTTTTTGCTGTGTTGTACTTTTGTAAGACAGAGACAACGCATACGGGTATCACGTCCTCTTAACTTTTAACTTAGGTATTAACTCGTTAATACCCAGCCTTACATTTTATGATATAGAATCGAAAATAGCATCACCAAGAATTATTTATTATCTGTATTAGTTAGCCATTTCAATTAATTAAACAGCAAAACTAGTTACCAGTTCAGTTGTTGTCGATTTTTATTTCTAGTTTTTCATGAACACAAGCACTAACTAACACACAATAGACATTTAATGCTGTGGTTACCTATTTAATGTACCTAATTCGTCTATCAACATTGTTAATGGTGATTAGTTGGGCACGGTAAATTCAATAGATTACAATAAATTATAAACTAACAAAACATGAATATTATGTTCTTAAAATATGCGTCATGCACTTAAAATTAATAAATTTCATTAAAAATAATTATAAAACAAATTACCTACAGCTAAATGTTTATTTATTAATTTATTATCACTTATCTAATTATAATTTCCATTGGCCTAAATTCTAATATTATTCTAATAATAAATATTTCTAATTTTTGGATGAGTCTCGTATGGTATAGGTGAATATTTAGTGCCTATAGGTATTATTATAAATTCGTAGATTTTAGTCGGATTGGTTTTAGTTCGGCCTTACATATTATTATACAATATTTCGTTTAGTCGACTTCAGGGGTATGAATACCGATGGTTTTTAAGGTGTTCAATATAAGCAATTTTTATTTGTGTGCATGCAGGTCGTGTAAATTGTGTGAGTAGTAAGTGATCATTGAAGTCTATACCATTTTAAATGATATAATATGTACCTACCAACGAGCATATAGTAAATATTATAAAAATAATATTAACGTTAAATAAGTATACAAAATTCGTGAACAGATCTACAAACATCTGCGATGAGATGAAACCCAACAATTATTATTGAACCGTCGAAAAGTAAGTGATCGAGTGGTAAGGGAGGAGGGTGAAACAATATACCTTGGTATTTAAAACATCTATGTTTTGCTGATTATATGACACCGTTGTCGCTCGTCCAAGTCAGTAAAATAATTGTCACTTGTCGGTGAGCTTTTTTACGCCGTGTTATTATATTTTAGCAACCCATTGTTTACGATTAAAAAGTTAATGCATTTTATAATGCTTATAATCTAAAAATAATAACAATTGTTGTATTGGAACAAATGCAGTTTAGTTCCCACGTGATTTTTTCGATTTTTTTTTTTTTTAATGTGTGTTTTAAAGTACCAAATACAAAAGTCCAATTCCAAAATGCTCGCATTCTTTTACTTAAAAAGTTATACCAAAAAAACTATAAAACAGTAAATTTTTCAAAAATACGTGATATCCACGATAAAAACATCGAACAAAATTTTTTGATTATTTTTAAAAATTGTATGATTTTTTATGATGGATGGAAATATGCAAATAGATTTTAATAATCGTATTAGCTGTTTAAAAACTCGTAAATTGAAACCAAAATTTACACAATATCACAACTCGATATCACAATGTGATATTAATATTCCTCGGCAGTGACTGCGCGTGTATCGGCACTCGTCGCTTCGCTCCACAAATTGAAAATATCCCCCGACGTGCTATGTAAAACCACCTCATATAGGTCACACTGGTCACAGATATATTAATTTACATTTTTCATCAAAACTACTTTAGAGAATATTATAACAAGATAAAATAACATAATTAATAAGAGGTGACAATCCAATACGAAAACTTTGGAAAGCAAAGTGCGTGAATAAATACGTAAAATCGTAAATTTTGGAAAAATATAACTTCCAAAATAATCATTTGCGAGAATTTTTGAATTAGACTTTTGTATTCAGTGCTTTATAACACACATTTTTGGTAGAAAAAAGTCGAAAAAATTGCATGGGAACTAAACTGCATTTATACCGTTCTATTAATTTGTTGCCTCATTGTAATTTTGTTGAATTTAGGTTTTGCTATTTAGTTAAAAAATATGATATTGAAATAATTATGGGGTGGGGGGTGGGTGGGGGAGGAGGTCCAGACCCCCTGGACCCCCCTCAGAAACAGCCTTGCCTATGGGATATGACCAATAACTATATTACATATATATTATAGTCTATAATATTAATGTTTATTGCAATCATTATTGAACTGTCCGTTCAATCTTCCTAACAAATTAAGAATCCAATTTATATGAATAATATACGTAACCCAAAACTGGTAAACTACAATAAAATTTAAAAATATTCTTTTCAAATAAACGTCCTAATAAAACCTGTGAATATTGTTAAGCTTTAATAACTTTTTGTTGAATGCTAATAAATATTTTTTAAAAAAGTGGATAAGTTGGTGTCGCTTGCTGTACAGTAGGTCAGAAGTGGGACACTGTAATTGTATGGTATTAAATTTGAATGTGGACATGTAGATACATAAAATGTATTTTATTCTAGCATCCTGGTGAAAAGTTCAAACTACACCGCTAGGTACTTTAATTATACATAGCTCAATAGCTGTCATACGCGCAAAATATGGCCCAAATACTACCCAAAAGCGAATAAAACACGTATTTTGAGCACAAACCAATCATGTTTTAAACTACGTCCATGCGAAAATAATATATATTTTACTGCCGAGTGCGTATACACAGAACGGGTTTTGTAATTGGATGCGTATCAATTAGTATTAATATAAATTGTAACTAAATGATTCACCTAACGAAAATAAAATATATGCTTAACAATAGGTAGGTAATTAATACTTGATGCTTAATTAATCTGAGAAATCATTATTATATTTTAAATAAACAATTAAATTAAACACATTTTTATAACTGAATAAGTAATTAGCTACAATACATAAAACTGTGTAGAAACTATTAGATTTCATTTCTGATTGATGAATTAAATTAGTAATTACCTAGGTAGCTTATATTATAATATACATTTAAGAAAATAAAATGATGTGAAAAAAATCTATCTATTGTCTTCAATTGTATAACTTGCCACATAGTATACGTCATTTAACTTGAACATTATCACAATATTTAATCATTGTCATCATCTGAAATTAAATCAATACCTGCAAAATGTCAAAATAAATATATATACTCAATCTTATCAATACTAAATAAAAAACAATATTCGCACAATCTATTTAAATTTTAAACATCTTATGCAATATTAATATTATAAATTGGATATATTCTGAAAAATATGCGTTTATATTTTCTAGATTCTAGTATTCATACAGATTAAAAAAAATGCATTTTCCATATTTTTCTTTTATAAGAGTAACCTCATAGAAATAGGTTATGGAAATTGGCAATGCTAACGCGCACTGAACTTCACTTCATTATTTCAATCGCCTAGCTAATATTAGTATGCCATTTTCCGCCCATGTACAATTGTCGAAAACTAACGTAAATGAAAACCGATTTAATTGAGAGTATGGCATGTCAATCTTAAAGTATTAACTGGGCCTGATGGAACAGGATAAAAATTGATCGCTTCCTGAAGTGACTCTTATATGAGACGTTGTATAGTATAATAACATACAATTTAAATTATACTGAATATTATCATACGTATATATCATACATAATATTTTATTACCTATATATTATAAGTATTTAATAATATTTTAATTAGAATACTTACTCATTGAATGGTTTGCAAAAACAGGATATCCATGCCTGTTAAAAAAATCACTCATAAAGCCTTCTTGAATTGATCCGTAACTAGATATTATTGGCAACTGTATTTGAGGCATTTGCTCAACTTGTTGTTCATCGTCAGATATACACTAAAAATAGTTGAACAATTTATTATAGTATGAAAATATATTATTTGGTGGTTAATAGACTGGTAGGTAATTTAAGTAATTAAAAGCATGTATTTACATATCCAAACGCTATGTTATCTGAATATCTATAAGTGCTGTAGTAATTATGTTGACATGTATAATTACATATTTTCTGTATACTATATTATAATAAATATTAAATAAAATTTAGAAAAACGTGTTTACAAATAGAATGTCCAAATGTAAATTAATACAATTACATAGATTAGTAAATTTTTTTAAAAAAATTAGCTCAAATATTAACTTATAAAATTGCAAGAATGCAAAGTAAAAATATGTTCTATACGAAATAGATAATTATTATTAAAATACTCATGTCTAAAAGCACACTATTATTGAATAATATTTCCAATGAAATATAAAATTATTTTAACATTAATAATTCAAATTATCCACTTGTATTGTGTTATATTGGTACTTAGACAATATTGTCAATGTGTAAACTATTGTAAACATAAGCTGTTCAAAGCTAGTATCAATGTATATAGTAATACATTTGGCTAAAATGTAATATATGGTAAATTAGTATGTGGGCCAGTACTTTTTTATTCTCCTGGGCTGAAATCCCCCCTCTCCTTTCTGCCTTTGATTTGAATTTTTATTTGTTTTGAAAACAATGATAAAAAAATAATAATAACAATGTGTTTTAATATACTATTTGACTATAACGACTTATGTTTGTGGGTTATATTTTGTGATTATAGTATATAATAATATGCTATTAAGAGGTAAGAATATCGACCGTTTCTAAAGATTTCAATATAGGCAATTTTCTATTTGTGTGCATGTGGGTCGTGTAAATGTGTGCGTAGTAAGAGATCTGTAAGTGACTGTGTATAAAATAAATAGCGGAGCGCTCCGGCATGACGTGTCCACACATGTCAGTAACAGTAACAGTATTTTCTATAATAAGGAGAATATGTGTATTTACTATCAAATCGCTCAATAAACTATATTATTGGAAATACAAAAATAAATTTTCATAGAATTTTTTAATACTATTCATACCCCTTAAACTAATGTATTTACTATTATTAATACAGCGTAAGTAGGTTGATTTAATTTTAAGAGCTTATGTTATAAATTAATATTTAATCTAATTTTATAAGAAAATAAATATGTTATCTTGCAGGTAATCTACATGATTGAATTATTTTGCATTTTAGCCAATATTTTATTTCTTATTATTATTAAAATGTTTTTCATGTAGTTTATAAGTTATCTAACCTAAAATAATTCTAACCTAACCAGAGCAGACGCTGAATGTACATTTTTTATAATACTAAGCATGTTAATTATACTGTGTAGTATACTAGTATCCGATATACACAGTAGTTGCTGATTTATATTACGACTCATAACACTGTTATACATAACATATAATATGGTCAAACTTTTTATTATATTCTATAATATATCCTATCTTATTATAATATACATTTAGCTTCAATATAATATCTGTGTACTTCAACCACAACATAAACTAGAAATCGGCTGAAAATATTTTAAGTGTATTACCTGTACACTGCTATTACTATCATTGCTGTCATCTGAATCCAATATAAGTATTGAATCATCTATGATACTATGACGTTTTTGAGATACTTCTCCGTTGTGAGTCGAGACTTGCCCTTCAGACATACTCGAACTTCCACTACAATTTTCTAATTTAATTTTCTTCTTTGCTGCATCCTTATCTGAAATTCAATATTTAATGCTTTATAAAAATTGTTTGAACAAGTTAAAATCATCAAGTTACCAGTGGCAAAAATATTTTCTATGTGTTACATTAAATAGTTGAATACTAGAATTGATATTCTCGTTTAATAGCTAAATGAGTTAGTTTTTTATATCCACTTAACAGTAAAATAAATAACAATATTTAATATTAATGAATATACAGAGTGATTATGTCGTTGTAAATGTGTTGTATTCTAACCAGGCAATTAATAATTTAACTCTTATAAAAACAACATCTGTTGTTCATTCTGTTGTTCAATTCATGTTGAAATGTAGATGGGCTTAATAATTAAAATTTTAAAAGAAAACCTATGAGGTTCACTAGATAATAATATTATTCTTACACCTAAATTTTATAAGAGGTCAATTCAATCTAGTTTATAAACTAACAGACCTAAATGTATATTTTGTGAGCGTACAATTTGCTATCTTATGCATTTGTAAGACAGAGAGAATGTATGCGGGATAGTGCCCTCTTAATCAAAGATAAAAAGTGACCACACCATTATTATACTACATTGTTGTGCCTGTTGGTTGACTTTTATTTCATTGGACTTTATTTTGGGAATTTGTGTTAGGTTAGACATGTATTAATCAGTTGGTTATTGATTTTTTTGAGTGAGTTTCATATATTTAGCATATATAACAAATTAATCAAATAATAATAAATCATACCTGTAACTCTTTTGCAAACTGCACAGCACCACTCTTGTTCAGCTTCAAGAAAACTGCACAACCTATGTGTTCCATTTGATCCACATGAATTGCACAAAAGAATTTCCCATGGTCCGCTGTTTAGAAAATAAAAAAAAAGTATATATTAACGCAACGTGTATTATTATTTTTACATATTTTTTTTAATTTTTAATTTTTTATAATTAAGTTTATCTATATTATAACAAAAAGTTGAATATTTTTGAATAAGAATCAAATTTATTTTAATATATCAATGTCACAAATATTTCATACGTTATTTAGATACATATGGATTATTTAATGCTGTTAGTTTAAAGCTGGTTGCTTTTTTGTGCATTTAATCCAATATGCAGAAGATAAAAGTATATACAGTAAACTTTCGGTAACTCGAAGCTCACAGAAAAAGAATTTTAAGTTATCAAAATCTTAATGTGTTGTTGGTATTTGGTAGTGAATTTTATTCGTTTGAGGTGTCGAGAATTTTGAGTTATTAATGTTTAATTACCGACAGCACACTGTACTTCCAGAAGTCCTATTTTAATTTTGAAAAATATTTGAATTCCCAATTCTCTTTGCTTAATAATTAAAACTATTATTGTTATAAAAAAAAATTACTTACGATGGGAGTTGATACTCTTCGTTATGTGGACATAGACACGTTTCTATATTGCATTTTCTTTGCCTTTCCGAGAGCTCGGCAAAAGCATTGGGTACAGTTTCCCAAGAGGGGTCCCTGTGAATAAATTTTTTGTTGAAACTTTTTATAGTATTAAATAATTTAAAGCGTAGATTAAATAACACTATAGATAGTACAAACTATTATAAAATCTGAATAATGAGTGACAAATGGCTGCATTGGTGTTGCCTATATCATATTATATTATAGTGTTATTTAATCTATGGTATCAGTGAATGCATATTAATTTTGTACAAGACTTAAAAGTTATTAAGACCATTTATTTACAATACAATTATAGAAGGATCATCTTTTAAAACTACTTAATAGGTAATTATTAAATTAGTAACTTCTAGTTCCAAATTTACTTAAAAAAAAAATGATATTTAACGTATAAAGCATCTTTAAACAAACAAGGTAATTTTAAGTGCTTATTAGTTTGAAATATTATTCCATTTGATAAAAATGTATTAGTTTCTTTTCGTGTTTTCTTTCGAATGATGAAAATTTTAGTTTCATATTCAGAAGCAGAATATTTATCGTAGTACTCCAAGATTCATGAAAATAAAATCATATTTGAATCGAGCCCATGAAGTAATATAAAAATTGAATTCTTCTCATATGAAAATTAAATTTTTTATTGTTTATAATTTTGTACTTGATAAGGGAAACTTAACACTTTTTCTTATGGTTTCATACATACATACTTATTACATTTCAATAATTGGGATAAATAAGACTCAATTTACCTTGATGGTATGTATATTCCAAGCGTTAGCATTCTGGATTTGAATTTTTCAACATCGTTGCATAATGGGCATTTAAAATAGTAGCCTGTATTTAAGGCCAAATCTTTAACACATTCTCGGTGAAACCAAGCATCACCTTTGCAACACGGTGCCCAAATAGAAGTTGGTATAGGGGACGGTACAACAGCATCTTTACAAATAGCACATTGAGCAGTAGACTTTTTTAACGCAGATAAATTAACAGTTTGCGTAACACAATGCTTTTGGCAAAACGATCTAAAGATATTTGTTTCAATAAGAATGATATAGAAATAGGTTTACAAATATAAAATTAAATACGTACTTAAATGACTGAAAGTATTGATGTATTGATCCGTTTTTCATGCCACAAGGTAGATGAAACACTTTTCGACATTTTCCTCGACAGCATGATATGGAAGCGCCTTTTTTTTTGCAATAAAAGCAATTCTAAAACAACAATCATGATGTAACTATAATCATAACAGCAATTAGGTTGTGGCTTGGGGGGGGGGGGGCTTAGCCCTCCCTGATTGAATTTAAGCCCCCCTATATTTATTCATATATTAAACCTTGTTTTAGTTAATCTAATATTAATTTATCATGTTTTATTGATAAAATGTGCCAAACAATTTTATTAAATGTTTGAATGTACTTTAAAATAATATTTGACATTTACTTTTTTACTTTTTAAAATTAATTTGTAATGAATAACTCTAAGGATTTATGAAGTGTTTGGAGGATTTCATAAGATCAGAAATTGTTGTTACCAAAAATGTTTTAAAAGTTATTGGCTTGGAAATTCTGCAAAACCCCTTAAATTCATTGAAAAACTAACAAATTTTTCCAAATTATTAAAAACTATTTATTATAGCAATAACTTTGCTATTTAATATGAAAGTTTATTTTCGGTCTATGCGAATATTGAAAACATTGATAAAATAAACAATTTATGCTACAAGAACGATTTAGTTGTGTTCTTCCACCCTTTCTCCCTTCTATTGCAAGTTTTTTCAATTCTTTGTAAGTTCCTTTATCTAAATCTAACATGATTTGTTTCATATAAGACCGTCTTCCTGGTTTTCTTTCAATTTTCAAATATTTTTAACTATTTATGTCTATAATACTAGACACTGTAAAATATAGGAAGAACATACTTGCTTAGATGCTCGAGAAAGTTCAGCTCTAATATCTTTTAATAAAAATCCATAAATGCCTTCATTGTCTGCACCATTTTGAAGGGATCTTGATGATAATAGCTGAAAATAAGTTTATAGTTATATTTTACTAATAATATATTAATGTTTTATAAATCCACTTACAATACAATAATGATGAATAATAACATCATCTAATTGGTATAATAATCCATATAATTTTTCACTTATTTCTTTATGTCCACACAACATACATGCTTTGTTATGCATTAAATTCAGCTCTACCATCACATTTTTGCGTATGGGTTGACAAACCGTTGGCTTCGATGCATTACCTGTTAAAATTATAACATTTCATTAAAATTCAGTTTTAAAAATTAATAATAGTTGTTATATTTTAGATAAGTAAATCAACATTTTCAAGCATTTGATTATGCAACTGTTGCACATTATCTATTTGGAGTAATCATTTTTCATCACCTTTTTTTTTTTTTAAATTGGTGTGACAGAGAACTTATTTTCTAAACTGATAAGAATACAACACTTTCTAGAAATTGAGAAAATTATATAGGATAGGATATGGAATATGGAGACGGCATAATGAGCTAAGGAGTAAATAGAAATATCATCGGGACAAGGTGACTTAGAAATTTAAAGGAAACACACTCTATCGACCATCAGTAACTGAGTTAACTGAAATGCAACCATGAGAGGGTAGATACTGAGAGAGTGTTCATGCATTATAGGGTTGGATTGGAGAGGAATTTTTGTTAGAGGTTTAGTTTTATATACTGATGAAAAATATTTTATGATGAGGTCGGATATGCCCTCACCATTTCTGGCTATTTCCACATCTAAATGTAGAGACTTAGAAATAGTTTGGGAACGCGTATTGTAAGATACCCACTTCCAAAAATATTTAGGATCAGTCCTGTACGTTCTGAACAATGTATTAAGTCATTAAACACTAATTTTTATTGAGATTTCTCTTGTGATCTTTTTTTTTTTAACTGAAAACCATGTATAAAAGAGAAGCTTTTAATAATAGAACATCCTGTAATAGATGTGAGAAAATGTGTGCACTTAGTTATACCTGATTTTATATTTAGCCCACCAAAGAGATGTAATAATAATATGTTAAGCAATACATACTATATACATATATACTTTTTAACTCAATATTCAATTATGTCCTCCATAGGTACCATATTAATTAATTAAAATGTATAATGATACTTAAACCAAGAATTAATAATGTTTATGCAAACTTAATTTAAAGTGATATATTTTTAACTTAACAATTTATTAATATGGATATTATGGATAATTTAAATCAAATTTAACAATATTGATTAGAATTAATTTTGAAAATAAAAATTCCGGCAAACCGGACGGTGGATACTCACGTGTTCTAGAAACTGGCGCCATGGATGTTATGAATATTTGTCCTCGTGTGGATACCCGTTCGTCGCCGCTTCTGCTGACCCTGTTGCTCTGACGGCGATAACGAAGAAGAATGCAATTTGCCACGGCTGCTCGACTTGTAGTGGCTGATTACGATTTCTGACTAGGAACACTAAAATGACGGTAGAGGTTACTGATGAAGCACTGACACTTATACTGATACTGATGTACTGGAATTCTAAAATATTATTATACATTCCTTTGTATTTTCATAAAAAGTGTACTGTATGTCATCTACCAGTACGATATTATTATATTTTACGATTAAAATTAATATTTTATTAGGATTTTTTTCACTGAGTACTTAATATCTTCGATTTTAGAAACCTTTTTTCTAATAATATTCACTATATACGAGTACCCTTAGCTAAATTCATTTCGATACGCAAATTATATAAAGTATAACACAAGAATTTTTACAATAAAAAGTGGATTTACATTATTGTTGTTTTTTTTCAAAAATCGTTGTGTCGCAATTGCAGTAAGATTTTCTCAAAAACACAAAAAATTGCATATATTTTAAAATGTTAAAAACGCGAATATTTCCCAACTTAATTTTTTTAAATAAAAATATAATACTTAATGTATCCGTATATCAGGGTTATGTTTATTTTCCGTAGTTATTTTAGTTCATACTATTCAACTAGTGTTTTATTTGTTATAATAGTCCCTGCTAACGTTTCGTGTTAATTTTAATCATCATAACGAACAGTAACATTTTGTCAGCGTAGGATATTTTATATTATATTTATATTGTAATTATTAGTACGGTAGCCGGTAAGTTGAACGAATATTATTTGCACATGATCATATAATAATTCGTATTTAATAATATACTTTAGAAGGTTCAAGTATCCAAGAATAATATTTTTAAATTATAACAAAATAACTAAAATTGTTATTTACTAAAAATAACTATAAAAAAATTGTGTTTACATATTTTTTTTAGATTTTTTGGTTACAGAATAATTAGTTGCTTACATAAAACATTGTTTTAAATGTTTAATCCTTAGCTATAAAAGTTAAACATTTTATTATTATTCAATTACTAAATAATTAGTAATTTTTGAATTTGCTTAATTTTTTATAACATTTGAACATTAAATTCTTATAAAAAAAAATCTTGCCTATGTACTTTTAATATTTTTATACTGATAATGTAATAATGTGTTAATAATGCCTTGTATTTTCAAGCTTTTTGACCAACAAATAAAATTGTATTGACATATTTAATTGAAACAATAACTAAAATATCGGGCAAGTGGGTGACGCACTGACGCTCTGCAATATATTATGCAAGTGGGAATGCAATGAAGGAGATACGCGCTGTCGGACGAAGACCGGTCGTCGCCTCGTGTCTTCTCTTTTCGATCAGAGTATAATAAACTATATTTCGAATTTTATCAAAAACGTTTGTAAACTTATATATTGAACGGGACTGTTACTTGCAATCAACAAATTTGTTACAGTGGAGTAATGGACACATATTAGCGAACGGTAGTCACTCGACGAGAATCTTGTAACCAGTTCAATACTAACAAACAAAAACACGAGTAGACATAACCAACTGATTACAATGTGATTTTAAACAAAGGTGTGTGGGATTGCAAGAGGTGCTGTCATTTTGGGTTAAAAAGCTTGAAAGACGACACTCTATTAACAGGTGGCGTCGTGCACAAACGTGCTCAAAAAGGCATTCCGGCCGTTGGCTTGTGAATGTACAATTGCCTGGTCAAAAGGTAAAAACAAAACGGTAAACGAGATCAAATAGTTTTACTTACCGTTAGTAGAAGACTTGCAATCTAAATTTCAGATTCGAACGGATGAAAATTCACCAGAAAACTATGATACCGATACGGGCGGTGACAAAATGACGACCGTCTCGAACAATGATATCGTAGTAAATGCCGACCGTGTGGATGTGCGGCTGTCGTAGCGCCCCTGTCTGGGTTAGGTGAGATAATAAACATGGCTGCCATCGCGTCGGTACCACACCGATAAATAAATAATTATACGTTTTTATTTTTCTGGTAATGTTTAAAACCAAAATTTTATTGTTTGCGAAATGTATTTTGTTTGGGCTATGATATAGATATTTGCCCTTTTTTAAGTCCAAATTTGCGGTTTCTGGCAATGGGTACGAGATTAATATTAACGAAAGTAATTTGGTGTCTACTGTAACTGTAGAGTTGCCAACCCAAATCACACGTAATTGCCAAAAAGAGGTGCTCCTATTTTCATCGATCATCTTAAATATTATATATTATTGTTAAGTCCTGAATATACTGAATATTTTTATTTGGCTCGTCAATTATTGGATAGTTTTATTCGGCATTTTGAAAGTATATAATAATATGGTCGTCACTCAATATCACACAATATACACAGACTTTTGCATTGATGTGATGATTATGCCAATTTTGGTCCATTTGACCAATGTTCTACTTTTCCCTTTGAAAATTATGTGGGTGTTTTAAGACATATAATACAAAAATATTATTTGCCATTAGGATAAATTGTAAATAGATATAATAAGAAAACAAGTGTTCCAAAACACATAGATATTAACCAAGATAAATTTCATCTTTCTGGTCCTTATTACAATGGACCAAAACATGAAAGTACTACGAGATATTCTCAATTTAAGGTTCTTTAACTTTTTTGCAGCCGTGAAGCTGTACCGCAGTCTTCTATAACTAGTGTTGAATGTATTGCAGATGCCAACCAAAGTCAATCAAATTATATTGTAAATCATGTAAGTGTAAAAGATTTGTGGAAGATGTAAAAGAATTTTCATTTAAATGTTCCTTTTTTAATGACAACTGTAGTAGTACTTCAATAACTACACCAAATAATTTTATTCTTGGACAGAAAAAATATGTTAAGGATCAGTCTTATGACCATAGTTCTGTACACTACAGTTTATGTGTAAGTTGTGAAAAATGTCATGGTTTTGAATCTATTAAAAATGAAAAATCTTTAAAAGATTTGACTGGGTGGGTCTTCGTACGCTCTTTTTAACTTACTTTTAAATATGCTTCCAGATGTAGGTATAAATAGTACCTTAACAAACAGTAAGAAGCTTCTACTAATTTTAATGAAACGAAAACTTGGTGTTACCTTTTCAGCTCTTGGAGTTTTATTTAATATTCATTGTACCACTGCCAGCAGAATTTTTATAAACTTACTTTCTATCTTATGTGATAAAATTAAACATTTTATATTTTGGCCTAGTAAAGAAACTATCTCAGAAACTCTCCCATATGCTTTCAAAACAAATTATCCAAACTGCTGTTGTATCATAGACTGTACAGAAATAAAAGTATAGTAGCCTACAACAGTTGAACAAAGAGTATGCATGTACTCTAGGTATAAGAGTGCCTACACCATACAATTCCTTGTTAGCATAACACCAAATGGTGCCATTAGCTTTCTCTCTAAATATTATGGTGGACGTTCTAGTGATACATTTATCACTAAAAACAGTGGATTTCTTTCAAACCTAGAACTGGTAGATCAAGTTTTGGCCGATAAGAGCTTTCCTGGTATTAAAACGAATTGTGAATATAATAGTTCTATTTTAATTATGCCCCCAATCTTACACAATGGTAATTTTATTGAAGAGGACGTTATAGAAACTTATTATGTTGCAAGTGTTAGAATACACATTGAGAGATTCTTTGCCCTGCTCAAAACATTTGATATATTAAATAAAATTCAAACAGAGCTGCTCCCTTATATTGATGATAAAATGCATATCTGCTGTTCTTTGACCAATTTACAACTACCAATCATTAAACAGTAATTCAGTTTAATTCATAAGGTAATATACATTTTGGTTTTGTAATATATTTTTTCACATTCTTAAATACTAAATTGAGAAACATTTAAAACAATTAAATAAACTAGTATAAATAATAATAAGTAATAATTCGTATCATTTTTTTATTCATACATTATTTAATAATTATTATTGATATAAAGTAATATGAACATGAACATCAAGTAAAATTTTTATTGTAACACATTGTTTGAAACAAAGAAAACAAAATAACAAGTTCACACAATATATAAATATTATTAAATATAATATGATAATGTAATATTAACAATTTGAATACATTTGCTCAATTTTGGTACGTAAAAATTAAAGTAGAAATATTCAATTTTAGGCAATAGAGAACTCATAAATTTATTATCTTGATTAATAGTTAATAAACTGGGTTAAATGGTATTATAAATAAATGAATCACAGAATTTTAAACCTGAACAGTACATCAATAATTGGACTTCAGTGTAATATAAAGATCTTTTTAACTCAATTTAACCTTTTTCAATATGTAAGTATTTTAAATTAGGCACATTATTTTCAATTAGTTGTTTATTTTTACATGAAATAGAACATTCTATCTCAATTATTTTGTAGATTTCTCCATTGTGGAGAACAAAGCCATCAGGGCTTGCAAAAACCCATGATGTTTTACAATGAATAACTAATCCAGAATTAGTACCTCTACTTCTTTATTTTTTAAAAGCTGCAGGCTCAATTTCTTGACCATATTTGACATTAATACTACCAGTTTTACCTAAATTAGTTTCTTTTATAAGAGTGTATGTAAGCTTGTTGAGGCCAACAGATGTCCAATCTCTGCATGTATTAATTGTATGCGCCTTAACACTTGCTGGAATATGAAAGTGCCTACAAGCTTTACAAATAGCCAATAATGACTGAGCCATGGTTTCATTATAGATATTCAAACAAGTTTCAGATGATAAAGCAATATTTTTTATGTAAAAATCATTTTCTTTGAAATGAAGTGGATATTTTAGGTAAAAAATATTATTTATGAATTGTTTGTTTTGGTTAAGTATTATGATTAAAAAATGTTTTCGGTTTAAACTATATATGATACTTTGTTCAACTTGTGCAATAATATTATTTAAAATTTGTTTACTCTCCCTTTCAACTGTAGTAAGGCTTTCTTCTTTTAAAAGTTTACTAAAAGTAGATGGTATATTTAAAATATTATGTTTTAAAATTAGATATTCATGACTCACAGGTTCTACAACACCTATAGTTGGTTTTTGTTTCTTACGAGGAAATAGTTCTTCGATGGTTTTTCCTTTTTAGTTCACCCACCTTCGATGGTTTGCACCATTGCTGCGGTATATCTGTTTTTGAAGTATTTTGTTCATTATTAATGTAGTATATCAGCTACATATGTGCTTACATTTCCGCCTGCCCTTGCAGGACAGTCACATGACTTTTGATTCACTTGTCTACCTGAATTAATCTATTAAATAAAAAAATACTATTATTTATAGGGAATAATATTGTTATTTTTATTATTATAATTAAATGTAGGTGTAACTAATTATTATAAATATTTAATTTAGTACCTATGTGCTTTAAAAAATAATTTTTAACTTACCTACTTCAAGAGTATCTTGCCATGGGTTAGAGGACACAAAAGTTTGTCTAACACAATGTCCATTTATTCTAGAAGTAACATGTTCGGTTTGCTGAGGTTTTATTTCTTTGACATCAAACAAATGCTCACTTTCAACTAACTTTTGTCCATTATTGTTAGAAAATTCAAAATTACACATCACAGATTGGAAACCACATCTAATAATAATTACATCTACCATTTGTTAAGTGATTTGCAATTGAAGGTAATTAAATTTAAAATAATTACAATTTAAATTCAAAAAGTATAACAAGTATAATAATAATTTTAGCTAATTTCATGTTTTATTAATGACATATGTTTATTATTGTTCAATACATAATCATATAAATATATTTATATGTCCTATCAGTATTTCTATGGTTCAATACTATAATTTATATTGTTATTACTGATAGGTACCCATATTTAAAGTATTGAATGAGTTTGAAATTTTACTTTTTTTAATATTTTATAGTTAGTACAATAATACTGCCAACAAAAATAATTTATTGCTGATTAAATTTAGGTAATACCTACTGTCCTACTACAAATTAAATATAATCATAATATGCATGTGTGTATAGAGTGAGTTATATATTTATGAATATAAAAAAGTCATTGCTAATTTTTTGATTTTACGACTTATTAAAAATTACTAAAACCTTAGGGGGGTTATTGACGATTTTATGAATGAGTCTAATATTGCGCGTAAAATCGGCGCTACCAAGTAGTACGCGAGTTGTCTCCCCAGAGCGATAGTTGTTTTCCTGCACTGTGTGTTATCCTCGTGCGACGCCGCTCCCAGTGCCGGGATTACGTCATATTGTACCTTACGCAATCCTGTCATTCATATAGCATACTATTTGTATTAATTTGTTATTATTTATTGGGCCAACCAGGCAACTACTGCCGTGATTATTATACATACCCGCTTGTTGGGACTCAATTTATTAATCTTATTCAAATTATTACTTTTAATACTTTATTACTAATATTACGATGTAAATTCTTTGTATTATTTTCTTTTATATAAGTAAAATAATTACGAAAATTATATAATTAATAACATTAATAACTATATAACATTCAACAATCATTTTTTTAACTTCGCATTTTTAAAATAAAGTTTTCATAGTTTGGACTCCAATAATACACAACTTTAACTTAAAATTACAAAAAAATAATACTTAAATAATATTCTTCATGTATAATACATATTATTACTGTCAATAATATAGTAATAACATATTATACCAAATAGTATTGTATATGCCTCACATGAATATAGTATGACGCATGAAGTAAACGTCCGACAAGACACAATTTCAAAGCCGATAGACTCCGCTAGCCGCGCCGCCTAGGGGACGAATTTTATCCATACAGCAACAACAACCCCGTCAAGAGCGTGGTGGGGTGAAATTCCTGAGTCATTGGCAGGTCCAGAGTGCCACGTTCTTGGCAGTCGCGTCATTGTGTTTTTCTCTCTACAACAAGTAAGACGCATATTGACGCATCCACTACAACACTTAACTGGTGAGTATACCTACGGCCAAATTAAAATATACTTATACGCATATTGTCATGTTATACCTATAAGGGTTGTGAGGTATAGGAAATTGCATTCTTGATTGCTATTATTTGAAAAAATACCTTTCTTAAGAGGATGTCAGCGCACTATTTGTTTTCTCTCTCTGACCCACGCGCAACATAGTCAAAACGCATTTGCGCAGAATCGTTTTTTCTATGTTTTTAAGTAATCTTAGAGTAAAATCCCTCATTACAAAAAAGATAGAGAGTAATATTTTAGAGGGAATGAATCGATTTTATATTTTATTGTTATTCGACTTTCAAAATAAACAAAAACATTTTGTAAATTTAAATTACGTTTAAATTGTTTTTAAACAATATTTAGAGAAATTGATACCTATGTCATTCCCTCAAAAATATTATTCTCTATCCATTTTGTAATGAGGGATTTTACTCTAAGATTACTTAAAAACATAGAAAAAACGATTCGACGCAAATGCATTTTGCGCGTGGGCCGGAGAGAGAAAACAAATAGTGCGATGACATCCTATTAACACAATATTTTGCTATCCAACGCGTAATTTAGGCAGTAGGCGAGTGATTATTTTATTATAGCACAGTCATATCATTTTTCTGGGTTTTTTTCTCCAATTAATAAATACATAAGTTAGGAATTTAGAACACAATTTTAATTTCTTTCTTTGCCACTGTTGGCAAACCCGTTTCATGCGCTTATCGCACCGCCGGTCGCGTACGTACACGAGGTATAATTCCCACCAATGGGCCTCCGCCGCCGCCGTGTTCTCCCGTTATCAGTTATAGTACCTACTTATACCATACGAAATAATAGAAATTCTTAATGAATTGTAGACTATCCTTAAAACTTTAATATCTAATAATAGTCTTAAGTGTTTTAAAAATATTAAAAAATGTCCTTACTAGCTCAGTTAAATGCTCCATATGGTATTTTCAATTTAATTTATTGTCATAGACCAATCATAAATATTTTATACTTGTTAGTTATTTTAATTCAACATAATTACAGCCAATCGTATGTTTACAATTAGCATTATGAAAAATTTTTTGAAATTTTTAGTACTATTTACATTATTATAATAAATATTACATTTTATAAAATAAGATTTGTTTAAATTTATTGCCATATAGTTACCATCAAACTACGCCTTTATAATTTAATCGATGTATTACCTAATTTAAATAACAGGCCATTTGATTTTCCTTTTAATAATACTATGGTGTCATCACAAAAGTGTCTTGTATACGGGTCTATGTCGTTTGTTAAATATTAATATTAATCAGTTTGATAATTTAATGTCATTTAAACCCCATCTTAAGTCTAAAGATTTTTCAAAGATTATATCATTATAATAAGACTGTTATAAAAACCCGTACTTAAATAACAGATTGTTTTTTCAATTATATTTTTTTGTATTCTTAAGGTGATGAAAACTCGCTCCCCCAGCACAAGCTTTGCTTTTATGGCCAATATGTCTATGATATCTCATGTTATTCTTTTTTGTATTATTTATGTTGTTGCTTTAAATTGCATTATTATTATTATTATATTATTACTTAAAGAAATATAAAATATAGAAAAATAAATGTTTAATATTTAAGAAACGGCGCAAAACTGTTTGAAATTCCGACATATTATTAAACTGATAGAAATAGTTTAAAAAAAAAATATATTTAAAAAGTTAGTACAGGCAATCATTTTCAATTCAACCAAATAAAATAATTATCATTAAAACCCAACGTTTTTTTTGAACTTAATATTTAATGTGTAATTTACAGTGTAATATCTAGTGGTTAGGGATGTTATGATTTTATTTTAATAATATAATAATAATAATAATACACATACTTACATTATATAAAATTAAATAAAAATATGTTCAAATTTTGGCTTAGTTATATTTTTTTTTAATAAGGTAAAATTGTAATGAGAGTATAGATTAATATTTAATTTTTACAAAATTAATATTTTTCATTTCTTAATTCTTTGTTGCCAACCTAATAGACCCAAATAAAACAATGTAAAATTTAAAATGTAACCGAGCATATAATCATGATATCAGAATTTATGCTTTATCACAGATATTAAATATATCTTTAATTGTGTTCTTTACTATTCTGTTCTTATTGACATGATGGCAATAAGGGGGAAGGGAATTAAATTTTTGCAGTGGTATTCAAATTAACATTAAATTATTATAATAATATTATGTTCTTTAAATTATTTTTTTTGTTTTAGACTAAAATTTCAACATGTCCCAAGACTGTCCAATTTGTTTATGTGACATTGACAACAAAAGCTATACAAATGTGTGTAAACATTTTTTTTGTTATACATGTTTAAAACAGTGGTCAAAAGAATGTTTATTTCTACGCCCAAATGTAAGTTTAGATAAAACATAATAGTTATTAGTTGTTAAACGTAACCATATCATATTATATAAAAAATGTATGTAATCTAAATTTAACTTCAGGAAAATGTCGTATTACTTGTTGTCTGAAGTATTTATTTGGTACAACAGAAAAAATCTAATTATATTGATTTATGCAGATAATATAAGAATTAATTTGATTATAACTAATTAGAAACGTGTTGAGTAGTTTGTGTCTTATCACAAAAGTTATGTTTTATATTTTTGTTATTTAGTCTGAACCCACTTGTCCAGTATGCAGAAAGAATTTTATACATATCTACCATTCTTTTGATGACTTAGAAAATCATAAAAGCACATATACCATCATTCCAGGAATAAACCATGACATTTTACCATCGTAAGAAACACATTATTTTTTTACATATGAAATTTATATTATGTCTAAATTTACAATATTTTAATCACAATGCTTGTTTTTCTAGTGCAATACCTAGAACTTTAAGTGTAAGAACCTTTAGTTCTATGTCAAATGGTAATAGGTAAGATATTAATAATTATTAACTATTAGATAAAGACTATTTAACATAATTTTACAATAGTTGTACATTGAAATTTCAAGATAAAAAACGTGTCATAAAATTTTTGTAAATATATTTAAAACATTTTTATTAATGATAAAGCAATTCACAAATGATTCCAAGTCTGTTAACACAAGACATCGATAATTTTATTAGTATATTGCAGCATACTATGAACAACCAACTAAACATAACAATATTTTTATACTATTTGCTCAAATGCATTATATTACACCAATAGTCCCTGTTTTATATACAGGGTTGTGGTTCAGTACCACGAATAGGTTAGGATGTCACAATGACAAGTATAAAATTTATTAATATGTCTTAATGACAAAGTTGATAATTTATTTTTATATGTCTTAATGACAATTACATTGATATAACATATTAGGTTTAATAATAAACATGATTTTTAAATTACAATAAAAAATAAAATACGGACTAACGCACTATGCCTGAGTAAAAGGCCGCGACGACGAACGCACTGACGGGGAATCACGGGGGGTCAAGTCGGACTGGTAAACAGTCGGAACAATGCCGGAATAGCTCCAACTATTGCCCCAATGACTGTGGGCGGCCGATCCAATGCCGGAATTTCTCCAACTATTCGATCACTGGCCGCACCACAACCGTCCGACGAGGTTCCGTCAAAGCTGGGGGAGTCCGTTTACCAGCAAAGCGTAAGTCTGCCCGGGTGGGTCTCACTACAATGCTGGTAAGGGAATGGTTGTTCGTTCGTCGTTCGCACAGCCTTTTATATGTGCGTTGTCGGCGATAACACTGCTCCGGTCCCGTGTTCTGTGACAGACTTGAACAGGTAGGTGCCGTGTTCTGTGACAGAATTGAACCGGAATAGTGTAATCGCCGAAAGTTGCGAATAATAATAATGGTAAAATATGGATATACGATAAGATACGATATTAACAATATTAATAACAATCGTAATAATTAAAATAATAATAATAATAGTATCAATTAAAAATAATAATAGTAATAATAATAATATAGATAAGGTGAGTACAATTTGGCGTAAACATCCTGCCCACCTTAAATGCGTTCAGCGTTTAACAGGTTGGAAGTGGACAGAGTTTCACGATTGGTCTCTTGATGATTCCGGTGCTGGTTTGGACGGTAGCAACTCGAACAATCCCATCTTGGCCGGGGTGCACCTGGAGAATCCGACCAAGTTTCCATAGAAGTGGAGGTGTTGGTTCTCGTATTAGGACCAAGGTATTGGTTTTCAAGTTGTCACTATGGTTTGTCCATTTGCTGCGTCTTTGGAGAGTTTGTAAATACTCGTTTTGCCATCGTTTCCAGAAGTGGACTTGGAGGTCCTTAATTAGTCTCCAACGTTGAAAATGAGATAGAGGGATTTTCTCTAAATTAGGTTCGACAGTGGCTGTACTGGACATAAGAGTGAGAAAGTGACTTGGAGTAAGGGCCTCAAATTCGGATGGATCAGAACTTAGGGCACCCAGTGGACGTGAGTTTAAAGTAGCTTCAATGCGACTCAGCAATGTGCTCAATTCTTCGTATGTTAGTCGTTGCAACCCAAGGGTTCTGTATAACAGTGTTTTGACTGATTTGACCCCAGCCTCCCATAATCCTCCAAAATGTGGTGCGGAAGGGGGGTTAAAATGCCAACTGATATTCCGAGCCGTTAGATATGCCTGACACTGATTCTGATACTCCTTGGAATGGGTGAATTGATCGACGGGCTGTAATAGGTTAGCCGCCCCCTTGAAATTTGTTCCGCAGTCACTGTGTATTTGTTCAATCGGTCCGCGTCTGGAGATGAAACGACAAAACGCCATCAGAAAGGTTTCGGATGACAAATCTGAGGCCACTTCCAAATGTAATGCCTTGGTTGTCATACACACAAATAAACAGATGTATGCTTGACTGGGCACCGTTCGACGTGTTGTAGAGGACTTTAAAATGATTGGGCCGGCATAGTCTACGCCTGTTGTCATAAATGGTTTTATCTGTTGCAGACGATATTTGGGCATGTCACCCATAAAAGGCTGTGGATTGCGTGGGCGCGTCTTGTAGCAAGCAATACAGAGTCTTAATCGGGATCTAATGACTTGGCGACCAGATATTATCCAATACTGTTGTGCAATTATTGTTTGCAGAGTAGTGGCACCGGGATGTTTGTGTTCTTTATGAAAATCATCAATGAGTAGGTTCGTTAGTCGGTGGGAACGTGGCAGAAGTATTGGATGCTTCTGTGCATATGGAATCGGTGCATGATTTAGACGACCACCAACACGTATTATTCCGTGATCATCTCGAAACGGACTGAGTTTTCGTAATTTGCTAGTGTTTGCATAGGAGTAATTACCTGTTTTGTCAAACTCATCCGAAAATGATTGCCCTTGTACTGTTCGAATGATCCGTTGCAAGGCATCTACTTGTTCATGAGGAGACAACTTTATGGTTATTGGTTTAGATTTGGTAAAGATTCTTGAACAGTATGCGACAACATGTATGATTGTAGCGAGTGATGAATATTTATTTAATAGATCTTCGATGACAGTCTGATGTAGTGTGACTACTAGAGTAGTTTTACGTTCTTCCGAATTTGTCGTATCAGGATCGTTGTTGATAACTGTTGGTGGCCATGTATTATGGTCTTGATAGAGAAATCTGGGACCAGACCACCAGAGTGGATGATGAAGAACCTCAGATGGATAGAGCCCCCTTGAGGCACAGTCAGCAGGGTTGTCATTTGTGGGAACATAACGCCATATAGATGGTGGTGTAAGTTCCTGTAGTTGACTTGTACGATTGGCGACGAATGTTGCCCAACGATGAGGCGATGATTTTATCCAAGACAGAGCGGTGGTTGAGTCAGTCCACGCGTGCATTGTAGTGATGGATATAATTGAAGCGAAAATGTGATGGACTGAATGCAACAATTTTGCAGCAAGTAGCGTTCCGCAAAGTTCCAACCGTGGAATGGTGACGTGTTTAAGTGGAGCTACCTTTGATTTTGCTGTGATGAGGTGACACTGAATCGTGGAACCACTAATACAACGCAGATACACGACTGCAGCATAACCCTTTTCTGAGCTATCGGAAAATGTATGTAACTCATATGTTGGATGCCCATCTATCGTGATTCGACGAGGAATAGTTAATGTTTGTATGCTTTTAAGCTCCTGTTGATATCGCTTCCAAATCGTTAGTATTTGTTCCGGGACGAGATCGTCCCAACCAATTCCAGACGTCCATAGTAATTGCATTACATATTTGGCCAGGAAGGTGACGGGTGCTAAGAAACCCAATGGGTCGAAGATACGTGCCATATCTGATAAGACCGAACGTTTTGTTGTTGTGAGGCTTGGACTATGATAGTGGTACGAAAAGTAGTCCTGTGTAGGGTTCCAATGCATGCCGAGGATCTTGAGTATTGCTTGCCCTTCGTCATCAAATAGTACAGCGGGATCCATAGAGCATTCAGTAGCGGGTACTGCTTGTAAGATGCTGGGTAGATAACTAGCCCACTTCCTTAGTTGGAACTTCCCCTGAGCACACAGAGCTATCACCTGTTGTTGGCAGAACAGGGTATCCTCTTCTGACTGAGCTCCTGTAAGAATGTCGTCAACAAACATGTCATTCTTCAGCACTTTAGCAGCAATTGGAAACCTTGACTCTTCTATTGTCGCCAGATATTGCATCGTGCGTAGTGCTTGGTGTGGAGCACAAGAGGTGCCATATGTAACCGTACATAGGCGATATTCTTGAATTGGTGAGTCTGGTTCAAAACGCCAAAGTATGCGTAAATAGTCTCGATCGGTTGCATGAATTTGGATTTGTCGGTACATTTGTTTGATATCCGCAGTGAATAAAAACTTGTGTACTCGAGCTCGAATCAGAATGTTGGTAATTTCTTGCTGTAACTTCTGTCCAGTGTACACGCTGGAATTTAATGACTGTCCAGAAGTAGTTCGAGATGAGGCGTCAAAAACTACCCGAAGCTTTGTAGTTTGACTTTCCGGACGCAGGATACAATGATGTGGTATATAATAGCAATAAGGAGTGATTTTATTGCTCTCGGGAACTACTTCCATGTGTTTACTTTCCAAGTAGTCTTGCATGAAATCTGAGTATTTTTTGCCCAAGGTTGGATCTTGAGCCATACGCCTTTCGAGAGCATGAAATCTTCTGAGCGCTCCACCTTTGGAGTCACCTAGTATTGGACGTAAATGTTTAAATGGCAAGGCAACACTAAACCGTCCCGAGGGTAGACGTTTGATTGAAGATGTAAAGATGGTCTCCGCCTGAATTTCATCAGGACTTAGATGTTTTACCTTTGGGAGTTCCTCCATCTCCCAAAACTTTGTTAGCGTTTTTTCTAATGTCGTATTCGTGGTTACTAACAATGAGGTCATTTGGTTGCTGGATGTTGGTGATATTGGACCCATCAAGATCCATCCAAATATCGTTCCGAAAGCGGTCGGTTGTAATGGTTGTCCTGCAATGCGAGTACCAGTCAGTATGGTTGGTGCGACATCTGCCCCGAGTAAGATGTCAACTGGGCCGGGAGTGTGAAATGTTGGGTCAGCTAAATCCAAGTTGTTTACGTGTGACCATGAAGTAGATGAATAACTAGACTGCGGTGTTGCATCAGTAATTTTACTGACAATGAAGACGTCGAGTGGGATGCAAGGCTCAGTTTTCCCTACTGGTGCCAGCTTGATCGATGATATGCCAGACACTGCATTAATTGATGCCCCTGAGAAAGTGTTCACTCTGGCAGAACAGCGGCGTTGAACTAATGACAGTCGATCGGCACATTTTTTGGTAATGAAGCTTACTTGGGATCCTGTATCCAACAGTGCTCGAAAAGTGTAGGTTTCCTTATGGATTGACGAGATATTGACGAGTAAGGTTGATAATAGAATGGATTGTGGTCGTGGATGTACCGCTACCATTGAAATTGGTGAAACAACATCATTTGTTGATGTCTTTTGTTCTGGAAAATGAAGCAATGAATGATGACGTTTACGGCAGGATTTACACGAGCTTTTCGAAGGACATGCTGCAGATGAATGACCGGAGCCCAAACAATTTATGCAAAGATCTAACGTCTTTGTTATTTTGAATCGTTCAGTGGGAGGTTCCTTGAGGAAAACTGAACATTGACGTATTGAATGGACCGTTTTGCATAGCGCACATTTAGTAATGGGCGTCTGTGGAGCTGTTGTAGTTAGAACTTTGGCAACGGGACGATGGCGAGCTTTAGTATTAGAGTTTTTAAATGAAGTTGGTGGTGCCTCATTCGTTGACGTCGAGCTAGACGGGTGGACTTCTGCCGATCGGATGTGAGTGTGTAAAAAATCCACAAATTCGCTGACCTGGGGCGAATAGTTTTCTCCTACCCGTAACTCCCAGCGAGAACGTAACTCATAATCGAGGTGTTGTTCGAATATGTGCACCAGAATTGGCCCCCACTGACGAGTGATAAAATTCAGGTTGTCCAACGCAGCTGTATGTTCTTGAATGATGTTAATCACGTGTTTAATTGATGCGGCGTTGGCAAATGTAACCTTTTGAGGTGCTAAAAGTGCATCCAAATGGATACGTGCCAAATCACGTTTGTTCCCGTACCGACTTCGTAGGATTTTCCACGCACTTTGGTAATTGGCTGAGGTCAACGATAGATGCGATACCAGAGAGAGTGCTTCTCCTTCTAAAGATGTCTTTAAATATTCAAATTTTTCAACGTCCTGGAGTTCTGGAGTATGCGACAAAATTGAATTAAACAGATCTTCAAAGCCTTGGTACTCTTTTAGACTTCCGGAGAAGGTGGGGAATTTCCGTTTCGGTAGTTGATAGATCGACGAGTTTCCAAATTGAGTTGTCTGGTTTTGTGAAATTTCATGTTCTTTAGTTAATGGAATCGTATGTAAGTGAGCCATAGCAATAAGATCGTAATATAGTTGGTCAAATGAATCGCTCAGGGAAGTGCTGCATGTATTGTCAGTGACGTCGATAGGCGATGTCTTTGATCCTACTGCTGTCTCCATAACTTGGATATCTTGATCAACATTGGCACGTAGATCATTTACTTCTAAGAGCATGGTTTCGACCTTTGCCCGTTTGCTTGTACTGGTTTGGTCTGCGAGATATTCATTGGTTGCCTGTGTGAACCTCGTAATGCGGCCGAGTGCTCGAACCACTCGAGCTTTGGCGTCGAGGTATTTTATAGACTCTGGCATGACCATCTTGATGTGAGTTTATGGTAGACTTATGATAAGGTCTAGGTTTGTTTTGTTTAATCCGGTTCGAAGGACCAATGTTTTATATACAGGGTTGTGGTTCAGTACCACGAATAGGTTAGGATGTCACAATGACAAGTATAAAATTTATTAATATGTCTTAATGACAAAGTTGATAATTTATTTTTATATGTCTTAATGACAATTACATTGATATAACATATTAGGTTTAATAATAAACATGATTTTTAAATTACAATAAAAAATAAAATACGGACTAACGCACTATGCCTGAGTAAAAGGCCGCGACGACGAACGCACTGACGGGGAATCACGGGGGGTCAAGTCGGACTGGTAAACAGTCGGAACAATGCCGGAATAGCTCCAACTATTGCCCCAATGACTGTGGGCGGCCGATCCAATGCCGGAATTTCTCCAACTATTCGATCACTGGCCGCACCACAACCGTCCGACGAGGTTCCGTCAAAGCTGGGGGAGTCCGTTTACCAGCAAAGCGTAAGTCTGCCCGGGTGGGTCTCACTACAATGCTGGTAAGGGAATGGTTGTTCGTTCGTCGTTCGCACAGCCTTTTATATGTGCGTTGTCGGCGATAACACTGCTCCGGTCCCGTGTTCTGTGACAGACTTGAACAGGTAGGTGCCGTGTTCTGTGACAGAATTGAACCGGAATAGTGTAATCGCCGAAAGTTGCGAATAATAATAATGGTAAAATATGGATATACGATAAGATACGATATTAACAATATTAATAACAATCGTAATAATTAAAATAATAATAATAATAGTATCAATTAAAAATAATAATAGTAATAATAATAATATAGATAAGGTGAGTACAATTTGGCGTAAACAGTCCCTATAATTATACAATATTTGAATATTGTATTGTATATAAAAAAAATATTTTTATCTTAAAATATCTGAATTTTTATGTTCTGTCTAGAGAGTTCAGTGGAATGAACAGGTTACTTCGAAATAATGGCTATCCTGGACAAAGTGGACACCAATAATTGGTAAGTACCTTCTTATTATAATTTTGTTAAGAGAACTCCATTCTCCATTATGTGTTTGTTCTTTGTTATAAATGTACAACATAGCAAAATGTACGTTCCAAATAATACATTTAATAAATTATTTTAAAACTTATAGTGGATTGAGGTAACTATTATACAATTTAATAGTAAGATTGTCTAGAGCATCTCTGAGACTTTTATTGATATTATAGTTTTGAATTTTGTTTTAAAATGCTCATAATTTTTAGTTGAAAAGTCAATGATTAAAAAGCCTCCATAGTTTCCTGCATATTACCTTTAAATTTGAATAATATAGTGTTTTAGATTCTGATGTGTGTGTGTTTCTGTTTATATAGGATTAAAATATTCCTAATTAATATAACTATTATTTTTTTTTTCTAGATATGAACCAGAGGAAGAATCTACCGCTGTGATTCTTTAGCTGAGATTAAATCAAAATCGTCAATTTCTTCCCACTTTATTAAAAACATCAATTCTCCACTAGCATCATTTGCACCAATAATTCTCTCAGCTATTTTTGAAGCGACTTCTTTTACACTGGAATAAAAATACATTAACATGTTAATAAAAATAGATGTATCATTAATTTAAAAAGGTTTCCTGCAGATGACACCATAAAATATCAAGTAAACAATAGGCCATTATTTTTAACTTTGTCAGTATAACAACTAAATTATTTGTTTTTTATACACTATACCAATTGTACCAATAAACATTATTTTAAATAAATGTTGAAATCAATATTTATATACTTAATTAGTGTACACATTTTGTTTGAAAAAAACAGTTAAGTATATTCCACTCGTGTAAAAATATAAACCACAACAAATGTATTAAATTATTGTTATCAATCTGGCTCCGTTGTGTTTGGACCTAGTCTGATGCGTTCTGCTCGCTTATCTAATAAAACATATTTTATTGTTATTATTCCTGATATTGTTATTGTTACTTTAAAATGATCTGTTCAATATACCATGTTGGAATTTCCAGGGGAGAAGATACAAAATGCAAATTATGTACTTGCACTTTGCGTGGGCGGGCTTCAGAGAAGCTGTTTTTAGAAATTGAAGCCTTAGTAAATTCTGTTGACTTTATGAGCGACCAATTTGATAGTTTTAAAAATCATGTTAAAAAAATTTTTTGTTCTTTAAAACAAATTCAAACAGAAAATAAATTGATTAAGGATCAGAACATTAAATAATTCGAAATAGTTTTACGCCTTAACAAAAAAATTAACTCACTGGAACAGAGGTCCATTGAAAATAATATTGAACTTGTTGGTATCCTCGAATCCCCTGAAGAGTCGTGTACTGATATAGTTAATAAAATTACATCAAAGATAAACGTTGAAATTGTAGTTCATAACACGTACAAAATATTCACAGGTAAAAATAAAAATCCAAGAAAAAATGTTGCCGTAATTAAGTCAAAAGATTCCGGACACCAATTCTAACTCAATCAAAATAAATGAAAATCAAGGCTAATCAACTTCACCAGAACTGGGAAAACAACAATATTTTAATCAATGAGCCATGACACAAGTAAACAGAAATCTCTTTTAAGAGGCGAAAAAATTTTCACGAGAGGTTGGAATTAAGTTTAAATGGTTTAAAAATTCGAAAAATTTTTGCAAAAAAAAGTGAAATGTCTAACGTTTTTAATATTGATGACGATAACTCACTATCTAAAATAGTGTAGTAAATGCTTGTGAATTTGGCTTTTATTAAATTCAGAAACATGTATAATTTATAGAGATTTAGCGAACAAAATACAATTTGTAATTCTATATAGGTACTATTCATTTTAAATGTTTATGGATTTTAAAGTATACTGATCCGTATATTATATATTATATATTTAAATTTGTTATACCTTTGATTAGGAGGGATATCAAATTAACCAAATTAATTACTTAAATACTAGTTTGCTACGTAGATGATACAGTACTTTTTGTTGATGGCCAATACTGGAATAAAGTATTTGCTAGTGTTCAATCAGAGATGAGTAAAATACAAAAATGGTTATGTGAAAATAATTTATTCCTAAACTTAGAAAAAACCTACATATTACCACACTACATAGTTAATTTGAATCAACCAAATAAAGCAAATTTATGTACACATGAGAGTGATGTAGGTACCTACTGGTAAAGGTAATAGGTAAAAATACTTAAAGTATTTCATAGTTTGAACTTTAAGCTAGTACTCAACAATTTGAAGTATATTTCAAAAAGAAAACAGCTTGATCTTACAAAAAAATGTTGGCAAGGGCGAGAATTAATCGGTGAGATCCTTCGCAATCTAACATTCACGGGTTTCTATCACATTGAAAGGGAGAAATCTGGTCGAGCAGTAGTAGTTGTTCAATGCACACTACAACCCACAGCTAAACAAGACAACTACCTAACCTGCTCACTACATCACAACAGTGGCCAGCCGTGCTGCTGGTATGACTCCAGCTAGTGTTCAGCGTCCCCTGTACACCTGAACAGTTGATCGTGGTATATATATGAATCATTGTGCGGCGGTACGTTACAAGGTAGAGTAGTTTTTTGAGACCGAATACAGCGCAATCTAACAAAGTAGGTACGCGCACCACTCCGCGATTTCATTTTTTAGAAAACGACAGATGGACGTATGGGAATGACATGAATAATGCTTTTAAAAATGCATCTTTTAATTTAATTAATGTCTCTCGGTGTTTGTTTTCCCAAATCCATATTTCCCCATCCTTAGTCAGATCAATTAATGATAGTATGATGTTTGCGAACTCTTTCATGTATTTTTTAACTACTTACTGTTTATGTAAACCGCTTTTCAGTTATTTGTTTTTGAATTATAACAGAATAAAAAATCATTAAATGAGATAAGTTAATTTACGAGTGAAAATACAATGCCAAAAAATTAGAAATTTCAAACTTCAAATGCTCATAAAAATTTATTTGACTCCCTTTAACTTTTTTTTTTTGTTAAGGGCAGGAAAATATATAATATGAATCTTGTTTAAAAATTTGACGGTCAGTCAGCCTATGATATTACCAAGTATATTTGATGATATTATTGTGAATAAAGTAATTTATGTATAACCTATTTACGTGGAGACTAAGAGCCTTGCTTTAAATTTTCAATCCTTAGCTAAAAAAGTTGAACATTTTATAAATTTTTAACTACAAAATAATTATTAAATTATAAATTAGATAAATGTTGTCAAAATTTGAAATTTTAAAGCTTATGAAAAAAAATTGTGCGTATGTATTTTTAATATTTTTCAACCGCTATTAGAACGATATATCAGGAGCCTTATAATAAATTTTCACGCTTTTTTAACAAACAAATAAAATTTTATTGATATTTATAGAAAAAAAAACTAAAAAAATTGAAAACTGACAATGTCCGTAAACAGCTCAAAAAGAATCAAATTATTTGGAAATTGTTATAGTGTATAGAAAATGCTAATATAAACATTCAGTGAAATTTTCAAGTCTCTACAGTCATTTGTTTTTTAATTACAATAAAACAAGAAAATCGTTACATGTTAAATCGAGTGAATATCAAATGTTGTAAAAATATGAATTTCAGACGTTCAAAAAAATTTAATTTGAACTTCTTGTAGGCATTTTTTTTTTTTTTGATAATGGTAGGCAAACTTATGGATAATCTTGTATTACATTTTCAAATCTTAGATTTAAAAAGAAAATTTTTTATGAATTCTCAACTTAAAATAATTTGCTAATTTTTGTGATTTTTCCGTAAGTTGTCAAGATTTGAACTTTAAATGCTTAGAAATAAAAACTGTGACTAAGGATTTTTATTTTTTTCATCTGCCTTTGAAACAACAACCTAGCAGCCTTCTATTAAATTTTCAAGCTTTTTTACCCAACAGATAAAATGTTAGCACTTTTAATGTCCTAAAAGGTGATGACAGACACAAATAAAATAAAAAAAAAAACACACATCATTGTAAAATCAATACATTCATCGCTTCGCTCAGAATCTAAAATACTTAATTACTATCTACAAATTAGTTTAATATTTTATTCCTTTCATTTTTACATTTTTTTTACACATTACATTTAGATTTTATTTTACAATAGTTCAATATGTGAACATAGTTTAAAGTTAAAATACTCATGGATTAAACAAAATTTATTGAAACTATGACAAATATTAAGACATATTTATAAGCCTCAGTGTTTGCCTTAAAAGTAATATCGAGTTGTAGTATTTTAAAGGTCTGGTATCTAATCAAAGATGTTACTAATTCTTCTTCTTGTGACTATAAAAATATTAATGGTATTATGAATTTAACTTATTCTTTAGCAATGTTGTAAATAATATTTCATATTTTTATTTTATGGTGTACAGTGGTCTATTATGCATGATAAATGTCCTATTAGTGACTCAATCTTCTTAACACATATTACTTTAAATTAAATAGAAGAAAATATTATAAACATTAAAGAAAATTCCTCTTTTTTTGATGGTAAATAGAATACATGCAAAACTATATCGATACCTTTAAATATTTTTTTATAATGAAGCATCTGGAATATTTCCTACAAAATTTAAAAAAAATCCCTCATCATTTCTTCATATAAATCAGGAGCTTCTGAAAATATAACTGATTATAGAGCTACCTCTCTCAGTCTCAAACGCTGTCTATTTAAAAAATGTCTTAAAAATGGATTAGTAAATTTCTTAAATGATCATTATTTTTTTTTCTAATAGTCAGTTTGGGTTCAGGAAAGGTATATCTAACTAATGGTGATCTACTGCAGACTTTGAATTTCATTCATTCAAGTCTGGATAGAGGAAATAAGGTAATAGGTATGTTCCTTGATTTGAAAAGAACATTTGAATCGTCGGTCAACTATAATATTTTTTATAAAGAACTTAAAGTATTGTGGTATCCGTTAGAATTCTCTATCATTATTCTCATATTACCTTTCAAATAAACACTCAACACAGGTAGTTAGAATTAATGAGTGCTTTAGTTTTTCGATTTCTGTTAACTGTGGTGTTCCTCAAGGTACCGTCTTAGGACCTATACTATTCCTTATATACATTAATGAACGTATTAATTTAAAAACTTATGGTAAGGTAATTTGTTTGGCGTATGATCCATCAGTGTTACCTTGAACATGATAATATTGACAATCTATATAGCTTAACTAATAAATGTATCAAAAACATTAGCCTGGTTAGATAAAAATTTTCTTGAACTTAATGTTAACTTAATTGTTATTTAATTTATAAGAACTATTTAATGTATTTATATTTCAAATTGTGAACTCATGGGCCCCCACACGAACATGTGATTTATTGAAGAATAAATGAAAATAAAATAATATGTAGATTAAGCTACGACGTGACATCGCGGGTCAACGTAGGCCGCCGGTATCGCATACAGTTCGCTGCAAAACGGTCTAGCGAAATAATATTGTTGTGCGTGTGCAAATCGCAGTTTTCGGTATTTTGATTGTTTTATTTGTGGGCGCGAATCACCACAACGTTTTATTGTTTATATAATAGTTTATAGTGTGGGCGCTAATCGGCACTTCGCGAGTCTTCGTATATTGTTGTTATTTTGAAGGTGTGCGCACTAATCGCTGCAGACATATTATTACCATTTTGTACCAAAGGCGCTAATCGCCGCAGAATTAATTATTGAATTTGTAAGCGCAATTTGTGCATTTTTATTATATTATTTTTAGTGTGCGCTAATCGCCACCCTTGTGTGTTTTGTACGTGTGTGAATCAATCACCGTATCTTTTATAACTGATTGTGTCAACTATCAAATTATTTTATACAGGCACAGGTATAGCGGCTGGCCAGCAGAGCGCCGACAAATTGTGAGTTCTTATTATTTATTATTATATATATATTGTTTTTACTGTAATACAGCAATTTAATACTATTAAGTTTTAGTTACCATTTTTCTGAGTTACCTTTCTGTTGTTGGTTTTAAGTATACACACATATACACGCCTACACACCCACCACACACTAGCACTCGGGGTCTTTGCTCGGCAATCCCGTCCACTACTCTCCAGTCGCTTATCATACATTATTATACACTATACAGGTTGGCCGGTGCTTGCGTGTTGAGCGCATACGAAGTATTTCGGTACCGGGCGCACGTATTATTATTGTATGTTCCCGGCCCAAACAACTGGTATAATTGAATAATTTACTAACAAATCTCAATTTGGCATGTTTATTCAGGTAGAATGTTATGGAACCGAATGAGAAAACATTTAATAGAACTCATAAAATACGGCAGTCAGCAGTAAAGTATTATTAATATTAACAATAAAAAATAACACGACAACACAACTTAAATGATAAATGCCGACCATCGGCGTTCATCACCGGCCGACTACCAGCCGGTGTGCGTCCGTAATAGAGGAGAATCGATGGGCCGCCACGTACACGATTTTAGATGCGAACTCTCCTGAGCCAGAGTATATATTATTAGCATGTTTAATATGGCAGTATGATGAGAATTAACTTTAATCTAAAATCTATTCCTAAGATATCACGCTTTGCATTAAATAGTTAATGGCTGCTACTAGTTCACAAATCTACCTGTGCGTCATCATCATGGCGCCTATTGGTGAGTAGCAGTCACCGTACTCGCGCATTCCTGCAGGGCGAACAGTGTCGGCAGAGCGCGTTAATTCAACGACAATTATTGTCTGTTCTTATTCTGAATAGAGTATAGGTAGTAAATTTTACAATGAATTAAGTAATTATGTCTTATTACAACCGTATTCGTTAATCGAACATAATAATGAAATTAATTAATAATTAATTATATTCCCTATCATATTGCATCAAGGTCAACACTGCACATTAATGTTAACAACCCTCCCTAACCTATAACCACGTACCCTACATTGGCTGATGGACGCCCTCGACCACGTCATTGCGTCATTGGACCTGTTGTTGTGATCACGTTTTCGAGTATCCTTAGTTTTGCTCAAATCATAATACATTATCAGACTCATTACAAAGACATTAGTTGGAATTCGTCACTTATCCCACATTCTTCAGTAAGTACAAATTGCTCTATCTAGTCTATCTTATTTTACGCGTTGAATAGTGATATTTTACTATTGCGGAACATATAATTATTATACAATATTAAAACAGCATGGATCTACTATTTGATTTGAAAAAAAAAATTCTCACAACATCCAATTCTATAATACCTATACAAAATTAATGTGTACAATTATCATTATTGATCATGGTGTAATATCGTATCTCCAAGTGGAATAAATTAATGTAATATTCAACGTAGATAGAAGATAGTACTGAATATCAAATTTTCTCTTTTTTTATTATTTGTCAGGCGTCAACAAACACATAATTGCTAAAGCCCTGAAATATATTTAAATTTTAAGCACAGTATAAGCCATATTGTTTAAATTTAAAAAGATTTTTTCTTATTATATTTCTTATTATAATTGTATCATATTCAATAATAAATTATATATTATTATTAATATAATAATTTGTGTTACCTATTGTAAAAGCGTTTTAAATGAAATTCCATTAAGTTGATTTGTCAATTGTTCTGATGTTCAATTAAGTTCAAAATTCAGCATTTACTAGTTTAGTTCATAATCTAGTTTGTAACTTTTGGTTAAACTTTTATATACCTACCTTTGGATAAATTAGATTCAAAAAGTTGAAATCATTTTTATATGTAAGTAAATTTTTACACCACATGATTTTTTTTTTTTTTTAATTTTTGTAGGGTTTTCAAAGAATAAGGGTTAAGATAATTAACCTACCACGGTTGTATTAGATGTTTTTAGGGGTTTCATTACCACTTGTTAGATAAATAATAAGTATACTTCAGAATACACAATAATTAAAATATTATATTTTTTGGCAATCGACAACAAAATGGATAATCAAGCGTACAAACCATTAAACTGTAAAAAAAATTTGATAAGATTAAACGATATTAAAAAATTGTTATTTTTAAGTTCAACCCTCAAATATTTAATCCAATAAAATATGAATATTATATAATAACTATAAATTGAAGATTATAATGAAAATATTATGTTCAAATTATCTATTCATAACTGATCCTACATAAAATGTATGTTTTGTTATTAGAATTACAATGATGGCAAACCTTATAAAGGCGTTGCTGCTATTTTGTGTGGTCGGGTTAGGACGTGCGATGGTAGTGCAACAACTTGACCCTTACTGGGATAATATTGACAATTACTGTGGCTCGAGATTAGCTAACGAAATGCAAGTCATTTGCAAAGGAAAATACAACGAGTTACCTGGTGAGTTTTTAGCTTTAAATTTTTAAATACTTTAAGTTCCTACAATTCTTTAACCATAGTCAAATCTTTTACTCTTGCCATGAAGACGGGAAGTTTAAACAGATGACTCACATGTTATATGATATAATAGTATTATGAATGCACTCTGGGCAATATTTTCTAGGATAATGAATATAGCCCTAATACCTTAGTACCATATGCATTTGCTTTAGTTTTTGGTATCTCTAACACTGTTATATTGACATGCAAATTTATCATTTATAGCTGGAGAGGAACAGATTTCAATCGGACAACGGAGACGATTAGGACCACTAATCGCCGATGAATGTTGTACACTTCCCTGCACTAGACGAACACTCAAAATGTATTGTGCTCCGGATGCTTAAAAGGTACTTAACCAATATCAATAATAAATTATCAAATTGTTAAGATCCATATCGATCAGCGTCAACTAGTTTCATTCCATTTACTAATATTGATGATTTTTTTTTTTTCAGATAACTTACAAAATGTTTGTAATATGTTTAGGATATAATTTGTAAATATAATTTTGTTTTGATTTTAATAAACCATGTACCTATATTGTCTATCATTTATTTAATTGAACTTGGAAATTTTAAAGATTTTGATACCATATATTTTTTATACCTAGGTATAAAATATAGGAGAGATTATAATAAATTAGTATTCGACACTAGTATTTATTATAACCATATAATATTAACTGTACTATAAAGTTTCTGTCAGGAGTCAACAGACACAATAGGGATAAAAAAAATGGTTAAAAATGGTTACCTACAGTTTAATTAAATATTATATCTGGATTAACATATTTTTATTTTTAGTACTTATAGTATATTAGGTACTACTTAAACCAAAATGTGTGCACAAATACAATTATATTGTTAATTCTAGAATAATAGTACCAAAATCGTCTACAGTCAAAATGTACTTGAACATTGACGAATCGTATAAAATGACAACAATGTTAATTTTGTAAAAATCTGAATAAACATTAATAGACAATTTGTTATCATGATTCTCTAAAACATTTCAATCACAAATCATAGGATGAGTTATTAGACTGAATTATTAATCAATCTATTAAATTAATTATTACTTATTAGTATAATAGATTACTAAATAATATTATATTTTTTGATTTCTTATACTGTACTTACATAAGCATGTCGAATTGAGATGAGTTCATTAATACCAAACTACTCGAATTTAAATTAACTGGTGATCAGTACCTGTGGGTAGGCTGATATTACCATGCTGATACATGCCGTTATATTTTTTTTTTATTTATTTCATTTCATTTCATTCATACATACATACATACATACATACATACGACATACGTACATATGAGAATACTGAGCCCCACTGAGAGAACTCATGCTGGAGTCCAGGAGTTCAAAAATATTGTTACATTAAAATTATAGGTAATTTTATAAAAATATGTATAATATACCTATGTTAATAACACACATTAAAATATCTTTAATATTTTTATCAGCATTGCAATTAAAACAACTTATGAGGTACCTTGTATTACATTTTTCAAGCTTTTTGCCATAACTTAAAAAGTTATTTTTACACATTTATAGGAATAAGATTAAAAACATTGATAATTTCAACTGTCTATAGGTAAGCTCAAAAGGTGACAAAATATTTTGAAAATTCTACCATATTTATCAAAAACCGATTTATTAGAAACCAATATCGAAAAAATGTCCACTTATAATGCTTATAAAAAAATGAAAGTGAATTCTCGGTAAACTTATTTTTGTTATAAGTGGTAAATCTTAACTAGGAATTTTGTATTACATTTCAAATCTTAGAGGTAAAAGAACAATTTTTCACAAATTTATAAATCAATATATTATGCAAATTTTCGTGACTTTTACGAATTTCATCAACATTCTAACTTTAAATGGCTTTTAAAATAATATCTTTACTGAGGTTCGGATTTGAAAGCAAAAGCCTTTTTTTTTAATAATAATAATGGAGAAATAATTTTTATATAAAAATTCTTGTCATTTAATATGTAAGATGATCAACGTATTTTTGTTTTTCCTTTTTTGCCTTTTTTTCTGATCAATGCTTTTATTATGTTTAATTTTCATTTGATTTAATAGTTTTATACAAGACTTACGTATAAACGGTACAAAAAGATACGATTTTCTGAAGACTGTGCATTGTCAGCTGTTAATTAATTTTAATGGGTTTTATGAACGATGATATTTCCTGATATATATTTTATAGAGTATTCGGTTAGTTAATTTAACGTTTATAAAAGTATCCATACTACCTATGAATAGATTAAAATATGTTCATAATGCGTATATACTTACTATAGATTCAACATTTTTCGTCAGTCCGCTCTGATTACATTCATTTCTATATACAAAAATATTTTAAGCCCAAACCGTCAACGTTTTACTGAAGACAATTTATCTAAGTACATGATAATGATTTTTTTTTAGTTCACACTGGTTAAATATTCAATATAAAAACTAATTAATTTTTTAGTAAATTCTTTTTGTAATTGGTTTTTATATAAATTAAATGTTTTTTTCGACATTTAAAATTTTTTTTCACTGATTATATTGCCTTTAAATCTAAACCCTATTCTTTACAATGAATTTTCGATAATTTTTGAATTGTATAATCACGTGATCAAATTATGAGTTATGAGCAACTTTGTATACAATTTTCCAGTTCTCTGACCAAGCGAAAGTATTGACATAACAAGTAGAAAAAGTACCTACATAAAATAGAAAACTTCATATTATGACTAAAATAGCTTTCAATCTACAAAAAAAAAAATAATATTGTTTTTGTTCAAAACCAGTAGAAGGTACCTATTAAAATGGGGTGTGGTACAATCGGCCGACAGACATTTGGTCGACAGACATTTGGCTGACACGCAATAGGCCGACATACTAAATGGCCGACAAATTTATAGGCCGACACGCATTAGGCCGACATATTAAATGGCCGATTAAGTAATTTTATGTTGAGATAGGTAAATTATGCACACACACAGATATATATATATAGGTGATACTTATTCTTAAAAATAAAATTTAGTGTATTGTTAATAATTATAAGTACATTTTATATTCCTAATATGTTTTAAAAATTAAAAAATTTGATATTTATACATAAAAATAAAAAATACTAATAAATTATTATTGAGTACATTTTATATTCCTAATATGTTTTAAAAATTAAAAAATTTGATATTTATACATAAAAAATAAAAAATACTAATAGTTTATAAAATTATAATTGATAATTATGTTATATAGTTAAATGTTAATAAATAAAAATTAATAGTGCAAATTGTATGCAATACCTCTTATTGTCTCGAGGGTTGTTCTGTTTTCTTTATCATTTAGAATAGTTTGAATTTGGTTTTGACGTTTTACGTACTTTGAACTTTGTTTTGGCCTTGCTTGTCCGGATAAAATAATTTGAATTTGCCCTGGAATCAAAATGTATGTATAAATAAATTATATTTTATTGTAATATTAGTAGAATATTTTTATTCGTGAACTTATCTTACCCACAACGTGTTGTTGCTCTTTTCTCATTTCCTCAATTATACGATACACCCCAACGTGATCAGCTCCTACTAATACTTTCCATCTTTTGTGCCATGCTTCGACTTTGTTTTGTGTCCTTGGAATATTGTTTTCATGATTGAAATGTATTGACCAAAATGATGGTGGAAACAATGGCTCATATCGAGATACTATTCCATTTCTAAATTTCCTTCGTACTTTTCCATGCACGTAATTTTCTTCAAAGTAATTTTGAATGTCATAGGGTAATGAATCTTTCAATTGATCAAAAGCATTAGGTATATCTGATGGGTGTAAAAATGCAAGTGACCACATACATCGAAGTTGTAAACTAAATTCTTCATTTTCTCCATATTTAGTAGCCAATCCACTAGACTGGATTTTTCGCCAAATATTTTGGCCTAAATGAAAAAAACACCCTTTTTGTTGGCATTCTGGAAATACTTTATTAGCTGCATTAATTGCAGCTTTTTCGAAATCTGTTATAATACATTTTGGTGAAACATCGAAACCGAAATCATCACAAATTGATATTAGGTCTTCGAATAAACGTTCGTAACAACATTGTTGTTTACTGGTCATTAAAACATATACTAATGGCAAAATTCTAGAATTATTTCCACCAACAGGTGCATGTATGGTGTACATTTGTAAAAATATACTTGGCACAGTTTTAAATGTACCATCCATAACCCAATAATTGGCATTGACAAGTTTTGATATTTCATCTTTAGTAGAAAAAATATATATTTTGTGACTCTCAATAGTACTTTCTTTTAGTAAAAATGTTTGACCATTAAAAGACTTACATAAGTTAAGAGGAATATCTATTTGTGAAAGACTTGTTGGTTCTGGTGGATTCTGATGTTTTCTACACCGTGAAATAATTTTTCGCGTTGCTTCAACTGATGGCATGTATGGCTGAGAATTGACGGGGATGCGACTCGTTGCTTCCTGTATTATTTGCGAAGGTTTATCTCTCGAAGACAGAGCTTTTGAAACAATATATTTTATGTTTTTCTTTACCAACAATCGGCATGGGTCAGGCCCATGGTTGTGATTTAAAAAAGAATTATCTTTAACAATATGATTACCATCAACAAGAATTGTTACTGCTCTTGCATTACAATATTCATTATTACTATTATGCCGTTTAGTATGTTTCCTCTTTTCACATTCCCAATAATATTTATTGTTACGGTTTTTGTTTTTAATCATGATAAAATTGTCAATTAATAATTTTGTACCAAAAATTTCAATTTTATATTCCATAATTATTTAATGCAAATACATAAATTAAATTAAACAACGACACAAAAATGAATGCAAAGACGCGGCGTGGTTACGAATCAACTGAAACAGTATTTATGAACATGCAATAGCAATACCCACTGTAGATTACAGGCTATAGGTATTAGGTATCGTTAAATTTCGATAAGTTATCGATAACATTATTACAACAAAAGACAACACTACGTTATCGAATTGAAAATGTATAGCTTATACTTAATTTATTTTAGTGTCGGCTTTTCGTAGTGTCGGCCTTTTGACCTTGTCGGCTAAAATAGTTTCGGCTATCTGACTGTCGGCCTATATAGCCGTCGGCCGTTTGGATTCGGCCGGATGTCCGTATTCCATTAAAATGTATAAAAATACCCGTTTCTTCATTAATTTATATTTCTTTTTCGTGATTATAATTAAAAAAACCTGAGAATTTTCGAATTTTACCTTTCAAAAGTACTAGCTCCATAGATGGAAATCAGGGGGGCTAACATACTTAACATAAATGTGAGTGGGGGGTTTCGATTCCACAAAGCTAAGAAAGGAGGGGACTTGACGTGATATTATATCATTTAATTCAAATTTTACACCGCATCCATTACAGTGACCTATTTGTAGGTACCTACTGTACAGCAGACCGACATTCTTTTACCCGCCTTTTTATACTTAGGATTACGATTACCCACCAATTTTAGGGGTACACCCACCCCCTAAAATAGGTGTGGCCAGTGGTGTAGTGGGGCGTATACGCGGGTATACGGCGTATAACGACTTCTCCAGTTTTTGGTTGATGCGTATACTTATAATATAATTTGTGATACGCAGGTATACACTATACGGGTATACTGTATAGCTATAAATCAATAATATAAATAGTATTAACGAATAACCAATAATACCAAACATATTTCCTTGTGATCATGTTCATTAGAAACTATTATTATTTTTACATTTTACACATCTATTTTTAACTTCATTGCATGGATCTATATTTATTATATATATATATATATATATCATACGTCTAAAATTATAAGCTTATTTATAACGATAGCCGACGCCGAGATTCACGGTCACATGCATTACTGAAAATAATTTTGTCAAAAAATATTATTTTATGTACCTACACTGTGTCACACAATAATTACATAAATAAAACAATTGATCTACAAAAAATGATGTTTTCATTTATTTTTAATCATTCAAAGTTGTGATACTTAATTTATATACTACCGAGTATACATTTAAGACTATAAATATTAATAAATATTTAGGTTTTTTGACTTAAAAAGAAGTGGGGATAGGGGGGGTTAAGAAATTAACATAGGTAATCATAAACAATTTAAATGTATAATCATATATTTTAGGAGTATGATTGTAAACTATAGAGACTCAATTGCGGTAAGGTAGTAGTAAAGTGTATGTAATTATAAATATATCATTAGTAATAGCGTAGTATATATAGTGGTTGGGGGGGGGGGGGAGAAGCCCCCCACGTTTACATATCAAGCACATTAAAACGTATACTCAGTAAAAAAATTACGACTACATCACTGGGTGTGGCAGCCGCCACACCTAATACACGAGTTCGGCACCACTGCTTCCATACTACTGAATACTTAGGTACTTATAGGCAACTTCTTATACATTCGGCAATCAGCTTTGTCGTTGTAATAGTTGTAAATTATCGTTAGTAGTAGTAACCCGCATAGAACTGCCTACTCACCACCCAGCCAATAGATACTAGTCAGACGTTGATCGCGGCGGTCACGCTATGTCTTCTTGAAATAAGTCCCGTTCATTGTTTCCGCGCGTAATGATAACAATAATAGTCACTCGGCTTTTTTTTGTTATTCAGTATTGAAAAACCAATAACCAATAACCATCGAGAACTCGTAGCTTCGACCATTCTGCGTGACCACATTTAAAAAATCAGTGCGCAACCAGGATTTTTTTCAAGGGAGGTGTCCGCCAGTAGCGTATACAGTTGTTCCCCAAATTTCAGATGACATAAACATTATATTTAGATAAAAATCACATATAGTTTTGATAGTTATAAAATATATAACTTCTTAGGTATAAGGGAAAAAATATTATAATACTAAGTTTATAATGATATATTGATGATATAATATAAGTAGGTACCGAAAAATTTACAACTTTATTCCCCCACCCGGGTATGGCAGATACCTACTGGTGCCCAATCAAAAATTCTGCCAAACTAAACACATACGTGTTCCTCCCCCTACCGACTTAATAACCTACAGTAAAAACTAAAAATAGCTAATGGCCTCAGCTGCCGGGCTCAAGATCAATAAAAAAAAAATAAAATATTCATTATATTTTAATAACATTATAATAACATTTATGTATTTGTATAGTTTCTAGGCCTATGTCGACAATTCTACGTCCGAATAAACTTTGTATTTTGGGATCATTGTTTTTAATGAGTAAGGTGCTAGTATTCAATTTTGTATTTTCTACTTCAGCAAACAATTGAGTTAGGGTGTCATTTTGCATTTCAGAAATCACTGGTTTACAACTTGTATAAGAGTTTTGATCAAAATTGCCGTTTTATCTGTATAATCCAAAATTTATTAAAATACCAAAAGTTAAAACAGATGCTTTTTTAAAAAAATTAGTGTAAGAATTTGGTGAATAATTTTTTCAAACAGATGGATCGATTTCATATTGCAAACTTTGTCAAACAAAAATAAAAATATAATATATACGTTGTTTATTTAGTCGTCGTGCCGTTTCAGCTCGTACCCGCGTACTTTTAAGTCGTTTGTTCTGCAGAGGTCAGGCAACACGTCACGCTTATTGGCATTTGTATTTGTCATTGTTCAGCGTGATAGAACCAAGCCCGGATTAAGAAGTGTGACAAGGGGGGCACGGTCCCGGGGCAAATTGGTTTGGGGGCCCATATTTATCTCTAAAATATATTTTTTTAACGTGATCATTTTACTGTCAAAATGTTCAGAAAAAAAGCTTTACCAGAATCCATCAAAAAATATAGTAGTTACCATTTGAAAAAATAAATTCGATTTTATTATTGGTACAACTGCGTGTTTAAAAATTTTGAAAATGTTATAAAAAAATTTCCTGTTAAAAATAGAGAAACACGTCTTTTTTTTTTTAATAAAATTCCATATCATCGATCCTTAAGAAATCCTTAAAAAAGAAAGGCCCCGTACAATGACATAAGATACATCCTGTTTATTTTTTGTTTAGTAAAAAATTATAGAATTATATAAAGTCGTTAATATTTAATGATACAATTATTTTGAAGTTAAAGTTGAAAGGGGCCAACTAAGTGTATGGTGTCCCGGGGCCCAATTGATCCTATATCCGGGCTTGGATAGAACCCGACGCAACCGTAAGCGTCTGTTCTCGTCGAGCCGCTCGACGGGCTATTGACATAATATATAATATATTATACTAGCTGAACCCGTGCACTTCGTTGCCGGTAAAAAATCGCAACTCTTAAAAAAATGTTGTTTGTTCAACTTCTTTTGGGTGTAACTTGCGGCAGTAAGTGCAACTCAGCCACCTTCCGACTACGTCAGATCGCGGACAAAGAGCATAACCCTTTCACCTTGGTAGGCAATGTTAAATAATATGATTTGATGCAAGCTTGTACCTGATCTGCCCGAATATACAATAATAAATAAATACTAATTTCTACTGTAGACTGTAACCAATGGCAACTATTAATAAATAAAAATAAAATTTAAAATTTCCACCGTGAACCTCAATGTCCCTGTTTCAGCACCTCTTTAAAATGCAAAAACACAATCCCCCTCTCCCCTCCTTCTCCAAAAAAAAATTAAAAAACAACTGTGAAAAAAATTGTTAAAATATTAAACAGTGCCGTTACAAAATTGGAACATAAAAAAAGCCTGTTCTTTTATTTTTATATATAAGGACTATCTAAATGTGTATACAACATTACAACGTCGTAGCAGCGAGTTTCCAGTTATCACCAGTCCAGTATTCGCCTGCGCAGCAGTCACGCCGCCGCCGTCGTTATCGTCGATACAGACGACCATAGACCTATAAATGGACAGCGCTTAGAGAGAGAGGACAGGGGTACGATATAGAGTAAAAGAGAAAAGAGAACGTGGGGGAAATATAGTATTAGTTTCATACGTCAATGTTATCCCCTTTATGTTCTCTCTCTCTTTTCTCTCTTCGTTATTCTTTCTTCTTTCTTTCTCTTAATATATATATATATATATATATATTATCGATGGCGTCGTCTGCATAGACCTATAAACTAATGGACAGCGCATTCCACTTAGCCCTGCCATCAATGCACGGGAATCATATCATATATATATCCGTTCAATTGTAGGCAACTTTACTGTGGTCCTGTGTGCCGTCCGTCATACGGTATCTATTATCACGTACTGTATATTGTATAACACTGTTGTATTTGTTTATATTATGTATTACTATTATGTAAATCATTTTGGTGCCCACCTATTAAGTATTATTTATACTATTGATGTATTGCTTATTATTATATGTCACAATTTACGTTCAATGCCATTTTGAACCATTCATTTTTATATAAAGCTATACACATAACTTTGGGTAACCTTTTCTCGTCCACAACACATCGCGAGTCGTGTCCGATAACCGCGAATACCAAAAGTAGGATCGGATTCAGCGTCAACAAGTGGGTCACTGTATAATGGATGGTATTAAATTTGAATTCAATGATATATTAATATCATTGTGTACGAAAAACGATTCTGAGCGGTGACGGTTTGTCAGTGTAGATTTTTATATTATATTTATGTTGTTATTACGTATTATTAATACGGTAGCCGGTAATCAAATTAATATTATAAAATTACAACAAAATAACTAAAATCGTTATTCTTGGTTATTTAATATGTAATTTCCTCCAAATTTGAACATAAAATAACTATAAAAAAAACTGAGTTTTTATATTTTGAGATTTGTTGGTTACAGAATAACCTACTTACTCTACGTTACGACCCTAACCTTGTCGTAAGTTTTTAATCATTAGGTATAAAAGTTGAACATTTTATAAATTTTTAACTACAAATTCATTTTTTAGTTTTAAATTATTGAATTATTGATATTTATATCTGCCTAGCTTCCATCGTATGACACGTATAAAACGTCTTTGAATGCGCTCATGATTTTCAACAACTAAAATGGGTTCCAAATCGTGAATCCAATTTATATTATAATTATTTATTTTGTGTACAATACAGCAACTCATTTTTACCAGTAACCGTGTTACCATCTTATAGTTACCTCTTGTCCAATCATTTTAAGCTTACACATCCACACATATACCCACCTACACACCCACCGCATACTTGCTCTCGGGGTTTTGATCGGCCAACCCGTCCACTTCTCCTGAGTCGCTATACCTAATAACACACAGATACACAGTTCGGTCGGTGTGTGATTATCACTGACAAATATACGCTGGCCGGGCGCACGGTCTAATATTGTACCGTACCCGGCGCGAACAAGCATACTGTAACTTGTAAGAATAAAAAGCTACGATATTGTATACAATTTTGCATATTTTCCATTCATCTCTATCTACTCAATCAGGGGTGGATTGGACCACTGTGCTACTATGCAATTGCACAGTGGGCCGGTGTCATAATATTATATGTCTCCCATAATACACAAAACAGACCAACATGATCCACTCCGCTCAACTATACTTTAAATAGGTACTTATATTTATATATGGCCCTCATTTTAATGCAAAATGCATTAATTTTTAGAAAGTCCCCGGAAATGATTTGCAAGTATAAAATCTATTTCATACATCAAAAATTTAAGCTTTTATTTTGCATTTTTATCAATTTTAGCGTTTTTTGAGCAATAATATTATTGTAATTTTTAGGTTATTTTGTTAATTATATCTTTTACGGAATAAAATTAATTCCAATTCTAACAAGACAGTGTAAGTAATACAGTTGCAGTGTAATATGCACCGTTGTAATATTTAACATTAACACATAATATATTTATAGAATAAGTATTTTCAAAATAAAACATAATAATATAATTATCTATTATAAGTAGCCAAAGTAGGTACCAACCTATAGATATAAGGTATATGAGTTAAGTATAAGAATACAATATAAAACTATGTATGAAATATGAATAGATAAAATTATACCTAATTAACGCAATACTATAATTATAGTTTTAAACAGTTATAATTGTAACGAAAATTCGTTGAGATAAATTGAAATAATCGAGATATTTTCTACTGTTACCTATAGGGACATTGCGTGGCGAATATATAATTATATTATTGCACTGTCAAATCTCCAGGGCTTAAGTTAGGGGTGGGGGGGAAATGTGGCATTTATCCGGGGCCTCTGCATTCTAAGGGTCTCACACTTAAGCCTTAAAATGTACATTGAAAATTTTTTGTACGGAAATCTTGTAATAAAACAAAACCACAATATAAATTATAATTTTTAAATATGTAGGACCGACGTCAATCGGTATGACACGCAACACGGTTTAGATGCCTCGGATTGAAAGATTATCGCATTTCTTAAATTTAATTTGTTAATTACCTACCCAATATTGTTATTTCCGAGTAGGTACTTATTATAGTATTGCACCGGTTAAACGATTTGTTTAATAATTTTATTATAGAAAATATGATATTGGTAAAGGGGTGTTTAAGGGTTCAAACCTTCGAAGTTTTCAAATAATATTTTTTTCTCGACATGCAACTATATAAAACACAATTTAGAATTTTTTTTAATATTATTTTGTACAAACACTTCTTATTCGACAATATTAACGTTGACGCGCAGGTACACTGTAAATAAACTTTATACAAACTGTAGATACACTGTGTAATTATTGTACCTACAGTTTATCTACATATCCTTGCCATATCCGCTAGTGTTTTACTGTTATGCGTTATTTCATGACGTACATCGCAGTTTTTTTTCACATCTAGTGATGGTTTGAATATTTCTTGGAACATAATATTATAATGATCGTGTGGCGTTTATAGTTTATGATACTGCAGGTCGGTGGTCACTATAATATAATCTGTATAAACGCAGACCGCAGTACCATGCTAACTTTCAGTATATCTAAAAATTACTGACGGATACTTAATTGGCCACCCTTTAAAATGTTACAATTTTTGGCACTATGTGGGCAGTAGGGCACTTGCACTATTTGGCACGGTTCTGTATAAACAGCTATCGAACGATTGAGATCGTTATACCTTTTGGGCCGAACGATTGAGAACACTTAAAATTATCAAAGAACTTATATCTTTGACACAAAAAAAAACCCAAAAAAGAATACGATTGACAAAGAATTTACGTGCAACGTTGCTATTTCATTTATTTAGCTGCATGCCCGTATGCATAAAATAAATATTCTTGAATAACGTCATAAATTAATTAATATAACCTAATACAAATATACGGGCACCTAATAATGTGTAATACAAATATATTATATATTATAATATATTTTAAATCAATTAAAACTTATATTAAAAATGTCAGTAAAATTTCTTAAACATTTTTTAGTTAATGGATTATTTTTAAATCAATTGAGACAGCATTTAGCATGATCTCAAAATCAACTTTTTCAGATAGTGACAACTATAACAAAACTATTTAACTGTCTGTATATAACGGTCGAAAACATAGCTCAAGACTTTAATCACTACGCCCAATATAATATTCCAATATTAATTTTGAAAGCAGATTTGAATTCATCACTAAAATATTGCCGGTTTAATTTTCCTGATTTTAATTTTATTTACTTAGAAATTTACTTACAAAAAGAGTAAAAATAGATCATATTCATAATTCAAATTTAAATAAATTGATATAGAATATGAAAAACAGACGACAGTCAAAGCATAGTAAATTTAGTGGAGATTTCAAATCTGCTTTCAAAATTTAAATTGGAACATTCTACTGAGCGTAGTAATTGGAGTCACGGGCAGTATTTTTTGGAAAAAAAATGTTTGTAGTTTTATAAACTAATATGTTGTGAAATGTGCATGCGCGTATGTAAAATGCAGACGTACATGTCCGGTCACTATGATGCCTCTTGTAACATCACAGCATTTTTTGCCTTATTATTATAAAAATAATGAACATACCCATACCCATATTATCGTTTACGAGCATACCTTATTGTTCTATTGTTATGGTTATCGCGCGCTAATGCAGAAATGACCGCAGTATTATGTAACAATCGTCCCCCGGCCACCACAACCCGCAGTGATCGGTGTCTGCACGTCGCAGCTCACGGCCGCCGATGCTGTCGGCGCCTCCATCGTGTCCGGCGGTACCGCACCGGCATAGAACAAACTGTGAACATCCCCGATTATTGTAAAAGTTCCCGTTACGATACGACACTGACCTGCCCCACTTCAACAAAGAGCTCCATCGCCGTCGTCGGGTTTCTACAGTACAATTCTATTCGATTTCTCCGTTCAACGACGCTCCACCTGTCTATTCGATTTCTCCGTTCAACGACGCTCCACCTGTCTGGTCGACGTTCTGACCCTTGATTCACATTTGTCTACGTCAACCACGTGTCCACGTTACGCCGTCCGACATGATCACCAGCATGATGGGCTAAGTACACCACGAGGGTCCTGACTGCGGGCCCGGCTAATCCAGTCAACGTCACCACCACGCAGTCAACCGTCGTAATATAATTTTTCCACCCTTTCCCCCCTTTTTTTATAACATTTTCCCGGTAACCCTGTGAGGGCACACCATGAACAACATGGAGTGCCGCCTCCAGTGGGCCGAGAAAAATATGTCAAAATTGTTATAATTGCCATGTGCCAACCCGTATTATATTATACCTTAATGCCGAAATTTTCATTCTACCTAATGTCAAAACTTATTATTATTTAACATAACCATGTAAAATAAATCCACATTTTTACCAAAAACTCCCATATTATTATTTAACTTAACTATGTTTCCCCAAATAAATCCTCGGCATTCAGCTTGCCATTGCGTGTAACAAAGCCTATGAGCTCCACCGACTTGGCCCTCGGGTCATCACGCGGTGCGGCTCATAGGTCACGACGAAAGTGTTCCCCTTTGGTCGTGGGTGGTTTTTGGTAGTCTCACAAACTACCAGATTCTCACACTCTATACAACGTGATTGGTACTACGAATTACACACACGAATGCTCCAGTCCCATTTACACCTAAAACCCTTTAACATTAACTGGCTCTAAACTGGAGCCTCATTGATGGTACGTATTATATATTTGATAGGAATATAAAATATTATATAGACGCACAATTTTTTATTTCTCTTTCCGAGTACGCGTTACGTTTAGCAGAATCATTCATGTGTAGTTGTTGTGTCGTTTGATTTAATGTCGGAGCGAATATTATGAAACTAATGTCGAGAATACATTCTCTGGTTCGGTTTTTTATTCTTATTTTAGTTTAATACACGAAGTAGTTTTAATCAAATATTATAGTATATTGTTCGTACCTAAGTCTTATCTTTAAATTTCAAGTATGGATGGTCATAAATGCTAACCAGCGCTAATTATAAAAAAAATCAAGCCTACAAAATTATTACTATATTGCAAAGAAATTTAATGTAAAATATTTAAGGCTTTTACAAAATCGATTTCAGATTTTAAGATAGCTCTATAAAAAAAACATTACTGTATATATATGACATTTTCAACAAACGTTTATATTAGCATTTTCCATACACCATGAAAATTGAAAAATATTTTGTCTTTTTTCGAGTTAATTATAAGCATAATACAATTTCGATTTTTATTAGTTTTCTTTAAAATTATTGATGTCGATAAAAATTTATTGCTTGGCTAAAAACATTGAAAATTTAATAGAAGGTTCGTCGAAAGTTGTTAGTGGAAATTATATAAATGAAAAATGAGCATAAATCCATGGTAATTTTCATGAGCGTCTGCGGATTTAGAATTTTTGATAGAATTCGTTAAAACACAGAAAACTTCAAATTATTTCGCATTAGAAATTCTTAAAAAAATTTATTTTTGTATCCAAGTTTTGATAAATTAATATATGATTCCTCATAAGTTTTCCACATTCAATCATCGGTAGAAACAATAAGTTAGGTTTCTTAAAAAACAGATACATAGGTAGAATACAATATTCGAGGTTTGTATACTTATATATTGCTGGTATGGGTCTTACACCGGCGTTTTACGTTACTTAGGATAATATTTTTTGTTAAATGTCCATATCTAGGTACCTATATTATAGTAATGATTAGTGATTCGACAACAGTTATTGTGGCCGTGAGTAACCCAGTATCCGTTAATACAATATACTCGGTGCATATTCTTCACTTAAAATCGTTATAAATACTGAACAAACTCAGGTATTGGTATACAAAATATAAATATTATAAATAATTGTACATGTATTGTCAAGTAGTATTAGGTACCATACCTGCATTTTGCTTAGGCATAAAGTGTTGGCCGGCGTATTGTATAGGCAAAATAGGTACATTTGCAGTGTTCAATATAATTATCCATAATTGTTACATTTTAGCACGTCGCAATTTCGTTCGTCGATAGAATATGGTTGCGCACAAAACAAACCACATCGTACCCCACAGTTAATACTTAAATACTGTTGGAGTACACAGATATACAGAAGTTAAAGCTAAATACTAATAAGATCGGATATATATAATATAATAATAAGTATAATGATACGATGTACAATAGTGTTACGAGGCGTAATATAAATCAACGACCAACTATGTATACCCGACTACACTACACAAGACATAATATATGCTGTAGTATTATAAAAATTTATAGTCAGCGTCTGCTGAACTACAGTGTCAATATAGTACTTATATACTACATTATTTAGGGTGTTTTGTTTATAATTTAAACAAATACACTAATGTACTTATATGTATATTTCAAAAATGTTAAAATGAAATAAACTACATTACTTATTTGAATGTTCTTACAATTTAAATTTTTTTCAATAGCAGATTTACAAATTGGCTATTTTAAAAATATATTTAGATATTTTTATTTTCAGTATTAATAAACGAAAATGTTATACTTATGTGTAGACCAAGTTGTCAACTATTGTAATAATGGTTCAATAAAATTCTTAGGGGCTGTCATTTGGTTGGTTATCACTTATTTTTCAAAATTTAAACATAATTTAAAATATTGGAATGTAGAATGCATCGTAACTATACCACAGTATCAGATACAAAGGTATGGATGAATTCTTATTGAATTCAGTAGGTTAGTAAAAACTAAATGGATTTAATCGTTTTATTAAAATATATCACGTTTAATTCATCTTTTCAGGTTATCTCCTATCTAAAATTGATAGAAAACAACACCAGGTGGAACACCAGAAAAACCACTTTTCAGCTTAGGCCAACTGACACACAGTGCATATTGGATATGTGTTATATTGGAAGATTTAGATAAATACATAGGTAGTAAGCTATATATGTGTTAATAATATCATCACTAAAATTGGTAATTCAAAAACATTTAGTTTACAACTTTTTAATCTGAATTTTGTGAGATAAATATAACAATAATAACAACTTTAATTCAGGTTTATTGAGACATAACAGATAGTTTACATTCTTTAAACATGGTTGTGGAAATATATAACAAAATTACAATATTATAAATTGACTTAATATTGTTGATGTTCATATAAAGAGGATAAATGCGCCTTCGTCGTCCAAATACTACATTTTAGATTGACACACCAGTCTTAAAACAAAGTTCTGGAAGGAAAGCATGATTTCTTAAATCAGATTCAAATAAAACTGAAACAACCTACCTTTCACTCCCTAGAGCCGAGACAAAAGGAAAAGGGTATAGAAAAAATGAATTCATAACACAGCAAAGCTTATTTCCTATTAAATTTATTAAGAAAAAGTAAAAGATATGATTAAAATAGTGGGTTATTTTTTGTACCACCATAAAGCATCGGTTTCTAATTTGGTGGGTTATATTTTGCTCCGTCATGCATCAAAGACTAGATAAATAAATAGATTATATAGATAGATAGATAGACGAAATACTTTTATACTTTTGAAACCTTTCTATAACTTTTTTAATACTTTTTTTTTACATAATTTTAAATAAAATATTTTTGATCCAATTTTAAGTGTATATTTTGTAGCACATTACCGCATTTTTAAAAGCATATTTTGAGAATATTTTGTGCATATAAATCCGGTCCTTAAATTAATAATTAATATTATGATGCGTATCTTTATCACTGAATTTAAGTTTAATACAATCCATTATAAATTGACCCATTTGTAACCTACTGTACAGCAGAGCGACATTCACTTACCCGCTTTAGTTTTAAATTATACTTAATATCATGCGGTCTTTAAAAGTAACCGCTGGTACGATGATTTTCATTTTTTTGTGAAAATAAAACACTCCATTAAAAATTTTTGACACCTCATTCTCCTTATTACTTTATTATAGTACCTACTCATGTAAAATTGCTTCGAAATTAAAAAAAAAAGCTAAGAAAAGATTTATCAATATTTGGACGCATAACAAAGGTCTGAAAAATATCGGTTTTACAGTTGTATACCTACAGCGATAATTTATTCTGGAGACCTGCGTGTTGGTGTATCCGAGACTTTATTTTTCCAGTTATCTGCGAGAAAGAAAAAAATCTCGTCTTTACCAACGAGTAACTGCAGCAGTTATACTGCAAAATATATTGGTAATATAAATATAAATTTATTTTCACAATTTGATAAGCTGTTATACTTTGAAGCCGTGATCATACAGAATGATACTTAATATATAATTACAATCATTAAAATATTTTTGAATAGCCAAAGATTTTTGAATCACCATTAAGGTTTTTTCTATATTTGCAAATTTAAAAAGTATTTTTGCAAATGAAAATTTTGTTTAAAAAGTGCATATTTTTAGAGCATATTTGTACCTTTTTAAGCGTATAAGTGTATGCATATTTAGTACTTTTTAAGTGCATTAATTTCCGAGCACTAGACTCATAACTCTGGTATGATTGAGCTACCCATTGTAATATAATAATTATATTAACAAATAGTGAATGCTTAAAATATATGTGGTTACTGATTACCCGCAAGAATTACGATAACTTCACACACGTACATTTTTCATAAAACACAAAAAAAACACTTTATGAGGTGTTAATATATTAAAAAATGGTTTATAACGTCTGCGAGTATTGAATAATTGTATGGTAGCCAACATAGTAAAATAACATCAAAACTAAAAAAAATATAAAATCATCATAATAAAATAATAACAATATCAAAGCCAAACAGCCACGGCAATGTCAGGTAAAAATCATAGTAAAATCATACTAAATACAAAAAAGGATTAGCCGACCCACGCTTAATATTATAGTATAAATGGTTTAATAATTATAAACAATTAGTAAAATAATCACGTTGTATTTTTAATAAAACTTATACTTAAAACAAAAGACAAAGTTTAGATACCTAAATATTTTAATATTTAATTACAATTTACTTAATATAAATCATATTTAATTTATAAAAGTTTTACTACTCGGAACCTTCGTTTTATACAAATTTTTTTTCTGCATACTTATACTGTTTACTGGGTTAAATAGTTTTTAATTTTTTTTTTATCAATTACTTACTTAAAAATATAAATATTATTTTGAATAATTCGATACAGATATAATAAACTCAATTATGGTTTTATTCCCTTCTTCGCCGAGTCTACCTGTCTTATAACATGTAAAATATTAGTTGGCCATTAAATTTAAAAAAGTGGATGTCGCTCTGCTGTTCAGTAGGTGGGCCAGTGGGTATCGCCCTGATATACAGTAGGTTACAAGTGGGCCACTGTATAATGGATGGTATTAAATTCGAATTCAATGATATAATATCATTGTATAAGAAAAACGATTCTGAAGGGAGTCGGTATGTCAGTCTAGGTATAAGACATATATTAGGTATACTTATCTATGGTATTAAGAAAAAAATTATAGGTACCTATAATAAATTCCAAATTTATCATATTACAAATACCCATTAGGTAGGTATATAATAGTATACTTTAGAAGTTTCAAGTACCCACGAATAATAATATACAATCACAACAAAATAACTAAATTAGTAAGTTGTTCTAGGTTATTAATATGTAATTTCGTCCTAATTTGAACTTAAAATGACTATAAAAATAAACTGTGTTAATGTATATTTTATACATAATCCGTCACATAGTTTCCGCCGGGAAAATATGCCAACATATATAATTTAATAATTCAATATATAATATAATTTAAGTTGTTGAGACTTGATTTAAAATGTATATCATATTGTAAAAATTACTAGAAAAACAACAAAACAATTATTATTGTAAATATTTAGTATTTTCTTATATACAAATCAAATACCTTTAAAAAATATTCTAATTAGTTATTCAGAATACTGTTGGAAAAAGTATTTTAAAAGTATTCTAAATACTTAAAAAGTATATATAACTTCCAAATATAACTTTATTCAAAATACTACCCAAGACTGGTTATATTTTTATTTAATTTTATTACTGAAAAGTACCTGTGGCTATTGAGTTAATAAGATAAACAATAAACAATATATTGTAACGGTCGTCGGTCATACAATACTATAATCAGTGGTTTAGTGGAGGTTAACAAAAATCGTGGTATACTGGTAAGGCGTAGCCCCACACGCAGTCTTATAAAAATCCTTTGAAAAAGTAATAAGATACTAATACTAGTTTTCGAATAAAAAAGTATGAAGACAAATTTTGAAATACTATTATAAAAATGAATTTTACGAATACTCACACAGTATTTGTATACAAATACAAGTATTTTTTTTTAATTTTATGCTATATAATATATGTAAATGTATATTATACACATCAATAGATACCTATTATGTTACTACTTACCATAGATTTTAACAATTACTATCACATGTCTGACTATTTAGAGATAAATACATGTTCACATATTTCATTCTATATTTCAACTAATATTTGGATACTTGTATTCGAATACTTTACAAGACTGTTTCCACGTTATTTTTTACAATGATTAAGGCGTGCACCCATGAACTTTTTTAGGAATACATCACTGACTATAATAGCTAAACATTATGAATTATACTGGTAACTATCTGGTAAATTTTAAAATCGATGTTGCCGAAAAATTCCTGATTTTCCTTAATTTTATTTTTGTTTTTCTCAGCGCTTTTAAAAATTAATGGGTTTTTAGAATTATGATCAATATACCAAGTAGATTCACTTTCTCATCGAACAAGATACTGAAGTTGAAAATCGAAGCATTATTTTGACTACTTTTTGTGTACATAGACACTAAAATAAAAAAGAAAACATACATCATTGTAAAATCAATTTATTCATCGCTCCGCTCAGAATCTAAAATAAAGTAAAATAGTATAAAATGATAGAAACAATTAACAAATTCTGATATTTACAATCATTGAACTATATATGAGATTGTATAATATTGTAATATATATAATTCAAATAATAAGGATAAAATGAAAATAGTATTTATAAATTTTATTTTTTAAATTATATAATAGGCATGTCAATATTAAGTAGTTAAAACTAGTTTTTCTAGCTAAATCCAGTACAAACATCCACGTTGTGTTGTGTTGTACACTTGACTGTTGCAAGTAAACAACTTAATAAAGTATAATTACCTACGTACAGATCCTAATATCATAACGATTAATAAAGCGATAAACGTTCGACTTTTACTCAAACAAAAATGAATGATTCTGAACGAAGGCAGTCAGCCAGCCTATGATATGACTAAGTATATTTGATGATATTATTGTAAATAAAGTAATTTATATATAACCAATTTACGTGGAACCTTGTTTTAAATGTTCAGTCCTTAGATATAAAGGTTGAACATTTTATAAAATTTTATCTACAAAATAATTATAGAATTTTAAATATGATAAGTTTTGTCAAAATTTGAACTTAAAATGCTTATAAAAGAAAGTTGTGCCTATTTTTTTAATTATTTTTCAACTTCTATTGTAACAATATATCAGGAGCCTTGCATTAGATTTTCACTCTTTTTTGCCCAACAAATACAATTATTTTATAATGTATAGTAGAGTAGAGTATGCTAATGTAAATATTCAATCAAATTTTCAAATATCTACAGTCATACGTTTTATAATTACAAAAAAATAAATATATTAATATTATTCAACTACTATTGTAACAATGTATTAAGGGACTGGTATTAAATTTTCAAGCTTTTTTACTCAACAAATAACGAATTTTATACGAATTTTATTGACATTCATAGAAAAAAAACTAAAAATTTTGGAAACTAAAAATGTCCGTAAACAGTTCAAAACTAATCAAAATATTTTTAATACTTTAACATGTATAGAAAAAACGTATATAAACAACCGTTGAAAATTTCATGTATCTACAGTGATTTGTTTTAGAGTTACACCAACAACCAAAATCAATTTTGCCGAAAACTTCCTGATTTTTCTTAATTTTTTTTTGTTTTTCTGCGCTTTTAAAAATTAATGGGATTTTCAAATTATGATCAATGTACCAAGTAGATTCACTTTCTCATCGAACAAGATACTGAAGTTGAAAATCGAAGCATTATTAGGACAACGTTTTGTGTACATAGACACTAAAATAAAAAAGAAAACATACATCATTGTAAATTGAAATTTATTTTTGATCTAATTAATAATAATCAATGTGTTATAATTGTGATTCAGTAAAATCAATAACTAATTCAATGGGTCATCCCTTCCCTACAACAATTCTTAAATACGCCGCTGTATTATAGGTACCACAGTTTACTTCTCATGATTACGATCTCGTGTTAAGTATACGCTTTTCTTATCTGCATGTACAACGATAATGAATTCAAATTTAGAAGTAAAATTAATATTCTTATATTTTTATATGACAAAATAAAATTTCAATGTAAAGTTACTGAAGGGATCGGAAATAAAGAAGTGCAATACTTCCAGATGACTACATTACAGAGTGTATGAAAAAATACCAGTTTCTTCCGTGTTTTTGTTGTCATCATAACCACGCAACTCAAAAGGTTTTTAATTGACACTGACAACTAATGAAACATAATAAAATGCACAAATGGTCAAATCTTTTACTCTTGCCACTAAGACAGGAAGTTTGAACAGATGCCTCGCATGTTATATGATATAATAGTATTATGGTTGCACTCTGGGCAATATGCATTTGTTTTAGCCTTTCGTATCTCTAACACTGTTATATTGACATGCACATTTATCATTTATAGCTAGAGAGGAACAGATTTCAATCGGACACCGGAGACGATTACGACTACCGCTAATCGTCGATGAATGCTGTATACTAGCTGTCCTGCACTAGACGAAAACTAAGAATGCATTGTGCTCTGGATGCCTCTTATTGGATATTGTACTTATCCAATACCAATAATAAATTATCAAATTGTTTAGTTCCATATCGATCAGCGTCAACTAGTTTCATTCCATTTACTAATATTGATTATTTTTTTTTAGATCACTTACAAAATGTTTGTAATAACTAATAAGTATAGATACAATTTTGTTATTATTTTAATAAACCATGTATATTGTCTATCATTTATTTTAATTGAACTTGGAAATTTTAGAGATTTTGATATTATGTATTTTTTATACATGGGTATAAATAGGACTTAGGAGAGATTATAATAAATTGTATTCGAGTTGATAGCAGCACTAATAATTGTTAGAATCATATAATAACTGTATATATATATATATATATATTAACTGTACAGGTTTTTAGTCAGGTTTTTAGTACGGTTTTTGTCAGGAGTCAACAGACACTATAGGGATTAAAAATGGTTACCTACAATTTTATTAAATTGAATATTATAACTGCATTAACATACTTTTTATTTTTGGTACTTACAGTATATTAGGTCTAGTGCCGCAAATAAGGTTCTTAGGTCTGGAGTGCAAAATAAATTAATAAGGCCTCCTACTTTCCCGATTTAACAAAATATTTTCATGAAAACTGCACTTATGCGTGTAGATTTTAAGTACATACCACCATTTAATTTTCCTTTAAACTGAAAAATTCATTTTTACACTAGATACAAAATGGTTGATATTATAAAAATAATTACTTATTTTTGTTTTTAAAAATACTTAAAAATAATTGTTTTCTGTTTTTTGATTAGCAGAGTCTAAAATGTATTGTTTTATTTCCAGATCTTCACTACGAGCTCTTGCTATGTTTAAGATACCTAATTATTTCGTTAATAGGTCTTGAGATATCGAGTTTATTAAAGAATTTCCTTTTTACATTTTACAAAAAAAAAATGTGACTTTATACGATTGAAATGAATCGAATAATACTATAAGTATACAACATATGAAGGTATTGTACCTGTTCTTTTGTAATATTATACCTACTTCGACATAAGAACACGTAGGTAACTATTAAGTTATTATTTTGAATGTTTATTGGTAGGTTTTCTGTGATTTTTAAATGTGTAATTTTAAATGTTTTGCAATTACAGGTATTTACAGTGAATTTAAGTAAATTTTAATTTTAATTTTTTCTTTGAATATTTTATAATATTGCTTAAAATATATTAATCTATTAAAATTTTGTTACATTTCTAATTATTTGGGTATTTTTGTTCATGATAAAAAAATTAATAGTTGATTAGTTCATTATTATTACTATTCTTGGTGTAAAAATAGTGTTTTATTTTTTTAAACATAATTTATTAAGTTTAATACACATATAATGCATTTTTTTTTTATTTTTTTATTTATAAAGATTTATACAATTACAAACATAACATTTAAATACATACAATCGAATAAAAATTATCTACCTTCCGTAAGCATAGCTTGTGTTGAAGGTAGAGAGTTAACTATTTTTATAATATATGTAAATTTACTATTTAGTTATAGGTGATTATATACTAATTATGAACAATATAATACAGTAAATTACAGATTAGATTTGAAAGAGAGAAGAGAATTTTCATTTACAGATTCAAATAATTATTGATCTAGAGACATTAACAACCATTTTATGACTAATGTTTTGGCATTAGAATATTTACAAACAATGTTTTTTTTTGTAATAATAGGCATAAAATTAAAATAGGTTGAACCAAGGTAGTCTACGAATTTTTGACCAAATAATTTTTTGAAATAATTAACTTTAGCATCATAAGCTACTGTTTCTCTTTTATTTAGATTTAACCAGTTATTTGAGTTATTTAACACCCATAAGATTAGACAGTAGGTCCACTGGTAAAACATTAAATAATGTGAAATTAGTAAAAGTTGAACGTTCGAGAGTGGATTTATGTAAACATATACGAACTATTTGTCTTGGATGTATTAATAATGGTTTCAGTGCATTAGCTGAGAGACCTCCCTAAATGAATAGTCCATATTGTCTTATTGCTTGGTATAGGGCTAATATAGTGTATAATGCATATAGTGTACAAATCAATGCATATAATTACATATTTAGCCACTTTTCGTATGTATACATGCATCATATTTGAAAATTCCGGGCTCTAGAAAGAATATTATCGCCGATTAAGAGGACGTTACACGCCCATTTAATGTCTCCGTCTTACAAGTTCAGAACATAGCAAATTTTACACTCAGCAGATCTGTTGTTTTAAAGATAAGAATGAATTGAGTTTGAATCATCAAATTTAGAAGTAAGAATATTATATAGACAATCACACAGACTTTTTATTATATTTTAATTTTAAAGCGAGTTATGAGTATTTTAAGATGTACAAACAATTTACTAAAATTTGCAATGTTAAGCGCTCATAATAAGACGGAGACAGCAATTGTCCGCAGTGTAATGTCCTCTTAATCGGCGAAAAAATTCTACAGATCGCACTAAACTCCGTATTTTAATACTTTAATCTCCCACTTAATAATAATATGTTATTTAGAAAAATTTCATTTTGAAAATCCAAGTCCAACGCAACTTGTAAAAAGTTTTATAAAAAAGTATTAAAAAAAATTATCGAAATCTGATCACTATACGAGGCGTGGGAGTTTTTCCTCTAAGGCATGTTTTCTAACAAAATAGAGATCAAGTGCACATCTAACTTTAAAAAAACAATTTTAATCATATTTTATAAATTATTCAGAATACGCAAAAGTAGTACATTTACTATCTATGTAAATTTGTGTAGCAAATTAGGCATGTTCGAGGCGATACTTAACTAACAATTTTTGTTACTTGATCGACGAAATCGCAGCACTCGACGACCTTTTATTTATCGTACGCTATACATTTTGTATGTATTTTTTTTATCTTAAACATGAAACCTGCATGTAACACATTTATAACCTTATTCTTACTTTTAATAGTAGTATTTATTTTTTTATTTATTTATTGAATACAATTCCAAAAATAACAATATTAAAAAAGGTGGGTAAGTGGATGTCGCTCTGCTGAACAGTAGGTTACATGTGGGTTGCTACGAACGGGACCCCTCTACTCCGCTCCTACACATAGTTAGAATATACGAATATCTAATGTACTAGGATAACACATAGATGGTTGGGATGATGTCAGTGTAGTACACAAGACCCTGGGAGAGCAACATTATAATTGTTAGCAACAGATTCAGCATCCGCCAACAGCCAGAAGATAGAACCCGAGCCAGTAAGAATATCTGCGGAAACTCCACGACGCGCATTAGATTCTATGACTTAGATCTTGGCACTGTGACAACACGGCCGTGGGTATACGCACTTATTATAACGATACCCCGCATCGACCAAAGGCACATCTGCAACCCTGAGTCATAGGTCAGTGTTCGCACTAAGAAATAGTCAACCATCTAATTATGGAAGGCCCCACGGACTGTGAAAACCACCGACGCAGTCCGCCAGGGATCTAGTAAAGGGGGGATAGGACTATATAGGAGCCCTGGGAGCGGCCCATTATTCAGACGTGATCTTGCCACCATACATACACACTCCTGTACCTCTTCGATTATGGTAATCACTATTTTCTCGTTGGACTTGGTTTATTTTCATTAACGGCGTATTTCGGACTTAGATAATATTCGAGCAATCGCTTATTACCTAAGACACCAGGGATTGTCGTTAATTCGAATAGCTAGCCATTATTCATTTAACTTGTCTCTTTTACAATTTTTAATAAATAATTCATAGAACTACAAATTGTTGATCATCCTATCTTGTCACCATCTCCTGTAAGACGGGTGCCCACATCAGGGTCACTGTATAATAGATGGTACCTATATTAAATTTAAATTCAATGATTTCAAACGATTCTGAGCGGTAACGGTTTGTCAATGGGGATATTTTATATTATATTTATATTTTTAGGTATTACTTATATTTTTATAATACGGTAGCCGGTAAGTTAAATTAATATTATAAAATTACAGCAAAATAACTAAAATCGTTATTCTTGGTTATTTTATTAAATAAATTAAATAAATTAATAATATGTAATTTCCTCCAAATTTGAACATAAATTAAACTATAAAAAAATTGGGTTTTTATATTTTTGAGATTTTTTGGTTACAGAATAACCTACTTATGTGGGACCTTGTAAGTTTTTAATCCTTAGCTATAAAAGTTAAAAATATTATAAATTTTTTAGCTATAAAATCGTTTTTAAATTTTAAATTATTGAATTTTCGATATTTACGCCTGTTCTTCCATCGTATTGTTCGCGCCGTCGTCACCGCTGTATACTTGCATCCTAATTGTACACACTACTACACTATATTATAGTATATTCCACCGACCGACATACACACAACACGTATTCGTTATTGTATGTCATAATTTTGTATTATTTTGTTGTTGTGTATTATATCACACCAAAAACACTTCGTTATAAGTTTATAACTCTATGTAAAAAAACCTAAGTTAAAAAAAAAAAATGTTGTAATGATTAAATCTTTAAAAGACGTGATATAATATGAACTAAGTCAAATGGCATACTTAAATTAAGTATACTTCTACGTCCTGCCAAGTAGTTAAACAATATGTCGACTATGTATTTAATATTACAATATTGATCTTATTTGTCATCATAGGTACATATTTGTAATATTATCGTTGGAATTATAAACAAAACACCCTATATAATGTAGTGTATAAGTAATATATTCACACTGTAGTTCATCAGACGCTGACTATACATTTTTATATACTACAGCATATATGTCCTGCGTAGTGTAGCCGGGTATACATAGTTAGTCGTTGATTTATATTACGCCTCGTAACACTATTGTACATCGTATCATTATACTTATTATTATATTATATATATCCGATTATATTATTATTTACCTTTTAACTTCTGTATATCTGTTTACTTCAACAGGTTATGGGCCCAGAGTAAGGTCTTTATAATAAAGTCGTGAATAATTAGTAAAATAATAATTGATTAACGAATTGCGTGTTTTTTGTGTACAGACAGTGTACAGCAATAATAATTCGCGAAGTAAGTGCAGTGTAGTGTGCGTGCGTTTCTTAGTGTGCAGATAGTGTACATCTACGTTTTGTTTAAATATGGAAAACGAACAATATAAAATCAACAAACTCAAAGATGCATCAAATTGGGACATGTGGAAATTTAAAATTAAGGTTATCATGAATGCAGCTGAAATATTTGATGTAGTAACAGGAAAATCAAAGAAACCAATTTTAGCAAAAATCGGTAATGAAACTGAAGATGAAGCGATAAAAAGGCATAGTGTTGATTTTTCAATATGGAAAAGGGCAGATAATAAGGCTCAAAAATGTATCGTCACTTCGCTAGATGAACAACCTCTACAATACATTATAAACTGTGACACAGCAAATGGTATGTGGAACAAATTACTTAGTGTGTACGAACAAATGTCGGACACAAGCATAAAAATAGTAAAAACAAAAATTCTATGGTTATACAATGGATCCTAAGGACAATATAGCCGGTCATATTTCGAAACTAGAAAATCTAAGTAGACAACTAAAACAATTGGGAGAACCTATCTCAGAATCAATGTTGATTACAAAAATTTTGATGACATTACCTGATAGCTATAGGCACTTCTACAGTGCATGGGACTCAATGAATAGTACAAATAGAACGCTAGAACAGTTAACCACTCGATTGATGGTGGAAGAAACACGACAAGTGCAAGGACAGGAGGTCCGTAACGATGGTGCTGAAAGTATTGCTTTGACTGCAAACAAAGGCAAGTATATTAAAAGTCAAAAATACGGGAACAAAAATGATAATACAAAACCAGGAAAATGCAACCACTGTAAAAACCAGGACACTGGAAAAGGGACTGCAGGATATTCAAAAAGGAACAAGAAGAAAAGAAATCAACTTCCGGTTTGGCGCTTATTGGTGTACAAAGAAAAATTGAAGAAATCGACGACTCAGACAAATGGTATGTGGACTCAGGTGCGAGCGACCACATGACAAATCGGAAAGAGTGGTTCGTCGATTATAAAAATTATGATGTGCATTCGCCTGTACGTATTGGAGATGGTAAGCACATTATGGCAGTCGGAAAAGGTAACATAAATATTCATACTTATGTTAACAATAAGTGGATAAAAGGCTACTTAAAAAATGTTTTATATGTACCTGATATAAAAGTAAATTTATTTTCTTGTGGGGCATGCCTTGATAAAGGAATTACAATGGTGACAGACAGTAAAGGTTGTACATTTAAAATGGATAATCGTGTAATTGCAGTCGGTGTTCGTGAGAATAAATTGTTTTCAATGCTAATCAAAACAGATATTTCACAGGAAATTGGACACTGTGCTAACGTTGCAGTTAAGAAATTAACATTAGAACACTGGCACAAAATACTATGTCATCAGAATGTCAAACATGTTCATGAGTATTTAAAACACAATCAAATACAATTTACAGATATACAAGGACAGTTATTCTGTGAACCATGCATCTATGGCAAACAGCATAAGGAGACGTTCACTCAGAGCGAAACAATAACTATTGAACCAGGGCAAATAATACACAGCGACGTATGTGGACCCATGGAAGAGAATTCATTAGGAGGTAAAAGATATTTCATTATTTTTAAAGATGATTATTCTAAATATACTTATGTTTATTATATGAAACATAAATCTGAGGTTAAAGAAAAACTTAATTGTTTTCTGAGTATGGTTAAAACTCAAACTAAAAATGTTATTAAAACTATTAGAAGTGACTGTGGATTAGAATATAAGAATTCTGAAGTTCAATCAATTCTAAATATTTTTGGAATAAAGCATGAAACAAGTGTACCTTATACTCCTGAACAAAATGGAAGAGCTGAACGTTCAATGAGGACTATTTATGAGGCAACCAGAACAATGATCTATGCCAAGAATTTTCCATAATCACTGTGGGCAGAAGCATTCAATACAGTAGTGTTCTCATTCAATTATACTGGTAATTCAAGGAAAGTATGTAAAACTCCATACGAGTTATGGTTTGATAAACTTTCTAAAACAGAAAAGTTCATAGAATTTGGAATAAATGCATATAGTTTAGTTCCAAAACAACGACGAAAGAAGTGGGATGCAAAAAGTCGAAAAGGATACTTTGTTGGATATTCAGAAACTTCAAAAGGGTATCGTATTTGGTATAAAGAAAATAACGAGGTGTCACTTAGTAGAGACGTTATTTTCAAGGATGAAAGTGTTGTAAATGACCAACGTGTAGAATGTTCTAATAATTTAAATGATAGTAATAACATTGATGTTCTTAGCTTACACAAAGACGGCTCTTTAGAACACAGCAATACATCAGAAGGAGATGAAGTCATGGAAAATAAATTTGGGTCAATAAGTGTAGATGACAATGAAAAACAAGAACATGAACAAGAAAATGGATCAAATTTCAACGTGTACAACTTGCGAGACAGAAGTAATATTAAGAAACCATTACGTTATGATAATTCAGCCTTTTTCGTAGTCGAATCCGATCCAGTGAATTTCAAGGAAGCTGTGGAGTCACAAAATTCAGAAAAATGGATAGAAGCCATGAACAATGAAATGGAATCTCTTGAACAAAACGGAACATGGTCGCTCGTAAGTTTACCTAAGGACAGAACTATTGTAAATTGTGGTTGGGTGTATAAAACAAAATATAATGTTCATGGACATGTTGATCGATACAAGGCTAGGCTAGTAGCAAAAGGGTATAGTCAAATGTTCGGTATTGATTTTAATGAAACCTTTAGTCCTGTAGTAAAGTTCGATTCAATTCGGTCTATATTAGCTATATCAGCAGCAGACCAATTACAACTTCGACAATTTGACGTTCAAACAGCCTTTCTATATGGAGATTTGGACGAAGAAATTTACATGAGACAACCAGAAGGGTTCAGCGATGGTACCGAAATGGTGTGCAGACTTCAACGCAGTTTATATGGCCTAAAGCAGTCACCACGATGTTGGAACATAAAGTTCAAAACATTTCTTCTTAACTTTAATCTATTAGAAACAAAAGCAGATCCCTGTGTTTTTGTTAATAGAAAAAATAACAGAGTATTAATAGTCGCTATATTTGTTGATGATGGTCTAGTTGCAGCTACATCGAGTCAGGATGTACATGCATTAATGGAATATTTGAGACAACATCTCAATATTACCGAAGGAGAATTGAATCAATTTCTAGGTACAGAAATTGAGCGAAAATCTGATGGATCAATTGTAATGCACCAAGGGTTGTATTGTAAAAGAGTATTGGAGAAGTTCAATATGACTGAAGCAAAATCAGTTCAAATACCAGCAGACCCTCAACATTCATTAGATGACAAGCAACAAAATACTAATTTAACTAGTAAAGTCCCATATCGTGAAGCAGTCGGAAGCTTATTATATCTCAGTCAGATTACAAGACCGGACATAACTTTTTCAGTAAATCTAGTTAGTAGATACATTGAGGATCCAAAGGAACAACACTGGACAGCAGTGAAACGAATTTTAAAATATTTAAAGGGAACTATTAATTTTGGATTGGTATTTAGTTCTAGACAAAAACTCATGTTAAAAGGATACAGCGATGCTGACTATGCAGGTGACTTGGATACAAGAAGATCAACATCAGGGTCAGTATTTACATTAGGATCTGGAAGTATAGCATGGAGTTCACGTCGTCAACAGTGTGTTAGCCTTAGCACAACTGAATCAGAGTACATAGCTTTAAGTCAAGCAGTACAAGAATTAACTTGGTTAAAATTGTTTTTAGGTGAATTGCTGGACCAGCCAAAAACGGTGCCAACAATGTATGGAGACAATCAAAGTGCGATTAAACTCGTAAAAAATCCAGAGTTTCATAGAAGAACGAAGCACATAGATGTTCGCTACCACTATATAAGAGAAAAGTTCAATGAGGGATTGTTTTCATTGGAGTACATATCCAGCAAGGAGCAGATTGCGGACATTATGACAAAACCAACTCCACGAACGCGGTTCAATGAGCTAAGGGAGATGTTAGGAGTTATAAATATTGATGTATAAGGGTAAATTGTTTAAGGGAAAGTGTTGGAATTATAAACAAAACACCCTATATAACGTAGTGTATAAGTAATATATTCACACTGTAGTTCATCAGACGCTGACTATACATTTTTATATACTACAGCATATATGTCCTGCGTAGTGTAGCCGGGTAGCGTATTTACGGATACTACTCGAGACTGGCCAATAGATCCCGAATTCAGTTAGGGTTCGTAAAACAAATTTATTTTACGGATACTACTTGAGTCTGGCTACTATGTAATATACCGCTATACTCAAATAAAGGCACATGTAATTTACCGCTATACTATGAATTTATCTAAATTTATTCTAATTTTGTTGATAGGTTAAAAATAGGTATGTAAAAACAATATTATTAACAGTGTATTTGCGACTATATCTATAAAAAAAATTAACTTATAATCTAATATGTAGAATGTAGATATATTACAATAATTTTAATAACGTTCATATACTAGTATTATTTAAATGTCTGTATTTTTTGTCTACGATATCTACATCCTTTCCTAGATAAGCAAATAAATAAAAACTATTATAATATTCTTAATTAAAATCCTAAAATTCAATTCCTATGATTTTACCTACTGTATCTACGATATCTACATCCTTTCATATGTTTTTATGTTTATAATATATCCACGTATAATTTAATATTTAAATATTAATTACTACTATTATAATATTCTTCGTTAGACATTAACAGATTAAAAATATGGTATCAATTGCCACGTATAATTTAATATTTATATATTAATAGCTAAAGGTGGGAGAGTATCCTAAATATAAACCTTAATGTCGGGTTGTATATCGAGGATTGCATTAATTTTCCTATTACAAAAGTTATTAATAGTTATTGCTTTCGCAGTTACACTTATGAGTTATGACTTATCACACTTAAATATTATTAGTTGGTAACTTACTACGTAGGTACGCACATTATGATATTTTGGAAATATAATTTTATTTACATTTATATCATCTACAAATATGTCTCACTTTTTTAATTTCGATTCTAATGTCCAAGTAGTGAAGTCTTATATCGTTAATGATAGTGATTATAATGCTACAATTAGAACCAAAATTTGCCAAGTCGATGATTCATACAGTAAAGGTTGCGATGATTGGGTTCGGAAATATTAATTATATTCAAAAACAAATTGGATAGTTAGATGTACATTTCCTAACAAACAAATGTATGTTTATCGTAGAGACTACATATGCCAACATTCATCAAAGAATAAAAGTCATAATTCTAATTTGACAAGGTTACGTGATAAAAACTGCAGTGCGTCAATTAAAATTGTAGTAAAAAAAAATACTGTGAACACACAAAGAAAAGATCAATATATGCGTCAAGGTTTAGACACAGAAATAAAGGTAAGACAATTTTTCCAAACAAATAAATAATTTTATTTTACTAATTTTTAGGTTTTTAATTTATTTTATTTTCGGGTAGGTAGTATTTGTCCATACTCATAGAGTTTATAATGCTGAAGCATATAGCTACCTTAGAGTAAGTAAGGAGGTCCGCGAAAATTTCATTACCTATTTTAATGGTGGAATGACCTGCTGCTGCTAAAACATATCACGAAGTACAACTCACTAGTTCTATTGACGATGCGGATAATATGGAGTGCATTAAACAATTAGCTAATGCACAAATCAATCCTACCGATCGTCAAATATATCAACTATTTGAAACATGGAGGTTAGTAAAAATGAAATATCTTATTTTTTTATATCTATAAAATATTATTTGTATGAAAAAATGCACTTATTTAAATTAGTGAATCACACGAACATTAATTGTTGTACCTCTAAAACAAATTACCGTAAAAACATTAAATTTTCACTGAATGTATATACTGGCATTTTCTATACATGATAAAATCTTCAAAATATTTTTAATATTTTTAAGCTATTTATAAACATTTGAAATTTCCAATTTTTTTTAGTTTTTTTTTTTTATAAATGTCAATAAAATTTTATCCGTTGGTTAAAAAACTTGAAAATTTAATACAAGATTCCCCATAAGTTTATATAATAGCAGTTTGATTAAACATTAAGCAAATATTAAAAATACATAGGCCATTTAAAGTTCAAATTTTGACAAAATGTATTTAATTGAAAGATTACAAATTCTTCAGTTAATAAAAATAAAATGTATAAAACGTTTAAATTTTATAGCTATGAATTGAAAATTTAAAACAAGGTTCCACGTAAATAGTTAATTCTGCTGCAAAAAAAATCTAAAAACGATTCAAACACAGTTTTTTTTTTTGTATTTATTTTAAGTTCAAATTCGGATGAAATTACCAATTAAATAACCAAAAATAACAATTTTAGCTATATTGCTGTAATAAAAAATTATTAGTCGAGGGTACTTTAAATTGTATAATGTTTATACCTACTATGACTGAGTGAGTTGGGTTATTTGGGTATATGTACCAGTGGCGTAGACAAGGGGTGACGTGGGGGTCACATCCCCCCACCCATTAACTTTATTTTTTGTTTTTGCTTACATTATGTAGTATGCACTATGATGTAATATTTTGTCATATTATGATCTATCGAGCTATTGAATTTTGACAGTTTTGTCAACATACTGATACCATTATAATTTTATTATCGTTTATTAATTGCAAAGTAAATAGTAATATTAATTATTTGGTCGAAATGGTCGATGACGATTGACGATGGATATACTTTATTATAATTTATAGCTTATCTTATTATTTATAGAGACGACACTATACATATAGTATATATATAATAATATGTATGACGTATGTGGGCTCGACTAAATACTTCCACAATTCCACTAGATTTTGAAGTAGCAAAAAAAATTTAGATAGATTTGTTAATTTAGTTATTATTTATTTTATTTAATGATGTAGCATTTTGTAAGTTTTGACTTTATAGAATATGGAGTATTGGAGTGGATAATCTTAAATATTGTGTTTAATGTGAATTTTGAATCAATTCAAATTATATTCATTGTTCCTTATTGTTAAATATATTACTAGGTACCTTAGACAAAGTTTGGGGAGGGTGAAGATTTTCCAATTTTCTCACCTCCCATTTAGCTGTCGTTTTTTTTTTTTTGATCCCCCTCCTTTCAGAAATCATGTCTACGCCACTGGTATCTACATTTTTTTTTTTAATAATAATAATATAATTAATATAGTACTTATAACATATCCTAGACTGCCAAACCATCTCCACTCAGAATTTGTTTTTGAATATAATTAATATTTCCGAACCCAATCATCGCAACCTTTACTGTATGAATCATCGACTTGGCAAATTTTGGTTCTAATTGTAGCATTATAATCACTATCATTAACGATATAAGACTTCACTACTTGGACATTAGAATCGAAATTAAAAAAGTGAGACATATTTGTAGATGATATAAATGTAAATAAAATTATATTTCCAAAATATCATAATGTGCGTACCTACGTAGTAAGTTACCAACTAATAATATTTAAGTGTGATAAGTCATAACTCATAAGTGTAACTGCGAAAGCAATAACTATTAATAACTTTTGTAATAGGAAAATTAATGCAATCCTCGATATACAACCCGACATTAAGGTTTATATTTAGGATACTCTCCCACCTTTAGCTATTAATATATAAATATTAAATTATACGTGGCAATTGATACCATATTTTTAATCTGTTAATGTCTAACGAAGAATATTATAATAGTAGTAATTAATATTTAAATATTAAATTATACGTGGATATATTATAAACATAAAAACATATGAAAGGATGTAGATATCGTAGATACAGTAGGTAAAATCATAGGAATTGAATTTTAGGATTTTAATTAAGAATATTATAATAGTTTTTATTTATTTGCTTATCTAGGAAAGGATGTAGATATCGTAGACAAAAAATACAGACATTTAAATAATACTAGTATATGAACGTTATTAAAATTATTGTAATATATCTACATTCTACATATTAGATTATAAGTTAATTTTTTTTATAGATATAGTCGCAAATACACTGTTAATAATATTGTTTTTACATACCTATTTTTAACCTATCAACAAAATTAGAATAAATTTAGATAAATTCATAGTATAGCGGTAAATTACATGTGCCTTTATTTGAGTATAGCGGTATATTACATAGTAGCCAGACTCAAGTAGTATCCGTAAAATAAATTTGTTTTACGAACCCTAACTGAATTCGGGATCTATTGGCCAGTCTCGAGTAGTATCCGTAAATACGCAGCCGGGTATACATAGTTAGTCGTTGATTTATATTACGCCTCGTAACACTATTGTACATCGTATCATTATACTTATTATTATATTATATATATCCGATTATATTATTATTTACCTTTTAACTTCTGTATATCTGTGTACTTCAACAATTATAAAATGGCATTTTATTTAGTTTCCATATTATATCACGTCTTTTAAAGATTTAATCATCACTTGTTTTTTTACACGGAGTTATAACGAAGTGTTTTTGGTGTGATATAATACACAACAACATAATAATACAAAATTAAGACATACAATAACGAATACGTGTTGTGTGTGTGTGTCGGTCGGTGGAATATACTATATAGTGTAATAGTGTGTAAAATTAGGACGCGAGTATACCGATGCAGCACGTTTGGGCATTTTTACCTGTTTAGTATTCAAAATCCACACAACGTTTGGGCACTCTATATCCCTAAAAAGATACCACGTTTGGTCACAAAAATGTAAAATGTATATATCTTTATGTATATCAAAATAATATAGGTAACAAGTTTTATAAAGTGTAAGTTACTATTTATTTTGTAAAATAATCAAATAATATAAGTACAAATAAAATAAATAATAATGTAGCTACAAAGTGTTATAAAATACGTAAGTTATTTATACTCGTGTTAAATAAAAATTACTACATTATTATATTAATCAAAACAATGAAGATATCAAGTTTTATAAAAAAAAATAAATAATATTTTATGTAAACTATAATATTTATATTTTATTTCCTTGATAACGAATTCCCATAATTTTTAAGTATTCAATTAGTGTTACGTCGCCTTTGTCATAAGCATTTCAATTATCAATCTACAATTTCCTTTTAAGTTCAGCCTCTGTTCTAGAGTAATTGAATTGATTTTTTTTTATACTATTTATTTTTAATGCAGTTTCTGCCTGAATGTTAGTTAGAACGTCTACTACATGATGTATGTTTGGATGCGGATGGTAAAATTGTGCATTGAAATGTTTATGGAAAGCTCCGGGTCCGTTGATTGTCCTAGTAATATTTATGGTAGTTTCTGCCCAAATATTTGGTGGAAATTGAGACTCTTTATTAATATAATTTTCTAAAATATAATCAGTAAACGTATGGTTATCTGTAGGAGCTATAGAAATGAGCTCAACAAAACCATCATCAACTTGTTCAGTTTGTAAGAATGCTAGACCAAAAAAGTATTTTAGCCATAACCCTATTGTACACGCCGTTACCGATCCTACAAGTTGGGCGGTTGTCGGCAAACGACTTGCGTAATGTGCTGAAAGCTGGAGCGGGATCGGGTTACTTAATAAGTCGGTCAAGACAAATTTAGTGGGCGGAAACACATGTATTTGTAGGTAAACAATAATAATTAGATTAGCGGGCGCCCAAAATAATAATAACTTAAAACTAATTTACCATAGCTGGCGAACAATAATTATAATTTTAAATCAGCCCACTGACACGTGGGACTAAACATATGGACCTGGCTAGGGCGACTGCGTGGCTCGGCGGCTGCGATCCTTGGTGACGGCCAATATCGGTCCCTCGCCGGAACGGCGACGGCGGACAAATCTTCGGCTCGTCGCTTGACGATAATGGCTCGTGGTTCCACGCGAATAGCGCGAACGCGAATTAGATAATATATTGACGTCTTTCCGTGGCAAAACACTCGCGATCACACGGAGGGTAGAGTAGAACACGCGCACGGCGTAAATACGCGAAAAACGAACTCGATGTGAGCTTAGCGTCACACGTCGATCACGACGGACAAAACACGCGTGTTCACACGCGACTTTTACTATTTCACTCGATGTAGCAACAGGTACGTACCGCGACGACTATTAAAACGCGAGAAAACGTACTTCGGAAGTAGGTACTACGTACCGATCGTGGCCGCTGATCACAGTTCGGGTTCACGGCACATCGTGTTCCCACGAGGTTTTCGCAACACACACGGTAACGACAGCGCGGACGTTGCGCTTCGTTCAGCCGTTGGAAAAAGACAAAGTTCACGACTCCAGTGCGCGACGGCCCATAGCCGGCTCGCCGGCCGTTGACGGCGGCGCGGGACTGCGGAGGGGGAAAGCGTAGGAGCTTCGATATGGAACGCGACTTTTAGCGTCCATGCTTTTGGCGGCAAGCCCGTTCCGCGTTCGAACACCTATTCTGTATTGTTTTTATACTGATTAAGTAAATAATTATTTGATTGGATTTTACGATACCAGCCTTGATTCAAATGAAATTGGCACGCAATAATGTATACAGTTGGAAACGATTCGTCGATTCCAATATGTGCACTTTTTTCAAAATCCAAATGTATTTTGTTAATTTGTATTTCTATGTTAATTAATTTTTTACAAAGTTCTTTAATTAATGTCCACATTTCCTTATATTTATCAGTTGATTTTGAATTTAAAAAACAATAAATCATAGGCAGATAATAATTGTTTTGTAATATGTGGATTGTATATAGTTGATGCAAATATGACGGACAATATGTAAAAGTACCATCAGCAAAAATTTCACGCCCTTCACACAACATAACTAAATTTGTATAACAAATGAATATTGGTATGCTTTCATAATTTTTCATAAAACGAAATTGTTCGTTATTATTAGTTTTGATTTGAAAACACTTGATGCTTAACCTCGTCTATTGATTTAGGAATAGTGAATATTAGTTTTCGCCTAGCTTCATACATAATATATTTCCTAAATAAACGCACATCTGAATGACTTATATTAACAGTAGTTTGATCTTTAAGTACTTTTCTGATTATTTTATTTGGTTTAGTAAACACATCATCAATGGCCTTTCGTTTAAGTGTAGACATTATTTTTTGTCGATTTAAAATATTTTCAGAAGTGGCCAGATGATTGTGATAATTTTTTTGTGAAATTATTAAATCAAGTTTCTCACCAATGATTGCTGTTACGTTACATTTACGATTTGTACATCTGAAGTGAAAAGTTTGGTCCTTCAATTGTTTATTCTCACTTAGCTTATATCCCTGTATCAGAACACATCGTCCTCCTCGTTTTGTTAAAAATATATCATCTATGGAGTTCATGGTAAGAATATTTACTTTAGCATTTGTGTACTTGTGTACTTGACAAGCGACTACGGACTGTTTGTCGGATATGGAATTATGGTGAAATAAATATGGATAGGTACCTATTGCATTTTATTACACTATTAATACAACTTTGGAAATTACAGATAAATAGATTTTCGATATTTTCGATAACGTCTGTGATTACGCTTTTTATAGCTTTCTACTATAATATTTATTATCGTAGGCAGTCCCTAATGTGGTTATTATTATCGTGCTCGTGTAATATACTACGGTAGTGACCGCTCCGCTTTATTTTTTTACTTAGCTTCGCGCCACTACCGTCGCGCTGGATTAAAGGTATATACAAATATACAGTATATACTTAGCTATATATGTAACCTATATTATTTTGATATATATGTATATTTGTATACATATTATGCATGTATGTACATATTTTATATACTTTTTAAACAAAGGAATATACATTTTACATTTTAGTGCCCAAACGTGTCGCAATTTGGGATAAGATGCCCAAACGTGTTGTAGCCTTAAATTTAAAAAGGCCTTACAAAAGTCGGTGATATTGCTATGGGCCCGAGCACAGAGATCGACTTGGCCAACGGCATAGTAGTGTGAGCAACAAAACTATAATCAGGCACTAAAACACGATCTAACGATTGTGCGACTATTTTGCCGGACACGGCTGACGAGGTATCGATTGCTGACGTACAGGACGACAACACTTTCGAAAACTGTCTCTTCACGAGAGCAAACCAATACAATATAATTTAGCTGATAATAATACTACCGGTCGGCGGTCACCTTATCCACCCAAACTCGTGAACACCATTTTTCATTCAAGTAGCTGCCCGGCCAAATGCTAGTGAATATCCGGCAGCCCAAACATTTGGCAGCAGAGCGTTGGTTTTTTATTATTTATTAATAGATGTTTACGTTTGTTGTGGATTTGATAACGTGTGTTTGAGACGTTAGTGGTGTTTTCCCTGGGTCTAGTGTACAGTGCTTATCATAGGTGATTATTGGTGGTTGACGCTGGGGTGGGTGTATTCGTTGACCCGTCAACAACGCACCGTTGACATTCGTAGCACTAGCGAAATCTAACTTTAGTTCATGCGAACCGTGCGCTAGTCATTGAGATATCTCCGATATATTTACAATACAATTATTATTATTATTCGTAAGCCGCGTCGGTTGCATTTTTGATATATCAATTATATTATAAATTATTATTATTCACGGTCATTACCTGAATATCGTTCATATATCTGTAGGGCAGGTATTATTATTATTGCGTATACGCGCCGCTCGCTAGTCTGTCGCGATATCTATTTCATAGCTCATTACACTAAGTGCAATGGGGTGGCTTGGATGAGCTGAGAATCAAGTACCTTTAAACTTTTCTTTATATAAGTTATTAAGTTAAAATATTATTAAAGATGATCGCCAATAAACTCTCATTATGATTAAGTTGACCACCAAAGGAGTCAATTATGTTATTATTGATGATTATATACATTTATCAGTCAATTACAAAATCCTACTACTTCCCAGAAAGTATGTTGATTTGTTCAATATTAACAGTATCATTAATGATACTTTAATTCTTAATAACTTGATTTATCTTTACATTTTTGATAACTTGGGCCTGTTAAGTATGACCCTAAACTAAATGCTTATTTTTAAATTAATACTTTATTATTAATTTCAATTCTATCATTTTTTTTTGTTCAACTATTATATTATAAGTTTCTAATAAGTATAATGTATATATTTTTTTTCACAGTTTTTATTTATAAGCATTTAAAATTTAAATCTAGACAAAATACGAAAAAATCACGAAAATTAGCAAATTAGTTTGATTGTTTCGATTTCTCATGTAACGATTTTCTTATTTTGTTGTAATTAAACAACGTATGACTGTAGATACTTGAAAATGTTACTAAAAAATGTTGATGTTCACATTTTCTATACACAATACAATTTTGAAAATAATTTGACTCTTTTTGAGCTGTTTACGGATATTGTCAGTTTTCAATTTTTTTCTATAAATATCAATAAAATTTTATTTATTGGGTAAAAAAGCGTGAAAATGTAATGCAAGGCTCTTGATAGTTACAATTTATTGTTACAATAGCTGATGAAAAATATTCAAAATACATAGCATCATATTTTTTTTTTATAAGCATTTAAAGTTCAAATTTTGACAAAATTTATCAAATTTAAAATTTAATAATTATTTTGTAGTTAAAAATTTATAAAATGTTCAATTTTTATAGCTAAGGATTGAAAATTTAAAACAAAGCTCCACGTAAATAGGTTATATATAAATTGCTTTATTCACAATAATATCATCAAATATACTTGGTTATAGGCTGATTGTTTTCGCTCAGAATCGTTTTTCTTATACAATGATATTATATCATTTAATTCAAATTTTACACCGCATCCATTAAAGTTACCCACTTGTAACCTATTGTACAGCAGAGCGATATTCTTTTACCCACCTTTTTATACTTAGGATTACAATTACCCACCAATTATAGGGGGTACACCCACCCCCTAAAATAGGTGTGGCGGCTACCACACCTAATACACGAGTTCGGTACCACTGCCTCCATACTACTGAATACTTAGGTACATCTTATAGGCAACTTCTTATATATTTGGCAATTACCTTTGTTGTTGTATTAGTCGTAAATTATCGTTAGTAGTAGTAACCCGCATAGAACAATGCCTAATCACCACCCAGCCAATAGATACTAGTCAGACGTTGGTCGGCCGGTTCACGCGATGTCTTCTTGAAATAAGTCCCATTCATTGTTTCCGCGCGTAATGATAACAATGATAGTCACTCGGCTTTTTTTGATATTCAGTATTGACCAATAACCATCGAAAACTCTTAGCTTCGACCGTTCCGTCTGACTATTTAAAAAAACCGTGCGCAACTAGGACTTTTTCAAGGGGGGTGTCTGCTAGTAGCGTATAAGGTTGTTCCCCAAAATTTCAGATGACATATATATTATATTTAGATAAAAATCACATATAATTTTGGTAGTTATAAAATATGTAACTTATTAGGTATACGGGAAGTCCCCAGCGCCGCGTGCAACCCCAGTGCCGCGTGCAACCCCAGCGCCGCGTGCAACCCCAGCGCCGCGTGCAACCACTCTGCTGGGAACTCCGACACAGCAGAGCATACACTGTTTGCGTGCGAATATTGGACCGGGCATCGCGCGGAACTAGAATCTCGGCTCGGCCACCAGCCGACCGCCGCTGATCTCCCCGAAATTCTGTTCGGACCGGACTTCGACGTCCTCTCCGCGGACCCCGAGGAGAGAGCCATCCTCCTGGCCGAGGTTGACGAAAGGCTCCGCCTTTTCTACAAGATGGTCGAGTCCATAATGAGCCTCAAGGAAGAAGAAGAAAGAGCTCGACAGGCGTTGGAACGAGGACAACCAAGTAGGCGTTGACCGGAACGAGACGCCAGGCCGACGGACCTCAGCGCCGGGCCGCAAAGCACCGGAGTGAAACACGAGACACGAGACAGGTGGGTTTCCAGCCAGGAAGACGGTCCAGTACGAGACTTCAAGGCCGGCGGGCTGAGCGCCGGGCCATGAAGACAGCCAACACCAGCTCAAGACAACGCCTTAAGCAACCATCATTGAAATGTTAGCTCCCCGAGTAACACTCCCTGGCAGCCGCATACTACACTAGCAATCGCTAAGGAAGGGCTGCCAGGTCGTGGGAGCGCGTCTAAGGGCGCAGCTATTGTACTATAAATTGTTTGTTTGATGTGCAACAAAGGATGGGGGCCGGAGAAGAAGCAATGTGAGCAACAGTTCCTTCTCCGGCTCTCGATTAAACCGGAAAAAAAAAAAAAAAGGTATACGGGAAAGTATTATTCTAAGTTTATAATGATATATTGATGATATAGTATAAGTAGGTACCACAAAATATACAACTTTATAATAATTACACGAGAATAAAATATTCATTATATTTTAATGACATTATAATAATATTTATGTTATAGGCCTATGTTGACAATTCTACGTTCGAATAAACTTTGTATTTTAGGATCATTGTTTTTAATGGGTAAAGTATTCAATTTTGTATTTTTTACTTCAGCAAACAATTGAGTTGGTGGATTTATTATGCTTTAAAATCCGTGCCCTAGACTAATAAGTTACAATAGTTCGCGAGCCGCCGTGTGCGCTTGCCGGTGCGTGTCGCCCAAATCGTTTGTCCGGACGACGCGTTGTTTATTTAGTCGTCGTTCCGTTTCATCTCGTACCCGCGCACTTTTAAATCGTTTGTTCTGCAGAGGTCAGGCAACACGTCGCGCTTATTGGCATTTGTATTTGTTATTGTTCAGCGCGAGGCGTACAAACTACAAAATAAATATAATTACTATAATATACTGCATATACCTACACCATTCTATGTAATAGCTAATATAAAAATCATTTTTTACACAAAAAAAGTAAGTATATTTAATTTTCATTAAAATATGATAAATTGTCTCAAGTATATAATATCGGTTTTTGTATGCGTTTCACTTATATTATTCCTCTACAGTGGGTAATTTGCCTTGAAATTAATCAAATAGGAATTTTTTCGAAATTTTAATAAACTTTTATAATTAAACTGCATAATCATTAATCAAGTACAGTATCTAATATGTATATTATAGTTTAAATCACGGTCATCTTTATCTATGTTTAGGTATTATAGTGATTATACTATTGTTCCTTTCAAAAATATCGTTATGGCATTAAAAATTTAGCATCGTTTAAGAATTTTTAAATTTAACTTTTTTTTAAGTTATGTAGGTACCAACTAAATTCACTTTACCATCAGAAAAGATGCTGGAATTGAAAATTGAAGTATTATTTCTACAAGAAAAAATGTTTACAGACAAAAAAACACACATTAGGTGAAATCAATAAATTATTTGCTCCTATTAGAATCTAAAATTACAATCTTAAAGCGTTTCATATGTAATAGCATTGTTCGCGCCGCCACATTCACACATCGATCGATGCACACACCCCACCATCACTAGTTTTTGTATTGTTTTAATCTTCGTTATTTTTGTATAAATCATTTTGTCCGAGTGAATTATTATATAATATGTAGATTAAAGCTGGTTATCGCAAATATAATTAACACACCCGCCGTAACTGTTTTTGTCTTCCTCCGTTAGTCGTCGTGACAAATACCGTCGCCGTGAGCAACCCGTCTCGGATATTTTAGAAAAAAAAGTTATTATATAGTAAGGCATGAATTTCCAAAAGTATTATTTTCGTCAAAGCGCGAATCGCTAAATAATTTTATTATAATTTGTTCAAGCGCGAATCGCCACGCTTTTATTATATTGTGCGGCGCAAGTCTTCATAACTTTGTTCATTATTATTGTTTTTTGTAAAGCGAGAATCCCCAGTGTATATTATTCTCTTATTATTATTGCGATATAGTGTGTGTATCGTGTATTATCATTATTATCAATATAGGATAGGTAGCAGCTGGCCAGCCGAGCACCTTCATATCTGTGAGTTTTTAGTATTATTAGCATTATATTTTTTGTTACCCTACAATTAATTGATTAATTGGTTAGGCCAAAGGAGCCGTATATTATTATATTCTGTCGTGCCTTAAGGGATGTGCATTATTTTTATACTTTTATTTGTTTGGTCATAAGGACCGCACATAAGGTTATACACATTATATTACACTTGTCATTTATATACAAGCCTCAGCTCAAATACCTGTCATATATTATGATTATTTATTTTGTGTACAATACAACAACTCATTTTTACTAGAAACCGTGTTACCATCTTATAGTTACCTCTTGTACAATAATTTTAAGCTTAAACATCCACACATATACACACCTATACACCCACTGCATACTTGCACTCGGAGTTTTGATCGGCGAACCCGTCCACTTCTCCTGAGTCGCTATACCTAATAACACACAGATACACAGTTCGGTCGATGTGTGATTATCACTGACAAATATGAGCTGCCGGGCGCACGGTTTAATATTGTACCGTACCCGGCGCAAACAAGCATACTGTAACTTGTAAGAATTGTTGCGTGCACCCAACTTACAGGAGAAGGGGACAGGATAGATTGGTGGTGGAAGCGTACTAACCTAACCTAACTGTGGTATCACCCGTATTGGACAATACTCAGTAAACCAACTATACGCCTTACCATTGTGTACTCTAGTTAATGAAACTCTCTAAAGTTAATTAGAATGGTGTTGAGGTACGATGGCATGCGTTTGTCAATTCTTAGTTCGTTCCTATCTAGTTGCAATGACTCAAAGATTACATTTAGCTTGGCACTATTCAGTTTAATAAAACTTCATTGACACATAATACGTATATCCCGGCACTGCTCCTATAAAATGTAAGAACGTAAGAACCACTAAAATAATGTTTTAACTAAACACTTTTATTGTATCAAAACAAACATAAATAAAACACTTAACAAATTCAGATCGCATTTGACCGTACTACGATCGTCGTTTCACACGCACAACGTACGTACGTCCTCGCCGAATCAATCAGCGACAACGGGGGCCCCCGTGCCTGCGAGTACGGCGGAGTTATATAGAAAATATTATTGTCACCTCAGCACATATTGTTTCGCTGGCCTGACCTATGTCAATAATTTACAATTTCGAATATTCCCACCTATATTACATATATATTAAATAATATATTTTGACGACTGTCTGAAATATACGACAAAACATGTATTTGCTCAATTAAAAAGTGTTGGCCGGCGTATTAAATAGGCAAAATAGGTACATTATATAGTGTTCAACCAAATTTAATTGCGTGGAAAATAATGCATGCACTTTAAGTTATATTATTATACAATGTTCTTTTAATAAAACAAATCATTTTAATTAATTTAGACTGCAGCCTTTACCCTGTTAGTTGCGCACTTTTACGCCATGATTAGGGTAAAAGGGTGCATTTTTTATAATTTCTATTTTTTGATATTTACTTTGGTAAAATTTCCAGAACTATGGTTTGATATTGGTTTTCTAATCAACGGTGTTATGATATCTGAACCGTGATGAAGCGTATAGCACCAGATACTGAATCAGCTTCAGTTTGAATAATATCTGTCTTTTCATAATTATTTGGCACATTTTCGTTCGACAAGCAATATATAAATATGATATACATACTGTCAATACAGTAACTACGGAGTGAACGATACTAGGTTACAATAATTTAGTTGTTTATATTGTATAGATACATATATTTGCCACTTAGAACGTAAAATTATATTCTATTAATCATGTCAACAAATAAAAAAATTCTTTTTACATATTTTTTTTGTTAAAATAATAAAACAAACTTAAGGGAGCTGCAGCTGATGAAAAAATGTGACTTTTAGACCAATAAGCCAAACAAAACTGGAAGAATTTGGTTTGACAGATTTTAATTTTGAAAATTATGATTGATCAACAAGTTCACTAGGGAATGATCGAGGCAATTTTGAATATTTATTTTTTTTCAGCTGTGATATCCAAGAATAAAAATATCGAAAAAATATGATATTTTTGTATTTCTATTATTCATTATGACTAAAGACCGGATTTAATTGCATTAAAAACACTCAACAATTGCATAATAAAATTGTATAATTGCACCAAAAATCCCATAAAAATTGCAAAATAAATTGCACTATAAAAATGCAAGTCGTATTTATATATTCATTAATTAATATTACATTAATTACATTTAATATTAATTTTACATTTTTGAATTAAAATTGATGATTAAATACATTTCTAAATTATTTTCATTAAAATTAAATCTTCTATTAGTTAAAATATGTTTGTACAACGAGAAACTACGTTCTACGTCAACACTCGTTATTGGTGCATATTTAAAACAATTTAATAAAGTAGGCGTTATATCTAAATTAACATTTGCTTTACCTGACATGACTTCATAGTAACACTTTAAAGTTTTATACCCTTCATTTTTTTCAATTACATTCATACATTTTTCCTTAATTTTTTCCCCTTCTGGACCAGGAATATTTGTTAAAATATCTTCAATTTTTCTAAAAATATCCATACTTTTCAGTAGTTCACTATTAGATTCTTCCAAATTTTTGAGATTCGTGCATAACTCAGATAAGTGTAATTTTATGAATGCTAAACTACATTTGACTGCATTATCTTGTACAAGCAGTTTCAGCTTTTCGACACTTAAAGCATCATCTGTTAAACTTTCAATCACGTTTTTAAACTTTTCAAAATTATTTGCATAGAAAAGTGCAGCGTTTAACCATGTTCCCCATCTTGTAATAATAGGTTCGGGTGGTAAAGGTATACCCGGCATTTCTTTTCTGTATTTATTTATTCTCGATGGTGCTTTTAGGAAAGCTTTTTTTCCTAAAATAAACAAAATAAGTTACAAATGTATTTATAAAATTAGTTAAGAAATATTGTTTGTACATTTGATTACGTGAAATATACAAAATTGAAAAAAATTGCAAAAACATTAAAAATTGCAATAAATTGCAACATAAAATTAAACAGAAAGACAGTAATTAATACAAATCGTGTACATATTTGATCAGATTTGATTTATCTTAACTACAAAAAAAGTTGCAATATCAATTAAATCCGGTCTTTAATTATGACACTAACAATAATTGGAATATTCAAAATCGCCTTGATCATTCCCTAGTAAACTTGTTGATCAATCATAATCCGTTTTCAAAATTAAAATCTGTCAAACCAAAACTTTGCAGCTTTGTCTAGGTTATTGGTCTAAAAGTCACTTTTATTTCATTGACTGGAGCCCCCTACAGCCCCTTAAGGTTTATTTTATGAAATGGGATTTAAATATATTGAAAAACATTATAACAAACAAAATTAATGTTTAGATTAGTCAAATCTTCATTAGTTTTGACTTTTGACAAAACCAGCTGCAGCCCCCTTAAATATATTTATTGGCGGGTACCTCATTCATATTTAGTCTTTACTATTGCATTGGACAAAAAAAATTTGTGGTGTCACTGTAATAGTTTTTTGTTAGTACAACATTGCGGATATTCGATAGATTTATCATGGAGCGATTATCTTATTTTGTTGTAAATTGTAATTCAAAAACGAATTTACTTGAATGTACTTGAAGTTTATACCATAATATGTTTATTTTATCTTTTTCTATACTTGATAAAATGTTCAAAATAATTTGACCTGCTTTGACCTGATTACTGAAATAATAAATTTTCGGTTTTTCATTTTTTTTTATCCATTATACTAAATATCTACAATTTTATTTGTTGGGTCAAAAAGCTTAAATATTTAATACAAGACTCCTAACACATTGTTAAAAATTATAGCATTAAAATATTAAAAATCCATAAACGAAATTTTTCCTTATAAGCATAAAGTTCAAATTTCGACTAAATTTATCAAATTGAAAATTTAAAAATTATTTAGTGGTTCCAAAATTTATATTTATAATTAATTAAGGATTAAAAATTGAAAACAAGGGTCCACATAAGTTGTTAAAATTGTAACCAAAAAATTAAAATATATAAACATACTTTTTTTATTGTTATCTTAAGTTCAAGTTTAGACGAAATTAGATATTTAAACGAAAAAGAACGATTTTACTTTTGTGTTATAATTTAAAAATATTTTTTGTAGGTACTTGAAACTTATAAAGTATATATTATTCTATAATATAAAAATGAATCGCCGAATATGTTGCTAAGAGCAAATCTCGAGAGCAGCTGATCCGATTTCGCTTTTTCATTTTTTATAATATTCCTTGAAGTACAAGGATGGTTCTTACGGAGAGAAAAATTTAAAAAATTTAAAAAAAAAGTCTTAAAAACTAAATACAAAAACGATGAAATATAAGTAATTAACCAATAACCATATTATCATGGAAAAAAACATCTATGTCATAACAAATAACTATAGCAATAATAATAATAATAATAATCACTTATTTAACATTACTCAAAAACAATGGTATGTTGTATAATATAGTCTATGGTCTAAGGTAAAATGTAAACGTCTCTTTGCTGTGCATCTATAATATTATTAAATCTAAAAGCCACAAATTTCTATAAAATTGAAAGAGTGTTGTGTTTTTGTGACTTACTAAATATGCCTCATATAAGGTGGTGGACACATTTAGGCAGAAGAACCCGAAATGTAACGAATGAAATTAATTATCAATCTAATCGTACTGCCCTACGTGTGTTGTAATTGAACTCCTCCTAAACGGATTTGAATGAATTTTTTTGTATGCGTTTGGGTGACCCCCGGATTGTTTAGATTCACAAATCATCCTTCTAGGTCCAACCAGAGGATGCGCTCAAACGGGGATTTAGATATTTACGGTGGAAACTTTTGTTTATAAATGGTTGCCATGGATTTTAAAACTATTATAATAATAATTATTGGTTGCCGTGAAATCAGTGTGTTCGTTCAATGCATTTAATTTTTTTGTACGCTGTGTTTTGATATTATATGTATCGCAAATACGTAAATATTGAGAGTATTATACTCAAATAGAAGTTACGTACATACAAAAGGTGGGTAAGTGGATGTCACTCTGCTGTACAGTAGGTTACAAGTGGGTCACTGTAATGGATGGTGTTAAATTTGAATTCAATGATATAATATAATTGTACAAGAAAAACGATTCTGAGCGAAAACGGTCCGTCAGCCTATGATATTACCAAGTATATTTGATGATATTATTGTGAATAAAGTAATTTATATATAACCTATTTACGTGGAGCCTTGTTTTAAATTTTCAATCCTTAGCTATAAAAAGTTGAACATTTTATACATTTTTAACTACAAAATAATTAGTCAATTATAAATTTGATAAATGTTGTCAAAATTTGAACTTTAAATGCTTATAAAAAAAAATTGTGCCAATGTATTTTTAATATTTTTCAACTGCTATTAGAACGATATATCAGGAGTCTTATATTAAATTGTCACGCTTTTTTACCCAATAAATAAAATTTTATTGATATTTATAGAAAAAAAACTAAAAAAATTGAAAACTGACAATGTCCGTAAACAGCTCAAAAAGAGTCAACATTTTATGGTGTATAGAAAATGCTAATATAAACATTCAGTGAAATTTTCAAGTAACTACAGTCATTCATTTTTTAAATTACAATAAAATAAGAAAATTGTTACATAATAGAAATCGAGTGAATATCAAATGTTGTAAAAATATAAATTTCAGACGCTCATAAAAATTTAATTTAAGTTTCTTATAGACATTTTTTTTTTTGATAAAGGTAGACAAACTTATGAGTAATCTTATATTACATTTTCAAATCTTAGATTTAAAAAGAAAAATTTTTATGGATTCTCAACTCAAAATATTTTGCTAATTTTCATGATTTTACGGTATTTTGTCAAAATTTGAACTTTAAATGCTTATAAATAAAAACTGTGACTAAGGATTTTTAATTTTTTTCATCTGCCTTTGAAACAATAACCTAAGAGCCTTCTATTAAATTTTCAAGCTTTTTCACGCAACAGATAAAATTTTATTGATATTTATAGAAAAAAAAACTAAAAAAAATGGAAATTGACAATATCCGTAAACAGCTCAAAATAAGTCAAAATACTTGGAAAATGTTATGGTGTATAGGAAATGCAATTATAAACATTCAGTCAAAATTTCATGTCCCTACGGTCATTTGTTTTAGAGTTGCACCAAAAACCAAAATCGATTTTCTCAAAAACAGATTTTGCGTAAAAATTCCCGTTTTTCCTTAATTTTTCTTTTGTTTTTCACGTCGCTTGTGAAAACTACTGGGAAATTTTTACTTTTGACCCCCCAAAGTACCAACTAGATTCACTTTCCTATCAGAAAAGTTATTATTGAAGAAAACCTAAGCACTTTTACTGTCCTAAAAGGTGATGACAGACACAAAAAAAAAAACACACATCATTGTAAAATCAATACATTCATCGCCTCGCTCAGAATCTAAAATACCACGTCTTCAGTGACAAACTTGGTATAACTTTGATACTTTAGAGTTAAATTATAAAGTTACGTACAAACAGCATGGGTTCTACGATTTACCGCATGTAGATTGCCTACCTGATAATATATTGCTGCGAATCAGAATTTTTATACCAGGCAACATAAAAGTTAAAATAAATGTTGAACACCATACACTGAATATTAAATAACGAATTGAACAAAGTTTGAGTCATATAGAGTTGATACATTTAACGGGAAATAAAGTGTACGATATCAGCTAGTTATTTATACAAATATGATAATAAACAAATAATAATGATTCAACTTAACCTGTTACCGTATTAATAATAACAATATAAATATAATATCAAATATCCTTTAAACCGTCTGTGCTAAGACAAAAAGTATTTTCTATGCTCGTAAAAACCAGTTCTTTATAATCATAAATCTGTGTCTCATGTTCTTAAAGCATTAAATTATATAAATTAGACTGCATCTAAACTCTAAAGTCAAAAATTTTTTATTAATTAATGACAAATTATCGTAAATAATCATATCTGTAAAAAAAAAAATGCAAGAGCCATTCTTCGAAGCCCTTTTTTTTAAAACTCAATGTTTTAAACAACTTGCTTCAAACTTATTTAAAAATTAATTTAAAACATTTTGTCTATTGTTTAAGACGAACAAAACATATGTTTAAAACTGCGTAAAATGCAAGTGAATATTGTGTTTTATTTGTTGGTTTATTACTAATAATAAATAATAATAGATGTCCTTCAAAAAAAATGTTAAGTATTAAATAATTATATCTAATACCATCCTTCATTATAATTTTTTTTTTAAATTTCATTGAATTAATTACCAAATTTAAAGTGTTTTTACTTAACAGTTAATATATAAATAAATTCAAGGCTCGGCAAGTTAATGATTTTTTTTTACTCAGTTAAGTTAAGTTAATATGCACCAATAACAAAAAGTTAAAAGTTAAAAGTTAATTTAACTCTAGGTTAACTTAGTTAATTTAAAAGTTTATACACACTTTTTGTTAACTTTTTATTAAGTTAAAAAAAAGTTAATTTGTTTATACAACAATAGCATACTTATTTTTTTTCCAACCTAAAACTAAATTATATGATATAGTGTTAATACTTCATACAGTATTTCCATATAAGTTATATTCGAATGATATACATTTTTAACTTTAAACAATTTACAATACATATTTTTTGACATGAAAACAAAATAGACTCTAATAGTGAAATATTATAAAATTAAAAACAAAAAAATTAACTTACTATGCCACAGTATCAAATACAAAGGTATGGACGAATTCTTCTTGAATTCAGTAATTTAGTGAAAACAAAATGGATCATAATTATCATAACACAAAATTTATAGACAATCGGTAACACCAGAAAAACCTCTTTCCAGCTTAGGCCAACTGACATACAGTGCATATTGGAAATGTCTTATATTGGAAGATTTAGATAAATACAGACGTAGTAGCAATATATGTGTTAATAATATTAGCACTAAAATAATTAAGCATAAACATTTAGTTTACACCTTTTTAATCTGAATTTTGAAAAAGGTGGGTAAGTGGATGTCGATCTGCTGTAGAGTAGGTATCAAGTTGGTCACTATAATGCAGCGGTTCCCAAAATTTTTCAGCCTCGGAGCCTTTTTGTAAGGAGAAATTTCTCGTGGAGCCCCAGGAAATATTTAACATTAATTTGCATTGGCTTGTGTTCAATAAAGTATAATTGACACAAACTGTATACATACGGGTGTCAAAATAAAATTATATTTATGAATAAAGGAAACAATAGTTTTAAAAGAACTGGAGAAAATATTTATTTATTTTCTATTCATTTTTGAAAAATTATCTGATAAGTACCATAATTTGAACGACCATTCCTGGTCAGTGGTCATTCAAATAATCTGCTAGCAAACTATTAGCTATATTATATATTTTGAGTATGCAGGAAGAAAAAATGTGTAGGTTAGGTTCAGTTAGGTATTTTATTATCAAGGTGATTTATACCCGTACATTTATTTACCAAATGTAAATACCACTGTACACTGGTAATATAAAATAAATAAATTAGAAGTTCTTACACATAGTTCGTCAAAAATATTAACAAAGTTGTGATATTTTCATACAAATATAAGGGACATATTAAATAAACTATACGAATGTTCTACAGTTTTTGTCTCCTCTTGACACTCCCCCCCCCCCAAAAAAAAAAAAAGTTGAAATGACGCCCCTGTATTCAAGAACGGAAGGCGAATACTTCATCGTAGCCGCAACACACAGTGACGAGTACTACGTGTGGACATCGACGTCAGTGTGTTTTTTGATACAATTAGAATTAACATTTTTAGGTAAGTTGTTGTACCTTATATAACTTTTTGGTAGGTGGGTGGGTGGTATTAACTATTCTTGAACCATCAACTGAAAAATACCTAACCTAACCTAACTAAGTAGGTAAACTTTTTAACATTTATATACCTTGATTTTGATATTCTGCACCATGCACTTCAGTACCGGGATGAATGTTGTACTTATCTATTATATTCATTCTCATTCATTTATTTGTTGTCAGTAGTTTGATAAAACGCACAAATAAGTATGACTGATAGTAGGTATGGTTTATGCCCGTGTTACTGAAATAATGATAATATAAAATCAATCAATATACTAATATAAACATAATATTGATTATTGGCTATTACAATAATATAGTGAAGGTTTTAAATAATGTAGAAACTCATTATCGATGGCATAGTGCACACATGTTGTAAGTGCAAAATTTTGGAAAAATGAGTTATTTGCATGGTTGTCTTGTTAACAACTCTTTGCATGTTGTGTACAAATATTGTAAGTGTATAGTACATATTTAGTCTGCTAAAGGTCGGTGACGTTTGTTGTAAGTGCACATGATCTAAATTAATGAAATCACAATTGTTGCAAGTGATTTTATGATATTTGTAATTGATAATTTTGGTTACTTGTTTTATGTAGAAATGTTGTAAGTGATGTCTGCACTGTTTTTAATCTCATTTAATATTATTAAGATAGACAGACAGTCAGTGCTATTGGATATTAATACAGTTATCTTGTCTTATCATTAACTATTTATAGATATTGCTGTTGATTTATTAATTTATTTACTAACGTAACCCATAGTATCGAACTTCTTTTATAATGTCATGAAATTCGTTATAATGTCACAAATATTTGACTCATTCGAACCTCAATTGTCATTTTTTAAACCCAAAAAAGACCAATATTTTCAGTGCAATGCCTACCATGCTGCCACTGATAAAATCGAAATTAAAACTAATTGGGACCAGCACAAGCATAGGGAAAAAATTTCAATGGAAATGAAATCTAATGATAAGTTAAAATCGGCTTTAGACAATGGACTTACATTTAGAACAATAAGTTTTGATCTTCAAGCCATATTAAGCCTGCCTTTTGCTGGAGATAATCAATTGTATTACAGAAGGAAGTTAAACGTTTATAACTTTACAATTTTTGATTCTTTTGAAAATACTGGCTACTGCTATGTTTGGGATGAGTGTAACGGAAAGAAGGGTAGTGCAGAAGTAGGATCATGTTTGATTAAATATTTAACACAGTTACCAGAATCGGTGTCACATGTTACAACATACTCTGACACATGTGGAGGCCAAAACCGCAACAAAAATATTGTTGCAGCTATGTTATTTGCTATAAATCATTTGCAAAATTTGGAAACAATTGATGTCAAGTACATGGAATCCGGGCATTCTTACCTTGAAGCTGACTCCATGCATGCCACGATTGAAAGATGTAGGAAACATAAAAACATTTATACTACACAAGAATGGGCTTTATTATTATCAACAGCCAGAATTAAGCCAAGTCCATATAAAGTGAAGAATATCCATTATGATGAATTTTATGACTTAGAAAAATTAGTTAAAGATATGCTAAAAAATACAACAATTAACACTGAAAATGATAAAGTCAACTGGTTAAAAATAAAATGGATCAGATTCCAAAAGACTGAACCTTACATAATGCAATACAAATATGACCTAGATGCAACAGAGTTAAAAAAATTGGACACAATATCTAAACAAAGATGCAGGGGTAGAAAAAAACAATGTAATACTATTATTTTGAGTTCTAAATATGCAGAAAAAATACCTATAAGTGAAGCAAAAAAAAAAAACTTAGAATATCTGTTAGCAACTAAAATAGTTCCTAAATATTTCTATCATGAGTTACCAACCACAAAACAATGTCAACCAGAAGCTCACTCAGATGACGAGGATACTGACTAAAGTTCCTTCTATTTTTTTTATTAAATAATATTATTATATTTTAAAAAGTTAACAAGAAGTTACGCTGTCATAAATTAAGTTGAGTTTTTTTTATATATTTTTTTAAATATACCTATTTAAAAATGTTGAGTTTTATTTTGTTTTCAATTGAATTATTATTTTTATTATTTTACTAAATAATAATAATTATATTATTAAGGAAAAGTAATTATATTATTAAAAGAAAATTACTACTTTATTTTATAATTTTTATTTAAATAAGTTGTATTTCATTTAAAATATACAGAGTAAAAAGTTGTGATTGTTTTTCTTATAATTTAATATATATTTTATAAATGTTCAATTTAATTTTTTGTACAATATAAATCAGTTATAACGATTATAACGTTATTCAAGTAATTGTTGTTCTTTATTGAAATTAGAAGCATTGTGTGCAAATATGTTAAGTACAATATATATATATTTTTTTTTAAGAATACAAATGTTGTAAGTGCAGGTTTTTTTAAATTTTTTTTTTTAAAAGATTTGTTCATAGTAGAACAATAATTTTTAATCTTCATTACTCATTATATGTTAAGGAAAATATAACAAAAAGTTCATTTTAGTTAGTTACATTATTGAATTGTTATAGCAGTTCAAACTTTAAAATCGTTCTCCTGAATAATTACGAAAATGTCACTTACAACATGTGTGCACTACGCCATCGTTATGAATTTCGTACACCCTAATACTAGTCTTTAATATGATTTAATACATGATAAACATAATAATTTACAGTTTTTGGAACTTATTTAAATATACATTTTTCGGAAGTCAAGAGTAAAGCCAGACGGCGTCCTACCTATAGCGCGCCAAAGGATTTTTCGACGGCCGTTAAGTATATTATGCTTAGTGTTAGTCGTTTATCACGATCTTACATTTTTAGGGAAACATTATCAGCTAACCTCGTGTCCAGTGTTCTATATCTTAGTTCGTGCTGTCTACCAAAAACCGAGTGAGACGTCTCAATTAGGCAGTGGTTCATCGGAACAGGTGGTTAAGTAGTTAAAGCAAACACTCCCACACACACGCGGAAAACACAGGTGAAACCCAATCAAAAGCCGAATTGTGTAAAAATGTATTATGATATGTATATTTGTGACAAATTCAGATCGTACGTTTAAGAAATACAAAAAAATAAATTTTAAAAAATCAGTAAAATTAAGTAAATTATATGTACCCTTGGTACGACGAGTATGAATATTATAATCTTGAAATATACAAATTAGTAACGTAGGAAGGCTTACAATTAAAAAAATTACATTGTCAATTTCGCAAAAAAATCACTACTTTTAGGTAATGGGGCCTAACACGTTTTAAGGAGTAATATTTAAGCAACTCATATGACATGTACATTTGGGCTATGTCAATATGTGAACAGTAAATTAACATTATTGTGTGTTACAGAAAATCACTGTAACACCGCATCTCATTCATGCACGCACGAGTCAATACATTGAGAAAAATGAAATATATTTTTGTTTGCACAAATATATAAAAACTACTAATAGGGGTAGTAATTAAATCACGCATCCTAAAGTTTGATTGTAATTTCGAAAAAAAATGGTTGATGTAATACATTATAAACTTCTAGACTATGCTCTTAAGGAATCGCTTTTTGATTTAAAATCAGATGTTCTCAAAATAAATAAAAAAGTAACGCAATTGTTTCATGGAATTTTTGAAAAAATAATCTTAAATTCAAGGTGCTTTGAAATTTAAAATTTAAAATCGACTTCCTAAAAAATCTGTTTTCAAAGAATTTATTGATATGTTAAAAATTGAAATAGTATTGTGTGTCCAAAGTATGTGTAATTATTACCACCACTTATTTGTCTAAAACGTATGAAAAATACTTTTGCTTCGTTCTCCTTAGCCACCAAAAAAAAAACTTGAAGCTTTTCTTTCAATAACACGTTATTGGTAGAGTGATCTGGGGTAAATGTAAATATATCACCTAACCTAACCTAATTTCATATATCTCAGTGATTTGTTTTAAAGTTACACCAACAACCAAAATCGATTTTGCCGAAAAATTCCTGATTTTTCTTAATTTTTTTTTGTTTTTCTCGGCGCTTTTAAAAATTAATGGGATTTTCAAATTATGATCAATGTACCAAGTAGATTCACTTTCTCATCGAACAAGATACTGGAGTTGAAAATCGAAGCATTATTTTGACAACGTTTTGTGTACACAGACACTAAAAAAAAAAAAAAAACATACATCATTGTAAAATCAATACATTCATCGCTCCGCTCAGAATCTAAAATAAAGTAAAATAGTAAAAACCGATTGAAACAATTAACAATTTCTGATTTTTACAATTATTGAATTATATATGAAATTGTATAATATTGGAATATAATATATAATAAATATGATATATTATTCAAATAATAAGGATAAAATGAAAATAGTATTTATAACAATAGCCTATACTTAGTGCAAAGCAACGATTTTACCAAAACGCGTAATTTTAGAGGCGTCTGATAAATAAATAATGAGTTACGACCATATTACATTATGCTTTATCGCAATACTCATGTTATTATCATTTATTATACCTTTATTGATATTTTTATGATTGTTAGAAATTATTATATATTTATATGATACGATATATACGTCTTTGTTAAGTACATTTTAGTAGACGAAAAGCACTGACGTAAAATAATACGCGAGTGTATAGTGAAAAAGGCAAAACATTGTTTCTTATAATTTTATTGTTTTAACTTGCTGCCTCTTATTATTCATATATACGTCGTATTACGATGTACGTCAACCTGTCCGTGAGACATCCCGCGAGATGGGCTAAGTCGCCAGCGACGACAAACTTTGTCTTTTTCATACCATCGAGTTGAGCAGACCATGCGCCGTATCGCGTCCTGCCGTTTGCTGCCGTTGTGACAACATCATGGCGCTTCAATGCTTTATAATTCTGCACAATTTATTAAGTGCCATTTTATTACGGTGTGTTAGTCTTATTATTCTCGTTTTCAACGTCAGGGCCTGATTTAATAAAATTAGGGCCAAGTGCAAATTTTTTTTGGGGCCCCCCAAGTCAAAAAAATGTTCTAGAATAAATCTACATAGAGAGACGTGGGGGGAGGTAAATGTTGATAATAAAAAAAATATATCTATATGTTAAAACTTAAAAGTGTTAAATACCTATCTCAAAACTCATAAAATATTTGTACATTATTTCATGTATTATAAATACAATTTAGTTACTTGGTCTTTTTTCAGAAATTTATTTAATGGGGAAACTATTTCTGAAGAAACTAGAACTTTAATATTATTTTTATGCACATTTGCAACAAATCGTTCAACCGATCACTGATTTTCAGTTAATATTAATACCTATACCATAGGTAACCGCAATATTATTAGGTATATGTAGGTATAATGTATATCTAGTCATACAGAGTGGAATAAAAAGGTTGTACGTTTATTTAGCTCTGCATTTTGTTCGTACGGTGAAGTACTTTTCCACTGTATATGTATGTATATTATTTTTAAAAATTAAAATATTTTTTTTATTGTTTTTGAAATGTTGATGTACCTAATACGTTTTGGAAAAAATATCACTAAAGTAGTCACAGCGTTGTATTGGGTAATATATTTATGGGTATACGCACTAATAAAATATGTATGTAACCTAAAAAAATTTTTTTCGGTACGCTCGAAAGTCCGAACTTAGTATTTTTAATTTATCAAGTGAACAGTTATAATTTATATTGTTGGATGTTCTAATAAATAATTATTATAGTAAAAATAAATATTTATGATACTATTATTTTTGTAATAAATGCAATATTGGACATTGGTGATAGTAAGATGGTAATTATTAAAAAGACTAAACTAAAAGAATATTTTTTCAATGTAAATTAAATTGAAATTTTTTTTCGATCTAATTAATAATAATCAATGTGTTATAATTGTGATGCAGTAAAATTAATAACTAATTCAATGGGTCATCCCTTCCCTACAACAATTCTTAAATACGCCGCTGTATTATAACACAGTTTACTTCTCATGATTACGATCTCGTGTTAAGTACACGCTTTCTTATCTGCATGTACAACGATTGTAAATTCAAATTTAGAAGAAAAATTAATATTCTTATATTTTACAATAAAATTTCAATGTAAAGTCACTGAAGGGATCGGAAATAAAGAAGTGCAATACTTCCAGATGACCAGGCCCGGCGTTGGGGGGGGGGGGGGTGCAATACCCCCCCCCCCCCCCCCCCCCCCAACGAATAACCCAATTATATAGTCGGCATATATAGACATACGCTGAATAAAATTAAATAGTCGGCAATAATTTGAACTATAGAACTAGATTGCGCTAGCCGCTAGTTGGTATTACAAAAACATTTTTCGTGTACGGCTACGGCTACAATTCCCGAATCATAGGGCAACGAATGTATTTATAGCCGTAGTTGGAATATACGTACGTCGTTATCTTAGTCTTAGATATTTTATTTGATTTATTGATTATTGTTGTGATCGACGATCGTACTTCACCGCTACAATAGTACAATATATTATAATTGATAATAAATAATAAAGATTGTCGACAATTGCCTATTGCTATTCTGTACTTCTGTGTTCTGTAGTTCTGTGATGACTGTGAGAGTGTTATACCGAGTTGACTTAACACAGTTTATTTATTCGTTTGTGTTTTATTAATTTGTTCGTTATGAATTGCACAAATACGAAAAAAAGAAAACGAACGAAATTAGAATGTTTGGCATGTGGAAGTATATTTGATGATGATTATAGAAAGAAACATGAAACTAAACAACATGAGGGTAAAAGAGTTTTAGTGAAGCATGTTGGAGCCCCAGAAAATCCATTTATAGCTGCAGCTAGGCTAAAGCAAGTGACAGAATCGGTAAGTGTTAACTTTTTTCATTGTAAAAAAAAATAATAAACTTTTTAAATATAAAAATATGCTTTGAGATTTTTTGTGTAATTGTGTTTATAACATAATAGTGACTCATTCAAATTTTTTTTAAAAGATTCGCTTCAAACTACAGAATTACACTTTGAGGAAATTATCACCGAGGATAGAAAACATATTTTAGAGCCTCTAGTAATTACTTTTATTATAATAATTTTTATACTCCCATGTTATTTAAAATTACAAGTTTAAATTATATATTCTATTATAATTGCTTACATCAGAATGAATTTCAAGTTGAAAAATGAGTTGTAAATGAGAATAATAGCAGTGAAAATAAGTATGCAGGAACACCAGAAAATCCGTTTACAGCAAACATTAAGCAAAAGCAAGTAACAGAATCGGTAAGCATTAACATTTTTATTGTTAAAAATAAAATATTGCACTCTAAACTTATTGATTGTAAAAATATGATTTGAGTGGTTTTGTATTTATAACATAATAGTGACTCATTCAAATTTTTTTTTTAGGATTTGCTTCAAACTACAGAATTACACTGTGATGAAATTATCACCGAGGATAGAAAACATATTTTGGAGCCTCTAGTAATTACTTTTATTATAATAATTTTTATACTCCCATGTCATTTAAAATTACAAGTTTAAATTATATATTCTATTATAATTGTTTTTATTAGAATACATTTGATGATGTAAATGATAATAATAGCAGTGAAAATAAAAACTTTGATGGTGAAGATGCAGGTTAGTAAAAATCATTAAGTAATAACATAAGTAGTGCATAATAAAACTATAAAAGTGGACCTTTTGATTAAAAAAAAACATGCATGTACCATAATGGTGTTGGTATATAAACATTATAGAACTTATAGATACTAATCAGATAAATTTAAAATATTTTTATTATTAAATATAAAGTGTATATATATTGTTATAACTAAAAAATGTAATAAAGAATTATTTCATAATATTTTAAAATATAATATTGCATGTAATGTAATACAATATAATATTTATTATGTTATTCTTAGGAGATAAATTCTTAGTTGGTAAAGAAGACAATTATGATTGGATAGCTTGTGCAGGAATGCTTGAAACAATTATTAACAGCTTTCAAGAATGTAATGCTTTATTAACAAAACTTAAGACAGAAATATCTCCAAACCCTATATCTTTTTTAGTTAATACATCTGAGATTGTGTCTTCTTTAAGGATAAAATCAGAAAAGTATATAGAAATTACAGAAAAAGTTATAAATAATTTATTAAAGCCTTCACCAGAAAGAGAGAATGATAATATTATAGATCATTTTCTTGAACATGATCCTGGAAAAAGAAAACGAGTTGAATCGTTATCACAAAGAAAGTATCTTCTTAGTCTAGGACCCTGTCAACCTAAGCTAGCCAAATACCCTAAGAATTCCGATATTTCACCAAAAAAGCAAAATCAGTTCACTTCAGTATGGTTTACTGAATATCCTCATTTGGAATATAGTATAGTAAACGATGCTGTTTATTGTTTTGTTTGCACATTATTTCCTAAAGGTCCAAATAGGCAATTTGCTGATCCAGCTTGGGTTGAAAATGGTGTTAGAGCCTGGAGTAAAATGAAAAGCCGAGGTAAGCAAAAACCTGGAAAATTAACTCAACATTTTACTTCGTTATCTCATAAATCTGCATTAGATGATTTTAGCAACTTTTTAAATAGTTCTAATCACATTGACTGCTTGTTAAATAAATCAAATCGTGTTCAAGCAATTGAGCTGGACCATAAAAAACGTTTTCATCAGGACATTTTATGTATGTTCTTTGATATATCTCGTACTCTAGCTCGACAAGGTTTGGCATATAGAGGAGACGGAGATGAACAAAATAGTAATTTTAATCAAATTGTTTTGCTATTATCTCGGCATTCACCGGTGATGAAAAGATGGTTGGAGGAAAAATCGTTTCGAAATCATAAAACCACATACCTTAGTCATGATTCTCAAAACGAATTTATTAAGTTGTTAGCTGATGATGTAAAGAAAAAAATTATAAAAGATGTCACACATGCTGGTATATACTCTGTTATGGCAGATACTACCCCGGATATTTCACGAAATGATCAATTGTCAGTTTGTGTACGTTACATAGATTCATTAGGGGATGTATCAGAAAGGCTATTAGATGTATGCCAGGCAAAAGATAAAACTGGATTAGGTGTTGCGGAAAAAATTTATGAAGTTTTGGTTGAAAATAGTTTACCTGTAGATAATATTGCTTTTCAATCTTATGATTATGCTAGTAGTATGTCAGGTAGAATAAATGGAACACAACAAAAATTATCAGAACTAGCTGGCCATATGATTCCTTTCATACCATGCGAAGCTCATAGATTAAACACCTTTCTTGAGCATAGTTGTGATGCTAGTATTTTAATATGTGATCTTTTTTCTACACTTGAAAATCTATACGTTTTTTTCTCGGCTAGCACTAAAAGACACATTCACCTTAAGTCAAAATTAGCCACCATAGAAAATTCATTACAACTCCGTAATCTTTCAAAAACTAGATGGACAGCGCGTGCGGAATCTATAAAAGCTGTGTGGGTTTCATTTGAAATAATAATTGAAACTTTACAGGAGATAATTAATTTGCAAAACATGGACAAAAATACACGAAATCAAGCACTAGGACTTGTAAAAAAACTTCTTTCATTTGACTTCGTTGTTTCCTTATTTTTCATGAAAAATATAATGTACAAGACCAAAATATTAACGGAAAAACTTGAAGCTACTGAATTGAACATACTTGATGCTTTAATGTTGATTGATTATTCAATAAGTAGCTTAAATGAAATGAACAGCGATGATACAGCAACGAACAACCTAGTAAGCAGTGCAATAACATTTTCTGAACAGTTAGGTATTGATCCAGTGTCAGATTTTAATCGCCATCATCGGAAAAGACTTTTGCCAAAAAGAATTGACCAAAATCCAAACACACAGTGTTCGATTGATTTACCTACTTTTTATCGAGTAGAATTTAAAAAAGTTCTAAATACTTTGATTGTTTTATTGAATGAACATCTAAAAAAATCTTTGGTGACATTTGAACCAATGATTACTTTGTTTAAAATGCCATGGAAACAAATTTGTTCAACAGAAAATGTAAAAAAAGTAATCGAACTATTTCCACCGGGATGCAAAGATTTTAAAATGAATGACTATGACGGAGTGATTGCCGAATTGAAAGTTTTAGATCACCAGTGTAACGTGAAAAAATTGGATAGCTTGACAAAAATATTTAAATTATCTGAAGATTGTAAAACTTGTTTGCCAACTGCAAACAAGCTATGCAGGCTAGTACTTACAGCTCCCGTAAGTACTGCTTCAAACGAACGTGCTTTCAGTAAACTGAAAATCGTTAAAAACTATTTACGATCGACTATGGGAGCAGATCGTCTTCAACATTTAATGTTACTTTTTAGTAACAAAGATATTTTGGATTCTATAGATTTAAAAAGTTCAGTGAAATCATGGTCACTATTAAAGGAGAGAAGGATTAAAATTTAATTTATTCAACTACCCACCTATTTACAATGTTGAAGTTGTTGTATTTTTATATAATATGAATAATATGATATTATAATTTGTATTCTATTGTTTAACTTTGTTAATATCCAATAAATTATTAAGACACCAATTATTGACTCTCTTTTACACACGCGTTATATTACAAATTTTGCGTTTAGTATGTATTTCACTCTAGTATCTATTATTTTAAAAATTAGAGTAAATTGATCAATAATTTAATTTAATTAAATAAAAAAAATTGATTATTTTGAACGCAAAAATTTGCCATGTTATTTGCGTGTAAGACAGTCGACCAAGACAACACTTGTGGTTCATGTTTATGAATGTAGTCGGCAAATTCGTATATTTATACCCCCCCATCAATATTTGCTAGCGCCGGCCCTGCAGATGACCACTATATAGAGTGTATGAAAAAATATCAAATATATAAACAATAATTTGCAAAACCATTCGTACACCACATCATTGATATTATAAGTTGATTTGGTTTTACGACGTTTTATAGTTTTCAATTTATTACCATCGGATTTCCAAAGTTTAAGTACCGTATCTCTATTATTTATTAAATCGGTGGATTCAGTTCTCCCTGTACCAAATTTATCTGTGACAGTATCATTTTTTCTGCTACAGTTAGGTGTTTTTGTTGTCATCATAACGACGCAACTCAAAAGGTTCTAAATTGACACTGACAATTTCTGGAACTAAATAAAATGCACAAAGTGTCAAATCTTTTACTCTTGTCACTAAGAAAGGAAGTTTGAACAGATGCCTCGCATATTATATGATATAATAGTATTATGGGTGCACTCTGAGAAATATTTTCTAGGATAGTGAATATAGCCCTAATACCTTAGTACAATATGCATTTGTTTTAGCCTTTCGTATCTCTAACACTGTTATATTTACATGCACATTTATCATTTATAGCTAGAAATTTTTTATACATGGGTATAAATAGGACTTAGGAGAGATTATCATAAATTGTATTCGAGTTGGTAGCAGCACTAATACTTGTCAGAACCATATAACTGTATATATATATATATATAAACTGTACAGGTTTTTAGTCAGGTTTTTAGTACGGTTTTTTTCAGGAGTCAACAAAATAGCTAAAATCATTGTTCTTGGTTTTAATATGTAATTTTGACCAAATTTTTATATAAAATGTCTGTAAAGAATAACTGTGTTTATATATTTATAGATTTTTTGGTTACAGTATGAACTAGTTATGAGAATCTTTGTTTTAAATGTTCAATCTTTAGTTATAAAAACTGAACATTTAATATTTTTTTAAGTACAATGGTTGATCATTTTCGAGATTTTGATAAATTTTGTCAAAATTCAAATTTTAAAGGCTTATAAAGAAAAAATCGTGCCAATGTAAAATACGTGTGAAATACGTGTGAAATACGTGCATATTGTAATAATTACAATAATTGGAGTTGGTAGCATATGGACAGTATTCACATTTGAATTGTGTTTCAACAAATAATAATTAAAATAAAATATGTCAAAGTATAAAACTAAAAGTACGTGAAATTACATGAAAATATATACAAGTAACTTTTATTGTGATAACACGTAGTGATAACACAATCCTCCGAGCTGCCGCGATTCATAGATAATATTATCTATGCCTCGATTGCCTCGTCAAAAACAACCATAGAACAATATAACAACCTACTACCTAGGTTTATTTATTATCTATAAACCTTGAACTACAACGAATGAACAGTGCTATATGATATAAAGAAAAAGAGGACATTTCCCGGTACGTGGCTGCACGCCTAAATTCTCAACATGTCGGACATGAATATGGAAGGCTAGAATATGGTACCGAGGCAATTGATTTCCGTCCCCCTCCACCACATCGTTATAAATTCTCTCTATCATAGTCCATAGCTCTTATCAAATTGTAATTATATTTTATTTCTTATCTTTAAGTTATAGCACGTGCGTAATATGGAAGCAACTAACCGAACGTGTATAAATATGGATATAATATGTGTAGTAGCAATGTTTATTTCCATTATAGTATGTCTTAATAATTGATTATTACATAATATTTGAACTGTGGAATCATGTACATATGTGCTAATTAATTTGCGCTTTGTTCAGTATTTTATTATAGGTGGGTACCTATATTGTATACAAATTAATGATGTCCATAGGCTATAAGACAACATCGATAAAATAAAAAGGATATTAATTTATATTTCCTTTTGTTTTGAAAATTGTCAGGGCCAATATTAATTTTTAACCATTATTAACTTATTAACAAATATTTTATACTGCATACCGAATTATAATAAATTATCGAGCTCGTATCCATTTACAATGTATTATAGTATTTAATAGACTATTATCCTTATTCCTTAATAAGGAATTATATTTCCAATAGAATAACTCCGGAAGTTTTCGTTCAAATTTCGATTACGATACGTCAAAGTTTTCAGAAAATTAATCTGAATCACATTTTGATTTAAAACATATAGGTTGTCATTTGAAAAACAAAAGTTGGTATCGCCACAGGATACTCCTTAAATGTTGGGAAAAATCTAAGTAATCGAAATTATCGTCTTTAATGACACCTAAAATTCTAAAAATCAAAATTTGAATATATGCATAATTTAAGCATAAAAATGGGGTGAGCATGCTTAAAAAATCACCCTGTATATATATATTAACTGTACAGGTTTTTAGTCAGGTTTTTCGTACGGTTTTTAGTACGGTTTTTTTCAGGAGTCAACAGACACTATAGGCCATGGCCATAGGGATAAAAAATCTGTGAATGTTTAAAAATGGTTACCTACAATTAAATAAAATATTATAACTGCATTAACATACTTTTTATTTTTGGTACTAACAGTATATTAGGTACAAATACTTATGCCAAAATGTGTAAGCAAATAAAATTATATTGTTGATTCGAGAAGAATGGTACCAAAATCTGCTACAGTCAAAATGTACTTGAACATTGACGGATCGTATAAAATGACAACAACATTAATTTTGTAAAAATCTGAATAAACATTAATAGACAATTTGTTATCATGATTCTCCAGAACATTTCAATCACAAATCATAGGATGATTTATTAGACTGAATTATTAATCAATCTATTAAATTAATAATTAGTTTAATAGATTATTAAATAATATTATATTTTTTGATATCTTTTATTGTACTTACATAAGCGTGTCGAATTTAGATGAGTTCATAAATACCAAACTACTCGAATTTAAATTAACTGGTGATCAGTACCTGTGGGTAGACTGATATTACCATGCTGATATATATTTTTTTTATTTATTTCATTTCATTTCATACATACATACATACATACATACATATGAATGCTGAGCCCCACTGAGAGAACTCGTGTTGGAGCCCAGGAGTTCAAAAATATTGCTAAATTAAAATTACAGGTAATTATATAAAAATATGTATAATATACCTTTGTAAACAACACACATTAAAAAAAAAATGCCTATATATCTTTAATATTTTTATCACCGTTGCAATTAAAACAACTTATGAGGAACCTTGTATAACATTTTTCAAGCTTTTTTCCATAACCTAAAAAGCTTTTTACACATTTGTAGAAATAAATTTAAAAAAATTGATAATATCAACTGTTTATAGGTATCTAATATAGCTCAATAGACGACAAAATATTTAAAAAATTTTACCAGATTTATTAGAAATTGGTAAATCTAAACTAGGAATTTTGTATTATATTTCAAATTTTAGAGATAAAAGAACAATTTTTTACGAATTTATAAATCTAAATATTATGCAAATTTTCGTGACTTTTACGAATTTCGTCAAAATTCTAACTTTAAAGGGCTTTTTAAAATAATATCTTTACCGAGGTTCGGATTTGAAAACAAAAGCCTTTTTTTTTAATAATAATAATAGAGAAATAATTTTTATATAAAAATGCTTGTCATTTAATATGTAAGGTGATGAACGTATTTTTGTTTTTCCTTTTTTTGCCGTTTTTACTAATAAATGCTTTAATTATGTTTATATACACGACATACGTATAAACGGTACAAAAAGATACGATTTTCTGAAGACTGTGCATTGTCAGCTGTTAATAGATTAAAATATATTCATAATGCGTATATACTTACTATAGTTTCAACATTTTTCGTCAGTCCGCTCCGATTACATTAATTTCTATATACACAAATATTTTAAGCCCAAACCGCCAACGTTTTATCGAAGACAATTTATCTATAAGTACATGATAGTGATTCTTTTTTAGTACACACTGTTTAAATATTTAATTTTTTAAGAAATTTTTTATATAAATTAAATCCTTTTTTCGATATTTTAAATGTTTTTTTTACTGATTATATTGCCTTTAATTCCAAACCCTAATCTTTGAAATGCATTTTCGATAATTTTTTAATTGTATAATCACGTGATCAAATTATGAGTTATGAGCAACCTTATATACAATTTTCCAGTTCTCTGACCAAGCGAAAGTATTGACATACCAAGTAGAAAAAGTACCTACATAAAATAGAAAACTTCATATTATGACTAAAATAGCTTTCAATCTACAAAAAAAAAAAAAACAATATCGTTTATGTTCAAAACCAGTAGAAGGTACTTATTAAAATTTATAAAAATACCCGTTTTTTCATTAATTTATATTTCTGTTTCATGATTATAATGAAAAAGTCCTGGGAATTTTCAAATTTTACCTTTCAAAAGTACTAGCTCCATATTCGGAAATCAGTGGGGTTAACATAATTAACATAAATGAGAGTGGAGGGCTTCGATTCCACACAGCTAAAAAAGAAGGGGGTTTGACGTGTTAACCCCCGTAAGGGGGGGGGGGGGCCTTCCCGATCACTGTCTATGACTAACTTGGTTTGCTCAAAATTTAAAATGAATTTATTTGTTATAATTGGATGTGAAACGCGGGTATGATAAATAATTACAAAAGATATAACATTCGTAGGTATTATTGTCATTCGCCACGTACAAATACAATTAACAACAATACAATTTATAGAATGCATAAATATTTTGCTCTAATGCACCACTATTAATGATGGTGAGTGAAATATTTGTCAAAGACTTCAACACATTATTACATTATTATTTTGGTGTAACTCTAAAACAAATGAACGAATATACATGAAATGTTCACTGGTTGTTTATATTTGAATTTTCTATACACGATAAAATTTCCAATTTTACTTTGTATTTTTTTCTACGGATCTCAATAAAACATTTTGTTGGATAAAAAGCTTGAAAATTTAATAGAAGGCTCCTACTATATCGTTACAATGATATTTGAAAAATATTAAATATCCTTAGTCACAGTTTTATTTATTAGCATTTAAAGTTGAAATCTTGAAAAAATACGGAAAAATACGGAAAAATCACGAAAATTAGCAAATTATTTTAAGTTGAGAATTCATAAAAATTTTTATTTTCAAATCTAAGAATTGAAAATGTAATACAAGATTATCCACAAGTTTGTCTACCTTCATCAAAAAAAAAAAAAAATATTTGATATTCACTTGATTTCTCATGTTTTCTCTAACGATTTTCTTATTTTGTTGTAATTAGAAAACTTATGACTGTAAATACTTGAAAATTTCACTGACTGTTTAAATTAGCATTTTCTATACATGATATAATTTTTAAAATAATTAGACTCTTTTTGAGCTGTTAACGGACATTGTCAGTTTTCAATTTTTTTAGTTTTTTTTTCTATAAATATCAATAAAGTTTTATTTGTTGGATAAAAAAGGGTGAAAATGTAATTAAAGACTCTTGATATATTGTTACAATAGCTGTTGAAAAATATTCAAAATACATAGTCACATTTTTTTTATAAGCATTTAAAGTCCAAATTTTGAAAAAATTATCAAACTTAAAATTTAATTATTATTTTGTAGTTAGAAATGTATAAAATTCTCAAATTTTATAGCTAAGGATTGAAAATTTAAAACAAAAATATACTTGGTAATAGGCTGACTGTTTTTGCTCAGAATCGTTTTTCTTATACAATGATATTATATCATTAAATTCAAATTTTACACCATCCATTTCAGTAACCCATTTGTAACCTACTGTACAGCAAAGTGACATTCTTTTACCCACCTATTTATATTAAGGATTACGATTACCCACCAATTATAGGGGGTACATCCACCCCCTAAAATAGGTGTGGCAGCCGCCACACCTAATACACGAGTTCGGTACCACTGCCTCCATAATACTGAATACTTAGGTACATCTAATAGGCAACTTCTTATACATTCGGCAATCAGCTTTGTCGTTGTAATAGTTGTAAATTATTGTTAGTAGTAGTAACCCGCATAGAACAATTCCTACTCACCACCTATCCAATAGATACTAGTCAGACGTTGGTCGTGGCGGTCACGCGATGTCTTCTTGAAATAAGTCCCGTTCATTGTTTTCGCGCGTAATGATAACAATAATAATCACTCGGCATTTTTCGATATTCAGTATTGACCAATAACCATCGAAAACTCGTAGCTTCAACCGTTCTGTCTGACCATTTAAAAAAACCGTGCGCGACCAGGATTTTTTCAAGGGGGGTGTCCGCCAGTAGCGTATACAGTTGTTCCCCAAATTTCAGATGACATATATGTATATTGTATTTAGATAAAAATCACATATACTTTTGGTAGTTATAAAATATGTAATTTATTAGGTATATGGGAAAAGTATTGTGTAGGTACTAAGTTTATAATGATATATTGATGATATTATAATATAAGTAGGTACCTCAAAATTTACAACTTTATAATGATTACACATGAATAAAATATTCATTATATTTTAATGACATTATAATAAAATGTATGTAATTGTATAGTTTCTAGGCCTATGTCGACAATTCTACGTTCGAATAAACTTTGTTTGTAGGGATCATTGTTTTTAGTGGGTAAAGTGCTAGTATTCAATTTTGTATTTTCTTCTTCAACAAACAATTGATTTGGGAGATTTATTATGCTTTAAAATACAAGCCCTAGACTAATAAGTTACCATAGTTCGCGAGCCGCCGTGTGCGTTTGTTCTGTAGAGGTCAGACAACACGTCGCGCTTATAGGCATTTGTATTTGTCATTGTTCAGCGCGATAGAACCAAGAAGGGGGGCAAGGTGGCACAGTCCCGGGGCCCATTGATTTTGGGGGCCCATATTTATCCCTAAAATATATTTTTTTATTGTGTCGAATACAGTTTAAAAAAAAATGATATTAGTAGGTAGGTATATAGGTAAATTATTATTAATAATTATAAAATAAAATTGTTCTCAATTTAATATCACGAAAACTTACTATAAATAATGAACTATGTTTGCCAACAATTTTATTTGTTTGTTTTTTTTTTTGAGCATTTTAGATTACCTACCTATTTAATTATTTAAGTATTTAAGGTAGTTATAAGAAAAAATATTTAGCTCTTGTTAATTAGGTATTTCAGTTAAAAGTACTAACGCATATTATACTAAAATTTAGAGGACCATAGTTAATAATCTAGTGAACCAAAATTGATAATTTTACTGTCAAAATGTTCAGAAAAAAAGTTTTACCAGAATCAAACAAAATATATAGTAGTTACCATTTGAAAAAATAAAGTCGATTTTATTATTGGTACAACTGCGTGTTTAAAAATAGAGAAACACGTCTTTTTTTGTTTTAATGAAATTACATATCATTGGTCCTTAATTGTTAAATAAAAAGCCGCGTACAATGACATAAGGTACATTCTGTATATTTTTTGTAATGTAAAAAATTATACAATAATATAAAGTCGTTAATATGTAATGATACAATTATTTTGAAGTTAAAGTTGAAAGGAGCCAACCAAGTGTATGGTGTCCCGGTGTCCAATTGATCCTTAATCTGGGCTTGGATAGAACCCGGAGCAACCGTACGCGTCTGTTCTCGTCGATCCGCTCGACGGGCTATTGACATATATAATATATATATTATACTAACTTAATCCGTGCACTTCGTTGTCCGTAAAAAATGATGTTTGTTTAACTTCTTTTGGGAGTAACTTGCTGCAGTAAGTGCAACTCGGATCGCGGACAAAGGGCAACTCTTTCACCCCGGTAGCCAATGTTAAATAATTTGATTTGATGCAAGCTTGTACCTTATCTGCCCAAATAACCAATAATAAATAAATACTAATTTCTACTGTAGATTGTAACCAATGGCAACTATTAATCAATAAAAATAAAATTTACAATTTCCATCGTGAACCTCAATGTCCCTGTACAGCACCTCTTTAAAATGCAAAATTACAATCTCCCTTCTCCCCTTCATCACAAAAAAATTAAAAATCGGGCGACGTGGTGACACTCGGGAAAGTATTTGAAACAACTCTGTGAAAAAAAATTGGTAAAATATTAAATAGTGTCGTCAAAAAATTGGAACATAAAAAAGGCCTGTTCTTTTATATATATAAGGACTATCTAAATATGTATACAACATTACAACGTCGTAGCAGTGAGTTTCCAGTTTCCACCAGTCCAGTATTCACCTGCGCAGCAGTCACGCCGCCGCCGTCGTTATCGTCGATACAGACGACCATAGACCTATAAATGGACAGCGCGTAGAGAGAGAGAACAGGGGTACGATATAGAGTAAAAGAGAAAAGAGAACGTGGGGGAAATATAGTATTAGTTTCATACGTCAATGTTATCCCCTTTATGTTCTTTCTATCTTTTCTTTCTTCTTTCTTTCTCTTATATGATTCCCGTGCATTGGTGGTAGGACTGATTGGAATGCGCTGTCTATTAGTTCATAGGTCTATGCAGACGATGCCGTCGATAATATTATATCCGTTCAATTGTAGGCAACTTACTGTGGTCCTGTGTGCGTTCATACGGTATCTATTATCACGTATTGTATATTGTATAACACTGTTGTATTTGTTTATATTATTTATTACTACATATACTATTGATGTATTGCTTATTATTATATGCCACCATTTGAGTTCAATACCATTTTGTACCATTCATTTTTATATAAAAATACACATAACTTTGGGTATATCTTTTTCTCGACCACAACACATCACGAGTCGTGTCCGATAACCGCGAATACCAAAAGTAGGATTCAGCGTCGATTAATTCGATATCATTGTATACGAAAAACGATTCTGAGCGGTGACGGTTTGTCAGTGAAGATATTTTATATTATATTTATATTGTTATTACTTATTATTAATACGGTAGCTGGTAAGTTAAATTAATATTATAAAATTACAACAAAATAACTAAATTCGTTATTCTTGGTTATTTAATATGTAGTTTCCTCCAAATTTGAACATAAAATAACTGTAAAAAAATGAGTTTTATATTTTTGAGATTTTTTGGTTACAGAATAACCTACTTACGTGGAATCTTGTCGTAAGTTTTTAATCATTAGGTATAAAAGTTGAACATTTTATACATTTTTAACTACAAAATCATTTTAGATTCTGAGCGAAGCGATGAATGTATTGATTTTACAATGATGTGTGTTTTTTTTTTTAATTTTTTAATTTTTTTTTTTTTTTTTGTGTCTGTCATCACCTTTTAGGACAGTAAAAGTGCTTGGATTTTCTTCAATAGTAACTTTTCTGATAGGAAAGTGAATCTAGTTGGTACTTTGGGGGGTCAAAAATAAAAATTTCCTAGTGGTTTTCACAAGCGACGTGAAAAACAAAAGAAAAATTAAGGAAAAACGGGAATTTTTACACAAAATCTGTTTTCGAGAAAATAAACCAAATACAACCAAAATTAATACCAAATACAATCAGTGACGATTAGCGCACACTAACAATAATGAGAGAATGAACGGCGAATCGCGCCAGTATTTAACGAAATAACAATATGTAGGTAGCGATTTGAGCTTACAAAATAAATCATAATATAATATAAATGCACGAATCGCGCTTACAAATACAATACTAAATTTGCGGCGATTACCGCCCTTGATACAAAATAATAAGTTTAAATCGCTGGCTATTCGAGCCGGAAAATAATTCAAATAACAAATAAGAAAATAATAATAAGTTGCGATTGGCGCCTTTGAATAATAATAATAATAATATGTTCGCGGCGATTAGCGCGCACTGCTTCAAAATAACAATAATAGGTTATTAGTTATTACTTATTACTAAGTAATAATAAGTCTTATTAGGTTCACACTATACGACGACTCGTTAAGTGCCGATTAGCGCGCACAGTATAACAAATTATATAAAAAAACAATATACAACTCTGGCGATTCGCGCCCAACAAATAACAGAAATATAAAAAACCGAAGCGGCGATTTGCGTGTTTAAATTTGCATAAAGGCGGCAGCGGCTGATAACTGTGCGGGCGTAATATACAATTATATAATACACAACAGAAAAAGTTACAAAAATAAGACATACTATAACGAATATGTGTTTGTGTGTGTATGTGTGTCGGTCGGTGGAATATACTGCGAGTACGTATAATTACATGCGAGTGGCGCTTAGGTTAGGTTCGGCGGTGACGACCGCGGTGGCGCGAACAGTATATTAAGAAAAATGCAGCGACCTAGTGGCAACGTTAGCCGATTATGTTCTTTTTAAAAACTATGTTTAATTCAGAGGCCTACCCAAGGTAGTTTTCCACAACAAATCGGGGAATGTTTTCGATTTTTTGTCCGATCGATATTTAATTCTAAGTATTTTTTTTAAAAAAAATTCGCGTTATACAAAAAAAATGTAGTTTTTGAAGTTTTTCATCAATAACTCCGAAACGAAGTTTGTCCGGTTAGGTTAGGAGAAAATCGATTTTGGTTTTTTGTGTAACTCTAAAACAAATGACCGTAGGGACATGAAATTTTGACTGAATGTTTATAATTGCATTTCCTATACACCATAACATTTTCCAAATATTTTGACTTATTTTGAGCTGTTTACGGACATTGTCAGTTTTCAATTTTTTTAGTTTTTTTTTTCTATAAATATCAATAAAACTTTATCTGTTGAGTAAAAAAGCTTGAAAATTTAATAGAAGGCTCCTAGGTTATTGTTTCAAAGGCAGATGAAAAAAATTAAAAATCCTTAGTCACAGTTTTTCTTTATAAGCATTTAAAGTTCAAATTTTGACAAAATACAGAAAAATCACGAAAATTAGCAAACTATTTTGAGTTGAGAATTCATAAAAATTTTTCTTTTTAAATCTAAGATTTGAAAATGTAATATAAGATTACTTATAAGTTTGTCTACCTTTATCAAAAAAAAAATGTCTACAAGAAACTTAAATTAAATTTTTATGAGCGTCTGAAATTTATATTTTTACAACATTTGATATTCACTCGATTTTTCATGTAACAATTTTCTTATTTTATTGTAATTAAAAAAACAATGACTGTAGATACTTGAAAATTTCACTGAATGTTTATATTAGCATTTTCTATACACGATAAAATTTTGAAAATATTTTGACTCTTTTTGAGCTGTTTACGGACGTTGTCATTTTTCAATATTTTTAGTTTTTTTTTCTATAAATATCAATAAAATGTTATTTGCTGTGTAAAAAAGCGTGAAAATTTAATATAAGGCTCCTGATAATATATCATTCTAATAGTAGTTAACAAATTTAAAATTACATTGGCACAATTTTTTTTTATAAGCATTTAAAGTTCAAATTTTGACAACATTTATCAAATTTATAATTTACTAATTATTTTGTAGTTAAAAATGTATAAAATGTTCAACTTTTTATAGCTAAGGATTGAAAATTTAAAACAAGGCTCCACGTAAATAGGTTATATATAAATTACTTTATTCACAATAATATCATCAAATATACTTGGTAATATCATAGGCTGACTGACCGTTATCGCTCAAAATCGTTTTTCTTATACAATGATATTATATCATTAAATTCAAATTTAACACCATCCATTACAGTGACCCACTTGTAACTTACTGTACAGCAGAGCGACATCCACTTATCCACCTTTTTTTTTAGTTTTAAATTATTGAATAACAATATACATTAATGATTAATTTTTACATTACGCATCATATAACGATTTTAAATTAACGCACAAATATAATTTAATTATCTACATTTAATATTTTTCCCGGATTTTATAGTATGTAATACCTTTTAAGGATCAAATATGTAATTTAGCACCAGATTAGCAAAATCAATAGCAAGACATAATCAGTTCTTATACTAACCTAAACTGGAAGAGTTTGGCCTGACAGATTTTAATTTTGAAAACGGATTATGATTGATCAACAAGTTCACTAGGGTAATGATCGAGGCGATTTTGAATATTTTTTATTCAGCTGTGATATCCAAGAATAAAAATATCGAAAAAATATGATATTTTTGTATTTATATTATTCATTATGACACTAACAATATTAAATCGCCTCGATCATTCCCTAGTAAACTTGTTGATCAATCATAATCCGTTTTCAAAATTCCGTTCCAAAATTTATATTTAAAATCAAATTAGGATTAAACAACTTGCTTCAAACTTATATAAAAATTAATTTAATACATTCGTCTTAAACATTTTGTCCATTATTTAAAACGAACAAAACATATGTTTAAAACAGCATAAAATACAAGTGAATATTGTGTTTTTTTGTTGGTTTATTACTAATAATAAATAATAATAGATGTTCTTCAAAGAAAAAGTTAAGTATTAAATAATTATATTTATTACCGTCCTTCATTATAATTTTTTTATCAAATTTTATTGAATAAATTACTAAATTTAAAGTGTTTTTACTTAACAGTTAATATACATATAAATAATATAATGTCCACAAAAAATATCTATTCAGATATTTAAAATAAATTAATAAATAAACAGTGAAAAATATGCTAGTAGACAACTACATATTAGCATATAATTAAATTTCTTATTAAATTAAAATTTAGTTATTTTAAATATATTGTTTAAAATATTATTTTTAACTGTTTAGACTAAGACAATTTATTTTCAAAAAAACAGTTAAAAACAAAATACTTGTACAGTTTTTTTTTGTTTTTCGCCAAAAATGTAAATAATACACAAACAATGGTAATAACTGATTTTTTTTAGAAACAATTTTTAATATAAATACTCATTAATGCAACCAATATTTGTTGTCTATAGGTTTATATTATGTGAATAATATTTATTTAATTTATCTTTACTAGTACCTAATTTTTATTTGTTTATTTATTTATTAAGATAATTAGATAACCTTTATACTTAAGATATTGACTGATAATTTATTTTTGTTTTTTTACAGTAAAGTGATCATTAAAAAAAAAATATATATATTATCATATCTGAGTTTACATTAAATGAAATATATTATAATGTATTATAATGTATAAATATGCAATAAAAATTAACCAAATGGTCAAAATTATAAAACAATTTTAACTTAATGGATTATTTTTAAATCTATTGAGATAGTACATCGCTGCATTTAGCATGATCTCAAAAGCAACTTTTTCAGATAGTGACAACTATAACAAATCTATTTAACTGTCTGTATATAATGGTCGAAAACATAGCTCACGACTTCAATCAGTACACACAATATGAGATTCCAATATTAATTTTGAAAGCAGATTTGAATTCGTCACAAAAATATTGACAGTTTAATTTTTCTGATTTTAATTTTTTTTACTTAAAAAATTTACAAATAGAGTAAAAATAGATCATATTCATAATTCAAATTTAAATATATTGATATAGAATATGAAAAAAAAACGACAGTCAAATCATAGTAAATTTAGTATAGATTTCAAATCTGCTTTCAAAATTTAAATTGGAACATCCTATTGAGCGTAGTGATTGAAGTCACGGGCAGTATTTTTTGAAAAAAAAATGTTTGTAGTTTTATCAAGTAATATATTGTGACATGTGCATGCGCGTATATAAATGCAGACGTACATGTCCGGTCCAGCAATTCACCTAAAAACAATTTTGTAATGATATGCTCACACACCATTATAATAAACTAAAATTTTACAGAATAATAAACAACGGCCAGACTGTCACTTGTAGAAATCGGTCACATCAAATAAAACCATTGACAACGACAACTAAGATATTGACACGCACTCATAACAATATTACGTAGGATGTGTGTGACTTTATTTTATGCTGACGCCAAAGAATAATCTAGTTCCCAGGCCCACGATAATTTAGTAACAAAGCCACCCACCACTATCTGGTCAGCATCCTCGCGTCCGTCCCTTAAATCAGTGCATGAGCACCAGCCACCAAGTAACAACCTCTCAAGTATCAAAACCGATTTCAACGAGCGACAACTGGACTTCTTATGCAAGCAATAATCAGTGCGTTCGTTAATTCAATTTGTGTATTTGAAGTAGTACTTTATCTTATCTAAAACCTAAAACTCTTACAATATTGTCTACGAACAACTGCGAATCAGGTAAGGCATTTGATATAATATTTTATGTGGATTGCAGTCAATACGTTCTGTGTTTTTTTCCATAAAATCATATTGTACTGTATATTTGATATAATTCTCGAATACACGATCTCGAGAGCCCTCCGAACACCTGGAGGAAGGTAATAGCGTAACTTTACTATTCTAACCTTGTACTATTTTAATATAACTATCGACAGGAGTCGTATTTATATTTAGATTTTATTTTATCTAATTTTACGTTATTACAATTTTAACCAAGTTAATTCTTGTACTGCTTGACTTAAAGCTATGTACTCTGATTCAGTTGTGCTAAGGCTAACACACTGTTGACGACGTGAACTCCATGTTATACTTCCAGATCCTAATGTAAATACTGACCCTGATTGTGATCTTCTTGTATCCAAGTCACCTGCATAGTCAGCATCACTGTATCCCTTTAACATGAGTTTTTAAATATATCAATCCAAAATTAATAGTTCCCTTTAAATATTTTAAAATTTGTTTCACTGCTGTCCAGTGTTGTACCTTTGGATCCTCGATGTATCAACTAACTAGATTTACTGAAAAAGTTAAATCCTGTCTTGTAATCTGACTGAGATATAATAAGCTTCCAACTGCTTCACGATATGGGACTTTACTAGTTAGATTAGTATTTTGTTGCTTGTCATCTAATGAATGTTGAGGGTCTGCTGGTAATTGAACTGGATTTGCTTCAGTCATATTGAACTTCTCCAATATTCTTTAACAATACAACCCTTTGTGCATTACAATTGATCCATCAGATTTTTGCTCAATTTCTGTACCTAAAAATTGATTCAATTCTCCTTCGGTAATATTAAAATGTTGTCTCAAATATTCAATTAATGTTTTTACATCCTGACTTGATGTAGCTGTAACTAGACCATCATCAACAAAAACACAGGGATCTGCTTTTGTTTTTAATAGATTAAAGTTAAGAAGAAATGTTTTGAACTTTATGTTCCAACATCGTGGTGACTGCTTTAGACCATATAAACTACGTTGAAGTCTGCACACCATTTCAGTACCATCATTGAACCCTTCTGGTTGTCTCATGTAAATTTCTTCGTCCAAATTTCCATATAAAAAGGCCGTTTGAACGTAAAATTGTCGAAGTGGTAATTGTTCTGCTGCTGATATAGCTAATATAGACCGAATTGAATCGAACTTTACTACAGGACTATGAGTTTCATTAAAATCAATACCGAATATTTGACTATACTCTTTTACTACTAGCCTAGCTTTATATCGATCAACATGTCCATGAACATTGTATTTTGTTTTATACACCCAACCACAATTTACAATAGTTCTGTCCTTAGGTAAATTTACGAGAGACCATGTTCCGTTTTGTTCAAGAGATTCCATTTAATTGTTCATGGCTTCTATCCATTTTTCTGAATTTTGTGACTCCACAACTTCCTTGAAATTCACTGAATCGGATTCGACTACGAAAATGGCTGAATTATCATAACGTAATGGTTTCTTAATATTACTTCTGTCTCGCAAGTTGTACACGTTGACATTTGACTCATTTCCTTGTTCATGTCCTTGTTTTTCATTGACATTTACACTTATTGATCCAAATTCATATTCTATTACTTCATCTCCTTCTGATTTATTGCTGTGTTCTAATAAGCCGTCCTTGTGTAAGCTAAGAACGTCAATAATATAACTATCATTTAAATTATTAGAACATTCTACAAGTTGGTCATTTATAACACTTTCATCCTTGAAAATGACGTCTCTACTAAGTGACACTTCGTTATTTTCTTTATACCAAATACGATACCCTTTTGAAGTTTCTGAATATCCAACAAAGTATCCTTTTTGGCTTTTTGCATCCCACTTCTTTCGTCGTTGTTTTAACTAAACTATATGCATTTATTCCAAATTCTACGAACTTTTCTATTTTAGGAAGTTTATCAAAGCATAACTCGTATGGAGTTTTACATACTTTCCCTAAATTGCCAGTATAATTTAATGAGAACACTACTGTATTGACTGCTTCTGCCCACAGTGATTTTGGAAAATTGTTGGCATATATCGTTTTTCTGGCTGCCTCACAAATAGTACTCATTGGACGTTCAGCTCTTCCATTTGGTTCAGGAGTATAAGGTTTCATGCTTTATACCAAGATGGTTTAAAATTGATTGAACTTGGGAATTCTTATACTCTAATCCACAGTCACTTCTAATAGTTTTGATAACGTTTTTTGTTTGAGTTTTAACCATACTCAGAAAACAATTAAATTTTTCTTAAACCTCAGATTTATGTTTCATAAAATAGACATAAGTATATTTAGAATAATCTTTAAAGATAATGAAATATCTTTTACCTCCTAATGAATTCTCTTCCATGGGTCCACATACGTCACTGTGTATTATTTCCCCTGGTTCAGTAGTTATTGTTTTGCTCTGAGTGAACGTCTCCTTATGCTGTTTGTCATAGATCCATGGTTCACAGAATAACTGTACTTGTATATCTGTAAATTGTATTTAATTGTGTTTTAAATACTCACGAATATGTTTGACATTCTGATGACATAGTATTTTGTGCCAGTGTTCTAATGTTAATTTCTTAACTGCAACGTTAGCACAGTGTCCAATTTCCTGTGAAATATCTGTTTTGATTAGCATTGTAAACAATTTATTCTCATGAACACCGACTGCTATTACACGATTATTAATTTTAAATGTAAATCCTTTACTATCTGTCACCATTGTAATTCTTTTATCAAGGCATGCCCCACAAGAAAATACATTTACCTTTAGATCAGGTACATAAAAAACATTTTCTAAGTAGCCTTTTATCCACTTATTCTCAACATAAGTATGAATATTTATGTTACCATTCCCGACTGCAATAATGTGCTTACCATCTCCAATACGTACAGGCGAATGCACATAAAAATGTTTATAATCGACAAACCACTCTTTTCGATTAGTCATGTGGTCGCTCACACCTGAGTCCACATACCATTGGTCTGAGTCGCCGATTCCTTCAATTTTTCTTTGTACACCAATAAGCGCCAAACCGGAAGTTGATTTCTTTTCTTCTTGTTCCTTTTTGAATATCCTGCGGTCCCTTTTCCAGTGTCCTGGTTTTTTACAGTGATTGCATTTTCTTGGTTTTGAATTACCATTTTTGCTCACATATATTTGACTTTTATTATACTTGCCTTTGTTTGCAGTCAAAGCAATACTTTCAGCACCATCGTTACGGACCTCCTGTCCTTGCACTTGTCGTGTTTCTTCCACCATCAATCGAGTAGTTAACTGTTCTAGCGTTCTATTTTCACTATTCATTGAGTCCCATGCACTGTAGAAGTGCCTATACCTATCAGGTAATGCCATCAAAATGTTTGTAATTAACATTGATTCTTAGATAGGTTCTCCCAATTGTTTAAGATGTTTACTTAGATTTTCTAATTTTGAAATATGACCTGCTATATTTTCTTTTGGATCCATTGTATAACAATAGAACTTTTGTTGTACTATTGTTAAGCTTGTGTCCGACATCTGTTCGTACACACTAAGTAATTTGTTCCACATACCATTTGCTGTGTCACAGTTTATAATGTATTGTAGAGGTTGTCCATCTAACGATGTGATGATACATTTTTGAGCCTTATTATCTGCCCTTTTCCATATTGAAAAATCAAAGCTATGCCTTTTTCTTGCTTCATATTCAGTTTCATTACCGATTTTTACTAAAATTGGTTTCTTTGATTTTCCTGTTACTACATCAAATATTTCAGCTGCATTCATGATTACCTTGATTTGAAATTCCCACATGTCCCAATGTGATGCATCTTTGAGTTTGTTGATTTTATATTGTTCGTTTTCCATATTAAAAAAAACGTAAATGTACACTATCTGCACTCTAATAAAACCCACGTACACTACACTGCACTTACTTCGCGAATTATTATTGCTGTCTTTTCAGATTTTCTCTTAACTATAATTGATAGACAATCGGGAACACCAGAAAAACCTCTTTCCAGCTTAGGCCAACTGACATACAGCGCATATTGGAAATGTGTTATATTGGAAGATTTAGATAAATAGAGACGTAGTAGCAATATATGTGTTAATAATATTAGCACTAAAATAATTAAGCATAAACATTTAGTTTACACCTTTTTAATCTGAATTTTGTGAGATAAATATAACAATAATAACAACTTAAATTCAGGTTTATTGAGACATAACAAATAGTTTACATACTTTAAACATGGTTGTGGAAATATATAACAAAATTATAGTATTATGAATTGACTTTAATATTGTTGATGTTCATATAAAGAGGATAAATACGCCTTCGTTGTCCAAATACCACATTTTAGATTGGCACACCAGTCTTAAAACAAAGTTCTGGAAGGAAAGCATGATTTCTTAAATCAGATTCAAATAAAACTGAAACAACCTACCTTTCACTCCCTAGAGCCGGGAAAAAAGGAAAAGGGTACAGACTGAGGCTACTGACAGAAAATTTAAAAAAGTAACAAAGGTCAATTATTATTTCTTTCAGTATTTATCATCACGTAGATATATTGAACCTCAAATGGAATGAAAATGTATTCATAACACAGCATAAGCTTATTTCGTCATTAATTTTATAAAAAAAAAAGTAAAACATATTATTAAAATAGTGGGTAATTTTTTGTACCACCATAATGCATCAGTTTCTAATTTGGTGGGTTATATTTTGATCCGTCATGCATCAATGTTTAGATAGATAAATAGATTATATAGATAGATAGACGAAAAACTTTTTATACTTTTAAAACCTTTCTATCACTTTTTTAATACTTTTTTTTTTAAAATAATTTAAAATAAAATATTTTCGATTCAATCACCCTGTCAGTCTACCTGTCTTATAACATTTAAAATATTAGTGGGCCACTAAATTGAAAATATTGGGCAAGTGGATGTCGCTCTGCTGTTCAGTAGGTTACAAGTGGGCCACTGTATAATGGATGGTATTAAATTCGAATTCAATGATATTGTTTGGGCTGCCGGCTATTAGCTTGCATTTGGCCGGGCAGTTACTTAAATATAGAGAAAATGGTGTTCAACTTGGGACGGGATAGGTGACCACTAAATATAAATACTAGCACGTCGTATATAAATGACAATAATATATTACGCTACAACAAATGTGTATTTGTCGGTCGGGAAAACGTCTCTTCCCGAGCACGACGTAAAACAATAATAACAACAATGACGATTATGACAGTAGACATATACATTACCGATCGGCACATACGCCGCGGCGGGGCGGGGTATCGGCGGCAGCGGCTGCGGCTGCAACAGCTGATGCGGCTATGCGACGACACGCAGGTGAACGGGGAGCGGCGGCTGTTGGCGGCGGCGACTGCGACACCGTACGATGGCAAGCGGCCGGATTACGTAATTGACCGGATTACGTAAGGCGCAAAGTACGTAATCCCGGCACTGAAAACGTCGTCGAACGCGGAACACACGCAATAATAATTTCGGCAGTGGACGATATACGCGATAATCGCGCGAGCGCGAAATAACAATACACAACGAGGTAGTAGGTACGTAACAATATGCGCGGATACCACAGGCGGCTATCGACAAAACGGCACAAAACAACGGCCGGCACAAAACGGCACAAAACGGCACAAAAACGGCACAGAAGTGCTGGTGACAGTGATCCAACAGCTTCCAACGGTCCGTGAGCGTACGTTCCGGACACTCAGTAGTACGAGGCGGGAGCGCTAACAGCGGCTGGCCGATCAAAAAATGGCCGGGCGTTAGACAGTCGAGGTCGTGAGGGTCGGTCGATGCTGGAGTGAGGGGGCGTGAGTTCAGCACGGCTTCAACTCGGCTTTCTGAGGGGACTCGGTATGTCAGTCTAGGTATAAGACATATATTAGGACATATACTAACTGAAGAGGATACTCAGGTATGAAGGCGAACCATGGCCACCAAGAAATGGCTCTTTTTTGAAAACTAGGAGGATTTTCGAGACGCTGGCCGACTTTGCAAGAAAAGCATTTACAAGGAGAACTGACCGTTAGGACACAAACAGAGGCATCAAGACCTTATGGGTCAGGGCGCAGCCACCTTCCACGACGGATGGCCTAGCATTCGGGGTGCCTCGAATGGAGAAAGCGGCAGAATCGGTGGGGCACGCTCGAGTGCACCCTGACCCGGGACGTGCTCATACGTCAGGGACGAGTGGTACAGCCTTGCTGCAGGGTCCGTGCAGAATTCCGCATCAGTATTCCCTGCTTGTCGTACGAGGGGACTAAAAGGTCAGTCAGAGCAGGCGCCTGGGGCGCAGACGCTCCAAAACCTTGGAGGACTAGGGCGTTGCGAGTTTCTGACCGCGACCTCGAGAAGAGCGGATCGGTCACTGAGCTTAGCCACCTTGTGACCTCCGGGAGGATTGGATGGGCCCACCGTGAGCCCGCGGTACATGACCCGAATCTCGGGAGGACTATAAACTGAGGCAAGCTGCCAACGAAGCTTCGTCCGAGCATCCTAATATTAGGTAGCGCTACCATTGATTTGCTTTATCTAAAGGGAAACGAGAACGGTACTTCGGGATGTGAGGGGGCCCCTCGATGTTTAGAGATTAACCTCGAGCCCTCACACGTCGATCGTGACGGACACTGTTCGTGGTAGATGGCGGTTTGGTTTCGGAGTGGTGGTTTGCAGGCGTATATTATGTGGTAAAAAGGTCGTATGCTTGGGCAGAAGAAAGCTGCCGAGTGACAACCGTCCGAGGAACCATGGCCCCTTCTTAGCGCCCACCCAGCCTATCGCTGGGGCTATATGCAGCGAAGGTTGTCCGTGACCAAAAACGGAAAGCAAAGTGGATGGTTGCGGCCTCACCAAGGTGGCGAAAGGTACCTGTATGCCCTAACCAAATAGTACGGGTGCGCCGGAGAACTCCTCTGAGCGTGTCCGGTGCTCGTGGTCCTTCGCCTACCCTGTCGACCACGAACACGTCAGTCATGATTTTCGTGCAGTGGGACGGGCGGCTCTTGACTAGCACTCAGTGCTAACATATGGTTTGTGGTTGTAGCCAAAAGGCAACAAAATCCGGGAGCTACTTTTCTATATCGTGGTTTGCGGCAACGACTCGCGTTGTGTTGAGGACTTAAAAGTGATCCAGTGATTTTATATCAGTACAAAACGCGATACCAATATTATATGCACAATAAGCAATACATAATACGTAGGTTCCGCTTAATAATGTGATCACTGGTTTATAGAATCAACTGTTTATTAGAATCAAAAATGAAAATACCAAACCAAATTGTATGTTATTAATGTTAAATTTACCTTTTATTAGAATCACTAGGTACCGGAATATGTAATCACTTTTATGAACAATCCTGTCGTTTTTATGGTATTTCAAAGTGATTAATAATTTATAAAACCCATTTTATTTTTAAACTTATCAGTATGGTATTATATCGTTGTACGTTGAATTATGTCATTCAATTTGTGCGTCGTGTAATTGTGTAAAATCGTAAGGAAATTGTTGTACACGAAGAACAAAATTTACCCCTTTCTCAAAAACGAAAACGAAATGGACAAAATTCCGATGTAGAAGAATCTTTGTTACGATGGTTTTCAACAGGCTAGACATTTAAATGTACCGGTCAGTAATTCTATTTTATTTAAAAAATCTATAAATTTAGCTTTACAATTAGGTGTAAAAAAAATTTAGTCCAACGATCGGGTGGCTGACTCGTTGGAAAAACAGAAACAATATTGTTTTCAAAAAAACATGTGAAAAAAGATGCAGATTTTCAAGCTGCAGAAGATTACGTAAAGAGTTTTATTGCATCGTCTAATTATGCACCTGATGACGCATATAATGTAGAAAAAACTGGTCTGTATTATCGAGCTCTACCAAATTATACTTTTGATTTTAAAGGAAATACGGTCAATGGATGTAAAAAACCAATGCAAAGACTTACAATAAAATTATGCTGGCGTGCAACATGAAAGGTACGGATAAACGACTTCCTTTCATTATTGGTAAAAGTAAAAATCCACGCTGTTTTCGGGACGTTAAGACATTGCCCATCGATTATTACGCTAATTTAAATGCTTGGATGACTAGTCTAATTTTTACCGAATTTTTACGAAAATGGGATAGAGAAATAAAAAAACCAAGACGTATTTTACTACTTCTTGATAACTATACGGCTCATCCGAATTTACAAAATTTATAAAACATCGATTTGACATTTTTACCACCAAACACTACGTCACTCATTCAGCCTCTTTACCAGGAAATTATAAAAACAATGAAAACTTACTATCGAAAAGTAATGTGAAATTTTATTGTTGAAACTATAGATGTATGTGAAATTCCTGCGTCACAAATAGCTCGTAAAATAACTGTGCTAGAATTTATACATATGGTGGTTAATGCTTGGGATAAGGGCACTTCCAAATGCATTTTAAATTGTTTTCGAAAAGCTGGGTTTTCACAAATTGAATCAGACGAAGAAGAATTACAGGAGGTTGAATTCATAGATACAAACTTTGAAAATTTGATTTCAATTGATCGAGATTTACCTACTTTTGGAGCATTATCTGATAAAATTAACTGATTTGCAAAAAAAAAATCAAGAAGAAATTAATATTGATGATGATGACGATAATGATGAAGAGACCAATGAGTAAATCACTCAAAAAGATACGAGAATTATTTTGGGAAAGTTAAAATAAGCTGTTCAAAAATACGGCGATAACGATACTTTTCAGTTGTTTCAAAAGTTACAGGTATGTATAATGTATATATTGTAAACAAATGAACAAAAAAACATGAATATTAATTTTAATTTGATTTTATGTAATTTCAGGCTAATTTGGAAATAAAATTGGTAGACTGTCAAGTACAATCAAAAATAGATAGCTTTTTTAATTTGTTTTAAATGTATTTATTTAATTTTAATTTTAATTTAAGCATAAATGTATACCTAAATATATAGAACCATTAAATAAAAAAAATGTAACAATAAATAATTGTATGTGTTATAAATTATTAAATATGTATGTAAATAATAAAAATGTAATTGTATTAAAAGATGGGATTATGAAAAATATGTTCTAAATGTTTTATAGAATCAACCAGTTAATAGAATCAAAATGACCTGCACCAAAGTGATCACATTAAGCGGAACCCACTGTATATATTAAAATAACACACTATATATATATATACAAATAATAATAGTATTACCAAAAGCGGGCGCCCTTAATAGATTTAAAGAATTAATAATAATAAATAACGTTATACAAGACGATATATTATAATAATATAATATAACAGGTATATAAACTAAAAACCTGACGACTACAATGCCGTAATGATGCAGGGCACGTCAGCGACGGCAACTCTTCGGTCCGATGCTGGAACGGCAACAGCTTTTTAACCGCATCAACAGCCACAACAATAAGGGTAGCGATACTACGGCCAAATGATCTTTCTCGACCATCTTGGGTGCATGTATCTCGGCGTTTTTAATAAACGTAACGTCTGGTCCGACCCGCGGAACGACGACTAAGCAACAAACGCTTCGGCCGTACACGCGGTCCACAGCGGCACGGCTGTCAGCGAGCAGCCACCGCATGCAAGCTCGCGCTGGACACCACGGAGGGGGGTAGGCCACCTCGAGAACATTCTATACTATTAGAGGCTCGACTCGGGGTGCCTATGACAGTCAGCAGGAAGATAGAAAATGCGTCCGAGCTCGAACAAACTGTGCGTCTATGAACCGGTCGTGCCGTCCCCTACACTCGTCTAGTATGCTGTCGCCAGTAACGCCCGTCCGCCGTAGGCCCCGTAAACACCTAACTTATTAGTTATCTAACGACTTTGGCCGACTTACGGCCCGTCGTTGTGTCGTGGTTCTGGCCGATCTACCGCTCCTCGTTGCCTTGCGCCTGTGTTCGCGACTGTGTTTTCTTTTACGCGACGTGCGTCGTTATGCCGCCATAATAATATTATTAATATCATAATACTATTAGTCCGTCGTTGTGCCTCCATAGGCTGTGTTACGCCGCTTCGTCGTTTATATTATTGTTCGACACAGTGCCCGGTTGCCCGACCTATATACACTTGTTGTTCGTGCTTGCTCAATAATATTATCATTGAATGGCCGTTGTTTATTGTTTTACGAGAAGTTACGAGTCGACTATAATACGAATTATACGGTTCGGCTCTGATCAAGCCCGACACCTGTATTCAAGCAGAGGCATTTTTCTTTGGGGGGGGGGGGGGGGGTGCAGGGTGTACATTTGCACCAACTTTTTTTTAAAAGCCCTTCTTTGACTTGTCAACAATATAATCGCCGATATACCTAAGAGTTTTACATTATATATATTTTATAATTTTTCAGTATTAAAAAAATAAAATGTATTGTACTAATGCTTAATTTCCAAGTTTGATGTGGTTTTGTGGTCCCACAATAGTATAATTGATAAAATTATAACACAAAACGTTGTGAAGAAGGGTACCCATTAAATACATTTCTGGTTTTATTAAGCTACCTAGGTATATTATATATTTTGAGTATATAGGGAGAAAAAATGTGTAGGTTAGGTTCGGTTAGGTATTTTATTATCAAGGTGATTTATACCCGTACATTTATTTACCAAGTACACTGCTATCCACTGCAATATAAAATAAAGTAACCTTAAAAGTACCTACACATAGTTCGGCAAAAATAGTAACAATGTTGTGATATTTTCATACTAATATAAGTTACATATTAAATAAATTATACGAATATTCTTCAGTTTTTTTGTAAACTCATACTGGCGCCAATCCCGTGTTAAATACGATAAACAAAAAAAAAATAGTTTTAATAAAAACCCAGTTTTCTAATTGTTTGTATGCTCAGTTCATCGATAATCTCATCTGGCATTATTATTGTATTGACCGGTGACATGCCAATAAAGCCAATACATTAAGGAATAAGGGCCCGTATTACAATAGGTTAAACTGCGGAATTCAGCCGGTAAAATCAGTGCGTTAAATGTAACCAAGGTTTAAACTATGATTGTAAAACGGGCCCTAAACAAAGTATATAATAATTACTACTTAATTTATAGTTATTACTCAAATAATAGATAGAAAAATTGATAAAATATTTACTTCTATCATATTTGGTTATTATAGATACAGGAAAAGTACAAAATATTTTTAAGAGTTTAAAAATAATAGACTTTATGAATAATTGGATAACACTCTTTATCACAAATATCTAAAACATGTAACCCAGAGGTGAATACAATTTCTTCAGTCACTAACTACACTACTAAAAATATACCTACGCCCTATGGTAAATCTACGGTCTTCATGGTAATTTTGTTTTATTTACTGACTGTTTATGGGGTTTATTATAAACACTCATGCATGAAAAATAATTTGAAGAAAAGTAAAAAATACAGTACATCGTACTACCATAGAGGTATATGTTTTTGTTATCCGATATATTATGCCACATATATGCCGCGTGGTATATAGTGGCGTATAGTATATCAAAGCGGTAAAATTACTACGGGTACCTAGGTTAAAATCTAAAAAATACATAAACATAGTTTTTTTTTATAGTTTTTTTAAGTTCAAATTTGGATGAAATTATATATTAAAAAACCAAGAATAACTTTTATAATTATTTTGTTGTAATTTTATAATATTCATTCAACCGGCTACCGCATTAATAATAATTAATAACATTTAACAATATAAATTGAATTTAAGATATCCACACTGACAAACCGTCACCGCTCAGAATCGTATTTCGTATACAATAATATTATATCATTTAATTCAAATTTAATACCATCCATTATACATTGACCCACTTTTAGCTTACTGTACAGCAGAGTGACATCCACTTACCCACCTTTTTCGTTATAAATCTGTTCATAACTTCACAAGTTGATTGTTAATGAATGTGATACGGTGGGGTGGGTTGGATGAGCTATAGCTGCTGAGAATCAAGTACCTTTAAACTTTTCTTTATATAAGTTATTATGTTAAAATATTATTAAAGATGATCGCCAATAAACTCTCATTATGATTAAGTTGACCACCAAAGTTAGTAACTAATGTTATTATTGAATGATCATACATTTATCAGTCAATTACAAAATCCTACTACTTCCCAAAAAGTATGTTAATTTGTTCAATATTAACAGTATCATTAATGATACATTAATTCTTAATAACTTGATTTATCTTTATTACTTTTTTGATAATTTTGGCCTGTTAAGTATGACCCTATATTAAATGCTTATTTTTAAATTAGTACTTTATTATTAAATTAAATTCTATCAATTTTGTATTTAACTATTATATTATAAGCTTCTAAGTATAATGTATATATTTTTTTTTCTCTACTATTTTTATTAATTTTTATGTAGCTACTGTTGTTATTAAATTATTGTTACCTGATTGGAGTATTATTCCGTATCTGTAAATAAACAAATATGATTAATATTATTAAAATGTAACTTTTATGTGGTTTGTCGAAATAATTTTGATTTGTTCTCAGTATTTTTGTTTTATGTTTTGCCTTTTTTGAGCAGCATAATATATTTTTACTATCATGTAAATATTTTCAATTTTTATTACTATTTAATTATCATGTGTTTATAATTGCTAAGAAAATGCATAGATCAACCAGTTAATACCGACGGAATACCTTGGTTCCGCCTATTTCTATAAGTTGATGGTTTATGGTTATACTATTTAAGTATTTTATTTAACCGATATGTGAGTTAGTTATTTATTAAATATTTACATAACGCCTGCAAGACATTGACTCAAATGGAATCGACATCCAGTAAGTTGTACATTCGGAAAAACTTCCCTCACAGCTTCGTGTGCTCCTATATTTCGAAGTTGATATGTAATTTGCATAGATTAAGTGTTGAGATGTGTGTTGTAAGTATAATTATTTTATAAATGTCCACATTTCGATATAATTTATATTATATAACATATTACATTATTACCTATTTATTTGCATAAAAAAATTAGGGACCAGCTCTCTAGAGGGTCTTACCTAAGGGGGAAAACGTCTTATGCGGGAATGAAAAAACAATGAAAAAAAAATAGTATAAATGATAAATTTTTTTCGGGAAAATTTGTCATCATATATGATTTAATAATTCTATATATAATATAATTTAAGTTGTTGATACATGATTTGAAATGTATATCATATTGTTAAAATGACCAGAAAAACAACAAAACAATTATTATTGTAAATAATTAGTATTTTTTTATATACAAATAAAATACTTTTAAAAAATATTCTAAATAGTTATTCAGAATACTGTTGGAAAAAGTATCTTAAAAGTATTCTAAATACTTAAAAAGTATATATAACTTCCGAATATAACTTTATTCAGAATACTGCCCAAGACTGGTTATATTTTTATTTAATTTTATTACTGAAAAGTACCTGTGGCTATTGAGTTAATAAGATAAACAATAAACAATATATTATAACGGTCGTCGGTCATACAATACTATAGTCAGTGTTGTAGTGGAGGTTAACGAAAATCGTGGTATACAGGTTAGGCGTAGCCCCCCACGCAGTCTTGTAAAAATACTTTTGAAAAAGTATTAAGATACTAATACTAGTTTTAGAATAAAAAAGTATTAAAATGTCTGACTATTTAGAGATAAATACATGTTCACATATTTCATTCTACATTCAGATATATTTCAACTAATATTGATTAAATTTTAATGAAAAAAATAAAATAAAAATTGGTATTGACATTAATATGGAACTACCTATTTTAAAATTAATAGATTTTCAGTTTTTTAAAAAATTCCAATACAGAAACCATGTAAAATTAATACTACTGTCGTTACGGTATTTTAATACAAGTATTTAAATTTTGTTAAAAATAATTTTAAAAAGTATTCAAAATATTAAAAAAAAAATTTTATTTAGAATACCATATACATACTTCAAAAAGTATTTAAATACTTGTATTCGAATACTTTACAAGACCATGTTATTTTTTACAATGATTAAGGCGTGCACCCATAAACTTTTTTAGGAATACATCACTGACTATAATAGCTAAACATTATCAATTAATACTGGTAACTGTCTGGTAAATTACTGAATAATATCCACCAAGCCCCATAATGACACACTTTTAGATATTAAATAATTATATTAGTTTGTATTTTGTCATTCCACCTCGTCGTATTAAGCAACAGATATGTTAGGCCACCAACCAATAAAGAGAATGGTGGCGGTAAATTATTTAAACACAATAAGACAATACTAATTGTCAATATACCTATTTGAAGTTTTCTGGGATAACGTAAACACGGCATAACAATATATAAGGTATAACATATTAAAATACTTACTCTGGTATAATGAATATGTTTTTTCAGTTTCGTTTAAACAATTTTTCAATGACATTATTTGTGAATCTGAAGTTCTAAAGGTCATCACTAACTTAAAATATGAAACAGCCGCATGCTATTATGGAATCTCGGTTAATTAAACATGTAGCCATTAAAATAATAAGTCATTTAACATATATTTATAATTTAAGTATTAAAAACAGTACATTTTCGGAGAAATTTAAAGTGGCAGAAATTAAACCATTTACAGCGTCTAAGACAGTTATCGAAGTAGCAAGCTGGTGAACCTAAGTAGAACTATCAATTTTGCACACAAGCGACTGTAGCATAAATTTATGATAGTACGACTTAAAGGTGTAAATAACTCCTTGGTCCATCGGTTGAGAAACCGAAGTGGTGTTTGGGGGTAGCATATGAATTTTCACGTTAGACAGTTTAATGTAAGGATGTCATGTCGCATTGTCCAAAAATAATAAAATATTTCTGTTCTGTAATCGCATATCTGCATTGAAATATTGCAGCCACTGTTCAATTATTTCGGCCGTCATCCAAGCCTTCTTGTTAGATTTCCAAGTCACAGGTAATGAAGCAATATTCATATTCTTAAAACAACGAGGTTTAATTGATTTGCCTATAACAAGAGGCTTCCTGATTTCACCTGCCATGCTCCCACACATCAATACAGTTAACCTATCCTTAGATTTTTTACCACCAACACACGCATCGCCCTTTATTACTAAAGACTTGGTAGGGATCCCTCTGAAAAAAAGACCCGTTTCATCAGCATTATAAATGTCTTTAGCTTCATACCCTTTAATGAGAACTAAGAGTTTGCGTTTCCAATTTTAAACTGTATTTTGATTTATATAATTTACTTCCCCATTGATTTGTTTGCAGACGATATTGTGCCGTCGTTTGAACTGGTCAAGCCAACCGTTTGAAGCTTTAAAATCACTGATTCCGAGTTTTCCTGCCAATTTAGTGGCCTCTGTTTGTATAATAGGTCCGAAGATTGGCAAACTTTTCGACCGACAATTGACGAACCACCTGTATAAATCTCGTTCAACTTGTTCATATCCCACCGACACCACTCTTTTACTTTTACCAGAATTTTTACAACTCACCCACTGCTCCATTAGTTTGTCTTTATTTTTTATTGCCTCATAAACTTGCGTTTTTCCACACTTAAATTTCACCATAAGTTCCTTCACTGAAAGATTCTCATGTTGCTTTAACTCGATTAAGTTTATTTTATCCGATAGCGTAAGAGTTGTTTTTTTCGACATTTTAAACGATAGACGGAAAACGCAACGACGCAAACGACACGAACGTAACGATATAAGATTTGATACCGAACCAAGCAACTCAGATAATAATATTGTATGCGTATACGTATCAATTTTATTAGTTTTTAATGTCATCGTACGCGCTCGTATATCGATTATCTATGAGTATCGACAGTACAAAAATAAATTTATTACACAAAATCGTGTTATATTTCCGTCTTAGCGAGGGTTTTCATCAACTTTCATTACAAAAACGTGTCCGTTTCCGGCTTGGCGAGGTTTCCGTCTTAGCGGGATAAAATTATATGTAATTTGAAACGGGACCAAACAAATATTCCGTAATACCGGGGTTTCCGTCTTACCGAAGTTCCGTTTTAGCGAGGTTTTACTGTATCAATGATGTAATTTAAATAAAATCACTGATTAAATACATTTAAATCTTTTAATTCTACCTAACTAAGTAGGTATGGTTTATGCCCGTGTTTGCTGTAATAATGATAATATTAAATCAATCAATATACTAATATAAACATAATATTGACTATTGGCTATTACGATAATACAGTGAAGGTTTTAAATAAAGTAGAAACTCATTATAAATTACGTACACCCTAATACTAGCCTTTAATATGATTTAATAAATGATAAACATAAACATAATATTTTACAGTTTTTGGAACTTATTTAAATATACATTTTTTGGAAGCCAAGAATCGACTTCATATTTATCCAAAATTGATCCAATTCTCCATTAAGTGCGCGTGTCATGTTTTTCCGAGGGCAGACGGCGTCCCACCTACAGCGCGCCAAATGATTTTTCGACGGTCGTTAAATATATGCTTAGTGTTTATTGTTTATCACGAACTTACTTTTAGGCAAACATTATCAACTATCGTCGTGTCCAATCTTCCATATCATAGTTCGTGCTGTCTACCAAAAACCGAGTGAGACGATTGAAATGTTACGATATTAACGGCTAGTTTTTATTTCATCACAAACGAGACGTAAATTAGGCAGTGGTTTGTCGGAACAGGTGGTTAAGTAGTTAAAGCAAACACTCCCGCACACACGCGGCAAACACAGGTGAAACCCAATCAAAAGCCGAATTGTGTAAAAATGTATTATGATATGTATATTTGTGACAAATCCAGATCGTACGTTTAAGAAATACAAAAAAATAAATTTAAAAAAAACAGTAAAATTAAGTAAATTATATGTACCCTTGGTACGACGAGTATGAATATTATAATCTTGAAATATACAAATTAGTAACGTAGGAAAGCTTACAATTAAAAAAATTACATTGTCAATTTCGCAAAAAAATCACTACTTTTAGGTAATGGGGCCTAACACGTTTTAAGGAGTAATATTTAGGCAACTCATATGACATGTACATTTGGGCTATGTCAATATGTGAGCAGTAAATTAACATTATTGTGTGTTACAGAGAATCACTGTAATGCACGCACGAGCCAATACATTGAGAAAAATGAAATATTATATTTTTGTTTGCACAACTATATAAAAACTACTAATCGGGGTAGTAATTAAATCACCCATCCTGAAGTTTGATTGTAATTTCGAAAAAAAATGGTTGATGTAATAAATTATAAGCTTCTAGACTATGCTCTTTAGGAATCGCTTTTTTGATTTAAAATCAGATGTGTTCAAAATAAATACAAATGTAACCCAATTGTTTCATGGAATTTTTGAAAAAATTATCTTAATTTTAAGGTGCTTTGAAATTTAAAATTGACTTGAAACTTTTGTTTCAATAACACGTTATTGGTAGAGTGATCTAGGATATATGTAAATATATCACTGTACGCAGATAAATGTGTAGAAAAAAATTATTTCTCTTTTTAGACATTTACTACACAATTTTTAATTTTATTTTTTTTCCTTTGCCTTATTAAGGACATACTTAACAAATTAGTATAAAAATACTTACGACCAGTGGCGTGGTGAGCTATATTCAAACAAGGAGCCAAGATTTTATTCTACCCACTCACCCACTTAATATTTTATGGGACATATAAAAAAAATACGTTAAATTAAATTAAGTTTATTATTTACTTAACATTTATATATGGGTACAATAACAGTACATTCTTAAAACGATTGAAGTTAATAACATATAGGTAGCTTCTAGTTTATTATTTTATTATTTATGTTTTTTTTTAAGATTCTGAGCGTAGCAAAACAATGTTGGTGTCCGATTTTCTACTTCAGCATCTTTTTGCTGATAGGAAAGTGAATCTAGTTGGTGTGTTTTTTTTTTTAGGTGAGGAGTGTAGAAATAAAAAAAATTGAATAATTTTCAAAAACGTGTTAAAAACTAATATCATTGTATAAGAAAAACGATATTACTAAGTATATTTGATGATATTATTGTGAATAAAGTAATTTATATATAACCTACCTCGTCACCTCGGTATATTTACGTGGAACTTATGTTTTAAATTTTCAATCCTTATTGAATGTGGTATTCTTGCATTTTATAAAGCTAAATAAAAATAAATCTAAAATTATATCACAAAACAAAAGAGAACACTGCAGGTTTTTATAGCATTTCGTATACAAAAATACGGCTAAGTTAGAACACACTATTACATACCTACTATTTATACAGAGCAAAATTAGTAAAAGAAAAAACATTTATGTTATATTTACGTAATAATAGTATACATTATACTTATAACTATAGGGCTTTGATTACCAAAATTGGTGTAATTAAAAGGAATATTATGGTTGTTATTATTTTTTAATCCTGTGTTATAAGTGTGTGATGGTTGATAATCATTAATAATAGATTTAATTTTATACAATATATATAATAAAGTTTGTCGTTCATAAAGTAAATTAAAAGTTTGGATGCTAAAATATATGTATAATAAATTTGTTGAATATAATCTTGGCTTATTTAGAATAATTTTAAGTAAATAAATTATAGTAATATTCAATTAGAACATTAATGTGGCTAGAGTATGTACTATTGTGCTAGAGCTAAAAAAACTACTCTAAAAGTTTTTAAGTCTAAGATATTGCAAAGTAGGTATTTTAAATTTATAAAATAATTTTTTTATTACATTATTAACTAAATAGATATGTTCCAAAAATTTTGCATTATTTAACTCTTGTAAAGGAATACATTTACATCAATTTACATGATACCTATTTTTAAATATTTACATTTATAAGAATGTGTACATAAAGATAAGTCAGTACTATAAAAAACTATAATAGTTAGTGATATTAAAAATTACATATTTAGATTTACTTAAGTTTAAATTAAGGTTATTATCTTCACACCACTCCTTAATTAAATCAATTTAATTTGTAATCGCAAGTAGTAACTTCACCTTGTCATCTACCGGGAGTGAATATTTTGTGCTATCTAAAAACTGGCCAGTGAGCAATCTGTAATATTCATAACCAATGATACTACTTTTGTTAAATTTGAGTAATTAGGGTAGTGATTTACAGTTTTTACTTAACTTAATAAGTAATTAACTACAATATTTCGAATGGGGAATTTTGTAATATACTCAATTCTTTAAGAGGATGTCAGCGCACTATTTGTTTTCTCTCTCTAGCCCAAGCGCAGCATAGACAAAATGCATTAACACAGAATAATTTATTTTTTATTTTTTTAAGTAATCTAAGAGTAAAATCACTCATTACAAAAACGATGGAGAAAACATTTTTTGAGGCTATGACATTGTCTCAAAACAATTTAAATATAATTTAAATATACAACATTTTTTTGTTTATTTTGAAAGTTGAATACAAAGTCAAATAACAATAAAATATAAAATCGATAAGTCATACCCTCAAAATATTATGCTCTATAATTTATGTAATAGTTGATTTTACACAAAGTTTACTCAAAAATCATAAAAAAAATATTTTTGGTCAAAGTGTTTTATCTATGTTGCGCGTGGGTCTGAGAGAGAAAACCAATATTGTGCTGACAGCCTCTTAATATTTTGCTATTAACAAAATATTAAAATATTAAATGAATGAAACCAATAGGTGAAATCTCAACATAATTATGTGAATGTATTTTTATAGATACTAACCATTTGTTCAATGTTTATGAGCACTATAATTTGTGTATATTAAGTACATGACCATCTAATATGGGAAAAAACAAGTTTTGGATGACAAACTAGAAATTTTCTGGACATGTGCGGTGTTAGTACTTAACAAAGTTTACTTCTTGACTAGTGTTAATTCAAAATCTAGTAAAATTTGTTAAAAAATTAATCAATAAAAACATTGTTCGAAATTGCCGCCGTTTATTGAGCAGCAGTTGGCAACCGGTCCGCGAGACGGACGGCGCATCGCGCGGACACCGGGCTCCGGACGAATCGCTGCCGGCAACTTTACACTATAATAGTCCTCTCCGTACGCTCCAGGCGAGCCCACCGTACGTGTGTCGTGACCGTCCGCCGTTCAGCCACCGCGTGTGGTGCGATTTATGTTGTGTTATTATATTCTTTGCTGTGTGTCGATTATTATTTCGCGTTAGTGCAGTGATTCGTGATCGCGCCGTTCGGCGTGCTATTATTACTGTTTATACGTATGGTACTGTGGTGCTATCCCTCGTGTGACGCCACGCTCGGTGCCGTGATTACGTAACGTGCGTATTACGCAATCCGGTCACTCGCCGTCGTCCGGTGCCGTCGCCAACAGCCGCCGCGCCCCGTTCACCTGCTTGCCAGAGCTATCGTCGCCGCAGCTCACGGATAATATACTAAACGGTCAAAGCATTGTACCACGAAGGGGGCGTGGTTTCTAATACCGTGACGTCATAATAGACCTCTGTTGTCTGTAATATACTGATATCAATATTATTCAGTATCATAATGTAATGTCTTATGTGTTTGTTAAGTTTGTTTTATGTTTTCAAGCAGACAAGTAGTTGCCAGTTTTCAGTTTTCAGTTTTCAAGCAAAGTAAGTTCCTAATTCGTAAATATTTAATTTTTAATTAATATATTATTGTGTGACATAAATGTGACGTGTCACAAACTATTATGGGCCGTATGGCGTATACATAGTCAATACTTAAGAATAAGTAGGTATCACATAAGCTATACTTATGACTCAGATGTTATCCATAAACGAGACTATGGCTAAAGAAAAGAAAAAAAAAAGTATTGCTTAAACTACCTTGCATTGGTTTTAGTTACTATTATACATTTTGTATTTTTTAATTATTAAAATTAATTTAAGGAATACTTATTCAAGCATCGAATATGTCACATAGGGTCAACTCAACTTGTTAGGAATATAGTATATCATAATAGTATTATTATTATGTCATTAAAAACTTTTATTAATTTATGATATAGATGCCAGGTACTAGGTGTGCTGTAGCTTTGTGTTCCAACAGTTTGCAAGTGACTAAGAAAAAGGACCTTAACATTTCATATCATACATTTCCTAAGGATAAAAAATTGTGTAATCTTTGGGTTAATGCTTGTCGACGAAAAGATACATGGAATCCAAAAACTAGTACAGTTTGTAGCATTCATTTTATAGATGATGATTTTGAAGTAGATCTCCGCAGTCAATTGATGAACATTAAAACTAAAAGAAAATTAAAACCTCAAGGTATGGATAATTTTTGATATTAACATTTTGTTTTAACATACAATTTTTTTTTTGTAATTTTACCTCAAATTTAATAATAACATATATGGTCTAAGCTAATAAATGTTGTGTTAATATGTTAGTGTTTATATGTGCATATCACCGCTAAATTTCTATGTTTCATATTAATTTGTATATAGCATATTCTATCGTTGATTGCTCTAAATTTCTTGACCCAAGGTAATAGTTTTTTGTTGATTAGGAATCCTACTCCATTTTCATGCTTGTTATTTGTAATACCTCCATACATTAAGCTCATATTTCCTGATGTAATACACTCTTCACCCAGCAATCTAGTTTCCTTATAATATTATAATATATTATAAGGTACACATCATTATTAATTATATTATATGTATATATTTTACAGCTATTCCTACACAATGTTTGAAAGAATGTTCTTCAGATATTTCCACACAAGTGACATCAAGACAACAACGTGCGAATAAACGCACAAACGAAAATATTGTAAAAAATTTAATCCTACCAACTCAAAAAATTGAAGATGAATCACCTGAAGATGTACATCCCGTTATTGAAGATAAGTATGAAAAATTATTCAATGAACATGAAAAATTAAAAACAAAATATAAACATTTATCAGAACTAAAAAGAAACCAAAAAAACCGTATAATCATGTTAAACAAAAAAATCAATTTACTTTCCCAAAAATTTGGAGAACAAACTAGCCAAACACATTGCTTAGAAGAAGCTTTAAAATCAATTTTTAGTAAGACTCAATTAAGCCTTATTACAAAACAACGAAAAAAAGTTATTTGGGGCACAGATGATATATCAAAGGCTTTTACAATAAGATATCTAAGCAAAAGGTGTTATATTTATCTTAGAAATAAATTACATTATCCTCTTCCACATGTTTCCACATTAGTCAAATGGGCTTCAAGATTAAGCTTTCGTCAAGGCATTTTATCGGATGTCATTAGAATAATGAAAATAGCAGCACTTAACTTCAATGAGTTAGAAAAAATATGTGTCATTCAATTCGATGAAATGAAAATACAAACCGCTTTTGAATATGACAAAAAAAATGATCAGTTAATTGGGCCATATCGCCAAATGCAAGTAATTATGGTTAGAGGCTTATTTAAAAATTGGAAACAACCTGTTTATGTAAACTTTGATCAAATCGTAACACCAGAAATCCTTTATGAAATTATATCTATATTACATGATAATTCATATAAAGTTGTTGCATGTGTATCCGATTGTGGAGGTGCTAATATAGGCTTGTGGAAAAAATTAAATATATCTATTGAAAATACTTATTTTTTACATCCTACCACAAATGATAAAATTTATTACTTTGCAGATGCACCTCATCTTTTGAAACTCACTCGCAATTGGCTAATAGATACAGGGTTTGTTCTTTCAGATGGTTCAAATGTAAATTCAACACCGTTAAAAGAGTTATTAAAAATAACCAAGTCAGAAATTTCTACTTGTCATAAATTATCTGAAAAACATATAGAATGTGTAAAGGCTGAAAGGCAAAATGTGGGATTAGCAGCCCAACTACTATCACATAGTGTCGCAACAGCTTTATGCCATTACAAGCCTGGATATAATAAAATATTATCTGAAAATACAGGAAAATTTATTGAAGTAATAAGTAATTGGTATGACATTATGAACTCATATACATCTACTGAAACACTATGTACAAAGAAGGCGTATGGCTTAAATCTTTCAGAACAAAATAAATGTTTGGATAAAATGCATGAATTAATATTTTCAATGAGATGTAATGGAAAAAACACTCTACAAACTTTCCAAAAAGGAATTTTGATATCTATAACATCTACTAAATTATTATTTGAAGATCTGAAACAGAAATATAACATAGATTATATCCTTACACATAGGTTGAACCAAGATTGCCTTGAAAGTTTTTTTTCTACTATTCGAAGCCGAGGAGGACTTCATGATCATCCTACGCCATTGAATGCAATGTATAGAATAAGAATAATCGTTCTCGGCAAAAATCCTGGAGTTGTACAAGAAAAACTTAATATTGAAATGGAACATAATAACACAAATGTAGAAGAGTACTTAGTAGCTAATGTTATAGCAACTGCAGATATTAAAATAAATAATAATGAAAATGATGATGAATTATCAGATAGTAGTTTATCATCATGTGAATCATCTCAAAATAATTCTGAAACACCAAATGAAGAAGATGGTTTTATTTATCTTTGCGGTTGGCTCGCTAGGAAATTCAAAAACAAATATCCTCATTTAGGAAATTATACTAAGGACAACAAACCTGATCATTCCTATAGTGCACCAAGTTGGCTACAACATTTATCATATGGAGGTTTAACAGAACCCACTGCGACTTGGGTTGAAAAAGCTAAGGTTTTTGAAAATATGTTCAAAAAGTTTCACAAAGACAAAATTAATCCTGATGCTAATATTGTCAAAAGGCTAACGAAGCTGATAAAGAAAAAATGTTATGACATGCCTGAAGATTTGATTAAATCATTTGTCCTTCAAAGAACTTACATTAGAATAAAACAACTTAATAATAATTTAATTGCTACACAAAAAAGACCTTACAGTGATACAGATAGGAAGTCAAAAAAAAAAATGAAAAAAATTACTACTTAGGTAAATCTTCTTCTTCTCTTCAGTTTTTATTGACCAATGAGGTCTCTATCCAGAGCTACTGCTACTTAGATAAATACTTTAATATATTTTTGACAACATTGTATTATTATTTTTATAATGGATTTAAATGTATTTATAATAATTATTTATTTGTATTTTATGGTTTGACTTAATAAATATTTTGCACGGTTATATACATAGAATATTTTTCCTTTTTAGCTTGAACTTAGTATAATCAAAGTGTTATTCTTTTCCCAACTATTATCAAACCAATTAGTTACATTAGGTAAGTATATTGTTTAATATAATTTTTTAAAAAAAGCTAAAAATTCTGTTATTTTTGAAGACATAATATATAAAGTTTGAGATTAAAATATTGAAAAACAGAGTTCAATGTGTTCTGTAGAATATTACCCTTTATTAGTTAAAAAAAAATGTGTTTGATTCTACAGAATAGGATCATTATTTGTGTGGACTAAATTACATTGGAATTGGGCAATTTAAATTATGTTTCAAAAAAATTAAAGAAATACACATTTAATTATAAGACCTTGTAATGAATAGATTTAAATATTAAATTTTTTCTAGTAGACGGTGATCAGTATAATATAATATATAATATCTGTTTAAATATCAATTAATATTGAGAATAATTTCGATAATTAATGTGTTTACTGACTTTACTGTTTATATTGTTATTTGTAATATATTTTGTACATCACAGAATACATCGCGGGAATGATGGGTCTATTGTGACGTCATAATCAGTAATTGTTTTTGATTGGCTAACAGCGCTTGGCTTCGACCGTTTAGTATATTATCCGTGGCCGCAGCTGGCTCAGCCGCCGCCGCCGATACACCGCCCCACCGCGGCGCTTGTGCCAACGGTAATATTTTATCTATGGTCATTATTGTTATCTACGCCTATCAATATTATTATTTGTTCCTTATTATTGTTTTCGAGTATTGCAATACACACCTTATTATTATTACAACGATAGTGTTTTTATTATATAATATATCGGTCACCTATCCCGTCCAAATTTGAACACCATTTTCTCGTCACTTAAGTAGCTGCTCGGCCAAATGCTAGTGAATAGCCGGCAGCCCAAACAAACATAATTACTTAGAACTATTGATTTAAATACTTACCAGATTTAAAAGACCTTTGTTGTATAGCAACAAACTCTTCCCTTCTAAAAAAATGTATTTCAAATTAAATTTGAATATAAATATTGTATAACTTGGTTACATTATCTCTTCAAACAGACATCACTACATATGATATCTTCACAACATAAGATGGTTGATGTTTAGAAAATATTATTAACAACATATCATATAATATGGTAATAATAAAGTAATAATAGAAGCCCAGACAAATGCCAAAATGTATTAAGGGTGCCAGTTTTTCAAATTTTCCACAATTCTATGCAATTTGCAAACTAAATTTTATATTTTAGTTGCTACCTCAATTATAAGACTTTTCCACAAATCTACTACACGATACCTATAAAGGGGGGGGGGGGGGTGTGGATAAAGTATATTATATTGAAAAAAAATGACTTTACGGGAATAACTCACAAGCCTTGTAGAATTGTCGGATTTTGATGACTAATTTTGTATATGGAAGAAGAAGACTTCCTACAGCCCGCATCAATTTCTGATTTTGTATCAGAGATCGATGCGGGCTGTAGAATATTTTTGTGTAGCAATTAAAAAAATATTATGAAATTTGGTAGATTCTACAAGGTGGTATCATTATTTTCGCAGTGTATTTTTGAAGACAAAATGGCATTGGCACTGGGCGCCTTAAGTATAATCGGAATATGTAGTATACTTACATAGTATAAATTATTATAAATTAAAAATGCACATTATACAATTTTATGTGCTGTTTGAAACTAATTTTGTTAAAACTGTGAAGGTTTTATAGAAAAACTGTATTTTTAGGAGTTATGGGATGCTTAGATTTTACCCACATTGTACCTCATTGTATCTCCTTCAAAAAATTTGAATCTTGTGGAAATGTAATACCCGGAATATGTATATGTCAACCGCAAGAATTACCATTCAATTAATTTCAGCTAGTAAGTAGCTAGTACCAAAGTAACTACACAATGCTCCACGTTTTAAATATAGGTATGTGATTCAAATCTAAAACTACTGAACGTAAACGCACTGTTTCCCCGGAAGTACTCACAATGTTCATATATAGAACAACAGCAATGTTTCAATCGTACTCGAAGAACTACATGCACATAAGTATAGTGACTACTTTTTATTAGGCAAGTTGTATTTAATAATACTAGCAATCCATAATAATTTGTGTACCTACTAGGAAGATACATATTATCAACTTTTTCACGACTTAAAGTGGTTATTTGATACAACCAGTTGATAAAAAACTAATTAGAACAATATGTATGTTTGGAGTATAAATATTAAAAACTTTTTTATATATTTTGATAGGCGATTCTGGTTATCCTTTACGTCCATGGCTCCTAATGCCCATTGCTCAACCAACGATAGCAGCCGAAGAAGATTACAACAAAAACCAAATGTATGTAAAAAGTGTAATAGAAAGATGCAACGGTGTCCTAAAAATGCAGTTTAGGTTGCAAATCAATATTTTCTTAAGTTTTATTTATTGTGTAGGTAATACCATCGGTACTGTTAAATCATGTGAAGGTGTCTTTTGAAGGACAGAGTACTCCATTATAAGTCAGAAAAAGTCACTGTTATAATTAATGCATGCATTGTTCTACACAACATGTGCATCGAGCACAATATTGCTATAGTGATGAATGTAACTGTAGAAGATTTTGATTTGGGAATGTATCACAATCAAGAACCACTCAATGAATACGTCAATGATAACCGCAATAGAAACTTGATGTTAGAAAGAAGACAACGGGACCGTATTGTAGGGTTTCTACAAAATCAAATTGTACTACAAGTATAATCAACTGTTTCAATTTTAAAAAGTATAGTATACTATGTACGAGTATAATATAGTCATTATAATTTAGAATTTAGAATTATTACACGATAAGTTCCTTGATTTTTTAGATAACAATTATTTTATCAGCAAGAAGTGCCTTTGATGAAATTAATGAGGAAGCATCTCGGGTTACGTAAATGATAAGTTAGCAACGTCGCAGTGCGTCTCTGAGACCTTCTAGATGGAATGAGGCATTGTCTTATATTTAGATATTATATCATTCATAACTTATTTGCAAAAAATATGAACTTATCCACATGAGCGTGTCAGACATTTCTCACAGGTTAGTCGTACATAATACATTAACACATACACATACGTATATAATATATATATATATGATCTTCATTTTTATTTGAACTCTAAAGTATTATAATAATTTTTTTTTTTAGGTTTTAGTAGCTTTAAATTTTTTTGTTACTAGGTTGTATCAAACGTCAATTGACAATAGTCAATTAATGAATTTGTCACAGTCATTTGTATCTAGATGTGTAAAAAAATAGTTGCTGCTTTGAACCAACTGGAAATTTTTAACACTGGTAAAATTTCCTAGCAATATTCAAAAGCTTGATGGAGTCCGTAACATATAGTATGTTAAATTATTTATTTATTTATTATTAATTAACTCCTGTTAGGGCAATTTTACAAAGGTAAAAGTAATTTTTGAAACACTTATTTTTACGATAGTTTTTACTTAGTATTATACTTACATAGTAAAATTATTATAAATTAAAAATGTAAATTATACAATTTTAAGTGCTGTTTGAAACTAATTTTGTTAAAACTATATAGGTTTTATAGAAAAACTGTATTTGCTGGAGTTATGGGATGCTTAGACTGTACCCACATTGTATCTCATTGTATCTCCTTCAAAAAATTTGAATCTTGTTGAAAATCAATATCCGGAATATGTGTATATCAACCACAAGAATTACCATTCAATTAATGTTCAGCTAGTAAGTAGCTAGTACCTACCATTATAAAATTACAAGTAAATCATTAATAATGTTTCAAAAGTAACTACATAATGCTCCATGTTTTAAATATAGGTATGTGATTCAAATCTAAAACGACTGAACGTAAATGCACTGTTCCCCCGGAAGTACTCACAATGTTCATATATAGAACAACAGCAATGTTTCAATCGTGCTTGAAGAACTACATACACATAATTATAGTGACTACTTTTTATTAGGTAAGTTTTATTTAATAATACTAGCTAACCATAATAATTTGTGTACCTACTAGGAAGATACATATTATCAACTTTCTCACGACTTAAAGTGGTTATTTGATACAACCAGTTGATAAAAAACTAATTAGAACAATATGTATGTTTGGAGTATAATTATTAAAAACTTTTTTATATATTTTGATAGGCGATTCTGGTTATCCTTTACGTCCATGGCTCCTAATGCCCATTGCTCAACCAACGATAGCAGCCGAAGAAAGATGCAACGGTGTCCTAAAAATGCGGTTTAGGTAGCAAATCAATATTTTCTTAAGTTTTATTTATTGTTTAGGTAGGTAATTTTAAATCATGTGTAGGTGTCTTTTGAAGGACAGAGTACTCCATTATAAGTCAGAGAAAGCCACTGCTATAATTAATGCATGGATTGTTCTAAACAACATGTGCATCGAGCACAATATTGCTAAAGTGATGAATGAAACTGTAGAAGATTTTGATTTGGGAATGTATCACAATCAAGAACCACTCAATGAATACGTCAATGATAACCGCAATAGAAACTTGATGTTAGAAAGAAGACAACGGGACCGTATTGTAGGGTTGATGAAATTAATGAAGCAGCATCTCGGGTTACGTAAATAATAAGTTAGCGACGTCGCATTGCGTCTCTGAGACCTAGATGGAATGAGGCATTGTCGTAAACTTCAAGTATTAAGTAAGTACACTTATATTTAGGTATAATATCATTCATAACTTATTTGCAAAAAATATGAACGTATCCACATGAGCGTGTTCAGACATTTCTCCCAGGTAAGTCGTACATAATACATTAACACATATACATATATATTATATAATTTCACATTCATTCCTAAGTTATAAAAACTAATAGATGCGGTAACCTCGTTTAACTACATATACCTTAGTAAAAAAAGTATTTTATATGTAAATAAAAATAAAATTATTCATAATATTGAATATTGCGGGGGGGGGGGGGGGGGGGCTCGCTGAGTATTTAAGTACCTACCATGACTACCAGGTGCACACATTTTTGCGAATGGTGTATCCAAACATACATAATATATAGGTCATTTAAGGTTATATTTATATACTTATTTTTATTTATTTTATAGATTAATTGATAGTCAATGTTTGGCCACTGCGATAGGAAAAACTTTGTTATTGTGGCTGGGTTTGTTAATTTAAGTATTTTCAATATCAAAAATACTACATTTTATTGTGTTTTGTGACTTTTCAGATCTATGTTCTCAGACCATGTACAAAATCCAAGTGTACAAATATGTAAGAATTATTCATTGAATTATTTTTTTTGATGTACCTATTTATTAACTACATAATATTGTAACTAAATATCATACTTACAAATGTTTACTAATCTATAAATTGTTGAAGGTACACGCATATGCTCCAAGGCAGAGCCAGTCACCAGCTTTTGTTTTAAGTGCATACGTCCATCCGTGGTCAAGCTTATACGTGTTTGTATTCATGTCCACACTGTCGATGACTATTTGTGCAGAGGCCTTTAGGTAAATTGTGTCAGTCAGTTACTTTCAATAATAAAATATTTACAATATAAATATTAGTTAAGAAATACCTAACATTATTGTATTATTATTTAAATAGTTCAAATGGCTTCAATGAGTGTCACACAGGCTGCACACAACCGCCTAAAGCCTATAATTAATGCAGCACAAAATGTCTAAATGTTGTACATAGACTGGCACAGATACGGTCGCCAAGAAGAAGATTTATTTAATTTCCTTTGCCAATTTCAATGAACTCTTCGTAATCCGCAAGAATAATTATAATATAATATAATATTTTATGATATGTACCACTCTCACCCACACTATTACCGGTCTTTAAAATATGTCTTAGGTAAGCATATTAATGTGTTATACTCTGTATGGTTACATGTATTTTATTTTGTGAATTTTACATTAATTTAACTATTCTAAGAATATTACCTTTAACATTTTTACATAATATTCATATATAAATTAGAAAAGTGGGTAAGTGGATTTCACTCCACTGTTCAGTAGGTTACAAGTTTGTCACTGTGATGGATGGTGTTGTAAAGTGGTCGGGGGAACAACCAGTTAAATATAAGATATCCAGGGAGAATTGTATGATCCTATAGATATAAATACCGTAGCCGGGGGCAAACATGTAGATATCAAGATATTCAGTGCTCGAAATGGACCGGGACGGCGTTTCGGTTCGTAATATAAACTTAGCGTCCGTTCCGGTTAGTGAAAATAAAAATTTAAGAATTTCGGTTCGTAAAAATCGGCAGTATCACAATCTAGAGGATTAAAATTTAAAATTATAAAATTTCCATTATGCATTTTTGAGTCCTTGAATTTATACACATAAGTTATAATATTGGCTTTTTCAACTATTTCATCTGAGGTAACTTTTGCCCGGGCAACGCCGGGAGGGACAGCTAGTATTAATATATAATATGCTTAGAGTGAAGTTCAATTTTTTTGGTTTTTGGTTTTTGGTGCAACTCTAAAACAAATGACCAACAAGTAAGTAAGTACATGACATTTTTACTCAATGTTTATTTTAGCATTTTCTATACACCAAAACATTTTCCAAATATTTTGACTTATTTTAAGCTGTTTACGGGCATTTTCAGTTTTAATTTTTTCTATAAATATCAATAAGATTGTATTTCTGTGTAAAAAAACGTGAAAATAGATTCTGAGTAGACCGATGAATGTATTGATTTTACAATGATGTGTTTTTTTTTAATTTTTTATTTTTGTGTCTGTCATCATCTATTAGGACAGTAAAAATGCTTAGATTTTCTCCAACAGTATCTTTTTTGATAGGAAAGTGAATCTAGTTGGTACTTTGGCAATACAATTTTGACAAAATACGGAAAAATCACGAAAATTAGCAAATTATTTTGAGTTGAAATTCATAAAAATTTTTCTTTTTAAATCTAAGATTTGAAAATGTAATATAAGATTACTCATAAGTTTGTCTACTTTTATCAAAAAAAAAATGTCTACAAGAAACTTAAATTAAATTTTTATGAACGTCTGAAATTTATATTTTTACAACATTTGATATTCACTCGATTTCTCATGTGACAATTTTCTTATTTCATTGTAATTAAAAAACGAATGACTGTAGATACTTGAAAATTTCACTGAATGTTTATATTAGCATTTTCTATACACCATAAAATTTTGAAAATATTTTGACTCTTTTTGAGCTGTTACGGACATTGTCAGTTTTCAATTTTTTTAGTTTTTTTTTCTATAAATATCAATAAATTTTTATTTATTGGGTAAAAATACGTGAAAATTTAATATAAGGTTCCTGATATATCGTTCTAATAGCAGTTGAAAAATATTAAAAATACATAGGCACAATTTTTTTTTATAAGCATTTAAAGTTTAAATTTTGACAACATTTATGAAATTTATAATTTACTAATTATTTTATAGTTAAAAATGTATAAAATGTTTAACTTTTATGGCTAAGGATTGAAAATTTAAAACAAATCTCCATGTAAATAGGTTATGTATAAATTACTTTATTCACAATAATATCATCAAATATACTTGGTAATATCATAGGCTGACTGACCGTTATCGCTCAGAATCGTTTTTCTTGTACAATTATATTATATCATTGAATTCAAATTTAACACCATCCATTACAGTGACCCACTTGTAACCTACTATACAGCAGAGCGACATCCACTTATCCACCTTTTTTTTTTATCTTAATTCCAAATAAATATAATGTAAAATTGATGAAACAAGTGGTTCAAAAGTTATAGCGTTAAAAATTTCGCCTATTATTTGTATCTATTTAACTAATTATATTGTATTGTAAAGTAAACACGAATTAAAAAAATTAAAACAATATTATAATCTGCATATTAATTTTATAAGCGTTCCAGTTCGTAAAATTTTCCATTTCGAGCACTGAGGATCTTAAATATATTTAAATTACTAGGATTCCTTTTCAGTTATAATTATGTTTTATTGTCTACTAAACACTTACAAATATTAATACTCACAAATATATCAACTATGTTCTATTATACTAAGTAACTTTATCATAGTCATACGGAGTCCGGTAATCGTAGTGTGTATTGAGGTCTAAGGTGCACAACGAACTAACTTACTAATACCTAGAGTGTGTTGGCCATCATAGGCCTTACAATTATGTGTGTTTTTTAATATTAATGTATCGGTCAGCAGTTAATCGTACATACGGTAGAGCTTGTATTATATACATAGGTGTCATGTAACATATTTATTTTTATAATTATTAGAGTAAATGTCCTTGTAACAATGTAGTATAAGCCTTGAATTAAGTTGTCAAGCTTTTTTACCCAACAAATAAAGTTTTATTGACATTCATAGAAAAAAAGACTAATAAAATTGGAAACAGAAAATGTTCCTAAACAGTTCAAAGCAAATCAAAATATTTTGAAAATGTTATCGTGTATAGAAAATGCAAATATAAACGACCAGTGAAAATATCATGTATATACGTTCTTTGTTTTAGAGTCACACCAAAAACCAATATCGATTTTGTGGAAAACCTATTTGGCGTAAAAATTCCCGTTTTTCCTTAATTTTTATATTATTGTTCCGGGTGCTTTTGAAAACTATTGGGAATTTTAAATTTTGACCTCCCCAACAATATTCACATTCCATCGAACAAGATACTGAAGTTGAAAATCGAAGCATTATTTCGACTACTTATCGTGTACACGGACACAAAAATAAAAAAATAAATGAAAAAAAAACACACATTATTGTAAAATCAATACATTTATTGTTTCACTCAGAATCTAAAATATAATATAAATTTGAATATTGAAAATATAAATTTATGTTCGTTAAAGTTTATTTATAACTGCACCTAAATTGTATTAAAAATCCATTTAAATTAATTTTCAGTCAAAAACCGCATAGTTTCTTAAAATACCATTAAAAATGTAATTAACAAATTATAATATATTTATAAACATTTCGTATCTAAATTAAGGAATCGCAATGAATATTAAAATTTATATACGACATCTGTAACAAACGTCACAGTAATCTTTCAATATTATACATATTTTTATAAAAATTAAACTATTTTTTTTTTTTCGATGTAATAGAGGCAACAAATTAATAGAACTATTGTTATTATTTTTAGATTATAAGAATTATAAAATTAATTAACTTTCTAATCGTAAACAATGGGTTGTCAAAACTCAAAATACAATAACACGGCGTAAAAAAGCTCACTGACAAGCGACAATCATTTTACTGGCTTGGACGAGCGACAGCAACGGAGTTATATATACAGTAATCAGCATACATAGAAGTCTTAAATACCTATAGGTATATTGTTTCACCCCCTTCTTTTTACTTATATATTTTATTGTGAATATTATACTTTGTATTTTTATATTTATTTATTTATTTATTTAACGAATGTTAGTCCAATTTACATAATACATAGTGTATAAATTAGATTTTAAAAAAAATTAATAAAGATAAATATATACAAGATAACATATTACATTAATTATACAATAAAGAAAAATAAATATAAAAGATAAAATATAAAAGTTTATAATAATAAGTATTAAGATATCAAGTGATAGAGAAAAAAAATCTAAATTAGTTACTGAATTTCCACTAGACAATAAAATACTTATAGGTGTAATTGTGTAAATGACATATAATTTTGAGTGTAGGGTTTTATATAAAATAGTTCTTTATTTCGAGTGTTAGGATTGTTTTTTTTTAAAATGATGATGCTTAGGAGGGAAGAATCGTCTAATTTATTATTAAGGAGTTTGAATAGGAAGGTTATATAAAATTGTTTTTTCTATCCTTTAATGTTTTTAAATTTAAAAAGCTTAGAATATTTTCATATACAGAGTGAGGTGGTCTGTATAGATTGCATTTAAAGCAGATAAAACGAAGCATATTATTTTGAATTTTTTCTAATTGTTCGTAATGGCCTATGTTATATGTTTCCCAAATGATTGGTGCATATTCAAATATATATTTTATCGGTTCTAAAGGTAGCCATACCCGGCATTTCCTATTACAATGGTGTATCGAGAATGTTTGACAGATTATATCTAAAGCTGAACTATTATTGAAAATATTGTTATTATTTAACACTTTTCGAGGGGCACAGCAAAAAGATATTTCGTAATTTCGATGATGTTAATTAATAATAATATTACCAAATAAACGGATATTGATAAATAAAAATCAAACATTCAAGTCTTTAATGATAGCCTACGACAATGAAGTCGCTTTGTAATTCATTTTAACCTTAAGTTGGAAAAGATGTAATCTCGAACATTTTTCTGTTCCCCTCGAGTTTCGACATACTGAAATTTTACTTACGTATTACATAGATGTATTTATAGGCATATAGGCTACTGGTTGCTGTTGCCAACGGCGGATCTTCGATATTTTGATAGGGGGGCCACATATAAATTATATAATTTTAATTAATAATACATACATATTGCGTACTATTATTTTTAAACAATAATTATTATAATAAATAATAATTAATAGTTGGTAGAATTATTCTTAAATTAATTTTTTATTTATATGATACTAGTAGTAACATAAAAAATGTTCGATAGAAAATTGACAGGTGGCCACGTGCCCCTGTGTCCCTCCCCTGAATCCGCCACTGGCTGTTGGTGCGACTTTAATATGATATATGTATTAATATCAAATGTATAATAAATTTAAATATATAATACATAATAATATATTTCCCAGTTCAGTGGCGTCATTTGGGGTGGGGCAACTTGGGCATGTGCCCCAGTCTAGTATTTATATCAACCTTAAGTCAGTACATTTACCACCCCCCCCCCTCCCCCCCCTTAACCACTATAGCAATATGTTACGAGAATCTGAGTGAAAAAAAATGTTGATTCGGAAAAGCCGTGAAAAGTTGCCCGTCTAATCAAAACTGAAATGACGCCACTGGCCCAGTTATACTTATATAATTATTATAGCCTATAAGAACGTAGGTATTGAGGTACCCATGAAATAAAATAAAACAACAATATTTAATCAATTTACGTCTAAAATTATTTTCTTTTTAGAACCAATATATACAACTTTTAACCTTTTTAAGTTTTTGATTATACCTACCTTATAAGTGTATACCTTACAAGCAGAATGCATATAGGCACCTAGTTATGGAATATTCAATATAAGCGTTATTATAGAAACCAAAAAAGATAAGTGTTTATCTAAATCTATAATAAAGCATCGGATTTACAAGAACCCCCGTTCGCCGGGCCAGGTCATCGACCTACGACTATCACCGGTCTTTATCTTGAAAAAAAAGTTGTATCGTACGAAAGCGCCAAAATACTAAATTTGACCTGTGTGCCAAGGTTAATAGATATTAAATTTAGAACTATATATTATATTTTAACAATTTATTAATATATAGATTTGGTGGGGTCATTCGCAGAAATGTATTATGATCGATCATCGTAGCGATATGGAAGTGGGGTGATGAGGTATACGATTTCAGCACACCGCGGTTGTCTGTCCTGTGACCGTTCACAATTCATTCGACAATTTGACGCGTAAGTATTCAACATTTTTAATTTAATTTAAATAATTTTTTTTTTAGGTAAAATTATCTTAGGATTGCTTACTAAATTTTAATTGTAGTATGTTAAGCTATAGAGGACGACGCTACACAGTAATTTCTTGTCTTCGTTATACAAGTGCGTAACATGGCAAATTTTGGGTCAGGAGAACGCGCGTTTTAGCATTTAGCTCCATTAGTTTCAATATTAGAGCAAATTGAGATCTATTAGACCATTTAGACCTAATATGAAACTTGATGGTAAGTACATTATCTGTGTTTGTATTAGGGTCTTTCACGATAATTCAATTCTTTAGTAAGTTATGCGTACCTATATAATATAATAAAGCGTAAATTAAAAATGCTCATAAAGTCATAAATCACCTAAAAACCCTAATAGCAATACAATCACACAGATAATGTTCTTAACATCAAGTTTCATAATACGTCAATTCACTCAAATTTTTTAACTAACTGAGTTAAACGTGATCTGCTGACATAGGCGTGCGCAGAGTTTCAAGTCGGGGGCAGCGAATATTTTTGCCGGCCCATACATGGGTATTAAGTTAATATTTTTAAGCTCAAAATCAAAATTTAACCTTTGACCTTTAAATAAAACTATTTCAAACGATAATCATTGGTTAATCATAAATTGTTTTTGCTCAACACCGGTATACCATATCAACATTTTTCCTACTGATGCCAACAGTTTCATTTTTTTCTCTCGGATTTTCTCTGCACCACCTTTACGTTTATTTGAATTCATTTGAATTATATTTTTAACAACTAATATTAAAAGTATAAAAAGATTCAAAATAATTAAAATTGCACTGCACCAATCCTTGTACAGTTGACAGTTGTATAAATATAATACACTAATACTTATATAATATTATAAGAAAAAAATAAAACTATTAAACGTATGTTAACAACAAAACAATGTTGCATAAATGCGTGATATAAGATATTATACGCGACTGCCGACTAGTGCCGACTAGGCGAGTATGCATCAACAACAATCAACAGCAAATATGACAATGACAAATAAAGTAATGTAATAAAGTATTAACTGCAATAGAATGAGGGAGTGATGGACAGTGGTAAATTGATAATGAAATTATTAATAGTATCTGTGTACTGCATCGTTATGACGGAACACGGGAATCATGTTTATTTTTAGTTTTCATTTTTCAATCAATTATACTATTGTCTATTACTATATAGATAACTTCTCATATTATGCATTTATGCACATGATAGTATGATACATCTGTAATAAATAATGGTCATAGAATACTGTAGAACGTAGAAGTCTGTTGTCGATGTGTTTTTTTGTCTTTTTGGATAACCAACTCATTTTTTATTTTTTACCGGTGTGTTGGCCCAGCTTGGACCAGTTCGGCCCATGCAATATTCAAACCGTCCAGGGGCAGCAAGAGCACACCTTGCTGCCCCTGTGCGCACGCCTATGTCTGCTGAGCGTAAGTTTGTTTTGTTATACCTACATTTGTCAGATGGAGATAACAAATATCTGTATATAGCGTCCTCTTAAATGACTCGCGCTATAACCTATATCTTTAATGTCGTACAACTTCGAGTTCATGTCGGTCTATCGAAAATCCAATTTCGCACAGACATACAATTCGGCGGCGTTCTTAAATAACAAAAAAGTACGTCCCCTATCAGCCCCTGACTTATTAGTTATTACTAGGGCTCGGATTTTAAAGCATATTAAATAAAAAAAAAAGCACAAAATTGTTTTAAAAAAGCAAAAATGAAGCATATTTATTGTTTAAAAAAGCATGACCAAAAATTAACATGAATTAGTTATAAAACTGAATAAAAATTTAAAAATTAATTTAAATTAAAAAAAAGAATTCACTACCATGTATCTGACAAGATTTTCGTGTCTTTTAACAGCTTGCACATGTTTTTCTCTCCGTACATGCTGTTGTAGGTACATTATATATTTTTTCATATGACCCTTTTATTTCACAAAATTTGCAATATAAAATCGATCCATCTGTTTGAAAAAATTCTTCATCAACTTCTAACACTAATTTTTTTAAAAATGAATTTGTTTTAACTTTAGGTATTTTTATAAATTACAGCACTATAAAACTTAAATTTTGATGTTATCTATGTACTGAGCGTAGTGTTATGTACGTGTAGCGAGCTGTGACTATTTACCCGATTAACTAATATATAACACCTATTTAGGCAGTGTCAAAGTGTATACGTAATCATATTATATAGTAGGTACGCGCCGCGTAACATTAATAGTAATAATAATAGCGTATGTGCTGCGTGTGTAGTAGTACAACGAATATCGAGCGCGTGACCATGGACGGCGTGATTCAATATATATATGACTACCAGACTACGTATATAAATAACTCGTATAATATGTCCGTATAGATCTTGTGTGGTTATATGGAATAGAACACCACAAATGCACAACAACAACACATATATGTCAGACATCCGGCCGTGTGCAAAGCGTGTGACAATCTCATGGTAGGCCTAACCGGAAGATGACTATGTACGGTTATACAGAATAAAGAAGGGACAGGGACCCATCGAAGACAGCTGATGGACAAGCGTTCATCAGACGAACAACCGACTAGCTCAAGAACAGTCATTAGTTAACTATAGTCACATCTCGATAGCTTTAGTCATATAAATTGGACTTAGAGTAATTTTTATATATCAATCACAGTTAAATAAATTAAATAAATCAAATATATTATACTATAAACTCAAGATCTACATTTTTACCTTCATCCTTCTATTCGTTTGACTGGGGCACGTTACATCATTTAAGTTAAAAGTTAATACACACATTTTGTTAACTTTTTATTAAGTTGGTTAAAAGTTAATTTGTTTATACAACGCTAGCGTACTTAATTTTTTTCCAAACCAAAACTAAATTATAGGATATAGTGTTAATACTTCACACAGTATTTACATGTAAGTTAGATTCGAATGATATAAATTTTTAACTTTAAACAATTTACGATACATATTTTTTGACATGAAAACGAAATACACTGAAATAGTGAAATATTATAAAATTAAAAACAAAATAAATTAACTTAACTATTACTTCTTAAAATGTAAAATTAACTCGTTAATTTCACGTTAATTAAGAATGAAATTTAGCAAGTTAACAATTAAGTTAATGAACAGCCAAAAGTAACTAGTTAAATTAAAAAGTTTAAATAAAATTAACTTTTTAACTTAACTTAAACTTTTTAACTTGTTAATTACCCAGCCTGGTTAATTACTATATATTTAGTATATGACGCGAATCACCACACTTTTCTATTATTTCGTTTATTGGTCGCAAATCGCCATACTTTAAATTATATAACTTATATTTTGTATATTATTGTGTATTATTATTATTATTAAGGTTATAACCTATAGGTAGCAGCTGGGGGCATCTGCAGTGCACCGATCAAATTGTAAGTAAAAACACTTTATTATTATATTGTATTACAGCTCTAATAGCTACCTCATATTACATATACTATTGAGCCATAATGTTATTATTCTTAGCGTCTCTAATAGCTTGTCATATTATTTATTATTATACATTTATTATTTGTGTCGGACGGCCAATTATAATATTATTTTTGCCTGTTGTGCCAAAAGGGCCATACAAATTTGTATATTGTGTATTATTGAAACATTTATTATATTATATTTAATATCGTAAATTCGTGAAGACATTTTATTCTAATATAAGTACACACACATATATACACACGTACACACTCACTTCAGAGTTCAAACGTAGTTCATCAGTATTTGCAAAATAGTGTAAAATAGGTACGATATTATGTAGTATTTGGTATTTTGGTATTTGCACTGCAATCCCGACCAATGGTGATCGAAGTACGCACACCGCTACTCACGCACACATACACATTCATATCGGTCGGTAATTAATAATTATTATATTATTATTTATTTTAGTGCTATACGAAGTATTGTGGATAACGGGCGCACGGTCTATTATTGTTCGTTCCCGGATCCAACAACTATTGTTTGGAACACGTTACTCGTATTATTTTACTGTTGTCTGGTGCCGACTCCGGCGGCAATAAAAATAATACGACACATACTAGGTTACCTATTATATTTATACCGATAAGGCGAAGGGCGAACTTCCTAGAAATATCATTGCTATAGAAGGATCCAACTCCCGCCGCCGCGAACGATAACCGGCTATTCCGAGTATTTGCGTTCGGCTATTACGAATCTACCGCCGCGGTCCGCGGTACGTTTTTAGTTTATTTTAGTGATTAACCAGTCGTCGCTCGTCGTTCTGCGTCCGTCACCGTTGTCTTGTTCGTAATAGTTTTACACATAATACAGGTAATGTTCGCATATGCCATCGGTAGCTTAGAACATTTACTGAATTTTGTGTAACGCGGCTGAGTGCGGTTAAATGCTTAGGGCCGTACCTAGTCAATGCTTAAGTATTGCTTAAGCTAATTTTGATCATTTAAAATATACAAATGTGTGATAATAAATAAAAGCAATGCTTGGAAGGTCTCGACCAACCTTCAAAACCAGTAGTACTTTTTCAAAGTCAAAATCTCGTTTATGAATCTCATTTGAGTCAAAAGTATAGCAATATAACTTATTCTTATAAGCATCGACTTGGCCATATCAATCATTTTTGTTGTTATCAAGTGCGCGCCAACGGATCGTGTGTGTGGAAACTTGTACCACAGATTACAGAATAGATGAAATTTTAATAAATACATATTTCATCTATTCTGTGATAGTACGCACAACGTACAATACTTTTACTGATGTAGACGCATATTAATCGTTATTAATCGCGCGTGGGTGCGATCCGATCGAATCTATAAAGTTCGTCGGGCCTTGTGTATATTATATTATATTTTTCTCTTCATTGACGCGACATGGTTAGCGAGCTGGTCGCGGGATACAAACATTTTAAACAGCGGAGAAGCAATATTCCAGGACTCCAGGTTATGGTCGTATGTAGCATAGACATTAGACAAGTAAGACATACCTACCTATACTAAATATTAAATAAATATACATTTTACGTGTTATTTTTTGGAACATTGAAAACAGTTCACTTGGTGTTTGTTGACTGGAACTGTAGCGGACAGCGGTATCGAATCCATTCCCTTTTTATTTTTTTAATTTAATTGTTGAAATTCTTTTTTTCTTACCGTTCTCTTATTTTCACAGACCTCAAAATAACTTATGGAAAATATAAATCTACTTAGAAGATAAATTATTTATTGTTTGTGATTACTGAAAAGTCACAAAATTAATATAATTTTCAATTATGTATTAAGTGTTAGGAAAACAAAAATTAATTATATATACCTAAAATCAGATTTTTTAAAATAAATCATTTATTAATATTATTAAATAACAGCACAATATACATATAAATTCATTGGGTAAATAATATTAAATTAAATCACAATTATATATTAAATTTAGTGATGATTCCTATAGAATATAATTAATAATTAGGTATAGTAAAGTTATAAATATTATACTTCTAAGACACAGGATATAAAATAATAAAACAAAATACATATAGGTATATGTAAAATCAGTAATATCACAGAACAGAATATATCAAGGAACATCCAAACATTAATTGTTGTTTACTCTTCAGTCGTTTTATTTTATAAGAAATTATATAATACTATACTCTATTCCCCATAAGTTGACCCACTTTTAATATAGTTCACTACGAATACATCATGGTGTTTTACAATGTGAAACTGTAGAACTAGTCAACTTACGGGGAATAGAGTATGGCTGACTGTGCCTTTGTTGCCCATTAAAAATACCAATTCTATATACTTTTAAAAATTAAAAATTCTTTTATATCAACAATTATTGCATTAAATATTTTAAAACAATTAATTATAATAATACTATAAGCTGTAACCAATAGCAATTAATTAATAATAATAATAATAATTTACATTTTTTGCAAATAAGAATACAATACATTTCAAAAATAAGACAATTGACAGTATGCAACTCTTCCTGTAAGCATAGCTTGTATTGAAAGAGTAGAGTCCAGATTATAATTTAAGTACACATGTTATTATGCCAAAAATATCAGAAAGAATAAACAAAATTTAAGATTAAGCAAGGTATAAAAATTTAACAAAATACGAGTTAAGATATCTTTAAATAATATCGAAATAAAAATTATACAAAAAAAATTTAAATTCCCTAACACTTTTACAGTTAAATAAATTAATACTCAAATAATTATAATAATACTGTAAGCTGTAATCAATAACAACCATTTAGGTATAAACAAATATTTCAATTGCAAATCTCAAAATCCTTTCTTAAATGTTCAAAAAAAAAAAAAAAATGAAAGGCAAGTTGTCGAGATAAGAATTATCCTATATTTTAAGTTAAACCAAATCAATCACACACATTAAGCATAATCTTATCAAAATTGGTCAATGAAAAGTTTTCTTAAAATTAATTTTTTTACATCGTTCGTTTGATAAAGTAGGGGGTACTTTACAAACAGCATTAAACTAGAACAAAATACCAGTCTTGTAAAAAATACTTGTACAATTGTATTTAAACACATACAAATATATTAACTAAAAAGTATTTAAAATACAATTGGGCACTTATCAGTTATCATCACAGATATATAAAAATACTAGATAGCTGACTGCTATAGTCCATCTCCATAAGTATAAAATATTGTCTCCAACAAAATGGATGCCAATCTAAGAGGTGACTGTTTACAAATTAAACTGATACAGTAGATGATAATATACTATTTTGTATATATCACAGTTAAATATATATATAAAACAACATGTAACATTGTTACTTATCAATACTATACAACATAAATATTCACCTCTTAGATAACGATGGCAGCCATTTTATGGGCGGCAATAATAATACCGAAGTTGGCTATCTAGTATTTTTATATATCTGTGGTTATCGTGTATTTAAATACTTTTTTTTACATTAAAACTGTAATGTCATATACAAGTATAATTAGAACTTCGTACGAGGTACATACTTAATTTTTTTATACTGACAAATGAATATAAAGCAAAAACTTAACTTATTAGTAATTACTTATATACCAATTTTTTTTGTATACCATGTCTTTTTTCAACTTTTTTACTAAATTGATTACATTAATTTCTTTGGAAACTGAAAAGTCATTAAAAATGACTGGAACCTTTATTATCAATATCATCTGGCTGTGATGAAGAGACACTGCTAATTCTTTCATCCAGACTTTTAAGGGTTAGTATAAAAGCTAAGTTCTTTAATACTTTTTCTTCAAATTCTATAACAAACTATAAAATAATATGATAGGTAATTATTAAATTATATATATATTTATATGATGAAAAAATCACATTTTTTTTATTTGCCTTAAATAAATATAAAGTTCTAAATATTCTCTATTATACCCTACTCTTTACTACTATTTTTCAAAGTAATTCATTCAATATATTACTTTATAAAATAAATTTAATATTAAATAAAGAAGAAATCCACATACCTCTATTAGATTTCAGTATAGTTGTTCTGATAATTTTCGTATTGATTTTTTGAGTGATTAATTGGCGAACCTCTAAAACCAATTGACTCAGGTTGATGATAAGAATTGACTAATTGCTTTTTGATACGTTGACTAAAATTGACCAAGGTTTTTTCTTTAGGCTTTCACATTTCCAAAGTTTTCCGTAGCTTTATCATGATACAATGTGAATACATCTAAAATATTACCAATCAAAACAAATAATTTAGAGTTTTTAAATAAATTAAATGTACCTATATAAAAAATAATAATAATATTTCATTTGTATTACATAAAAATCTGCGATGTAGTTATTATTGAACAATAGTTGGGTATATTACTAAAATAGTAGATTTTAAAGAAAAGGATAGCATTTTTAAAAATAATCGTATTTTTATTATTTATATTATATTAACCAAGAAAAAAATATTCAATATTTCAATTAAATGTATCCTTTATCAAAATCTGTAGGTAAACTTTATGGCTGTGACCTCCCCTTATAGGTTAACAATTAGTATAAATAATATTAAATTAAACAAATTGTATAATATTTATTTTATAATTTAATCAGTAATTATTATAACATGAGCCGCTTATTTGCTAGTTTTCAAACCTTATATCCACCCAGGCCTTAGTCCGCTCCTGTATGTATAATCATGTTATAATAAATACAAAAAATAAATATAATTAATTCTGTTTTGAATTTGCATGAGACGGTTAGTGAATGGCGAATATACTATATATAAATATTACAACTTTTATCTTAGTTAATCATTCAAAACCAATTATTGAATTTGAGGTCTCTCTTGTTGATCAATATGCAACAATGGAATTACAGCAAATTTTGTAGAGCAAATAAAATATAGTTATACTACTTTCCAAAAGAGAATATACCGGTTGGAGACCAATTTATGTCAGGCGGCGCTCATTCCCCACCAATTTCCCATTGTTAGCGTGATCACGTGGTTCTCGACGCACCAATAAAATCATTTGACATGCGCAAAAGCGGTATATTCTCTTTTGAAAAGGAGTATAGATGAACATTTATAAACACATTTTACTTTGTGCAAGTTCCATATTAGATTGTCGAATGTAACTGCATATCATGTAACCTTAACATATTAGCATGGTTTTTTACGGGCCATGATTTTATATAACATGGTTAATAGTTTAATATAAAATAAAAATATAAAATCAACTATCAAATAATTTTAAATTAACTACCGTAACGTTTTTAATTAATTCTCCTGTATTTGGTTGAACTGGTAGAACTGGTGGTATTGGTCTAATTCTCTTAAAGTTTCTTCAAAAGACTAAAATAATTGTCAATAAGTTTTTAATGAAACACTTTAAATATTATATTTGATAAATTGAATAAAAAATTAAGAACCCATTAACTCGCTTTGTTTACGCTTTAATTTTTTTTCTTTTACACCAGAATCAGTTGATAAGACTGTGTCATAATTTGCAAGGTTGCTCGATGTACTGAAACAAAATATAAATATAATATATTAAAAATTAAGACTACCATTATAGTACTTACATTAATTTTGCGTTTATTATTTTTTATCATAATTTCCAAAAATGTTTTAGATGAATCCATTCTTTCTTTTTGCCTTCACTTCCACCAGGTTTTAGTTTTTTCTCTTGTATATTTTTGCCTTATAGGACCAACTCTTTTCTTATGGTAGAAATAGTATATTTTCCTGGATAATATAATAGTGACAATAAAAAATAATGATTAAATTAGGTAGTCATAATTAGAAGCCAGATTTACATTCTTTTAAAGTGTTAAATACATAATCAAATCCATTCTACCACCTACTGTCAAGGCCGTAACTGAGGGGGGGGGGGGTCCAGGGGTCCGGACCCCCCCCCCCCCCGAAATTTTTAAAAGTAGAAAAATTTTAGCGGTGAATATAGTTTATAAACTATAAATTGTATTAAATAATAATTGTATATTTTTGTTAAAACAGTAATTTAAAATAAGATTAAATTTATCATTTTATTTTATTTTATACAAAAAATTGTATTTTATATTTTAGCTTTTTTTTGATTTGTGCTTTTGTAATGTGAATAATAGTTAAATAGTCTATATATGTATATAAACAATCAATGTAAATTGAATATTATAATAATGACCTAATATGTTTTTAATAATGATAATAATACAATTTTATATTTTTAACGTAAAAATGAAGTGTTTAGTATCTATATTTAAAAAAATGTTGGACCCCCCCCGAAATTTTTTGCCAGTTACGGCCTTGCCTACTGTACAGCCGAACAATACCCACTTCCTCACCGTTTAAGATTCTGATCAGAGCTATGAATATATTGATTTTACAATAATGTATGTGTTTATTTTTCTATCTGTTTCTAGTAGTAAAGTGGAAGTATATTATATTTTTAAGTTGTGCTAAATTTATCAAAATCACATAAACTCATAAACTATTTTATAATGTAAAAAGTTGAATTCAAATTTAACACGTCCATTCCGATGCCTTCCGTACAGCAGAGTAGTACTCACTTGCTGAGATATACCAAAGGTGGATACACAGGACTGGACACGACATGGTTGGAGGGTGTGGGGAGGTTGACCACGAAATGTAATATGTTGGGCGGTGTACAGGGAGTATCTTAGTCCGTGCTATGACCCTTGGTGTTTACGTATGATTATAATATGCACAATAGATATTATATTGTGGCGTACAACCACTGCTCGAAATGGACCGGAATGGCGTTCTGGTTCGTAATATAAACTTTGCATCCGTTCCGGTTGGTGAAAATTAAAATTTAAGAGTTCCGGTTCGTAAAAATCGATAGTATCACAATCTAGAGGATTAAAATTGTAAAATTTCCTTTCGACAAAATATAATATTAATATATAATAGACTTAATATACAGAGGTCAATTTTTTAGTTTTTGGTGCAACTCTAAAACATATAACTGTAAGTATTAGCATTTTCTATACACCATAAAATGTTCAAAATATTTTGTTAATATTCAATTTTTATAGCTAAGGATTGAAAATTTAAGACAAGGTTCCACGTAAATAGGTTATTAAATTACTTTATTCTCAATAATATCATCAAATATACTTGGTAATGTCATAGGCTGACTGAACGTTTCCGTTGAGAATCATTTTTCTTATACAATGATATTATACCATTGAATTCAAATTGAACACCATCCATTACAGTGACCCACTTGTAACCTACTGTACATCAGAGCGACATCCACTTACCCACCTTTTTTAAGCTTAAAATTACTCATATTATTTGTATCTATTTAACTAATTATATTGTATTGTAAAGTAAACACGAATTAAAATAATATTATAATCCGCATATTAATTTTATGAGCGTTACGGTTCGTAAAATCTTCCATTTCGAGCACTGCGTACAACGGGTTATCTGTATCGTCGTAAACCAACTTTTTCGTTGTACGGGATAATGTAGTCAATTATGTAAACGGATAAAAGAGTTTATTAAGTCACGAAACATAAGTACAATTTTTAACAATAAATCAATGGCGGTGCCGGTCAAGTACGTGACGTCCTCACAGGACCGCGACATACGTTAGTTCTCGCAACGGGAGGTAGATATGACAAATCGATGTGAACGATTCGGTCGGTCCGGCGAAAAAGACGAACGTTCATAACCTCGGGCTGGAGTAGCGTGACCGTCGATGGCGGAGGTTTATTGTAAAATTCGTAAAGCACTAGAGATTGTTCTGCGTTAGGGAGCTGAGCTATAAAGGAGTCTGTTGTTTTTCAAGTTCCAACTAGAGATTAGAGAGTGTGTATGTCGCAACGAACGCCTAGGTGCCGGCCGGTGTTGCCAATTGTAGGTGGTGTGACCGGTGGCGGAGAATATTGTGGTGAAGCCTTGGCTCGCCACAATATTGACGATAAACCTTATCATATTGTCATCGCCTCGCGCACCAAGCTTATTCTGTACGTTTACTATCGGGTGTATTAAGAAACAATCAAAATTAAAAATAATATTGTCCATCTGATTTTAAAATTGTTCGAGCCTAATCATTTACCGTCTAAAATGTTATAGGTACGATTTACGACATTTATCGTGGTCTAAAGACTATATTTTAAGGCACGTAGACTACGTTGTCGTCTGTCGATCATCGTCCGGGGTCCGACCTCCCACTTAAAGGCGATCGCTATGCGCTTTTATCATTGGCCGATGATTATCGTATTATTATTTGTTATCGGTACTCAGCGCTACCGCAGTGTATAATACGTTTTGGATATAAACAATTTATTTAATATTTTACCCGTACAAAATTATGATATGATTTTTAGTTTTTGCAGACAATTGCAGTCGATTCAGTTGCCAGGAGCGGTGTGAATCAAGTAGTGCGTACACGGTCTGGAAACATTATTTTTAATAATTTTGATTTTATAATTGATTTTTGTTCCTTCTTTGTTAGTTTCCATATTAAGCATTAGTCACGTCTTAATATAAGTATTGAATAATACTCTTGCGCTGTACAGTTATTCAAAGAAGGTAATGCAATATTATATTGTGTTGAATATATTTTTAAATTATACTATTTATTGACCATCACCGGATGTGGTAAATATTTTTATACTATGAGGACGTTCACAAACTAAAGTTTATAAACGATAATGAACATAACACAATAACTTTAATTGGATAGTTGTTAAGTTAAATTATCATTTTTTTATGTTCTCATAGTAGCGAATGACGATCATTTAAGTGATGGATTGTACTGAGTTATTTTTATCTGAATCAAATGACTATAGTGTGATACCAGTAAATTGGCTTATCGAATCAATGGATTTGGAAGAACAATCAAACACACTGATAATATATAGGTACACATAACATTTCTATACCTAATTAGTTTAGTTTTAATGTAGTTAAGTAGTATTTTTGAATTTATAATAGTTATCATGTATTTTTTTTTTATTAAATACTATAATTCTAAGTAGATATATATCCGTTACATTTAATTTTAAACAAACGGGGTCCAACTGGTCCAAGGAATGTAGATATTGAAACTTCTGCCACTGAAAATGAATATGTGAATCATGTGTGTCCAAAAAAAAAACCGTAAGATATGAGTTCATATCCAGATGACAGCTATATTTAAGGTATTATTTTTACAATTAGAAGGCCTTTTGAATAAAAAATTACCCTGTTAATATTAGAACTTGGGTTTAAAGTATTCTTTTGGTTTTAGAATATTTGATTAAGTTGAAAATAGGTAGGATACCGAACAATAAATTCTCATTATAGTCATTACTAACAAAAATCATGACATATTTTATATAATTAATATTGTATTTATTCAAATAAATACAATTAAAATTACTATATTGAATATTTACATTTTTATTTAATATTTTCTATTAGTATGTACATGTATTAATTGAGATTCGATAAAAAAAATACAGTAGAGGGGTGCATCATCAAACATTTTTCCTCACTCTTAATTAATGTAGAATATAGTAATACCTTTATATATTTTACTCGTTGAGATTATATTATTGAAGTTAATGTATCATTACATAATAATTATAAAAAATAATAAAATTTGTGTTTTGTCAGAGGCTATTTTTAATATTTAAGAAATATCATAAATATTTATTTTTATAATTATTTTAAAAATCAAAATATTAAAATAAGCTTTTGATAAAAATATATAATTTAAATGTTATAATTGGTGAACACGTTAATTTTAACAATGTAATCACAATGAGTGAAATACTGAGAGTTCTTAACCCTAACCCGTGTGTAAGATGAAGAAACTACATTTTACTGATATGCCATGTTATTAGTGTAATGACAATAATGAAGGCTTAAGAAGAAAAATTATTTAGTAATTAGTTATTACTTATTATGTTTAATAAGTAATGGATAAATGGTTCTATGAAAAAACTAAGAGACTTCCTCATATAACATCAGATTATTCTTCTGGGTTATCTTGTTTAAAATTTTTTTTAGTTTTTACATAGTTCCCATTATAAAATTAGATATTATATTATTATTAGTTACTAACAATGAACCTCTATAATTCTTGTACTTCATATTATTTTTAATCTAAATACATTTTATTATTTAATTTTTCATGATCTTTAAAATAAAGTGTACAGTTTAATTTTGTTTATATTATTATTTTGTTCTACATACTTATTTAAACCAATAAGGACATCTATTTTATTATGCATTTACTAGTAAATTATTTAACTTTATTCTATAGCATTTATAAAATATTGGTGTTAAATAAAATCTGATATTATATTTTCCAGCTATTGAACTGGCGATCAAGTATCTAGTGAAAGTTCAATCGAGTCATATGTAAGGTGTCTACGCTGGGGATGTCGCTGTATAGAATTAGATTATTGGGATGGACCAAACGGACTGCCAATAATATACCATGGGCATACATTAACCAGTCACATAAAATGTTTAGATGCCTTAAAACGATTAAAAAACATGCTTTTATTGCTTCGCCGTAAGGAAAATATCATTATACGGGCATTTATTAATCAATTAATAATAACTATAATTTTAGGTATCCAGTTATTATGTCAATAGAAGACAACTGTTCAATACCACAACAGCGAAATATGGCATCAACTATGATTGAAGTATTAGGGGATAAGATGTTACTTACGCAACTGGTTGACCGAAATTAAAATAAAATGCCTTCCCCTGAACAACTTTTATATAAGTTCATAGTAAAACATAAATGATTTCCAGAAAAAGTTAATGGAGACCAAGCTGTCACAATTAGACATAACGATGATTGTAAAAATATTATATATTTTATGTTTCATATTTTTGTTTATTTGCATAGTTTTTTTTTTTTTTTAGCTAAGGACACTGATTTAAGAAACACTAAGAAGATCTGCCGGAAAAAGAATGGTGACCTCATTTTTTCGTACCGTCTGGTAATAAGCTTTATTATACAAACCTCTGTAAATCATATATTGATTATGAAGATGAAGCAGATGGAGGAAAGTTGGAAATTAGTGATGTATCTAGTGAAAATCGATTGAGAGAAGTTAGTTGAATTTATTACATAATAATATATTATAAATATTAAGGACATTGTAAAATATTGGACATGTGTTTATTTTCGGGATAATTTATTATAATAGTTTAGACCCTAAACCATTCTTATAAATGCGGGATTTTGTATATTATACATAAATCCCTTTACGTTTTAGATTCTAAGCGGAGGAGTTCACTTTTTTTTTAATTTTATTATTTTCGCATTATCCAAATTAAATTTATTTGTAACACTGATAATTTAGTTTTATCAATATTTGTTTATCGAAAAAAAAGCTTGTTACGTACCGTGTTAATAGGTAAATAATTATGGATTAGCATGCAATGTCATTAGTTTATTTAGATTATATAAGATATACTTTTTGGACAAATTAAGTTTTTAACAATATTTTTGAAATAAAAAACATTCTGGTAAAATATATATTGCTTGATTTGTTTTTATTTTACTTATCTAAAATTATATAAAACCTAATTATATTAGTGTAGGGACTGAAAATGAACTAGTCTTTACTAGAGAAAAATCTAAAAATATATAATATTATATAATATTCATTATTATTTGATTTTTTCCATTGGAGATAACGCGTATAATAGTAAAATGCCCATTTTATAATAATATTTATTCAGTTTATAAATTTGTTTTTTCTGCATCATATAATCCCCAAATTGTATTATATTTATAATGTAGGTACTACCACTACTACCTATACAATTATTTACATAATACAATTAGTTTCTGTTGGAATTATAAACAAAACACCCTATATAATGGTAGTGTATAAGTAATATATTCACACTGTAGTTAGCAGATGCTGACTATACATTTTTATAATACTACAGCATATATGTCTTGTATAGTGTAGCCGGGTATACATAGCTAGTCGTTGATTTATATTACGCCTCGTAACACTATTGTACATCATATCATTATACTTATTATTATATTATATATATCCGATCTTATTATTATTTACCTTTGCAAGGACAGGAGGTCCGTAACGATGGTGCTGAAAGTATTGCTTTGACTGCAAACAAAGGCAAGTATATTGAAAGTAAAAAATACGGGAACAAAAATGATAATACAAAACCAGGGAAATGCAACCACTGTAAAAAACCAGGGCACTGGAAAAAGGACTGCAGGATATTCAAAAGGGAACAAGAAGAAAAAAAATCAACTTCCGGTTTGGCGCTTATTGGTGTACAAAGAAAAATTGAAGAAATCGACGACTCAGACAAATGGTATGTGGACTCAGGTTCGAGCGACATGACCACATGACAAATCGGAAAGAGTGGTTTGTCGATTATAAAAATTTTGATGTGCATTCGCCTGTACGTATTGGAGATGGTAAGCACATTATGGCAGTCGGAAAAGGTAACATAAATATTCATACTTATGTTAACAATAAGTGGATAAATGGCTACTTAGAAAATGTACCTGATATAAAAGTAAATTTATTTTCTTGTGGGGCATGCCTTGATAAAGGAATTACAATGGTGACAGACAGTAAAGGTCGTACATTTAAAATGGATAATCGTGTAATTGCAGTCGGTGTTCGTGAGAATAAATTGTTTTCAATGCTAATCAAAACAGATATTTCACAGGATATTGGACACTGTGCTAACGTTGCAGTTAAGAAATTAACATTAGAACACTGGCACAAAATACTATGTCATCAGAATGTCAAACATGTTCGTGAGTATTCAAAACACAATCAAATACAATTTACAGATATACAAGGACAGTTATTCTGTGAACCATGCATCTATGGCAAACAGCATAAGGATACGTTCACTCAGAGCGAAACAATAACTATTGAACCAGGGCAAATAATACACAGCGACGTATGTGGACCCATGGAAAAGAATTCATTAGGAGGTAAAAGATATTTCATTATTTTTAAAGATGACTATTCTAAATATACTTACGTTTATTTTATGAAACATAAATCTGAGGTTAAAGAAAAACTTAATTGTATACCTTATACTAGTGTACCTTAGTGTACCTTATACTCCTGAACAAAATGAAAGAGCTGAACGTTCAATGAGGACTATTTGTGAGGCAGCCAGAACAATGATCTATGCCAAGAATTTTCCAAAATCACTGTGGGCAGAAGCAGTCAATACAGTAGTATTCTCATTCAATTATACTGGTAATTCAGGGAAAGTATGTAAAACTCCATATGAGTTATGGTTTGATAAACTTCCTAAAATAGAAAAGTTCGTAGAATTTGGAATAAATGCATATAGTTTAGTTAAAACAACGATGAAAGAAGTGGGATGCAAAAAGCCAAAAAGGATACTTTGTTGGATATTCAGAAACTTCAAAAGGGTATCGTATTTGGTATAAAGAAAATAACGAGGTGTCACTTAGTAGAGACGTTATTTTCAAGGATGAAAGTGTTGTAAATGACCAACGTGTAGAATGTTCTAATAATTTAAATGATAGTAATAATATTGATGTTCTTAGCTTACACAAAGACGGCTCTTTAGAACACAGCAATAAATCAGAAGGAGATGAAGTCATGGAAAATAAATTTGGGTCAATAAGTGTAGATGACAATGAAAAACAAGAACATGCACAAGAAAATGGATCAAATGTCAACGTGTACAACTTGTGAGACAGAAGTAATATTAGCCTTTTTCGTAGTCGAATCCGATCCAGTGAATTTCAAGGAAGCTGTGGAGTCACAAAATTCAGAAAAATGGATAGAAGCCATGAACAATGAAATGGAATCTCTTGAACAAAACGGAACATGGTCGCTCGTAAGTTTACCTAAGGACAGAACTATTGTAAATTGTGGTTGGGTGTATAAAACAAAATATAATGTTCATGGACATGTTGATCGATACAAGGCTAGGCTAGTAGCAAAAGGGTATAGTCAAATGTTCGGTATTGATTTTAATGAAACCTTTAGTCCTGTAGTAAAGTTCGATTCAATTCGGTCTATATTAGCTATATCAGCAGCAGAACAATTACAACTTCGACAATTTGACGTTCAAACAGCCTTTCTATATGGAGATTTGGACGAAGAAATTTACATGAGACAACCAGAAGGGTTCAGCGATGGTACCGAAATGGTGTGCAGACTTCAACGCAGTTTATATGGCCTAAAGCAGTCACCACGATGTTGGAACATAAAGTTCAAAACATTTCTTCTTAACTTTAATCTATTAGAAACAAAAGCAGATCCCTGTGTTTTTGTTAATAGAGAAAATAACAGAGTATTAATAGTTGCTATATTTGTTGATGATGGTCTAGTTGCAGCTACATCGAGTCAGGATGTACATGCATTAATGGAATATTTGAGACAACATCTCAATATTACCGAAGGAGAATTGAATCAATTTCTAGGTACAGAAATTGAGCGAAAATCTGATGGATCAATTGTAATGCACCAAGGGTTGTATTGTAAAAGAGTATTGGAGAAGTTCAATATGACTGAAGCAAAATCAGTTCAAATACCAGCAGACCCTCAACATTCATTAGATGACAAGCAACAAAATACTAATTTAACTAGTAAAGTCCCATATCGTGAAGCAGTCGGAAGCTTATTATATCTCAGTCAGATTACAAGACCGGACATAACTTTTTCAGTAAATCTAGTTAGTAGATACATCGAGGATCCAAAGGAACAACACTGGACAGCAGTGAAACGAATTTTAAAATATTTAAAGGGACCTATTAATTTTGGATTGGTATTTAGTTCTAGACAAAAACTCATGTTAAAAGGATACAGTGATGCTGACTATGCAGGTGACTTGGATACAAGAAGATCAACATCAGGGTCAGTATTTACATTAGGATCTGGAAGTATAGCATGGAGTTCACGTCGTCAACAGTGTGTTAGCCTTAGCACAACTGAATCAGAGTACATAACTTTAAGTCAAGCAGTACAAGAATTAACTTGGTTAAAATTGTTTTTAGGTGAATTGCTGGACCAGCCAAAAATGGTGCCAACAATGTAAGGAGACAATCAAAGTGCGATTAAACTCGTAAAAAATCCAGTTTCATAAAAGAACAAAGCACATAGATGTTTGCTACCACTATATAAGAGAAAAGTTCAATGAGGGATTATTTTCATTGGAGTACATATCCAGCAAGGAGCAGTTAGCGGACAAAGCCAAAAACCACGAACGCGGTTCAATGAGCTAAGTTATAAATATTGATGTATAAGGGTATATTGTTTAAGGGAAAGTGTTGGAATTATAAACAAAACACCATATATAATTTAGTGTATATGTAATATATTAACACTGTCGTTCAGCAGACCCTGACTATACATTTTTATAATACTACAGCATATATGTCTTGTGTAGTGTCGCTGGGTATACATAGTTAGGCGTTGATTTATATTACGCCTCGTAACACTATTGTATCATTATACTTATTATTATATTATATATATCCAATCTTATTATTATTTACCCTTAACTTCTGTATATCTGTGTACTTCAACAGTTTCTAATAAAACATGGTTTAAATATATGCATTTTATAGGGTATACCTAATGATGAATTACATTTTGGAGAATACTGGTTTCAAGGAAAATTAACTCGTGGTAGAAATGAAGCTGAAGAACTATTGAAACAGTATCAGCATTTTGGAGTCGATACATAAATAGAGTAAATTGTTACTTTAACCACAGAATAGATTAAATTCTGTACTTTAACCATTAATTTTTAATTTATCTATTTGTAAATTTATAGGCATCAAGGTAAAGTAAACCACTGCAGAATACATCCAAAGCACGATAGAGGTCAAATAATATATTATTTGATAGGTGGTGCTGCATTTGATAGTTTATATAGTTTGATAACTTATTATTGTACATATCCATTACATATACAAGTAAACTGCTATAAATTTAAAATTTCACGTTCAAGTTTAAATACATCATATTATATACATCTCATAAACTAGCGTTTCTCAACTGTTTTCTTCATGGCACTCTAGTCATAATCATTTTTAGCCGTGGCACACTTGACACTGGCTTATACTGTATATGTTTGATATATTATATATAATATTAGGCTTTATCATATTAATACCAAAAAAGTAGTATATCAGTAAATTACTAGCAAATAATTTTAAATGGTGTATTAATTTAGGCTAAGAAAACTCGTGTAAAAATATATTTTAATTTATTACAAATATTAAAATTATTGATGTGGAAAAACAGAGACATTACAATATGATTATATTACGATTGTATTATAAAAATCTAGTCCTTGTCAGAAATTTGGGACTGGTTTCACTTCAATATATTTTAACTTTTTATTGAAATTTAACCTAAGTGTTTATTAATAATCATGTCATTTTACGGCACACCTATAGATGCCTCACTACACACCAATGTGCCACGGCACGCTGGTTGGGAAACGCTAACATAAACAACCAATAATTATTTATTTTTAGGAATGCAATATTATTTTGAACGAACCTGTACCTCAGCATGAAGGGATGAGTTGGTATCTTCCTTATGTTTGTAGAAGTCGAGCAGAGGCTTTATTTCGACGAGTACCACAAGACGGTACATTTTTGGTGCGACCATGTGAAAATGACAAACATCTTTATGCTATTTCATTTAGGTAAATAAAGAAAAATTATTTGCTGTATTTGTGATAAGCCAATTAAAATATATTTGTAAATACTGTTATTTTAGAGCTGAAAAGATTGTTAGTCTGTCTTGAATCGTCCAAAATACTTTTTAATTCAGCATTACCAAGTAACGACAAAATTTAAATCCTTTATCGAACTGCCTCATACCGAGGAAAAGCTTCTTTACAATGTTTGCTATAGAGTCAAAGAAAAGGTTGGTTTTGTTTCCACGGGTAAAGTTACATAGGCGTAATCAAATTTTAGATTGTTATTAAATTATTCTAATAGATGACTTTAGATTCATGGTTAAAAACTATTATTTTTTTTTGTATTTATCACTGATATATTATCATTATTTACGGTATTACAATAAAAAATGTATCAATCACTAAAATGTAAAAACAATTCAAGTTTTATTTTTTCATCTAACTGTCTTAAATTTTAATAATTTCTATATATTTTTAAATATTATATAGTGTATGGTCTCCAACAACTATACTTTGTGTAAATATATAAATGTTATAGTTTTTTTATGTATAACATCAAATATCAAAGAAAGTCAAGTGGTGTAAAATGTATCAAACCCATTCAGGTAAATTGTAACTGTGTTATCTTTGTATTAAGTTTAAATTATTTATTGTAATTTTATTAACCTAAGTCTTATTTATTTAATAATTGTTTAATATTCTTAGGTATCTATATCTAATAATTCCAAGACATAAAAGTTACTTTATAAAAACAGTTGGTTAAAAAAATTATATTTATTTTATTTATTATAAGATTAACCCCAACTGGCTTTTATGGAATGGTATGCAGTATACGCATATTTAAATCAGATGGATAACAACACAGCATTAAGTACAACACAGAATTAAGTACAAACTAGACTAGGTAAATGAACATATAAACAAAATATATGAGATACAATGTGAATGTAGATCACAGTTGATTAGCCAACCTAAGTATCCTGTGCATGGGGTGATTATGGCTGAAGGAAGTAGACAGAGTTGCAATTTAAAAAGGAGTGTGATTTCGAACACTGTGAGAGGTGATTTTAAATTGGATTTTGTCTTTTATTTGTTAATTTTTTTTTGTTTTCCCGGCGCTTTTGAAAACTACTGTGAAATTTTTACTTTTGAAAATTCCCAGTAGTTTTCAAAAGCGTCGTGAAAAACAAAAAAAAATTAACAAATAAAAGACATTTTTACACAAAACCAGTCATCGACAAAATCGATTAGGCTTTTCTGTTGTAACTAAAAAAATAATAACCGTAAAAACTTTATATTTTAACAATATAATACAAGAGAATTTTTTGACAAGATATTTCCTACAAGATATTCAAAAAATACTGACCCTTTTTGAGCTTTAAAAATTTTTATTTTTAAACATCGTCAATAAATAATTTTTTCTCGGTTGAACACAGATCCACAATACATTTTTTTTAATACGCATCTAAAGTTAAAACTTTAACAAAATTTATTAAAACTGCGAGATTTATCGCTTCGCTCAGAATCTAAAACTGTATTTTTATATTTTTGAGGTGTTTTGATTTCAGAATTAACTACTTATGTGCATTAAATAAATTTTTAACAACAAAATCGTTTTAAATCTTAAATTAAATAAATGTTGTCGAAAATGTTCGAATGCTCATAAAAAAAAATTGTGCATACGTATTTTTAATCAACTCTGTTATTTAAGCAATATATTATACATAATAAATTGGTACCTTGTATTAAATATTGACGCTTATTGGCACAACAAATAAAATTTTATTAATATTTATAGAAAAAAAAATTAAAAAATTGAAATTTTAAATGGTCCGTAAACAGCTCTAAACACGTCCAAATATTTTAAAACATTATCAAGTATAGGAATTGATAAAATAAATATATGATATTAAAAATCTCAAGTGTCTACGGTTATTCGTTTTTGAATTGCAACAAAATAAGAAAATCGCGACATGAGAAATCGAGTATCCAATGTTGTAAAAATTTGAACTTCAAACGCTCATAAAAATTTAATTTGAGTTTCTTATAGACATTTTTTTTTGATAAAGGTATATAACCTTATAAGGAATCTTGTATTACATTTTAAAATCTTAGATTTAAAACGAAAAATTTTTTTTATGAATTTCTAACTTAAGATAATTTGCACATTTTCGTGATTTGTACCTACCTTCGTGTTTTGTCAAGATTTGAACTTTGGTTTTAATATAAAATTGTGACTGGATTTTTAATATTTTTCAAATTTCATTGTAACAATATATCAGGTGTCTTGTATTAGTTGTATATTAATTTTTAAACTTTTTACCTAACAAATAACATTTTATTAACATTCATAGAAAAAAACTTAAAAAAGTGGGCAAGTGGGTGTCGCTCTGCTGTACAATAGGTTACGAGTTGGTAACTGTGTATTTGTATAATATGTTCGTGCCGGGTACAGTACAATAATAGACCGTGCGCCCGGTCAGCGTATACTTATGCGTGATACTCGCACACCGACCGACCTGTGTATTTGTGTGTGTATAGGTATAGCGACTCAGGAGAAGTGAACGGGTTCGCCGATCAAAACTCCGAGTGCTAGTATGCGGTGGATGTGTAGGTGTGTATATGTGTGTGTGTGTGTGTGTACTTATAAACTAAGATAGTTAGGTAACTCAAATAATGGTACTAAATTGTGTAATGCACTAGATGATATATAATAATTAGCAAAAGATATTTAAACATAATAATATAGTTAAAAAATTGAAATTTTAAATGGTTCGTAAACAGCTCAAAACATGTCAAAATATTATCAAGTATAGGAATTGATAAAATAAATATACGATAAAAATCTCAAGTGTCTACGGTTATTCGTTTTTGAATTACAACAAAATAAGAAAATCGCTACATGAGAAAATCAAATATCCAAGGTTGTAAAAATTTGAACTTCAAATGCTCATAAAAATTTAATTTGAGTTTTTTATAGACATTTTTTTTTTGATAAAGGTTGATAACCTTATAAGGAATCTTGTATTACATTTTAAAATCCTAGATTTAAAAAGAAAATTTTTTTCTACCTAAGGTAGTTTTACACAGCAAATTGGGGGATATTTTCGACTTTTTTGTCCGAGCGATAATCAATTCTAATTATTATTTTTATAAAAATTCGCGTTTTACAAAAAATTTGTAGTTTTTTCAAAAGGAAGTTTTTTTTTAAATTCTTACAACGCACCCTAAGACACATTTTGGAAAAAAATCAATTCTAAGTACCTATTTTTTTTTAAAAATAAGCGTTACAAAAATATATGATACTATTATTTTTGTACTAAATTTATCATTGTATTAGTGGACATTGGTGGTGAAAGTAGGATGATAATTATTTAAGGCTAAACTCAACGAATATTTTTTGAATTTAAATTAAAAACTGAAATTTATTTTAGATCTAGTTAATAATAATAAATGTGTTATTGTATAATATCATTTAGGGATCCTAAACTAAAAAAAAATATATTTTATTACAGGGCCTAGTGTTTGTTCAAGCCGCCTCCTTTTTTCCTCGAACCGGTCCGCGTGAGCGCGTGACGGACTAGGAGTCTTCGAGAACTTTGTCCGTATCTCTCGTCCGTCGCGCATTGTCCGTTATCGCACTGACGGTTTTGTTGCTGAATATAATATCCGTGCTCGCGACAACGAGTCAGTCTGCTGTTAGGGATGGCAAAAATTTTCCAGACCTCGATATATCGAAAATCGAAAAATCGATACACCGATATATCGGATCAGAAAATATCGATTCTAGATTTTCAAAGAAACAAAACCGTTACGTATGAAGTATCGGCTCGTACAGTCGTACCCATTGATTAAATATCGATGTACCGATAATGTAGAAGAGAAAATATCGACGAACCGATATTATCGAAAAGTAAATATCGATATATATCGATATATCGTTGCCATCCCTATCTGCCGTAAGCTGCTGTGGTTTCTATTGCCTGAGTAGCATGCCTGTACGACGTCTCTGAAACCCACAGCAGCTGTACGAAACCTCGTATTATTCTTTCCGCACGGCGCATTCAGTCGAATTAACATTTCAATCCGCCGTCGGACGCATCATCGCCGTTGTGGTAAATATACCCGCGCCTACGACCCGTGTTAGCCGAGGTACCGCAGGTAATATTTATTCCACGGAGCAGACGTTGGATTCGTCGAGCTCGGAAGAAGGTTCTTTGGAAGTTAGTATATAGCGTGGGCGATTTGTCCCGCGCGTTCATTGGAGGTGAACAATAAGCCGTCGTCGAAACCGCCACTCTCCGCCGTTGCATCCGCCGACGCCGACACCGCCACTCACCGCCGTCGCAACACTCGCTACCACTGCGGACGTCGGCCACATCTATAAATACGACGGATATAGGTCAACGGCCATTCCGTCTACCAGCGCGTTCATGGACAACAACTGGATACAGTGCTAAGTCCTATCATCTTATTATTTATCATAATATATTATTATATTTTGTGTACTTTGTATTACCTTTTATAATTCAATTATTATTATTTGCAATGTTCAATACAATGTTGATTACCAACAATTTATTAAATACATTATTCTTTCTTTTAACTTTTAAAGTAGATAATTATATTTTTTTATACAATGCAATTTTCAAATGCAAAAATTTATTCAAGCTACCTTATTACTAGGTAATCACAAAATACATCACTTTAATATTAACTAAATTTTGTTATTTATAATTTTAGGCTTAGTACCTACCTTTAATATTCCGAAGATAAGTTTGGAAAAATAATAATCATATTTATAGGCTCTATAATATATTTGATAAAATGTAGCTATCCATTTTTAAACAAATATACAAAAAAATACGTCAAAACAACTAAAATTAAAGATGAATTGATTTTGGAGTATACATTTTAATAATATTACATTTTATTCTGAACATTTACCTAACACGTCGTTGAATTAGTTGCTGTTATATAATCTAATTAATAATTAGTATTAAGCTAACTAATAATGTAAGAAAAATTAATCATACACATGATAAATAGTTGATAGGTTACATGTTATGTATAGTTTATAAATATGAACAACAAACACAATAATATGTATTGCACTTATTAGGTATTATTATTTATACTTTTTTCTTAAATTTTGTTGCTGAAATATCTATGAATATTAAAAATAGTAATTTTAAAACAGTACACTTTTGTGATTTAAATAAAAACTGTTAAATCTCTGCCCTAAGATCAATTGAACCATTGGAAATCGTTAATTAAATTAATAAATGTAATAATTTTAATTTCTTCTGTAATAACAAACTAAGAAATAATATTAAAAAAATTACAGTTAATTCTATATCTTTTGCCATTATCCTTAATATTTAATATTTGTGTTAATCAAGGTGAATTTCCAAGCTCATTCAAAGAATCAATATTTATACCAGTTTATAAAATTGGCGAAAAAAATTAATGTAATAATTATCGGCCTATTTGTCTAATTCTAACTATATCAAATTTTGTTGAAAAATATTTTAAGATTAGGATAATATTAGAATTCTTAGTTAACACAATTTTTTTCACAATAACCAGTTTGGCTTTAGGAACAATGTGTTAACTAATGATGCATTATACAATATTACCTACTAAATTAATTTATGAAAATCTTGATGATCAACTAAATATACTTAGCATTTTCCTCGATATTAAAAAAAATATTTGATTCTGTTGAACACAAATATCTTATTATTTAAGGGTATCATACATTTATAAACAGCACACAGTGTATGCTGAATACCTATTTTATATTTTTTTTTAAACAGAAAATTACAACTACATAATATTATAAACATTCAGTGTTGGGTAAATTACTTTTAAATAGTAATAAAATTACGTTACTAGTTACATTAATAATTTTTATTTAAATTACATTCACGTTACCCGATTTTATTTTTATCATGTTACATTACTTTTAGATTCAAAAAGTAGGAAGTTACAAAATAATTACAAAATCAGTCTATAAAATCTAATAAATAGTGGTAACACTATTAATTAATATAAACACTTTATAGGTTAGCCATGTAGGTACATTATTAATGACTTAATGTTATACATGAACAAAATGTGTTAAAACTAAATGCGTTAAATTTTTTTTATAACGTAATTACTACAATGTTACTCCAAAAGTAATTTGTAATTTGCATTACATTTCTACCCAACATTGTAAACATTAAATATTATATAAAACCCTAAAAGACATATAATTCAATTATAATGCAATCAAACTCAATTGACAAAGATGAGCAATACGTAATACAACATTAATAACATACCAACTATGAAATATATTATTATTATTTACAATACAACTATAAATATTATTTTTCTTATAACTTAGTTTTGACATTAAAAAGTGAAAAACTATAAACCATGTAAGTCAATAATTATGTTATTAGCATATAAAAAATGTACATGGAAATATTAATAATTAGAATAAATAAAAAAAAACAATTCTGCTATTCCTGAAAATGAAAAAATGAACAAATTGGTTTAAGATCTGAGCTTTAGAATTGATTTTTTCATACATTCTTATCTAAAATTATACTTAAATATTTTTTTTTAATGTTCACACACTTTTGTTTTAAACCATACGATTTCATAATTTGAAATTCCTACCTATACTCCTTTTCAAAAGAGAATATACCGGTCGGCCACCAATTTATGCCCGGCAGCGCGCATTCCCCACCAATTCTCTATTGTTAGCGTGATTACGTGGTTCTCAACGCACCAATCAAATCATTCAACATACGCGAAAGTGGTATATTCTCTTTTGAAAAGGAGTATACTTATTACGTAAAGATACATAGGAGGTTCATTAAAATTGTGGGTTTCTGTTGTATTTTATTAAAAATTATAAATATTTTCTAAATAATATGTAAAATACAAAATGTTTGCCAATAAGAGGTGATAGGATTTATTATGTTTCATAGCAGAAAAACATATTTAGTTATTGCACAATCAAAATTAGAATAAATACAAGTTAATCATAAAAATACATTCTGTATACAGTTTTTTAGTGTTTTGAATTATGGTTTACTAAGTCAGTGTTTAAACTCTTGTGGGTTTTTTCAATATTTTAATTTCAAGGCTAGTTATACAATATAAAAACAGATTGACTGACAAATTCATTAATTTACTATTGTCAATTAACGTTTGATACGACCCAGTAACAAAAAAATATAAAGCTACTAAAACCTAAAAAAAAAAAGATTATTATTATACATCAGTTTTTAACTAGAATTCATATGATAATAAAGATCAAATCCAGTTTAGCGCTCACACAAATTTTTCAATTCTTTTTTCCGAATCCTATTTCAACATGGGTATTGTAAACTTAAATTAAAAAATTTGAATGTGCACTACTTAAACTACCTACATTCATAATTATACATTTTTACTTTACTTTTGTTTGGATATCAATATAATGTATGACTTTAATATATGAATCAAATACCGCGTAATTTCTTTTGACAGCCGAAAATTCTTCACAAACAGTTAATCGGTCAACGCAAAAGCATCATACGTTGGCCTTTGAAAATTGTTTCTTAATTTGATGTCATTTATATTAACGAAAAAATATGTTATCAAATCAAAATCCATTGCACACGCCACACATTATAACTTTATAACTTTACTACCTAGGTCCTAGGATATTGTTATACTTAGAACAGTACATAGTTCTTACGTAAATCCGATGAGTCCGACGATTTCTATTCCGATCATGCCGATGCGATGAAATACAAACTGTTTTGTTTTTTGTCGCATTTGTCGGATTCACGTAGGACACGACAATTCTCAATAATCATTGACCTTATCAAATATTATTACCGGCTGACAGCTACCACAAAATAGCACAACTCCGCAGTGCAGCCACCAGTCACAACATTTAATACAGTATTATAATATTATTTTATAGTATTAGATATTTCAATACAACATAAAAACATTTATTACGTGGCATATTAATTAAGTAGGTAAACATAAAATATAAAATATAGCCATACAGGTATTATAAATATATGAATATATTATTGAAGCTACGCTTCTTATGGGAGCCTAGAAGTTCAACTAAGAAAAACAAGAGAGACAGCCTGTTGCTGCTGAGTGCAGAGCTAGGAAATTATCACATCCGTGATTATATCATAATCTTGGTTCATTGGGCTATAGTTCGATAGTATTATCAATATCCGTATTCCGAACGGTGAGTTCAGTGTCTTTTCGAGTTCTCACTTCAGTTGCAGATGTGTGAATTTTTGTTCCTTTTACTTTTGTCAAATATCATCACCGCCGTCTCAATTTATCTGTCAACGACTGTAACATAATTATATTTTAGATATAAAATGATTTATTGATTTAGGCAATTTTGACAGAGCTGTAAGGAAACACAACATATCAAGGTACAGATTTGATCTTATATAATTTACCGAAGACAAAAATTTAACAAAAAATATCAAATTTTGGTAAATAATTCATTAATATTTTTACTTTTGTTGTATATTAAGAGGATGTAACACTGGTATTTGTTGGGAACAAGTCTAGTTTACCGGGCACCTTTTTTTTTGAAATTTTTTTTTAAAAGGGTTGTTTTGACGAGTTAAGAACGATGGTACAAAAAAAAAGTTGCGGAAATGATTATTTTGGAAGTTATAACCTCCCAAAGTTACATAAAGTATACATTTGACATTATTTTGAATTACAACAAAATCCATTAACTTATTTATTAATTTTAAACCATTATCCTCTAGCTCAAATTGTTTAAAATCAAATAAATTTAGATGCTTACTGACTGCCATCTTAAAATCTTGTGTAAGTACTACATGCGACGACGCGACATACATTATAGTATCGTAAAATGATTATTATAATAACAAAACAATTATATCGAGCACAGATAAATATCCGATGGTATACCCAATTAAATAACTATATTCCTATTCCTATTATAATTATGTTATTAAATATATCTTTTATAGATAACCAAATTACCTATAGTTAATTACCTACAGTAAGCAGGGCAGTGATTACACAGTTTGCGGCACTCGTCGCTGCGCTCCTCGGCTCTTATAAAATCTAAAGGTAAGAATATTATCTAGGCAACCTCATAGGCTTTTTATTATATTTTAATTTAAACGCGAGTTATGAGTATTTTAAAATTGTAAATTTTTATACATCTTAAAATACTCATAACTCGTTTTAATATTAAAATATACTACACATGCGGGTGTAACGTCCTCTTAATTCTGTTTTGATATTTTATGAACTCAACTCATCCGCATACCTACAAGCTATTTCTTTTAGGACGAGTTTGCAACTGTTGTATTTATTTGAAATTGTAATTTTTTTTTTGGTTGCAATAAATAAAATATTATTATTACTATTATAATTGGACGACGACTCAATGGCTAGGCAATTCATGACCACCAACACCACATTTTAATTTATATTTACGTTGTATTTATTTTTTGTTTATATTAAGTACTCTAATATTGTAGAGCTATAAATTAAAATAGTTATGTACTAGAAGCTCATAATAAAAATAAAACATATTAATAATTTACATTAAAAGATATCGCGATATTATATAAAGTTATATATATATATCCGTGGTTATATTAGTAAGAAAATACAAAAAAACTAAAAAAACACCACATTCAATAAGGATTGAAAATTTAAAACAAAGTTCCACGTAAATATACCAAGGTAGGTTATATATAAATTACTTTATTCACAATAATATCATCAAATATACTTAGTAATATCGTTTTTAGTGATATTAGTTTTTACCACGTTTTTTAAAATTACTCATTTTTTTTTATTTCTACACCCCTCACCTTAAAAAAAAACATGCCAACTAGATTCACTTTCCTATCAGCAAAAAGATGCTGAAGTAGAAAATCGGACACCGACATTGTTTTACTACGCTCAGAATCTTAAAAAAAAAAATATATATAATAAAATAATAAACTAGAAGCTACCTATATGTTATTAACTTCAATCGTTTTAAGAATGTACTGTTATTGTACCTATATATAATTGTTAAGTAAATAATGAACATAATTTAATTTAACGTAATTTTTTTATATGTCCCATAAAATATTAAGTGGGTGGGTGGGTAGAATAAAATCTTTGCTCCTTGTGTGAATATATCTCGCCACGCCATTGGCCATAAGTATTTTTATACTAATTTATTAAGTATGTCCTTTATAAGGCAAAGGAAAAAAAATAAAATTAAAAATTGTGTAGTAAATATCTAAAAAGAGAAATAATTTTTTTCTACACAATTATCTGCGTTCAGATATATATTTACATATATCCTAGATCACTCTACCAGTGTCGGCCTGGCCATGGCCGCTGGGCCGCGAATGCGGCCGGGGCCCCTCCTTTTTTTTTTTGTTAGTGTCGTCAATTTTGTCCAGCATTTCCCTATGGCCTATAATATGATGAATAATAGTACAATGAAATTGTCTAGTAATAAGTTTAGAGGAGGTTTTTTTTGGATTAATTGCACTACTGCAAGTTAAGTTAGGTTTTATCTTTATTTTTAAAAACAATGGACTTGGACGAGACCACGAGGACCCCGCTTGCCCGACCCTGCAGGGGCCCCAGTGCCCCGCTGTTGGATTCAGCAATCATGCAAATATTGCACAGAAAAAAATGTATTATGTATTTATGTATTAATTTACAATACTATACGTCTATAATATCTGTATAAATGTATAATATTTAAATATATAATAATGATGAAGGTATGACATTTACTTTTGAAAGTGACTTACATAATATTATTCTTAAATAGCTTACGGATATGTCTCCTAAATTGAAATTTTACAATAGAATAATAGAAATATAATTTTAGTTTTCGTAATTTAATTTCTGTGTAATTAATAATTATTATTGATTGTTTTGTACCTTAAAATGTTTCAATAGTTTCATAGTTTATTTTTAAACGAATGATTTCCATCGTGTCGGCTTTGCGTTAATATTGTATTATAATGCTATTATTTATAAATATTATATAATGTTTTTCTCGCATCCCATCGAGTATCGACTATAGTTATTTATAAGAATATTGTCGACTAATATAACTAGGATAATAGAGATAATACGTACACAACTATGATTATTGATTTGTTATTTTATTAATCAGACTGCTCACTGCCGTACTCGCGTGCTGTCGATTATTGTTAATTGTTATTTGTTATGCGATATATTTGATGTTATACTGTTGTCTATTGTTAATTTATTTACCGTGAATTTGTGCAATTAATTTATGAACATGAAACGTATACATAAATCTGGGGCCGCAAAAAAGGCAGAAAGAAATAAAAAAGCATTATTAGTGATCCAATCATCCCCACATCAAAAAAAAATTAAGTTTTCCTACACTGGAACAAGTGCAGCGTGTTAAGATTATGTTGATTAAGACTTTTTGGGATTTATTTTGAATATTGTGTATGCAGACATGCAGTGAATAAGAATTTCTTGTTTTTTTAGACTAAAATATACACTGTCATTTTAATAATAACAATAGAATTTTTCAAATTCACAGTCTTTAAGACATGAATATACCTAAAGGATGATTTAGTGCAATTAATATTTGCACAGTTAAAAAAAATTATAATATAAAAATTTGAAACAATTAAAATATGTTTATTGCAATCTTGCAAAATTATAACTAATTTAAATATAAAAAAATTTAAAATCAAAGTTAATGTATTCGGTAGGTAATTGCAGTCTTTAGTAGGTATACAGAAAATAACTGATAGAAATTAACTATCAAAAATTGATAGAGACGATACCATATTCATCTAATGAATTAAAAAAAATTACTTATTTAAAAATTGTGTTTTATTATTCAAAATATTCTTACTAGGTAGGTACCTATTTCAAAAATAATTAGTCGTAAAATTGCTTTTATATTTAAGTTAACTCATGAATCATGATTATGATATATATTATATATTATGATCCATATTGGTAAAAATGTAAAGTACCTATATTTAAAGAAGTATCTTAATATGTTGTTTCAACAAAATACAGTGTACATTTTTGAGGGCCCCTTAAAAAAACTGATCCATGGGCCTTTGGTATGCCAGGCCGACACTGCACTCTACCAATAACGTGTTATTGAAACAAAAGCTTCAAGTTTTTTTTTTTGGTTGCTATGTAGAACGAAGCACATGTATTTTTCTTTCGTTTTAGACCAATAAGTGGTGGTAAATTACACATACTTTGGACACACAATACTATTTCAATTTTTAATATAATATGTATGAATTCTTTGAAAACATCTAGATTTTTTAAATTTTAAATTTCAAAGCACCTTAAAACTAAGATAATTTTTTTCAAAAATTCCATGAAACAATTGCGTTACATTTTTATTTATTTTGAGCACATCTGATTTTAAATCAGAAAGCGATTCCTAAAGAGCATAGTCTAGAAGCTTATAATTCATAACATCAACCATTTTTTTTCGAAATTACAATCAAACTTCAGGATGAGTGATTTAATTACTACCCCTATTAGTAGTTTTTATATAGTTGAGCAAAAATATATTTAATTTTTCTCAATGTATTGACATATGTGTGCATGAGTGAGATGTGGTGTTACAGTGATTCTCTGTAACACGTAATAATGTTAATTTACTGCTCACATATTGACAACAGATGCATGGGTTAGCATCCTCTTAACAATAATATATGCAACCGAAATTACTGCACACAATACAGTGCCGGCGGTAGGTTTTGACGGCCAGAGGCAGATTTTTTCATGAGAAACTTTTTTCCTTGAAGCCAAAAAAAAATTTCTTGGGACGCCCTAGTTTATACTCGTATAACATTTTTTTCTATTCTACATAAATCGCTTATGTAAAAACAACTTCTTACGCATACAATTAAACAAAATATAGTATTTAACGTAAACTTTTCAATAGTTCAATATATTATTGTACCTATTTATTTTTTAATACATTAGTTTGCTCTAATCAACTCTATGGATACAATTTTCATATTAGTATAAAATATGTATGAATTAAATGTTTACACAAAATGTAAATATACAAGTTTTAGACAACAATTTAAACGAAAAAAAATCAAGATTCTTAACATCAAGGATGCCTTAGTAACCAATTCGTGACCACAAAATATAAATTTGGAATCCGTAATTTAATTTGCAGCAGCGCCCGGTAGAGATTATTTCCATGTTGCTACCTATTATATCTAGGGCCCACATTTATATGAATTTGTATATTTTTTTTAACAATCCAAAAAGTATAGCTAAATAAGCTACAAATTTAGGTATGGGTGTTTACCGTTTTCACCTATATACTGATTAATAACAATTTGTTTAACTAAAGTGTACTAGATGTATTGATTTTTTTTTGATTTTTTTATTAAGTAAATCTATTTATTACATAAAATATAAAAATTATTTAATAAACAAAGAGATTTATCTACCTTCTAAAAGCGGAGTTTGTGTTGAAGGTAGAGAGGGACAATTTACTTACAAATAATAAATTAAATAATATGAATACAAATAAAAACTAGAATAATACGTAACAAAATACACAGTAACTGCTTCTAAAAATATTATACGACTATCCTATTAGTAAGATATTAACCAGTTATTAATAGTTATTAATAACCATTACTAAGGTACCTACAAAATAGCAAATTCGTTTTGCGCTTTTGGTCTATCGAACTAGAGAATTTTTTGACAAGATATTTCCTACAAGATATTCAAAAAATACTGACCCTTTTTGAGCTTTAAAAATTTTTATTTTTAAACATCGTCAATAAATAATTTTTTCTCGGTTGAACACAGATCCACAATACATTTTTTTTAATACGCATCTAAAGTTAAAACTTTAACAAAATTTATTAAAACTGCGAGATTTATCGCTTCGCTCAGAATCTAAAACTGTATTTTTATATTTTTGAGGTGTTTTGATTTCAGAATTAACTACTTATGTGCATTAAATAAATTTTTAACAACAAAATCGTTTTAAATCTTAAATTAAATAAATGTTGTCGAAAATGTTCGAATGCTCATAAAAAAAAAATTGTGCATACGTATTTTTAATCAACTCTGTTATTTAAGCAATATATTATACATAATAAATTGGTACCTTGTATTAAATATTGACGCTTATTGGCACAACAAATAAAATTTTATTAATATTTATAGAAAAAAAAATTAAAAAATTGAAATTTTAAATGGTCCGTAAACAGCTCTAAACACGTCCAAATATTTTAAAACATTATCAAGTATAGGAATTGATAAAATAAATATATGATATAAAAATCTCAAGTGTCTACGGTTATTCGTTTTTGAATTGCAACAAAATAAGAAAATCGCGACATGAGAAATCGAGTATCCAATGTTGTAAAAATTTGAACTTCAAACGCTCATAAAAATTTAATTTGAGTTTCTTATAGACATTTTTTTTTGATAAAGGTATATAACCTTATAAGGAATCTTGTATTACATTTTAAAATCTTAGATTTAAAACGAAAAATTTTTTTTATGAATTTCTAACTTAAGATAATTTGCACATTTTCGTGATTTGTACCTACCTTCGTGTTTTGTCAAGATTTGAACTTTGGTTTTAATATAAAATTGTGACTGGATTTTTAATATTTTTCAAATTTCATTGTAACAATATATCAGGTGTCTTGTATTAGTTGTATATTAATTTTTAAACTTTTTACCTAACAAATAACATTTTATTAACATTCATAGAAAAAAACTTAAAAAAGTGGGCAAGTGGGTGTCGCTCTGCTGTACAATAGGTTACGAGTTGGTAACTGTGTATTTGTATAATATGTTCGTGCCGGGTACAGTACAATAATAGACCGTGCGCCCGGTCAGCGTATACTTATGCGTGATACTCGCACACCGACCGACCTGTGTATTTGTGTGTGTATAGGTATAGCGACTCAGGAGAAGTGAACGGGTTCGCCGATCAAAACTCCGAGTGCTAGTATGCGGTGGATGTGTAGGTGTGTATATGTGTGTGTGTGTGTGTGTACTTATAAACTAAGATAGTTAGGTAACTCAAATAATGGTACTAAATTGTGTAATGCACTAGATGATATATAATAGGTATAGCGACTCAGGAGAAGTGAACGGGTTCGCCGATCAAAACTCCGAGTGCTAGTATGCGGTGGATGTGTAGGTGTGTATATGTGTGTGTGTGTGTGTGTACTTATAAACTAAGATAGTTAGGTAACTCAAATAATGGTACTAAATTGTGTAATGCACTAGATGATATATAATAATTATTATCGATCTCCTCTCTAAAATATGTTTTCGTATCCCTTCCTTCTTCTCCAGAAATCACGCACTCTTCCAAGTTCCAACTCACAATACATTATACGGACATAATCACCCCTTGCACAGAATGCTTCGTAATCTTAACAATCTTAATTTTGATTTTAATAAGTAATTAAATAATATCATTGTTATAAATATGTTATATCATAGATTTATATAGCTAAATTAAGTTAATTTAAAATTGCCGTTTGGCGTTTATATATTATAAATAAATAAATAAATTAGCAAAAAATGTTTAAACATAATAATAATATAGCACCCCTCTGGCACGAAATGCACGAATTGCGCTTACAAATACAATAATAAATTGCGGCGATTAGCGCCCTTGGTACGATATAATAAGTGTAAATCGCTGGCTATTCGAGCCAGACAATAATTCAAATAACAAATAACAAACAACAAATAAGATAATAATAATAAGTGGCGATTGGCGGCTTTGAATAATAATAATAATAATAATAATATGTCCGCGGCGATCAGCGCGCACCGCTTCAAAATATCAATAATATATTACTAAAGACCGGATTTATATTCTCTTAAAATACCCAAAATATGTTGCTAATATTCTCTAAAAAACCTTCAAATATTTTCATTATAATCTCTTAAAAATTTAAAAAATATGCTAAAATATGTAAAAATATGCATAAATAAACAATAAACATCATTATTTGTGTAACGAACCCAATAATACACATGATATATTATTGTTATCGTTTCGACTTCGGCTACATTTGGCAACATAAAAACTAGATAAACAATAGCATATAGAAAGTTGGCCAAATAAATCAAAGTCATAGATCCTATAGAAAACCTATGGGAATATAATGAGAGGACAATATATATATATATATATATATATATAATGCATAGTATCTGATTAGTGACGGATGGCGTATAACATATATTGCCAACACGATAACAGGACACAGTCTTTGGAATGACCAGGCGTGGGAATGAATTGATAATTAATTAAACAACGTCCTGTGAAATCTACAGATATGTCGTGGGAGAGCAGGAGGCCCTATTAAACCCGAACCGAAACGGCCTGTAGATTAGACGTGTGACACCACAGTACAGACGAGCACCTTCGCGAAAGACTATATATCAACTTAGTCGAATTAGACTTAGAATAATTTATGCAGAAGAATTCAATAAACAACTTAAACATTCAACCAGGCTAATTATTTCGTCAACTCTACCTAAGAAATCCTCTACCAACAGTCTTGCTACCTGTAAATTATAAACTAAGCAGTTATCTCAACAGCTAGTTTATTACACTGGCGCTGTCGAGTACGGAACTTCCAAGGAAATTGAGGCGAGTCGAGCAGTCAAAGCAGCGGAAATCAACAGAAGAAGTGCAGAAGTGACACAGCGGTTCGATTCAAATAAACTACACGGAGGCAACTTTTCAAGTCACAGTCGAGGACCGATCACCCTTGACAACTCCGGGAAGCGACGAACAAATTGAAGACAGGCAAGCAGACGAAAATAAAAGAAAAATGAACAGAGCAGTAGGTGCAGGGATTATGTGAGTTAAATAATTAAGTTATAAAAGTAATTGCATCTAGAATTGTAGCTTGGGTACACGTCTCACGTTGGTTTTTTTTTAAGGAAGCCAACGGTAAAGTTTTAGTTTTGATTTTAGTGAAGGTGCGTATAAAAAGTTGTTGTATTATATATTAAAGGAAAAAAATATAAGTTGTTGAAAAGGAAATATATAAATATAGAAATTGTGGTAAAATAGACAGCAGTAGACAGATGTGTGTTGAAATAAGTAATTGAATTAAATAGGAATCAACAAATGAAATAGTAAGAGAATACTATAGTTAATTGAAAAAATATAGGATATTAAAGAGAAAATATTAGAGAAAATATATATATGAATGCACGCGTAGCAGTTGAATAAATGTGATAAATTGATGAATAATATTTATTAGAGAAAAAAAGGGGATTATTGAAATACAATTTGAAGTAAATAAAAAGTGTATTAATTGTTGAAAAATTGAGTAGATTTCTGGGAAATATAGGTACCTATTGAATAATTAAATGATTAAATGTTTTGTGAATAATATAGAAGAAAATTGAATTTGAAATATTGAAATAAAGTAGGTATATAAAGAGTTTATGTTTTTGAAGTATAAAGAAATTTTTTTGAATAAACTGAAATAAAGTGAATTTTGGGTCTAAATTGCAGTATATGACCTTAAATATAGGTGTATTGAATTGAAGTATTTAATGTTGAAAAATTGTAGACAAAGAAAATTAGATTGAAGGAAATCAATTGAGAAAAAATGTTACAGGTGGAAGTAATAGGAAGGCGTTTGCCTGTACCGCGGCTCTACGAAAAAACGGTCCCCTGGCCTGGTCTGACGCATATTACTAAGTCTTTGAAAGCCGTGTACACTTATGAACAATGAACAACTTATGGAGAATTTTTTTAGCTTTCCAAATTTATATGTTAAATGCGTGGCCGCCTTCCGGAACACAGTCGGAAAAATGATAAACGATACGATTGCCTATACCGCGGATCTACGAAAAAACGGTCTCCTGGCCTGGTTGACGCATATTACTAAGTCCTCAAAAGCCGTGCACACTTCTGAATTTTGAAGGACTTATGGAGAATTTTCATAGCTTTCCGAATATATAGGTTATATGCGTGGCCACCTTCCGGAACATTGTCGGAAAAATGATAAACCATACGTTTGCCTGTACCGCGGATCTACGAAAAAACGTTCCCCTGGCCTGGTCTGACGCATATTAATATATCACCGAAAGCCGAGTACACTTTTAAACTATGAACGACTTATGGAGATTTCTCCTGGCTTCCCGAATATATAGGTTATATGCGTCGCCACCTTCCGGAACACGGTCGGAAAAATGAGAAACGATACGTTTTCCTGTACCGCGGATCTACGAAAAAACGGTCCCCTGGCCTGGTCTGATGCATATTACTAAGTCTTTGAAAGCCGTGTACACTTATGAACAATGAACGACTTATGGAGAATTTTTTTAGCTTCCCAAATTTATATGTTAAATGCGTGGCCACCTTCCGGAACACGGTCGGAAAAATGATAAACGATATGTTTGCCTGTACCGCAAATCTACGAAAAAACGGTCCCCTGGCCTGGTCTGATGCATATTACTAAGTCCTCGAAAGCCGTGTACACTTCTAAACTATAAACGACTTATGGAGAATTTTCTTAGCTTCCCAAATTTATATGTTAAATGCGTGGCCACCTTCCGGAACACGGTCGGAAAAATGATAAACGATACGTTTTCCTGTACCGCGGCTCTACAAAAAAACGGTCCCCTGGGCTGGTCAGAGGTATAATACTATATACCCGAAAGCCGTGTAGACTTCTGAACTATGAATTACTTATGGAGAGTTTTCTTAGCTTTCCGAATATATATGATTGGTGTGTCGCCACCTTCCGGAACACGGTCGGAAAAATGATAAACGATACGTTTTCCTGTACCGCGGATCTACGAAAAAACGGTCCCCTGGCCTGGTCTGACGCATATTACTAAGTCTTTGAAAGCCGTGTACACTTATGAACAATGAACGACTTATGGAGAATTTTTTTAGCTTCCCAAATTTATATGTTAAATGCGTGGCCACCTTCCGGAACACGGTCGGAAAAATGATAAACCATACGTTTGCCTGTACCGCGGATCTACGATAAAACGGTCCCCTGGCCTGGTCTGACGCATATTACTAAGTCCTCGAAAGCCGTGTACTCTTCTGAACTTTGAACGACTTACGGAGAATTTTCTTAGCTTTCCGAATATATATGGTTGGTGTGTTGCCACCTTCCGGAACACGGTCGGAAAAATGATAAACGATACGATTGCCTGTACCGCGGATCTACGAAAAAACGGTCCCCTGGCCTGGTCTGACGCAAATTACTAAGTCCTCGAAAGCCGTGTGCACTTCTGAACAATGAACGACTTATGGAGAATTTTCCTGGCTATCCGAATATATAGGTTATATGCGTGGCCACCTTCCGGAACACGGTCGGAAAAATGATAAACGATACGTTTTCCTGTACCGCGGTTCTACGAAAAAACGGTCCCCTGGCCTGGTCTGATGCATATTACTAAGTCTTTGAAAGCCGTGTACACTTCTGAACTTAGAACGACTTATGGAGAATTTTTTTAGCTTTCCAAATTTATATGTTAATTGCGTGGCCACCTTCCGGAACACGGTCGGAAAAATGATAAACGATACGTTTTCCTGTACCGCGGTTCTACGAAAAAACGGTCCCCTGGCCTGGTCTGATGCATATTACTAAGTCTTTGAAAGCCGTGTACACTTCTGAACTTAGAACGACTTATGGAGAATTTTTTTAGCTTTCCAAATTTATATGTTAAATGCGTGGCCACCTTCCGGAACACAGTCGGAAAAATGATAAACGATACGATTGCCTATACCGCGGATCTACGAAAAAACGGTCTCCTGGCCTGGTTGACGCATATTACTAAGTCCTCAAAAGCCGTGCACACTTCTGAATTTTGAAGGACTTATGGAGAATTTTCATAGCTTTCCGAATATATATGGTTGGTGTGTTGCCACCTTCCGGAACACAGTGGGAAAAATTATAAACGATACGATTGCCTGTACCGCGGATCTACGAAAAAACCGTCCCCTGCATATTACTTAGTCCTCGAAAGCCGTGTACACTTCTGAACTATGAACGACTTATGGAGAATATTCCTGGCTTTCCGAATATATAGGTTATATGCGTGGCCACTTTCCGGAACATTGTCGGAAAAATGATAAACCATACGTTTGCCTGTACCGCGGATCTACGAAAAAACGTTCCCCTGGCCTGGTCTGACGCATATTAATATATCACCGAAAGCCGAGTACACTTTTAAACTATGAACGACTTATGGAGATTTCTCCTGGCTTCCCGAATATATAGGTTATATGCGTCGCCACCTTCCGGAACACGGTCGGAAAAATGAGAAACGATACGTTTTCCTGTACCGCGGATCTACGAAAAAACGGTCCCCTGGCCTGGTCTGATGCATATTACTAAGTCTTTGAAAGCCGTGTACACTTATGAACAATGAACGACTTATGGAGAATTTTTTTAGCTTCCCAAATTTATATGTTAAATGCGTGGCCACCTTCCGGAACACGGTCGGAAAAATGATAAACGATATGTTTGCCTGTACCGCAAATCTACGAAAAAACGGTCCCCTGGCCTGGTCTGATGCATATTACTAAGTCCTCGAAAGCCGTGTACACTTCTAAACTATAAACGACTTATGGAGAATTTTCTTAGCTTCCCAAATTTATATGTTAAATGCGTGGCCACCTTCCGGAACACGGTCGGAAAAATGATAAACGATACGTTTTCCTGTACCGCGGCTCTACAAAAAAACGGTCCCCTGGGCTGGTCAGAGGTATAATACTATATACCCGAAAGCCGTGTAGACTTCTGAACTTTGAACGACTTACGGAGAATTTTCTTAGCTTTCCGAATATATATGGTTGGTGTGTTGCCACCTTCCGGAACACGGTCGGAAAAATGATAAACGATACGATTGCCTGTACCGCGGATCTACGAAAAAACGGTCCCCTGGCCTGGTCTGACGCAAATTACTAAGTCCTCGAAAGCCGTGTGCACTTCTGAACAATGAACGACTTATGGAGAATTTTCCTGGCTATCCGAATATATAGGTTATATGCGTGGCCACCTTCCGGAACACGGTCGGAAAAATGATAAACGATACGTTTTCCTGTACCGTGGTTCTACGAAAAAACGGTCCCCTGGCCTGGTCTGATGCATATTACTAAGTCTTTGAAAGCCGTGTACACTTCTGAACTTAGAACGACTTATGGAGAATTTTTTTAGCTTTCCAAATTTATATGTTAATTGCGTGGCCACCTTCCGGAACACGGTCGGAAAAATGATAAACGATACGTTTTCCTGTACCGCGGTTCTACGAAAAAACGGTCCCCCTGGCCTGGTCTGATGCATATTACTAAGTCTTTGAAAGCCGTGTACACTTCTGAACTTAGAACGACTTATGGAGAATTTTTTTAGCTTTCCAAATTTATATGTTAAATGCGTGGCCACCTTCCGGAACACAGTCGGAAAAATGATAAACGATACGATTGCCTATACCGCGGATCTACGAAAAAACGGTCTCCTGGCCTGGTTGACGCATATTACTAAGTCCTCAAAAGCCGTGCACACTTCTGAATTTTGAAGGACTTATGGAGAATTTTCATAGCTTTCCGAATATATATGGTTGGTGTGTTGCCACCTTCCGGAACACAGTGGGAAAAATTATAAACGATACGATTGCCTGTACCGCGGATCTACGAAAAAACCGTCCCCTGCATATTACTTAGTCCTCGAAAGCCGTGTACACTTCTGAACTATGAACGACTTATGGAGAATATTCCTGGCTTTCCGAATATATAGGTTATATGCGTGGCCACCTTCCGGAACACGGTCGGAAAAATGATAAACCATACGTTTGCCTGTACCGCGGATCTACGAAAAAACGTTCCCCTGGCCTGGTCTGACGCATATTAATATATCACCGAAAGCCGAGTACACTTTTAAACTATGAACGACTTATGGAGATTTCTCCTGGCTTCCCGAATATATAGGTTATATGCGTCGCCACCTTCCGGAACACGGTCGGAAAAATGAGAAACGATACGTTTTCCTGTACCGCGGATCTACGAAAAAACGGTCCCCTGGCCTGGTCTGATGCATATTACTAAGTCTTTGAAAGCCGTGTACACTTATGAACAATGAACGACTTATGGAGAATTTTTTTAGCTTCCCAAATTTATATGTTAAATGCGTGGCCACCTTCCGGAACACGGTCGGAAAAATGATAAACGATATGTTTGCCTGTACCGCGGATCTACGAAAAAACGGTCCCCTGGCCTGGTCTGATGCATATTACTAAGTCCTCGAAAGCCGTGTACACTTCTAAACTATAAACGACTTATGGAGAATTTTCTTAGCTTCCCAAATTTATATGTTAAATGCGTGGCCACCTTCCGGAACACGGTCGGAAAAATGATAAACGATACGTTTTCCTGTACCGCGGCTCTACAAAAAAACGGTCCCCTGGGCTGGTTAGAGGTATAATACTATATACCCGAAAGCCGTGTAGACTTCTGAACTATGAATTACTTATGGAGAGTTTTCTTAGCTTTCCGAATATATATGATTGGTGTGTCGCCACCTTCCGGAACACGGTCGGAAAAATGATAAACGATACGTTTTCCTGTACCGCGGATCTACGAAAAAACGGTCCCCTGGCCTGGTCTGACGCATATTACTAAGTCTTTGAAAGCCGTGTACACTTATGAACAATGAACGACTTATGGAGAATTTTTTTAGCTTCCCAAATTTATATGTTAAATGCGTGGCCACCTTCCGGAACACGGTCGGAAAAATGATAAACCATACGTTTGCCTGTACCGCGGATCTACGATAAAACGGTCCCCTGGCCTGGTCTGACGCATATTACTAAGTCCTCGAAAGCCGTGTACTCTTCTGAACTTTGAACGACTTACGGAGAATTTTCTTAGCTTTCCGAATATATATGGTTGGTGTGTTGCCACCTTCCGGAACACGGTCGGAAAAATGATAAACGATACGATTGCCTGTACCGCGGATCTACGAAAAAAACGGTCCCCTGGCCTGGTCTGACGCAAATTACTAAGTCCTCGAAAGCCGTGTGCACTTCTGAACAATGAACGACTTATGGAGAATTTTCCTGGCTTCCCGAATATATAGGTTATATGCGTGGCCACCTTCCGGAACACGGTCGGAAAAATGATAAACGATACGTTTTCCTGTACCGCGGTTCTACGAAAAAACGGTCCCCTGGCCTGGTCTGATGCAAATTACTAAGTCTTTGAAAGCCGTGTACACTTCTGAACTTAGAACGACTTATGGAGAATTTTTTTAGCTTTCCAAATTTATATGTTAATTGCGTGGCCACCTTCCGGAACACGGTCGGAAAAATGATAAACGATATGTTTGCCTGTACCGCGGATCTACGAAAAAACGGTCCCCTGGCCTGGTCTGATGCATATTACTAAGTCCTCGAAAGCCGTGTACACTTCTAAACTATAAACGACTTATGGAGAATTTTCTTAGCTTCCCAAATTTATATGTTAAATGCGTGGCCACCTTCCGGAACACGGTCGGAAAAATGATAAACGATACGTTTTCCTGTACCGCGGCTCTACAAAAAAACGGTCCCCTGGGCTGGTTAGAGGTATAATACTATATACCCGAAAGCCGTGTAGACTTCTGAACTATGAATTACTTATGGAGAGTTTTCTTAGCTTTCCGAATATATATGATTGGTGTGTCGCCACCTTCCGGAACACGGTCGGAAAAATGATAAACGATACGTTTTCCTGTACCGCGGATCTACGAAAAAAACGGTCCCCTGGCCTGGTCTGACGCATATTACTAAGTCTTTGAAAGCCGTGTACACTTATGAACAATGAACGACTTATGGAGAATTTTTTTAGCTTCCCAAATTTATATGTTAAATGCGTGGCCACCTTCCGGAACACGGTCGGAAAAATGATAAACCATACGTTTGCCTGTACCGCGGATCTACGATAAAACGGTCCCCTGGCCTGGTCTGACGCATATTACTAAGTCCTCGAAAGCCGTGTACTCTTCTGAACTTTGAACGACTTACGGAGAATTTTCTTAGCTTTCCGAATATATATGGTTGGTGTGTTGCCACCTTCCGGAACACGGTCGGAAAAATGATAAACGATACGATTGCCTGTACCGCGGATCTACGAAAAAACGGTCCCCTGGCCTGGTCTGACGCAAATTACTAAGTCCTCGAAAGCCGTGTGCACTTCTGAACAATGAACGACTTATGGAGAATTTTCCTGGCTTCCCGAATATATAGGTTATATGCGTGGCCACCTTCCGGAACACGGTCGGAAAAATGATAAACGATACGTTTTCCTGTACCCGCGGTTCTACGAAAAAACGGTCCCCTGGCCTGGTCTGATGCAAATTACTAAGTCTTTGAAAGCCGTGTACACTTCTGAACTTAGAACGACTTATGGAGAATTTTTTTAGCTTTCCAAATTTATATGTTAATTGCGTGGCCACCTTCCGGAACACGGTCGGAAAAATGATAAACGATATGTTTGCCTGTACCGCGGATCTACGAAAAAAACGGTCCCCTGGCCTGGTCTGATGCATATTACTAAGTCCTCGAAAGCCGTGTACACTTCTAAACTATAAACGACTTATGGAGAATTTTCTTAGCTTCCCAAATTTATATGTTAAATGCGTGGCCACCTTCCGGAACACGGTCGGAAAAATGATAAACGATACGTTTTCCTGTACCGCGGCTCTACAAAAAAACGGTCCCCTGGGCTGGTCAGAGGTATAATACTATATACCCGAAAGCCGTGTAGACTTCTGAACTATGAATTACTTATGGAGAGTTTTCTTAGCTTTCCGAATATATATGGTTGGTGTGTTGCCACCTTCCGGAACGCAGTGGGAAAAATTATAAACGATACGATTGCCTGTACCGCGGATCTACGAAAAAACCGTCCCCTGATTATTACTTAGTCCTCAAAAGCCGTGTACACTTCTGAACTTTGAACGACTTATGGAGAATTTTCTTAGCTTTCCAAATATATATGGTTGGTGTGTTGCCACCTTCCGGAACACGGTCGGAAAAATGATAAATGGCACGGTTGCCTGTACAAGAGGATCTACCAAAAGACGGTCCCCTGGCCTGGTTTTAGGCATATTACTATGTCCCCGAAAGCCGTGTACACTTCTAAACTATGAACGACTTATGGAGAATTTTCTTAGCTTTCTTAATATTTATGTTTAATGTGTCGCCGCCTTCCGGAACACGGGCGGAAAAATGATAAACGATACGTTTGCCTGTACCGCAGCTCTACAAAAAAACGTTCCCCTGCCCTGGTCTGACGCATATTAATATATCACCGAAAGCCGAGTACACTTTTAAACTATGAACGACTTATGGAGATTTTTCCTGGCTTCCCGAATATATAGGTTATATGCGTCGCAACCTTCCGGAACACGGTCGGAAAAATGATAAACCATACGTTTGCCTGTACCGCGGATCTACGAAAAAACGTTCCCCTGGCCTGGTCTGACGCATATTAATATATCACCGAAAGCCGAGTACACTTTTAAACTATGAACGACTTATGGAGATTTCTCCTGGCTTCCCGAATATATAGGTTATATGCGTCGCCACCTTCCGGAACACGGTCGGAAAAATGAGAAACGATACGTATTCCTGTACCGCGGATCTACGAAAAAACGGTCCCCTGGCCTGGTCTGATGCATATTACTAAGTCCTCGAAAGCCGTGTACACTTCTAAACTATAAACGACTTATGGAGAATTTTCTTAGCTTCCCAAATTTATATGTTGAATGCGTGGCCACCTTCCGGAACACGGTCGGAAAAATGATAAACGATACGTTTTCCTGTACCGCACCTCTACAAAAAAACGGTCCCCTGGGCTGGTCAGAGGTATAATACTATATACCCGAAAGCCGTGTAGACTTCTGAACTATGAATTACTTATGGAGAGTTTTCTTAGCTTTCCGAATATATATGATTGGTGTGTCGCCACCTTCCGGAACACGATCGGAAAAATGATAAACGATATGATTGCCTGTACCGCGGATCTACGAAAAAACGGTCCCCTGGCATGGTCTGACGCATATTACTAAGTCCTCGAAAGCCGTGTGCACTTCTGAACAATGAACGACTTATGGAGAATTTTCCTGGCTTTCCGAATATATAGGTTATATGCGTGGCCACCTTCCGGAACACGGTCGGAAAAATGATAAACGATACGTTTTCCTGTACCGCGGATCTACGATAAAACGGTCCCCTGGCCTGGTCTGACGCATATTACTAAGTCCTCGAAAGCCGTGTACTCTTCTGAACTTTGAACGACTTACGGAGAATTTTCTTAGCTTTCCGAATATATATGATTGGTGTGTTGCCACCTTCCGGAACACGGTCGGAAAAATGATAAACGATACGATTGCCTGTACCGCGGATCTACGAAAAAACGGTCCCCTGGCATGGTCTGACGCATATTACTAAGTCCTCGAAAGCCGTGTGCACTTCTGAACAATGAACGACTTATGGAGAATTTTCCTGGCTTTCCGAATATATAGGATATATGCGTGGCCACCTTCCGGAACACGGTCGGAAAAATGATAAACGATACGTTTTCCTGTACCGCGGTTCTACGAAAAAACGGTCCCCTGGCCTGGTCTGATGCATATTACTAAGTCTTTGAAAGCCGTGTACACTTCTGAACTTAGAACGACTTATGGAGAATTTTTTTAGCTTTCCAAATTTATATGTTAAATGCGTGGCCACCTTCCGGAACACAGTCGGAAAAATGATAAACGATACGATTGCCTATACCGCGGATCTACGAAAAAACGGTCTCCTGGCCTGGTTGACGCATATTACTAAGTCCTCAAAAGCCGTGCACACTTCTGAATTTTGAAGGACTTATGGAGAATTTTCATAGCTTTCCGAATATATATGGTTGGTGTGTTGCCACCTTCCGGAACACAGTGGGAAAAATTATAAACGATACGATTGCCTGTACCGCGGATCTACGAAAAGACCGTCCCCTGCATATTACTTAGTCCTCGAAAGCCGTGTACACTTCTGAACTATGAACGACTTATGGAGAATATTTCTGGCTTTCCGAATATATAGGTTATATGCGTGGCCACCTTCCGGAACACGGTCGGAAAAATGATAAACCATACGTTTGCCTGTACCGCGGATCTACGAAAAAACGTTCCCCTGGCCTGGTCTGACGCATATTACTATATCACCGAAAGCCGAGTACACTTTTAAACTATGAACGACTTATGGAGATTTCTCCTGGCTTCCCGAATATATAGGTTATATGCGTCGCCACCTTCCGGAACACGGTCGGAAAAATGAGAAACGATACGTTTTCCTGTACCGCGGATCTACGAAAAAACGGTCCCCTGGCCTGGTCTGATGCATATTACTAAGTCTTTGAAAGCCGTGTACACTTATGAACAATGAACGACTTATGGAGAATTTTTTTAGCTTCCCAAATTTATATGTTAAATGCGTGGCCACCTTCCGGAACACGGTCGGAAAAATGATAAACGATATGTTTGCCTGTACCGCGGATCTACGAAAAAACGGTCCCCTGGCCTGGTCTGATGCATATTACTAAGTCCTCGAAAGCCGTGTACACTTCTAAACTATAAACGACTTATGGAGAATTTTCTTAGCTTCCCAAATTTATATGTTAAATGCGTGGCCACCTTCCGGAACACGGTCGGAAAAATGATAAACGATACGTTTTCCTGTACCGCGGCTCTACAAAAAAACGGTCCCCTGGGCTGGTCAGAGGTATAATACTATATACCCGAAAGCCGTGTAGACTTCTGAACTATGAATTACTTATGGAGAGTTTTCTTAGCTTTCCGAATATATATGATTGGTGTGTCGCCACCTTCCGGAACACGGTCGGAAAAATGATAAACGATACGTTTTCCTGTACCGCGGTTCTACGAAAAAACGGTCCCCTGGCCTGGTCTGATGCATATTACTAAGTCTTTGAAAGCCGTGTACACTTCTGAACTTAGAACGACTTATGGAGAATTTTTTAAGCTTTCCAAATTTATATGTTAAATGCGTGGCCACCTTCCGGAACACAGTCGGAAAAATGATAAACGATACGATTGCCTATACCGCGGATCTACGAAAAAACGGTCTCCTGGCCTGGTTGACGCATATTACTAAGTCCTCAAAAGCCGTGCACACTTCTGAATTTTGAAGGACTTATGGAGAATTTTCATAGCTTTCCGAATATATATGGTTGGTGTGTTGCCACCTTCCGGAACGCAGTGGGAAAAATTATAAACGATACGATTGCCTGTACCGCGGATCTACGAAAAAACCGTCCCCTGATTATTACTTAGTCCTCAAAAGCCGTGTACACTTCTGAACTTTGAACGACTTATGGAGAATTTTCTTAGCTTTCCGAATATATATGGTTGGTGTGTTGCCACCTTCCGGAACACGGTGGGAAAAATGATAAATGGCACGGTTGCCTGTACAAGAGGATCTACCAAAAGACGGTCCCCTGGCCTGGTTTTAGGCATATTACTATGTCCCCGAAAGCCGTGTACACTTCTAAACTATGAACGACTTATGGAGAATTTTCTTAGCTTTCTTAATATTTATGTTTAATGTGTCGCCGCCTTCCGGAACACGGGCGGAAAAATGATAAACGATACGTTTGCCTGTACCGCAGCTCTACAAAAAAAACGTTCCCCTGCCCTGGTCTGACGCATATTAATATATCACCGAAAGCCGAGTACACTTTTAAACTATGAACGACTTATGGAGATTTTTCCTGGCTTCCCGAATATATAGGTTATATGCGTGGCCACCTTCCGGAACACGGTCGGAAAAATGATAAACCATACGTTTGCCTGTACCGCGGATCTACGAAAAAACGTTCCCCTGGCCTGGTCTGACGCATATTACTATATCACCGAAAGCCGAGTACACTTTTAAACTATGAACGACTTATGGAGATTTCTCCTGGCTTCCCGAATATATAGGTTATATGCGTCGCCACCTTCCGGAACACGGTCGGAAAAATGAGAAACGATACGTTTTCCTGTACCGCGGATCTACGAAAAAACGGTCCCCTGGCCTGGTCTGATGCATATTACTAAGTCTTTGAAAGCCGTGTACACTTATGAACAATGAACGACTTATGGAGAATTTTTTTAGCTTCCCAAATTTATATGTTAAATGCGTGGCCACCTTCCGGAACACGGTCGGAAAAATGATAAACGATATGTTTGCCTGTACCGCGGATCTACGAAAAAACGGTCCCCTGGCCTGGTCTGATGCATATTACTAAGTCCTCGAAAGCCGTGTACACTTCTAAACTATAAACGACTTATGGAGAATTTTCTTAGCTTCCCAAATTTATATGTTAAATGCGTGGCCACCTTCCGGAACACGGTCGGAAAAATGATAAACGATACGTTTTCCTGTACCGCGGCTCTACAAAAAAACGGTCCCCTGGGCTGGTCAGAGGTATAATACTATATACCCGAAAGCCGTGTAGACTTCTGAACTATGAATTACTTATGGAGAGTTTTCTTAGCTTTCCGAATATATATGATTGGTGTGTCGCCACCTTCCGGAACACGGTCGGAAAAATGATAAACGATACGTTTTCCTGTACCGCGGTTCTACGAAAAAACGGTCCCCTGGCCTGGTCTGATGCATATTACTAAGTCTTTGAAAGCCGTGTACACTTCTGAACTTAGAACGACTTATGGAGAATTTTTTAAGCTTTCCAAATTTATATGTTAAATGCGTGGCCACCTTCCGGAACACAGTCGGAAAAATGATAAACGATACGATTGCCTATACCGCGGATCTACGAAAAAACGGTCTCCTGGCCTGGTTGACGCATATTACTAAGTCCTCAAAAGCCGTGCACACTTCTGAATTTTGAAGGACTTATGGAGAATTTTCATAGCTTTCCGAATATATATGGTTGGTGTGTTGCCACCTTCCGGAACGCAGTGGGAAAAATTATAAACGATACGATTGCCTGTACCGCGGATCTACGAAAAAACCGTCCCCTGATTATTACTTAGTCCTCAAAAGCCGTGTACACTTCTGAACTTTGAACGACTTATGGAGAATTTTCTTAGCTTTCCGAATATATATGGTTGGTGTGTTGCCACCTTCCGGAACACGGTCGGAAAAATGATAAATGGCACGGTTGCCTGTACAAGAGGATCTACCAAAAGACGGTCCCCTGGCCTGGTTTTAGGCATATTACTATGTCCCCGAAAGCCGTGTACACTTCTAAACTATGAACGACTTATGGAGAATTTTCTTAGCTTTCTTAATATTTATGTTTAATGTGTCGCCGCCTTCCGGAACACGGGCGGAAAAATGATAAACGATACGTTTGCCTGTACCGCAGCTCTACAAAAAAACGTTCCCCTGCCCTGGTCTGACGCATATTAATATATCACCGAAAGCCGAGTACACTTTTAAACTATGAACGACTTATGGAGATTTTTCCTGGCTTCCCGAATATATAGGTTATATGCGTCGCAACCTTCCGGAACACGGTCGGAAAAATGATAAACCATACGTTTGCCTGTACCGCGGATCTACGAAAAAACGTTCCCCTGGCCTGGTCTGACGCATATTAATATATCACCGAAAGCCGAGTACACTTTTAAACTATGAACGACTTATGGAGATTTCTCCTGGCTTCCCGAATATATAGGTTATATGCGTCGCCACCTTCCAGAACACGGTCGGAAAAATGAGAAACGATACGTATTCCTGTACCGCGGATCTACGAAAAAACGGTCCCCTGGCCTGGTCTGATGCATATTACTAAGTCCTCGAAAGCCGTGTACACTTCTAAACTATAAACGACTTATGGAGAATTTTCTTAGCTTCCCAAATTTATATGTTAAATGCGTGGCCACCTTCCGGAACACGGTCGGAAAAATGATAAACGATACGTTTTCCTGTACCGCACCTCTACAAAAAAACGGTCCCCTGGGCTGGTCAGAGGTATAATACTATATACCCGAAAGCCGTGTAGACTTCTGAACTATGAATTACTTATGGAGAGTTTTCTTAGCTTTCCGAATATATATGATTGGTGTGTCGCCACCTTCCGGAACACGATCGGAAAAATGATAAACGATATGATTGCCTGTACCGCGGATCTACGAAAAAACGGTCCCCTGGCATGGTCTGACGCATATTATTAAGTCCTCGAAAGCCGTGTGCACTTCTGAACAATGAACGACTTATGGAGAATTTTCCTGGCTTTCCGAATATATAGGTTATATGCGTGGCCACCTTCCGGAACACGGTCGGAAAAATGATAAACGATACGTTTTCCTGTACCGCGGATCTACGATAAAACGGTCCCCTGGCCTGGTCTGACGCATATTACTAAGTCCTCGAAAGCCGTGTACTCTTCTGAACTTTGAACGACTTACGGAGAATTTTCTTAGCTTTCCGAATATATATGATTGGTGTGTTGCCACCTTCCGGAACACGGTCGGAAAAATGATAAACGATACGATTGCCTGTACCGCGGATCTACGAAAAAACGGTCCCCTGGCATGGTCTGACGCATATTACTAAGTCCTCGAAAGCCGTGTGCACTTCTGAACAATGAACGACTTATGGAGAATTTTCCTGGCTTTCCGAATATATAGGATATATGCGTGGCCACCTTCCGGAACACGGTCGGAAAAATGATAAACGATACGTTTTCCTGTACCGCGGTTCTACGAAAAAACGGTCCCCTGGCCTGGTCTGATGCATATTACTAAGTCTTTGAAAGCCGTGTACACTTCTGAACTTAGAACGACTTATGGAGAATTTTTTTAGCTTTCCAAATTTATATGTTAAATGCGTGGCCACCTTCCGGAACACAGTCGGAAAAATGATAAACGATACGATTGCCTATACCGCGGATCTACGAAAAAACGGTCTCCTGGCCTGGTTGACGCATATTACTAAGTCCTCAAAAGCCGTGCACACTTCTGAATTTTGAAGGACTTATGGAGAATTTTCATAGCTTTCCGAATATATATGGTTGGTGTGTTGCCACCTTCCGGAACACAGTGGGAAAAATTATAAACGATACGATTGCCTGTACCGCGGATCTACGAAAAGACCGTCCCCTCCATATTACTTAGTCCTCGAAAGCCGTGTACACTTCTGAACTATGAACGACTTATGGAGAATATTTCTGGCTTTCCGAATATATAGGTTATATGCGTGGCCACCTTCCGGAACACGGTCGGAAAAATGATAAACCATACGTTTGCCTGTACCGCGGATCTACGAAAAAACGTTCCCCTGGCCTGGTCTGACGCATATTACTATATCACCGAAAGCCGAGTACACTTTTAAACTATGAACGACTTATGGAGATTTCTCCTGGCTTCCCGAATATATAGGTTATATGCGTCGCCACCTTCCGGAACACGGTCGGAAAAATGAGAAACGATACGTTTTCCTGTACCGCGGATCTACGAAAAAACGGTCCCCTGGCCTGGTCTGATGCATATTACTAAGTCTTTGAAAGCCGTGTACACTTATGAACAATGAACGACTTATGGAGAATTTTTTTAGCTTCCCAAATTTATATGTTAAATGCGTGGCCACCTTCCGGAACACGGTCGGAAAAATGATAAACGATATGTTTGCCTGTACCGCGGATCTACGAAAAAACGGTCCCCTGGCCTGGTCTGATGCATATTACTAAGTCCTCGAAAGCCGTGTACACTTCTAAACTATAAACGACTTATGGAGAATTTTCTTAGCTTCCCAAATTTATATGTTAAATGCGTGGCCACCTTCCGGAACACGGTCGGAAAAATGATAAACCATACGTTTGCCTGTACCGCGGTTCTACGAAAAAACGGTCCCCTGGGCTGGTCAGAGGTATAATACTATATACCCGAAAGCCGTGTAGACTTCTGAACTATGAATTACTTATGGAGAGTTTTCTTAGCTTTCCGAATATATATGATTGGTGTGTCGCCACCTTCCGGAACACGGTCGGAAAAATGATAAACGATACGTTTTCCTGTACCGCGGATCTACGAAAAAACGGTCCCCTGGCCTGGTCTGACGCATATTACTAAGTCTTTGAAAGCCGTGTACACTTATGAACAATGAACGACTTATGGAGAATTTTTTTAGCTTCTCAAATTTATATGTTAAATGCGTGGCCACCTTCCGGAACACGGTCGGAAAAATGATAAACCATACGTTTGCCTGTACCTTGGATCTACGATAAAACGGTCCCCTGGCCTGGTCTGACGCATATTACTAAGTCCTCGAAAGCCGTGTACTCTTCTGAACTTTGAACGACTTACGGAGAATTTTCTTAGCTTTCCGAATATATAGGTTATATGCGTGGCCACCTTCCGGAACACGGTCGGAAAAATGATAAACGATACGTTTTCCTGTACCGCGGTTCTACGAAAAAACGGTCCCCTGGCCTGGTCTGATGCATATTACTAAGTCTTTGAAAGCCGTGTACACTTCTGAACTTAGAACGACTTATGGAGAATTTTTTAAGCTTTCCAAATTTATATGTTAAATGCGTGGCCACCTTCCGGAACACAGTCGGAAAAATGATAAACGAAACGATTGCCTATACCGCGGATCTACGAAAAAACGGTCTCCTGGCCTGGTTGACGCATATTACTAAGTCCTCAAAAGCCGTGCACACTTCTGAATTTTGAAGGACTTATGGAGAATTTTCATAGCTTTCCGAATATATATGGTTGGTGTGTTGCCACCTTCCGGAACGCAGTGGGAAAAATTATAAACGATACGATTGCCTGTACCGCGGATCTACGAAAAAACCGTCCCCTGATTATTACTTAGTCCTCAAAAGCCGTGTACACTTCTGAACTTTGAACGACTTATGGAGAATTTTCTTAGCTTTCCGAATATATATGGTTGGTGTGTTGCCACCTTCCGGAACACGGTCGGAAAAATGATAAATGGCACGGTTGCCTGTACAAGAGGATCTACCAAAAGACGGTCCCCTGGCCTGGTTTTAGGCATATTACTATGTCCCCGAAAGCCGTGTACACTTCTAAACTATGAACGACTTATGGAGAATTTTCTTAGCTTTCTTAATATTTATGTTTAATGTGTCGCCGCCTTCCGGAACACGGGCGGAAAAATGATAAACGATACGTTTGCCTGTACCGCAGCTCTACAAAAAAACGTTCCCCTGCCCTGGTCTGACGCATATTAATATATCACCGAAAGCCGAGTACACTTTTAAACTATGAACGACTTATGGAGATTTTTCCTGGCTTCCCGAATATATAGGTTATATGCGTCGCAACCTTCCGGAACACGGTCGGAAAAATGATAAACCATACGTTTGCCTGTACCGCGGATCTACGAAAAAACGTTCCCCTGGCCTGGTCTGACGCATATTAATATATCACCGAAAGCCGAGTACACTTTTAAACTATGAACGACTTATGGAGATTTCTCCTGGCTTCCCGAATATATAGGTTATATGCGTCGCCACCTTCCGGAACACGGTCGGAAAAATGAGAAACGATACGTATTCCTGTACCGCGGATCTACGAAAAAACGGTCCCCTGGCCTGGTCTGATGCATATTACTAAGTCCTCGAAGCCGTGTACACTTCTAAACTATAAACGACTTATGGAGAATTTTCTTAGCTTCCCAAATTTATATGTTAAATGCGTGGCCACCTTCCGGAACACGGTCGGAAAAATGATAAACGATACGTTTTCCTGTACCGCGGCTCTACAAAAAAACGGTCCCCTGGGCTGGTCAGAGGTATAATACTATATACCCGAAAGCCGTGTAGACTTCTGAACTATGAATTACTTATGGAGAGTTTTCTTAGCTTTCCGAATATATGTGATTGGTGTGTCGCCACCTTCCGGAACACGGTCAGAAAAATGATAAACGATATGATTGCCTGTACCGCGGATCTACGAAAAAACGGTCCCCTGGCATGGTCTGACGCATATTACTAAGTCCTCGAAAGCCGTGTGCACTTCTGAACAATGAACGACTTATGGAGAATTTTCCTGGCTTTCCGAATATATAGGTTATATGCGTGGCCACCTTCCGGAACACGGTCGGAAAAATGATAAACGATACGTTTTCCTGTACCGCGGATCTACGATAAAACGGTCCCCTGGCCTGGTCTGACGCATATTACTAAGTCCTCGAAAGCCGTGTACTCTTCTGAACTTTGAACGACTTACGGAGAATTTTCTTAGCTTTCCGAATATATATGATTGGTGTGTTGCCACCTTCCGGAACACGGTCGGAAAAATGATAAACGATACGATTGCCTGTACCGCGGATCTACGAAAAAACGGTCCCCTGGCATGGTCTGACGCATATTACTAAGTCCTCGAAAGCCGTGTGCACTTCTGAACAATGAACGACTTATGGAGAATTTTCCTGGCTTTCCGAATATATAGGTTATATGCGTGGCCACCTTCCGGAACACGGTCGGAAAAATGATAAACGATACGTTTTCCTGTACCGCGGTTCTACGAAAAAACGGTCCCCTGGCCTGGTCTGATGCATATTACTAAGTCTTTGAAAGCCGTGTACACTTCTGAACTTAGAACGACTTATGGAGAATTTTTTAAGCTTTCCAAATTTATATGTTAAATGCGTGGCCACCTTCCGGAACACAGTCGGAAAAATGATAAACGATACGATTGCCTATACCGCGGATCTACGAAAAAACGGTCTCCTGGCCTGGTTGACGCATATTACTAAGTCCTCAAAAGCCGTGCACACTTCTGAATTTTGAAGGACTTATGGAGAATTTTCATAGCTTTCCGAATATATATGGTTGGTGTGTTGCCACCTTCCGGAACGCAGTGGGAAAAATTATAAACGATACGATTGCCTGTACCGCGGATCTACGAAAAAACCGTCCCCTGCATATTACTTAGTCCTCAAAAGCCGTGTACACTTCTGAACTTTGAACGACTTATGGAGAATTTTCTTAGCTTTCCGAATATATATGGTTGATGTGTTGCCACCTTCCGGAACACGGTCGGAAAAATGATAAATGGCACGGTTGCCTGTACAAGAGGATCTACCAAAAGACGGTCTCCTGGCCTAGTTTGAGGCATATTACTATGTCCCCGAAAGCCGTGTACACTTCTAAACTATGAACGACTTATGGAGAATTTTCTTAGCTTTCTTAATATTTATGTTTAATGTGTCGCCGCCTTCCGGAACACGGGCGGAAAAATGATAAACGATACGTTTGCCTGTACCGCAGCTCTACAAAAAAACGTTCCCCTGCCCTGGTCTGACGCATATTAATATATCACCGAAAGCCGAGTACACTTTTAAACTATGAACGACTTATGGAGATTTTTCCTGGCTTCCCGAATATATAGGTTATATGCGTCGCAAACTTCCGGAACATAATCGGAAAAATGATAAACGATACGGTTGCCTGTACCGCGGCTCTACAAAAAAACCGTCCCCTGGGCTGGTCAGAGGTATAATACTATATACCCGAAAACCGTGTAGACATCTGAACTATGAATTACTTATGGAGAATTTTCTTAGCTTCCCAAATATATATGGTTGATGTGTTGCCACCTTCCGGAACACGATCGGAACAATGATAAACGATACTATTGCCTGTACCGCGGATCTACGAAAAAACGGTCCCCTGGCCTGGTCTGACGCATATTACTAAGTCTTTGAAAGCCGTGTACACTTATGAACAATGAACGACTTATGGAGAATTTTTTTAGCTTCCCAAATTTATATGTTAAATGCGTGGCCACCTTCCGAAACACAGTCGGAAAAATGATAAACGATACGATTGCTTATACCGCGGATCTACGAAAAAACGGTCTCCTGGCCTGGTTGACGCATATTACTAAGTCCTCAAAAGCCGTGCACACTTCTGAATTTTGAAGGACTTATGGAGAATTTTCATAGCTTTCCGAATATATATGGTTGGTGTGTTGCCACCTTCCGGAACACAGTGGGAAAAATTATAAACGATACGATTGCCTGTACCACGGATCTACGAAAAAACGGTCCCCTGGCCTGGTCTGATGCATATTACTAAGTCCTCGAAAGCCGTGTACGCTTCTAAACTATAAACGACTTATGGAGAATTTTCCTGACTTCCCGAATATATAGGTTATATGCGTCGCCACCTTCCGGAACACGGGCGGAAAAATGATAAACGATACGTTTGCCTGTACCGCGGCTCTACAAAAAAACGTTCCCCTGCCCTGGTCTGACGCATATTAATATATCACCGAAAGCCGAGTACACTTTTAAACTATAAACGACTTATGGAGATTTTTCCTGGCTTTCCGAATATATAGGTTATATGCGTGGCCACCTTCCGGAACACGGTCGGAAAAATGATAAACGATACGTTTTCTTGTACCGCGGATCTACGATAAAACGGTCCCCTGGCCTGGTCTGATGCATATTACTAAGTCCTCGAAAGCCGTGTACTCTTCTGAACTTTGAACGACTTACGGAGAATTTTCTTAGCTTTCCGAATATATATGATTGGTGTGTTGCCACCTTCCGGAACACGGTCGGAAAAATGATAAACGATACGATTGCCTGTACCGCGGATCTACGAAAAAACGGTCCCCTGGCATGGTCTGACGCATATTACTAAGTCCTCGAAAGCCGTGTGCACTTCTGAACAATGAACGACTTATGGAGAATTTTCCTGGCTTTCCGAATATATAGGTTATATGCGTGGCCACCTTCCGGAACACGGTAGGAAAAATGATAAACGATACGTTTTCCTGTACCGCGGTTCTACGAAAAAACGGTCCCCTGGCCTGGTCTGATGCATATTACTAAGTCTTTGAAAGCCGTGTACACTTCTGAACTTAGAACGACTTATGGAGAATTTTTTAAGCTTTCCAAATTTATATGTTAAATGCGTGGCCACCTTCCGGAACACAGTCGGAAAAATGATAAACGATACGATTGCCTATACCGCGGATCTACGAAAAAACGGTCTCCTGGCCTGGTTAACGCATATTACTAAGTCCTCAAAAGCCGTGCACACTTCTGAATTTTGAAGGACTTATGGAGAATTTTCATAGCTTTCCGAATATATATGGTTGGTGTGTTGCCACCTTCCGGAACGCAGTGGGAAATTTATAAACGATACGATTGCCTGTACCGCGGATCTACGAAAAAACCGTCCCCTGCATATTACTTAGTCCTCAAAAGCCGTGTACACTTCTGAACTTTGAACGACTTATGGAGAATTTTCTTAGCTTTCCGAATATATATGGTTGGTGTGTTGCCACCTTCCGGAACACGGTCGGAAAAATGATAAATGGCACGGTTGCCTGTACAAGAGGATCTACCAAAAGACGGTCCCCTGGCCTGGTTTGAGTCATATTACTATGTCCCCGAAAGCCGGGTACACTTCTAAACTATGAACGACTTATGGAGAATTTTCTTAGCTTTCTTAATATTTATGTTTAATGTGTCGCCGCCTTCCGGAACACGGGCGGAAAAATGATAAACGATACGTTTGCCTGTACCGCAGCTCTACAAAAAAACGTTCCCCTGCCCTGGTCTGACGCATATTAATATATCACCGAAAGCCGAGTACACTTTTAAACTATGAACGACTTATGGAGATTTTTCCTGGCTTCCCGAATATATAGGTTATATGCGTCGCAACCTTCCGGAACATAATCGGAAAAATGATAAACGATACGGTTGCCTGTACCGCGGCTCTACAAAAAAAACCGTCCCCTGGGCTGGTCAGAGGTATAATACTATATACCCGAAAACCGTGTAGACATCTGAACTATGAATTACTTATGGAGAATTTTCTTAGCTTCCCAAATATATATGGTTGATGTGTTGCCACCTTCCGGAACACGGTCGGAACAATGATAAACGATACTATTGCCTGTACCGCGGATCTACGAAAAAACGGTCCCCTGGCCTGGTCTGACGCATATTACTAAGTCTTTGAAAGCCGTGTACACTTATGAACAATGAACGACTTATGGAGAATTTTTTTAGCTTCCCAAATTTATATGTTAAATGCGTGGCCACCTTCCGAAACACAGTCGGAAAAATGATAAACGATACGATTGCTTATACCGCGGATCTACGAAAAAACGGTCTCCTGGCCTGGTTGACGCATATTACTAAGTCCTCAAAAGCCGTGCACACTTCTGAATTTTGAAGGACTTATGGAGAATTTTCATAGCTTTCCGAATATATATGGTTGGTGTGTTGCCACCTTCCGGAACACGGTCGGAAAAATGATAAACGATACGATTGCCTGTACCGCGGATCTACGAAAAAACGGTCCCCTGGCATGGTCTGACGCATATTACTAAGTCCTCGAAAGCCGTGTGCACTTCTGAACAATGAACGACTTATGGAGAATTTTCCTGGCTTTCCGAATATATAGGTTATATGCGTGGCCACCTTCCGGAACACGGTAGGAAAAATGATAAACGATACGTTTTCCTGTACCGCGGTTCTACGAAAAAACGGTCCCCTGGCCTGGTCTGATGCATATTACTAAGTCTTTGAAAGCCGTGTACACTTCTGAACTTAGAACGACTTATGGAGAATTTTTTAAGCTTTCCAAATTTATATGTTAAATGCGTGGCCACCTTCCGGAACACAGTCGGAAAAATGATAAACGATACGATTGCCTATACCGCGGATCTACGAAAAAACGGTCTCCTGGCCTGGTTAACGCATATTACTAAGTCCTCAAAAGCCGTGCACACTTCTGAATTTTGAAGGACTTATGGAGAATTTTCATAGCTTTCCGAATATATATGGTTGGTGTGTTGCCACCTTCCGGAACGCAGTGGGAAATTTATAAACGATACGATTGCCTGTACCGCGGATCTACGAAAAAACCGTCCCCTGCATATTACTTAGTCCTCAAAAGCCGTGTACACTTCTGAACTTTGAACGACTTATGGAGAATTTTCTTAGCTTTCCGAATATATATGGTTGGTGTGTTGCCACCTTCCGGAACACGGTCGGAAAAATGATAAATGGCACGGTTGCCTGTACAAGAGGATCTACCAAAAGACGGTCCCCTGGCCTGGTTTGAGTCATATTACTATGTCCCCGAAAGCCGGGTACACTTCTAAACTATGAACGACTTATGGAGAATTTTCTTAGCTTTCTTAATATTTATGTTTAATGTGTCGCCGCCTTCCGGAACACGGGCGGAAAAATGATAAACGATACGTTTGCCTGTACCGCAGCTCTACAAAAAAAACGTTCCCCTGCCCTGGTCTGACGCATATTAATATATCACCGAAAGCCGAGTACACTTTTAAACTATGAACGACTTATGGAGATTTTTCCTGGCTTCCCGAATATGTAGGTTATATGCGTCGCAACCTTCCGGAACATAATCGGAAAAATGATAAACGATACGGTTGCCTGTACCGCGGCTCTACAAAAAAAACCGTCCCCTGGGCTGGTCAGAGGTATAATACTATATACCCGAAAACCGTGTAGACATCTGAACTATGAATTACTTATGGAGAATTTTCTTAGCTTCCCAAATATATATGGTTGATGTGTTGCCACCTTCCGGAACACGGTCGGAACAATGATAAACGATACTATTGCCTGTACCGCGGATCTACGAAAAAACGGTCCCCTGGCCTGGTCTGACGCATATTACTAAGTCTTTGAAAGCCGTGTACACTTATGAACAATGAACGACTTATGGAGAATTTTTTTAGCTTCCCAAATTTATATGTTAAATGCGTGGCCACCTTCCGAAACACAGTCGGAAAAATGATAAACGATACGATTGCTTATACCGCGGATCTACGAAAAAACGGTCTCCTGGCCTGGTTGACGCATATTACTAAGTCCTCAAAAGCCGTGCACACTTCTGAATTTTGAAGGACTTATGGAGAATTTTCATAGCTTTCCGAATATATATGGTTGGTGTGTTGCCACCTTCCGGAACACAGTGGGAAAAATTATAAACGATACGATTGCCTGTACCGCGGATCTACGAAAAAAACCGTCCCCTGCATATTACTTAGTCCTCGAAAGCCGTGTACACTTCTGAACTATGAACGACTTATGGAGAATATTCCTGGCTTTCCGAATATATAGGTTATATGCGTGGCCACCTTCCGGAACACGGTCGGAAAAATGATAAACCATACGTTTGCCTGTACCGCGGATCTACGAAAAAACGGTCCCCTGGCCTGGTCTGATGCATATTACTAAGTCCTCGAAAGCCGTGTACACTTCTAAACTATAAACGACTTATGGAGAATTTTCCTGACTTCCCGAATATATAGGTTATATGCGTCGCCACCTTCCGGAACACGATCGGAAAAATGATAAACGATACGATTGCCTGTACCACGGCTCTACAAAATAACGGTCCGCTGGCCTGGTCTGACGCATATTACTAAGTCTTTGAAAGCCGAGTACACTTATGAACAATGAACAACTTATGGAGAATTTTTTTAGCTTTCCAAATTTATATGTTAAATGCATGGCCACCTTCCGGAACACGGTCGGAAAAATGATAAACCATACGTTTGCCTGTACCGCGGATCTACGAAAAAACGGTCCCCTGGCCTGGTCTGACGCATATTACTAAGTCCTCAAAAGCCGTGTAAACTTCTGAACTTTGAACGACTTATGGAGAATTTTCTTAGCTTTTCGAATATATATGGTTGGTGTGTTGCCACCTTCCGGAACACGGTCGAAAAAATGATAAATGGCACGGTTGCCTGTACAAGTGGATCTACCAAAAGACGGTCCCCTGGCCTGGTGTGAGGCATATTACTATGTCCCCGAAAGCCGTGTACACTTCTAAACTATGAACGACTTATGGAGAATTTTCTTAGCTTTCTGAATATTTATGTTTAATGTGTCGCCACCTTCCGGAAAACGGGCGGAAAAATGATAAACGATACGTTTGCCTGTACCGCGGCTCTACAAAAAAACGTTCCCCTGCCCTGGTCTGACGCATATTAATATATCACCGAAAGCCGAGTACACTTTTAAACTATAAACGACTTATGGAGATTTTTCCTGGCTTTCCGAATATATAGGTTATATGCGTGGCCACCTTCCGGAACACGGTCGGAAAAATGATAAACGATACGTTTTCCTGTACCGCGGATCTACGATAAAACGGTCCCCTGGCCTGGTCTGATGCATATTACTAAGTCCTCGAAAGCCGTGTACTCTTCTGAACTTTGAACGACTTACGGAGAATTTTCTTAGCTTTCCGAATATATATGATTGGTGTGTTGCCACCTTCCGGAACACGGTCGGAAAAATGATAAACGATACGATTGCCTGTACCGCGGATCTACGAAAAAACGGTCCCCTGGCATGGTCTGACGCATATTACTAAGTCCTCGAAAGCCGTGTGCACTTCTGAACAATGAACGACTTATGGAGAATTTTCCTGGCTTTCCGAATATATAGGTTATATGCGTGGCCACCTTCCGGAACACGGTAGGAAAAATGATAAACGATACGTTTTCCTGTACCGCGGTTCTACGAAAAAACGGTCCCCTGGCCTGGTCTGATGCATATTACTAAGTCTTTGAAAGCCGTGTACACTTCTGAACTTAGAACGACTTATGGAGAATTTTTTAAGCTTTCCAAATTTATATGTTAAATGCGTGGCCACCTTCCGGAACACAGTCGGAAAAATGATAAACGATACGATTGCCTATACCGCGGATCTACGAAAAAACGGTCTCCTGGCCTGGTTAACGCATATTACTAAGTCCTCAAAAGCCGTGCACACTTCTGAATTTTGAAGGACTTATGGAGAATTTTCATAGCTTTCCGAATATATATGGTTGGTGTGTTGCCACCTTCCGGAACGCAGTGGGAAATTTATAAACGATACGATTGCCTGTACCGCGGATCTACGAAAAAACCGTCCCCTGCATATTACTTAGTCCTCAAAAGCCGTGTACACTTCTGAACTTTGAACGACTTATGGAGAATTTTCTTAGCTTTCCGAATATATATGGTTGGTGTGTTGCCACCTTCCGGAACACGGTCGGAAAAATGATAAATGGCACGGTTGCCTGTACAAGAGGATCTACCAAAAGACGGTCCCCTGGCCTGGTTTGAGTCATATTACTATGTCCCCGAAAGCCGGGTACACTTCTAAACTATGAACGACTTATGGAGAATTTTCTTAGCTTTCTTAATATTTATGTTTAATGTGTCGCCGCCTTCCGGAACACGGGCGGAAAAATGATAAACGATACGTTTGCCTGTACCGCAGCTCTACAAAAAAAACGTTCCCCTGCCCTGGTCTGACGCATATTAATATATCACCGAAAGCCGAGTACACTTTTAAACTATGAACGACTTATGGAGATTTTTCCTGGCTTCCCGAATATATAGGTTATATGCGTCGCAACCTTCCGGAACATAACCGGAAAAATGATAAACGATACGGTTGCCTGTACCGCGGCTCTACAAAAAAAACCGTCCCCTGGGCTGGTCAGAGGTATAATACTATATCCCCGAAAACCGTGTAGACATCTGAACTATGAATTACTTATGGAGAATTTTCTTAGCTTCCCAAATATATATGGTTGATGTGTTGCCACCTTCCGGAACACGGTCGGAACAATGATAAACGATACTATTGCCTGTACCGCGGATCTACGAAAAAACGGTCCCCTGGCCTGGTCTGACGCATATTACTAAGTCTTTGAAAGCCGTGTACACTTATGAACAATGAACGACTTATGGAGAATTTTTTTAGCTTCCCAAATTTATATGTTAAATGCGTGGCCACCTTCCGAAACACAGTCGGAAAAATGATAAACGATACGATTGCTTATACCGCGGATCTACGAAAAAACGGTCTCCTGGCCTGGTTGACGCATATTACTAAGTCCTCAAAAGCCGTGCACACTTCTGAATTTTGAAGGACTTATGGAGAATTTTCATAGCTTTCCGAATATATATGGTTGGTGTGTTGCCACCTTCCGGAACACAGTGGGAAAAATTATAAACGATACGATTGCCTGTACCGCGGATCTACGAAAAAACCGTCCCCTGCATATTACTTAGTCCTCGAAAGCCGTGTACACTTCTGAACTATGAACGACTTATGGAGAATATTCCTGGCTTTCCGAATATATAGGTTATATGCGTGGCCACCTTCCGGAACACGGTCGGAAAAAATGATAAACCATACGTTTGCCTGTACCGCGGATCTACGAAAAAACGGTCCCCTGGCCTGGTCTGATGCATATTACTAAGTCCTCGAAAGCCGTGTACACTTCTAAACTATAAACGACTTATGGAGAATTTTCCTGACTTCCCGAATATATAGGTTATATGCGTCGCCACCTTCCGGAACACGATCGGAAAAATGATAAACGATACGATTGCCTGTACCACGGCTCTACAAAATAACGGTCCGCTGGCCTGGTCTGACGCATATTACTAAGTCTTTGAAAGCCGAGTACACTTATGAACAATGAACAACTTATGGAGAATTTTTTTAGCTTTCCAAATTTATATGTTAAATGCATGGCCACCTTCCGGAACACGGTCGGAAAAATGATAAACCATACGTTTGCCTGTACCGCGGATCTACGAAAAAACGGTCCCCTGGCCTGGTCTGACGCATATTACTAAGTCCTCAAAAGCCGTGTAAACTTCTGAACTTTGAACGACTTATGGAGAATTTTCTTAGCTTTCCGAATATATATGGTTGGTGTGTTGCCACCTTCCGGAACACGGTCGAAAAAATGATAAATGGCACGGTTGCCTGTACAAGTGGATCTACCAAAAGACGGTCCCCTGGCCTGGTGTGAGGCATATTACTATGTCCCCGAAAGCCGTGTACACTTCTAAACTATGAACGACTTATGGAGAATTTTCTTAGCTTTCTGAATATTTATGTTTAATGTGTCGCCCACCTTCCGGAACACGGGCGGAAAAATGATAAACGATACGTTTGCCTGTACCCGCGGCTCTACAAAAAAAAACGTTCTCCCTGCCCTGGTCTGACGCATATTAATATATCACCGAAAGCCGAGTACACTTTTAAACTATAAACGACTTATGGAGATTTTTCCTGGCTTTCCGAATATATAGGTTATATGCGTGGCCACCTTCCGGAACACGGTCGGAAAAATGATAAACGATACGTTTTCCTGTACCGCGGATCTACGATAAAACGGTCCCCTGGCCTGGTCTGATGCATATTACTAAGTCCTCGAAAGCCGTGTACTCTTCTGAACTTTGAACGACTTACGGAGAATTTTCTTAGCTTTCCGAATATATATGATTGGTGTGTTGCCACCTTCCGGAACACGGTCGGAAAAATGATAAACGATACGATTGCCTGTACCGCGGATCTACGAAAAAACGGTCCCCTGGCATGGTCTGACGCATATTACTAAGTCCTCGAAAGCCGTGTGCACTTCTGAACAATGAACGACTTATGGAGAATTTTCCTGGCTTTCCGAATATATAGGTTATATGCGTGGCCACCTTCCGGAACACGGTCGGAAAAATGATAAACGATACGTTTTCCTGTTACCGCGGTTCTACGAAAAAAACTGTCCCCTGGCCTGGTCTGATGCATATTACTAAGTCTTTGAAAGCCGTGTACACTTCTGAACTTAGAACGACTTATGGAGAATTTTTTAAGCTTTCCAAATTTATATGTTAAATGCGTGGCCACCTTCCGGAACACAGTCGGAAAAATGATAAACGATACGATTGCCTATACCGCGGATCTACGAAAAAACGGTCTCCTGGCCTGGTTAACGCATATTACTAAGTCCTCAAAAGCCGTGCACCACTTCTGAATTTTGAAGGACTTATGGAGAATTTTCATAGGTTTCCGAATATATATGGTTGGTGTGTTGCCACCTTCCGGAACGCAGTGGGAAATTTATAAACGATACGATTGCCTGTACCGCGGATCTACGAAAAAACCGTCCCCTGCATATTACTTAGTCCTCAAAAGCCGTGTACACTTCTGAACTTTGAACGACTTATGGAGAATTTTCTTAGCTTTCCGAATATATATGGTTGGTGTGTTGCCACCTTCCGGAACACGGTCGGAAAAATGATAAATGGCAAAGTTGCCTGTACAAGAGGATCTACCAAAAGAACGGTCCCCTGGCCTGGTTTGAGTCATATTACTATGTCCCCGAAAGCCGTGTACACTTCTAAACTATGAACGACTTATGGAGAATTTTCTTAGCTTTCTTAATATTTATGTTTAATGTGTCGCCGCCCTTCCGGAACACGGGCGGAAAAATGATAAACGATACGTTTGCCTGTACCGCAGCTCTACAAAAAAACGTTCCCCTGCCCTGGTCTGACGCATATTAATATATCACCGAAAGCCGAGTACACTTTTAAACTATGAACGACTTATGGAGATTTTTCCTGGCTTCCCGAATATATAAGGTTATATGCGTCGCAACCTTCCGGAACATAATCGGAAAAATGATAAACGATACGGTTGCCTGTACCAGCGGCTCTACAAAAAAAACCGTCCCCTGGGCTGGTCAGAGGTATAATACTATATACCCGAAAAACCGTGTAGACATCTGAACTATGAATTACTTATGGAGAATTTTCTTAGCTTCCCAATATATATATGGTTGATGTGTTGCCACCCTTCCGGAACACGGTCGGAACAATGATAAACGATACTATTGCCTGTACCGCGGATCTACGAAAAAACGGTCCCCTGGCCTGGTCTGACGCATATTACTAAGTCTTTGAAAGCCCGTGTACACTTATGAACAATGAACGACTTATGGAGAATTTTTTTAGGCTTCCCCAAATTTATATGTTAAATGCGTGGCCACCTTCCGAAACACAGTCGGAAAAATGATAAACGATACGATTGCTTATACCGCGGATCTACGAAAAAAACGGTCTCCTGGCCTGGTTGACGCATATTACTAAGTCCCTCAAAAGCCGTGCACACTTCTGAATTTTGAAGGACTTATGGAGAATTTTCATAGCTTTCCGAATATATATGGTTGGTGTGTTGCCACCTTCCGGAACACAGTGGGAAAAATTATAAACGATACGATTGCCTGTACCGCGGATCTACGAAAAAACCGTCCCCTGCATATTACTTAGTCCTCGAAAGCCGTGTACACTTCTGAACTATGAACGACTTATGGAGAATATTCCTGGCTTTCCGAATATATAGGTTAAATGCGTGGCCACCTTCCGGAACATGGTCGGAAAAATGATAAACCATTACGTTTGCCTGTACCGCGGATCTACGAAAAAACGGTCCCCTGGCCTGGTCTGATGCATATTACTAAGTCCTCGAAAGCCGTGTACACTTCTAAACTATAAACGACTTATGGAGAATTTTCCTGACTTCCCGAATTATATAGGTTATATGCGTCGCCACCTTCCGGAACACGATCGGAAAAATGATAAACGATACGATTGCCTGTACCACGGCTCTACAAAATAACGGTCCGCTGGCCTGGTCTGACGCATATTACTAAGTCTTTGAAAGCCCGAGTACACTTATGAACAATGAACAACTTATGGAGAATTTTTTTTAGCTTTCCAAATTTATATGTTAAATGCATGGCCACCTTCCGGAACACGGTCGGAAAAATGATAAACCATACGTTTGCCTGTACCCGCGGATCTACGAAAAAAACGGTCCCCTGGCCTGGTCTGACGCATATTACTAAGTCCCTCAAAAGCCGTGTAAACTTCTGAACTTTGAACGACTTATGGAGAATTTTCTTAGCTTTCCGAATATATATGGTTGGTGTGTTGCCACCTTCCGGAACACGGTCGAAAAAATGATAAATGGCATGGTTGCCTGTACAAGTGGATCTACCAAAAGACGGTCCCCTGGCCTGGTGTGAGGCATATTACTATGTCCCCGAAAGCCGTGTACACTTCTAAACTATGAACGACTTATGGAGAATTTTCTTAGCTTTCTGAATATTTATGTTTAATGTGTCGCCCACCTTCCGGAACACGGGCGGAAAAATGATAAACGATACGTTTGCCTGTACCGCGGCGCTCTACAAAAAAACGTTCCCCTGCCCTGGTCTGACGCATATTAATATATCACCGAAAGCCGAGTACACTTTTTAAACTATAAACGACTTATGGAGATTTTTCCTGGCTTTCCCGAATATATAGGTTATATGCGTGGCCACCTTCCGGAACACGGTCGGAAAAATGATAAACGATACGTTTTCCTGTACCGCGGATCTACGATAACACGGTCCCCTGGCCTGGTCTGATGCTTATTACTAAGTCCTCGAAAGCCGTGTACTCTTCTGAACTTTGAACGACTTACGGAGAATTTTCTTAGCTTTCCGAATAATATATGATTGGTGTGTTGCCACCCTTCCGGAACACGGTCGGAAAAAATGATAAACGATACGATTGCCTGTACCGCGGATCTACGAAAAAAACGGTCCCCTGGCATGGTCTGACGCATATTACTAAGTCCTCGAAAGCCGTGTGCACTTCTGAACAATGAACGACTTATGGAGAATTTTCCTGGCTTTCCGAATATATAGGTTATATGCGTGGCCACCTTCCGGAACACGGTCGGAAAAATGATAAACGATACGTTTTCCTGTACCGCGGTTCTACGAAAAAACTGTCCCCTGGCCTGGTCTGATGCATATTACTAAGTCTTTGAAAGCCGTGTACACTTCTGAACTTAGAACGACTTATGGAGAATTTTTTAAGCTTTTCCAAATTTATATGTTAAAATGCGTGGCCACCTTCCGGAACACAGTCGGAAAAATGATAAACGATACGATTGCCTATACCGCGGATCTACGAAAAAACGGTCTCCTGGCGCTGGTTAACGCATATTACTAAGTCCCTCAAAAGCCGTGCACACTTCTGAATTTTGAAGGACTTATGGAGAATTTTCATAGCTTTTCCGAATATATATGGTTGGTGTGTTGCCACCTTCCGGAACGCAGTGGGAAATTTATAAACGATACGATTGCCTGTACCGCGGATCTACGAAAAAACCGTCCCCCTGCATATTACTTAGTCCTCAAAAGCCGTGTACACTTTTGAACTTTGAACGACTTATGGAGAATTTTCTTAGCTTTCCGAATATATATGGTTGGTGTGTTGCCACCTTCCGGAACACGGTCGGAAAAATGATAAATGGCAAAGTTGCCTGTACAAGAGGATCTACCAAAAGACGGTCCCCTGGCCTGGTTTGAGTCATATTACTATGTCCCCGAAAGCCGTGTACACTTCTAAACTATGAACGACTTATGGAGAATTTTCTTAGCTTTCTTAATATTTATGTTTAATGTGTCGCCGCCTTCCGGAACACGGGCGGAAAAATGATAAACGATACGTTTGCCTGTACCGCAGCCTCTACAAAAAAAACGTTCCCCTCGCCCTGGTCTGACGCATATTAATATATCACCGAAAGCCGAGTACACTTTTAAACTATGAACGACTTATGGAGATTTTCCCTGGCTTCCCCGAATATATAGGTTATATGCGTCGCAACCTTCCGGAACATAATCGGAAAAAATGATAAACGATACGGTTGCCTGTACCGCGGCTCTACAAAAAAACCGTCCCCTGGGCTGGTCAGAGGTATAATACTATATACCCGAAAACCGTGTAGACATCTGAAAATATATATGGTTGATGTGTTGCCACCTTCCGGAACACGGTCGGAACAATGATAAACGATACTATTGCCTGTACCGCGGATCTACGAAAAAAACGGTCCCCTGGCCTGGTCTGACGCATATTACTAAGTCTTTGAAAGCCGTGTACACTTATGAACAATGAACGACTTATGGAGAATTTTTTTAGCTTCCCAAATTTATATGTTAAATGCGTGGCCACCTTCCGAAACACAGTCGGAAAAATGATAAACGATACGATTGCTTATACCGCGGATCTACGAAAAAACGGTCTCCTGGCCTGGTTGACGCATATTACTAAGTCCTCAAAAGCCGTGCACACTTCTGAATTTTGAAGGACTTATGGAGAATTTTCATAGCTTTCCGAATATATATGGTTGGTGTGTTGCCACCTTCCGGAACACAGTGGGAAAAATTATAAACGATACGATTGCCTGTACCGCGGATCTACGAAAAAACCGTCCCCTGCATATTACTTAGTCCTCGAAAGCCGTGTACACTTCTGAACTATGAACGACTTATGGAGAATATTCCTGGCTTTCCGAATATATAGGTTAAATGCGTGGCCACCTTCCGGAACACGGTCGGAAAAATGATAAACCATACGTTTGCCTGTACCGCGGATCTACGAAAAAACGGTCCCCCTGGCCTGGTCTGATGCATATTACTAAGTCCTCGAAAGCCGTGTACACTTCTAAACTATAAACGACTTATGGAGAATTTTCCTGACTTCCCGAATATATAGGTTATATGCGTCGCCACCTTCCGGAACACGATCGGAAAAATGATAAACGATACGATTGCCTGTATCACGGCTCTACAAAATAACGGTCCGCTGGCCTGGTCTGACGCATATTACTAAGTCTTTGAAAGCCGAGTACACTTATGAACAATGAACAACTTATGGAGAATTTTTTTAGCTTTCCAAATTTATATGTTAAATGCATGGCCACCCTTCCGGAACACGGTCGGAAAAATGATAAACCATACGTTTGCCTGTACCGCGGATCTACGAAAAAACGGTCCCCTGGCCTGGTCTGACGCATATTACTAAGTCCTCAAAAGCCGTGTAAACTTCTGAACTTTGAACGACTTATGGAGAATTTTCTTAGCTTTCCGAATATATATGGTTGGTGTGTTGCCACCTTCCGGAACACGGGCGGAAAAATGATAAACGATACGTTTGCCTGTACCGCGGCTCTACAAAAAAAACGTTCCCCTGCCCTGGTCTGACGCATATTAATATATCACCGAAAGCCGAGTACACTTTTAAACTATAAACGACTTATGGAGATTTTTTCCTGGCTTTCCGAATATATAGGTTATATGCGTGGCCACCTTCCGGAACACGGTCGGAAAAATGATAAACGATACGTTTTCCCTGTACCGCGGATCTACGATAACACGGTCCCCTGGCCTGGTCTGATGCATATTACTAAGTCCTCGAAAGCCGTGTACTCTTCTGAACTTTGAACGACTTACGGAGAATTTTCTTAGCTTTCCGAATATATATGATTGGTGTGTTGCCACCTTCCGGAACACGGTCGGAAAAATGATAAACGATACGATTGCCTGTACCGCGGATCTACGAAAAAACGGTCCCCTGGCATGGTCTGACGCATATTACTAAGTCCTCGAAAGCCGTGTGCACTTCTGAACAATGAACGACTTATGGAGAATTTTCCTGGCTTTCCGAATATATAGGTTATATGCGTGGCCACCTTCCGGAACACGGTCGGAAAAATGATAAACGATACGTTTTCCTGTACCGCGGTTCTACGAAAAAAACTGTCCCCTGGCCTGGTCTGATGCATATTACTAAGTCTTTGAAAGCCGTGTACACTTCTGAACTTAGAACGACTTATGGAGAATTTTTTTAAGCTTTCCAAATTTATATGTTAAATGCGTGGCCACCTTCCGGAACACAGTCGGAAAAATGATAAACGATACGATTGCCTATACCGCGGATCTACGAAAAAACGGTCTCCTGGCCTGGTTAACGCATATTACTAAGTCCTCAAAAGCCGTGCACACTTCTGAATTTTGAAGGACTTATGGAGAATTTTCATAGCTTTCCGAATATATATGGTTGGTGTGTTGCCACCTTCCGGAACGCAGTGGGAAATTTATAAACGATACGATTGCCTGTACCGCGGATCTACGAAAAAACCGTCCCCTGCATATTACTTAGTCCTCAAAAGCCGTGTACACTTTTGAACTTTGAACGACTTATGGAGAATTTTCTTAGTTTTCCAAATATATATGGTTGGTGTGTTGCCACCTTCCGGAACACGGTCGGAAAAATGATAAATGGCAAAGTTGCCTGTACAAGAGGATCTACCAAAAGACGGTCCCCTGGCCTGGTTTGAGTCATATTACTATGTCCCCGAAAGCCGTGTACACTTCTAAACTATGAACGACTTATGGAGAATTTTCTTAGCTTTCTTAATATTTATGTTTAATGTGTCGCCGCCTTCCGGAACACGGGCGGAAAAATGATAAACGATACGTTTGCCTGTACCGCAGCTCTACAAAAAAACGTTCCCCTGCCCTGGTCTGACGCATATTAATATATCACCGAAAGCCGAGTACACTTTTAAACTATGAACGACTTATGGAGATTTTTCCTGGCTTCCCGAATATATAGGTTATATGCGTCGCAACCTTCCGGAACATAATCGGAAAAATGATAAACGATACGGTTGCCTGTACCGCGGCTCTACAAAAAAACCGTCCCCTGGGCTGGTCAGAGGTATAATACTATATACCCGAAAACCGTGTAGACATCTGAACTATGAATTACTTATGGAGAATTTTCTTAGCTTCCCAAATATATATGGTTGATGTGTTGCCACCTTCCGGAACACGGTCGGAACAATGATAAACGATACTATTGCCTGTACCGCGGATCTACGAAAAAACGGTCCCCTGGCCTGGTCTGACGCATATTACTAAGTCTTTGAAAGCCGTGTACACTTATGAACAATGAACGACTTATGGAGAATTTTTTTAGCTTCCCAAATTTATATGTTAAATGCGTGGCCACCTTCCGAAACACAGTCGGAAAAATGATAAACGATACGATTGCTTATACCGCGGATCTACGAAAAAACGGTCTCCTGGCCTGGTTGACGCATATTACTAAGTCCTCAAAAGCCGTGCACACTTCTGAATTTTGAAGGACTTATGGAGAATTTTCATAGCTTTCCGAATATATATGGTTGGTGTGTTGCCACCTTCCGGAACACAGTGGGAAAAATTATAAACGATACGATTGCCTGTACCGCGGATCTACGAAAAAACCGTCCCCTGCATATTACTTAGTCCTCGAAAGCCGTGTACACTTCTGAACTAAGAACGACTTATGGAGAATTTTCCTGGCTTTCCGAATATATAGGTTATATGCGTGGCCACCTTCCGGAACACGGTCGGAAAAATGATAAACGATACGTTTTCCTGTACCGCGGATCTACGAAAAAAACGGTCCCCTGGCCTGGTCTGACGCATATTACTAAGTCCTCGAAAGCCGTGTACACTTCTGAACTAAGAACGACTTATGGAGAATTTTCCTGGCTTTCCGAATATATAGGTTATATGCGTGGCCACCTTCCGGAACACGGTCGGAAAAATGATAAACGATACGATTGCCTGTACCGCGGCTCTACAAAAAAACGGTCCCCTGGCCTGGTCTGACGCATATTACTAAGTCTTTGAAAGCCGTGTACACTTATGAACAATGAACGACTTATGGAGAATTTTTTTAGCTTTCCGAATATATATGGTTGGTGTGTTGCCACCTTCCGGAACACGGTCAAAAAAATGATAAACGATACTTTTTCCTGTACCGCGGATCTACGAAAAAAACGGTCCCCTAGCCTGGTCTGACGCATATTACTAAGTCTTTGAAAGCCGTGTACACTTATGAACAATGAACGACTTATGGAGAATTTTTTTAGCTTTCCGAATATATATGGTTGGTGTGTTGCCACCTTCCGGAACACGGTCGGAAAAATGATAAACGATACGATTGCCTGTACCGCGGCTCTACAAAAAAACGGTCCCTGGCCTGGTCTGACGCATATTACTAAGTCCTCGAAAGCCGTTTACACTTCTGAACTAAGAACGACTTATGGAGAATTTTCCTGGCTTTCCGAATATATAGGTTATATGCGTGGCCACCTTCCGGAACACGGGCGGAAAAATGATAAACGATACGTTTGCCTGTACCGCGGCTCTACAAAAAAACGTTCCCCTGCCCTGGTCTGACGCATATTAATATATCACCGAAAGCCGAGTACACTTTTAAACTATAAACGACTTATGGAGATTTTTCCTGGCTTCCCGAATATATAGGTTATATGCGTCGCCACCTCCCGGAACACGGTCGGAAAAATGATAAACGATACGATTGCCTGTACCGCGGCTCTACAAAAAAACGGTCCCCTGGGCTGGTCAGAGGTATAATACTATATACCCGAAAACCGTGTAGACTTCTGAACTATGAATTACTTATGGAGAATTTTCTTAGCTTCCCAAATATATATGGTTGGTGTGTTGCCACCTTCCGGAACACGGTTGGAAAAATGATAAACCATATGTTTGCCTGTACCGCGGATCTACGGAAAAACGTTCCCCTGGCCTGGTCTGACGCATATTACTAAGTCCTCGAAAGCCGTGTACACTTCTGAACTAAGAACGACTTATGGAGAATTTTCATAGCTTTCCGAATATATATGGTTGGTGTGTTGCCACCTTCCGGAACGCAGTGGGAAAAATTATAAACGATACGATTGCCTGTACCGCGGATCTACGAAAAAACCGTCCCCTGCATATTACTTAGTCCTCCAAAGCCGTGTACACTTCTGAACTTTGAACGACTTATGGAGAATTTTCTTAGCTTTCCGAATATATATGGTTGGTGTGTTGCCACCTTCCGGAACACGGTCGGAAAAATGATAAATGGCACGGTTGCCTGTACAAGAGGATCTACCAAAAGACGGTCCCCTGGCCTGGTTTTAGGCATATTACTATGTCCCCGAAAGCCGTGTACACTTCTAAACTATGAACGACTTATGGAGAATTTTCTTAGCTTTCTTAATATTTATGTTTAATGTGTCGCCGCCTTCCGGAACACGGGCGGAAAAATGATAAACGATACGTTTGCCTGTACCGCAGCTCTACAAAAAAATGTTCCCCTGCCCTGGTCTGACGCATATTAATATATCACCGAAAGCCGAGTACACTTTTAAACTATGAACGACTTATGGAGATTTTTCCTGGCTTCCCGAATATATAGGTTATATGCGTTGCCACCTTCCGGAACTTAATCGGAAAAATGATAAACGATACGATTGCCTGTACCGCGGCTCTACAAAAAAAACGGTCCCCTGGGCTGGTCAGAGGTATAATACTATATACCCGAAAACCGTGTAGACTTCTGAACTATGAATTACTTATGGAGAATTTTCTTAGCTTCCCAAATATATATGGTTGGTGTGTTGCCACCTTCCGGAACACGGTTGGAAAAATGATAAACCATACGTTTGCCTGTACCGCGGATCTACGGAAAAACGTTCCCCTGGCCTGGTCTGACGCATATTACTAAGTCCTCGAAAGCCGTGTACACTTCTGAACTAAGAACGACTTATGGAGAATTTTCCTGGCTTTCCGAATATATAGGTTATATGCGTCGCCACCTTCCGGATCACGATCGGAAAAATGATAAACGATACGATTGCCTGTACCACGGCTCTACAAAAAAACGGTCCGCTGGCCTGGTCTGACGCATATTACTAAGTCTTTGAAAGCCGTGTACACTTATGAACAATGAACAACTTATGGAGAATTTTCTTAGCTTCCCAAATATATATGGTTGGTGTGTTGCCACCTTCCGGAACACGGTTGGAAAAATGATAAACCATACGTTTGCCTGTACCGCGGATCTACGAAAAAACGGTCCCCTGGCCTGGTCTGACGCATATTACTAAGTCCTCAAAAGCCGTGTACACTTCTGAACTTTGAACGACTTATGGAGAATTTTCTTAGCTTTCCGAATACATATATCATATATGGTTGGTGTGTTGCCACCTTCCGGAACACGGTCGGAAAAATGATAAATGGCACGGTTGCTTGTACAAGAGGATCTACCAAAAGACGGTCCCCTGGCCTGGTTTGAGGCATATTACTATGTCCCCGAAAGCCGTGTACACTTCTAAACTATGAACGACTTATGGAGAATTTTCTTAGCTTTCTTAATATTTATGTTTAATGTGTCGCCGCCTTCCGGAACACGGGCGGAAAAATGATAAACGATACGTTTGCCTGTACCGCAGCTCTACAAAAAAACGTTCCCCTGCCCTGGTCTGACGCATATTAATATATCACCGAAAGCCGAGTACACTTTTAAACTATGAACGACTTATGGAGATTTTTCCTGGCTTCCCGAATATATAGGTTATATGCGTCGCAACCTTCCGGAACATAATCGGAAAAATGATAAACGATACGGTTGCCTGTACCGCGGCTCTACAAAAAAACCGTCCCCTGGGCTGGTCAGAGGTATAATACTATATACCCGAAAACCGTGTAGACTTCTGAACTATGAATTACTTATGGAGAATTTTCTCAGCTTCCCAAATATATATGGTTGATTTGTTGCCACCTTCCGGAACACGGTCGGAACAATGATAAACGATACTATTGCCTGTACCGCGGATCTACGAAAAAACGGTCCCCTGGCCTGGTCTGACGCATATTACTAAGTCTTTGAAAGCCGTGTACACTTATGAACAATGAACGACTTATGGAGAATTTTTTTAGCTTCCCAAATTTATATGTTAAATGCGTGGCCACCTTCCGAAACACAGTCGGAAAAATGATAAACGATACGATTGCTTATACCGTGGATCTACGAAAAAACGGTCTCCTGGCCTGGTTGACGCATATTACTAAGTCCTCAAAAAACGTGCACACTTCTGAATTTTGAAGGACTTATGGAGAATTTTCATAGCTTTCCGAATATATATGGTTGGTGTGTTGCCACCTTCCGGAACGCAGTGGGAAAAATTATAAACGATACGATTGCCTGTACCGCGGATCTACGAAAAAACCGTCCCCTGCATATTACTTAGTCCTCAAAAGCCGTGTACACTTCTGAACTTTGAACGACTTATGGAGAATTTTCTTAGCTTTCCGAATATATATGGTTGGTGTGTTGCCACCTTCCGGAACACGGTCGGAAAAATGATAAATGGCACGGTTGCCTGTACAAGAGGATCTACCAAAAGACGGTCCCCTGGCCTGGTTTTAGGCATATTACTATGTCCCCGAAAGCCGTGTACACTTCTAAACTATGAACGACTTATGGAGAATTTTCTAAGCTTTCTTAATATTTATGTTTAATGTGTCGCCGCCTTCCGGAACACGGGCGGAAAAATGATAAACGATACGTTTGCCTGTACCGCAGCTCTACAAGAAAATGTTCCCCTGCCCTGGTCTGACGCATATTAATATATCACCGAAAGCCGAGTACACTTTTAAACTATGAACGACTTATGGAGATTTTTCCTGGCTTCCCGAATATATAGGTTATATGCGTCGCAACCTTCCGGAACATGGTCGGAAAAATGATAAACCATACGTTTGCCTGTACCGCGGATCTACGAAAAAACGTTCCCCTGGCCTGGTCTGACGCATATTAATATATCACCGAAAGCCGAGTACACTTTTAAACTATGAACGACTTATGGAGATTTCTCCTGGCTTCCCGAATATATAGGTTATATGCGTCGCCACCTTCCGGAACACGGTCGGAAAAATGAGAAACGATACGTTTTCCTGTACCGCGGATCTACGAAAAAACGGTCCCCTGGCCTGGTCTGATGCATATTACTAAGTCTTTGAAAGCCGTGTACACTTATGAACAATGAACGACTTATGGAGAATTTTTTTAGCTTCCCAAATTTATATGTTAAATGCGTGGCCACCTTCCGGAACACGGTCGGAAAAATGATAAACGATATGTTTGCCTGTACCGCGGATCTACGAAAAAACGGTCCCCTGGCCTGGTCTGATGCATATTACTAAGTCCTCGAAAGCCGTGTACACTTCTAAACTATAAACGACTTATGGAGAATTTTCTTAGCTTCCCAAATTTATATGTTAAATGCGTGGCCACCTTCCGGAACACGGTCGGAAAAATGATAAACGATACGTTTTCCTGTACCGCGGCTCTACAAAAAAACGGTCCCCTGGGCTGGTCAGAGGTATAATACTATATACCCGAAAGCCGTGTAGACTTCTGAACTATGAATTACTTATGGAGAGTTTTCTTAGCTTTCCGAATATATATGATTGGTGTGTCGCCACCTTCCGGAACACGGTCGGAAAAATGATAAACGATACGTTTTCCTGTACCGCGGATCTACGAAAAAACGGTCCCCTGGCCTGGTCTGACGCATAATACTAAGTCTTTGAAAGCCGTGTACACTTATGAATTTTGAAGGACTTATGGAGAATTTTCATAGCTTTCCGAATATATATGGTTGGTGTGTTGCCACCTTCCGGAACGCAGTGGGAAAAATTATAAACGATACGATTGCCTGTACCGCGGATCTACGAAAAAACCGTCCCCTGCATATTACTTAGTCCTCAAAAGCCGTGTACACTTCTGAACTTTGAACGACTTATGGAGAATTTTCTTAGCTTTCCGAATATATATGGTTGGTGTGTTGCCACCTTCCGGAACACGGTCGGAAAAATGATAAATGGCACGGTTGCCTGTACAAGAGGATCTACCAAAAGACGGTCCCCTGGCCTGGTTTTAGGCATATTACTATGTCCCCGAAAGCCGTGTACACTTCTAAACTATGAACGACTTATGGAGATTTTTCCTGGCTTCCCGAATATATAGGTTATATGCGTCGCAACCTTCCGGAACATGGTCGGAAAAATGATAAACCATACGTTTGCCTGTACCGCGGATCTACGAAAAAACGTTCCCCTGGCCTGGTCTGACGCATATTAATATATCACCGAAAGCCGAGTACACTTTTAAACTATGAACGACTTATGGAGATTTCTCCTGGCTTCCCGAATATATAGGTTATATGCGTCGCCACCTTCCGGAACACGGTCGGAAAAATGAGAAACGATACGTTTTCCTGTACCGCGGATCTACGAAAAAACGGTCCCCTGGCCTGGTCTGATGCATATTACTAAGTCTTTGAAAGCCGTGTACACTTATGAACAATGAACGACTTATGGAGAATTTTTTTAGCTTCCCAAATTTATATGTTAAATGCGTGGCCACCTTCCGGAACACGGTCGGAAAAATGATAAACGATATGTTTGCCTGTACCGCGGATCTACGAAAAAACGGTCCCCTGGCCTGGTCTGATGCATATTACTAAGTCCTCGAAAGCCGTGTACACTTCTAAACTATAAACGACTTATGGAGAATTTTCTTAACTTCCCAAATTTATATGTTAAATGCGTGGCCACCTTCCGGAACACGGTCGGAAAAATGATAAACGATACGTTTTCCTGTACCGCGGCTCTACAAAAAAACCGTCCCCTGGGCTGGTCAGAGGTATAATACTATATACCCGAAAGCCGTGTAGACTTCTGAACTATGAATTACTTATGGAGAGTTTTCTTAGCTTTCCGAATATATATGATTGGTGTGTCGCCACCTTCCGGAACACGGTCGGAAAAATGATAAACGATACGTTTTCCTGTACCGCGGATCTACGAAAAAACGGTCCCCTGGCCTGGTCTGACGCATAATACTAAGTCTTTGAAAGCCGTGTACACTTATGAACAATGAACGACTTATGGAGAATTTTTTTAGCTTCCCAAATTTATATGTTAAATGCGTGGCCACCTTCCGGAACACGGTCGGAAAAATGATAAACCATACGTTTGCCTGTACCGCGGATCTACGAAAAAACGGTCCCCTGGCATGGTCTGACGCATATTACTAAGTCCTCGAAAGCCGTGTACACTTCTAAACTATAAACGACTTATGGAGAATTTTCTTAGCTTCCCAAATTTATATGTTAAATGCGTGGCCACCTTCCGGAACACGGTCGGAAAAATGATAAACGATACGTTTTCCTGTACCGCGGTTCTACGAAAAAACGGTCCCCTGGCCTGGTCTGATGCATATTACTAAGTCTTTGAAAGCAGTGTACACTTCTGAACTTAGAACGACTTATGGAGAATTTTTTAAGCTTTCCAAATTTATATGTTAAATGCGTGGCCACCTTCCGGAACACAGTCGGAAAAATGATAAACGATACGATTGCCTATACCGCGGATCTACGAAAAAACGGTCTCCTGGCCTGGTTGACGCATATTACTAAGTCCTCAAAAGCCGTGCACACTTCTGAATTTTGAAGGACTTATGGAGAATTTTCATAGCTTTCCGAATATATATGGTTGGTGTGTTGCCACCTTCCGGAACACGGTTGGAAAAATGATAAACCATACGTTTGCCTGTACCGCGGATCTACGAAAAAACGGTCCCCTGGCCTGGTCTGACGCATATTACTAAGTCCTCAAAAGCCGTGTACACTTCTGAACTTTGAACGACTTATGGAGAATTTTCTTAGCTTTCCGAATACATATATCATATATGGTTGGTGTGTTGCCACCTTCCGGAACACGGTCGGAAAAATGATAAATGGCACGGTTGCTTGTACAAGAGGATCTACCAAAAGACGGTCCCCTGGCCTGGTTTGAGGCATATTACTATGTCCCCGAAAGCCGTGTACACTTCTAAACTATGAACGACTTATGGAGAATTTTCTTAGCTTTCTTAATATTTATGTTTAATGTGTCGCCGCCTTCCGGAACACGGGCGGAAAAATGATAAACGATACGTTTGCCTGTACCGCAGCTCTACAAAAAAACGTTCCCCTGCCCTGGTCTGACGCATATTAATATATCACCGAAAGCCGAGTACACTTTTAAACTATGAACGACTTATGGAGATTTTTCCTGGCTTCCCGAATATATAGGTTATATGCGTCGCCACCTTCCGGAACACGGTCGGAAAAATGAGAAACGATACGTTTTCCTGTACCGCGGATCTACGAAAAAACGGTCCCCTGGCCTGGTCTGATGCATATTACTAAGTCTTTGAAAGCCGTGTACACTTATGAACAATGAACGACTTATGGAGAATTTTTTTAGCTTCCCAAATTTATATGTTAAATGCGTGGCCACCTTCCGGAACACGGTCGGAAAAATGATAAACGATATGTTTGCCTGTACCGCGGATCTACGAAAAAACGGTCCCCTGGGCTGGTCAGAGGTATAATACTATATACCCGAAAGCCGTGTAGACTTCTGAACTATGAATTACTTATGGAGAGTTTTCTTAGCTTTCCGAATATATATGATTGGTGTGTCGCCACCTTCCGGAACACGGTCGGAAAAATGATAAACGATACGTTTTCCTGTACCGCGGATCTACGAAAAAACGGTCCCCTGGCCTGGTCTGACGCATAATACTAAGTCTTTGAAAGCCGTGTACACTTATGAACAATGAACGACTTATGGAGAATTTTTTTAGCTTCCCAAATTTATATGTTAAATGCGTGGCCACCTTCCGGAACACGGTCGGAAAAATGATAAACCATACGTTTGCCTGTACCGCGGATCTACGAAAAAACGGTCCCCTGGCATGGTCTGACGCATATTACTAAGTCCTCGAAAGCCGTGTGCACTTCTGAACAATGAACGACTTATGGAAAATTTTCCTGGCTTTCCGAATATATAGGTTATATGCGTGGCCACCTTCTGGAACACGGTCAGAAAAATGATAAACGATACGTTTTCCTGTACCGCGGTTCTACGAAAAAACGGTCCCCTGGCCTGGTCTGATGCATATTACTAAGTCCTCGAAAGCCGTGTACACTTCTAAACTATAAACGACTTATGGAGAATTTTCTTAGCTTCCCAAATTTATATGTTAAATGCGTGGCCACCTTCCGGAACACGGTCGGAAAAATGATAAACGATACGTTTTCCTGTACCGCGGCTCTACAAAAAAACGGTCCCCTGGGCTGGTCAGAGGTATAATACTATATACCCGAAAGCCGTGTAGACTTCTGAACTATGAATTACTTATGGAGAGTTTTCTTAGCTTTCCGAATATATATGATTGGTGTGTCGCCACCTTCCGGAACACGGTCGGAAAAATGATAAACGATACGTTTTCCTGTACCGCGGATCTACGAAAAAACGGTCCCCTGGCCTGGTCTGACGCATAATACTAAGTCTTTGAAAGCCGTGTACACTTATGAATTTTGAAGGACTTATGGAGAATTTTCATAGCTTTCCGAATATATATGGTTGGTGTGTTGCCACCTTCCGGAACGCAGTGGGAAAAATTATAAACGATACGATTGCCTGTACCGCGGATCTACGAAAAAACCGTCCCCTGCATATTACTTAGTCCTCAAAAGCCGTGTACACTTCTGAACTTTGAACGACTTATGGAGAATTTTCTTAGCTTTCCGAATATATATGGTTGGTGTGTTGCCACCTTCCGGAACACGGTCGGAAAAATGATAAATGGCACGGTTGCCTGTACAAGAGGATCTACCAAAAGACGGTCCCCTGGCCTGGTTTTAGGCATATTACTATGTCCCCGAAAGCCGTGTACACTTCTAAACTATGAACGACTTATGTAGAATTTTCTTAGCTTTCTTAATATTTATGTTTAATGTGTCGCCGCCTTCCGGAACACGGGCGGAAAAATGATAAACGATACGTTTGCCTGTACCGCAGCTCTACAAAAAAATGTTCCCCTGCCCTGGTCTGACGCATATTAATATATCACCGAAAGCCGAGTACACTTTTAAACTATGAACGACTTATGGAGATTTTTCCTGGCTTCCCGAATATATAGGTTATATGCGTCGCAACCTTCCGGAACATGGTCGGAAAAATGATAAACCATACGTTTGTCTGTACCGCGGATCTACGAAAAAACGTTCCCCTGGCCTGGTCTGACGCATATTAATATATCACCGAAAGCCGAGTACACTTTTAAACTATGAACGACTTATGGAGATTTCTCCTGGCTTCCCGAATATATAGGTTATATGCGTCGCCACCTTCCGGAACACGGTCGGAAAAATGAGAAACGATACGTTTTCCTGTACCGCGGATCTACGAAAAAACGGTCCCCTGGCCTGGTCTGATGCATATTACTAAGTCTTTGAAAGCCGTGTACACTTATGAACAATGAACGACTTATGGAGAATTTTTTTAGCTTCCCAAATTTATATGTTAAATGCGTGGCCACCTTCCGGAACACGGTCGGAAAAATGATAAACGATATGTTTGCCTGTACCGCGGATCTACGAAAAAACGGTCCCCTGGCCTGGTCTGATGCATATTACTAAGTCCTCGAAAGCCGTGTACACTTCTAAACTATAAACGACTTATGGAGAATTTTCTTAGCTTCCCAAATTTATATGTTAAATGCGTGGCCACCTTCCGGAACACGGTCGGAAAAATGATAAACGATACGTTTTCCTGTACCGCGGCTCTACAAAAAAACGGTCCCCTGGGCTGGTCAGAGGTATAATACTATATACCCGAAAGCCGTGTAGACTTCTGAACTATGAATTACTTATGGAGAGTTTTCTTAGCTTTCCGAATATATATGATTGGTGTGTCGCCACCTTCCGGAACACGGTCGGAAAAATGATAAACGATACGTTTTCCTGTACCGCGGATCTACGAAAAAACGGTCCCCTGGCCTGGTCTGACGCATAATACTAAGTCTTTGAAAGCCGTGTACACTTATGAACAATGAACGACTTATGGAGAATTTTTTTAGCTTCCCAAATTTATATGTTAAATGCGTGGCCACCTTCCGGAACACGGTCGGAAAAATGATAAACCATACGTTTGCCTGTACCGCGGATCTACGAAAAAACGGTCCCCTGGCATGGTCTGACGCATATTACTAAGTCCTCGAAAGCCGTGTGCACTTCTGAACAATGAACGACTTATGGAGAATTTTCCTGGCTTTCCGAATATATAGGTTATATGCGTGGCCACCTTCTGGAACACGGTCAGAAAAATGATAAACGATACGTTTTCCTGTACCGCGGTTCTACGAAAAAACGGTCCCCTGGCCTGGTCTGATGCATATTACTAAGTCTTTGAAAGCAGTGTACACTTCTGAACTTAGAACGACTTATGGAGAATTTTTTAAGCTTTCCAAATTTATATGTTAAATGCGTGGCCACCTTCCGGAACACAGTCGGAAAAATGATAAACGATACGATTGCCTATACCGCGGATCTACGAAAAAACGGTCTCCTGGCCTGGTTGACGCATATTACTAAGTCCTCAAAAGCCGTGCACACTTCTGAATTTTGAAGGACTTATGGAGAATTTTCATAGCTTTCCGAATATATATGGTTGGTGTGTTGCCACCTTCCGGAACACGGTTGGAAAAATGATAAACCATACGTTTGCCTGTACCGCGGATCTACGAAAAAACGGTCCCCTGGCCTGGTCTGACGCATATTACTAAGTCCTCAAAAGCCGTGTACACTTCTGAACTTTGAACGACTTATGGAGAATTTTCTTAGCTTTCCGAATACATATATCATATATGGTTGGTGTGTTGCCACCTTCCGGAACACGGTCGGAAAAATGATAAATGGCACGGTTGCTTGTACAAGAGGATCTACCAAAAGACGGTCCCCTGGCCTGGTTTGAGGCATATTACTATGTCCCCGAAAGCCGCTTACACTTCTAAACTATGAACGACTTATGGAGAATTTTCTTAGCTTTCTTAATATTTATGTTTAATGTGTCGCCGCCTTCCGGAACACGGGCGGAAAAATGATAAACGATACGTTTGCCTGTACCGCAGCTCTACAAAAAAACGTTCCCCTGCCCTGGTCTGACGCATATTAATATATCACCGAAAGCCGAGTACACTTTTAAACTATGAACGACTTATGGAGATTTTTCCTGGCTTCCCGAATATATAGGTTATATGCGTCGCCACCTTCCGGAACACGGTCGGAAAAATGAGAAACGATACGTTTTCCTGTACCGCGGATCTACGAAAAAACGGTCCCCTGGCCTGGTCTGATGCATATTACTAAGTCTTTGAAAGCCGTGTACACTTATGAACAATGAACGACTTATGGAGAATTTTTTTAGCTTCCTAAATTTATATGTTAAATGCGTGGCCACCTTCCGGAACACGGTCGGAAAAATGATAAACGATATGTTTGCCTGTTCCGCGGATCTACGAAAAAACGGTCCCCTGGGCTGGTCAGAGGTATAATACTATATACCCGAAAGCCGTGTAGACTTCTGAACTATGAATTACTTATGGAGAGTTTTCTTAGCTTTCCGAATATATATGATTGGTGTGTCGCCACCTTCCGGAACACGGTCGGAAAAATGATAAACGATACGTTTTCCTGTACCGCGGATCTACGAAAAAACGGTCCCCTGGCCTGGTCTGACGCATAATACTAAGTCTTTGAAAGCCGTGTACACTTATGAACAATGAACGACTTATGGAGAATTTTTTTAGCTTCCCAAATTTATATGTTAAATGCGTGGCCACCTTCCAGAACACGGTCGGAAAAATGATAAACCATACGTTTGCCTGTACCGCGGATCTACGAAAAAACGGTCCCCTGGCATGGTCTGACGCATATTACTAAGTCCTCGAAAGCCGTGTGCACTCCTGAACAATGAACGACTTATGGAGAATTTTCTTGGCTTTCCGAATATATAGGTTATATGCGTGGCCACCTTCTGGAACACGGTCAGAAAAATGATAAACGATACGTTTTCCTGTACCGCGGTTCTACGAAAAAACGGTCCCCTGGCCTGGTCTGATGCATATTACTAAGTCTTTGAAAGCAGTGTCCACTTCTGAACTTAGAACGACTTATGGAGAATTTTTTAAGCTTTCCAAATTTATATGTTAAATGCGTGGCCACCTTCCGGAACACAGTCGGAAAAATGATAAACGATACGATTGCCTATACCGCGGATCTACGAAAAAACGGTCTCCTGGCCTGGTTGACGCATATTACTAAGTCCTCAAAAGCCGTGCACACTTCTGAATTTTGAAGGACTTATGGAGAATTTTCATAGCTTTCCGAATATATATAGTTGGTGTGTTGCCACCTTCCGGAACGCAGTGGGAAAAATTATAAACGATACGATTGCCTGTACCGCGGATCTACGAAAAAACCGTCCCCTGCATATTACTTAGTCCTCAAAAGTCGTGTACACTTCTGAACTTTGAACGACTTATGGAGAATTTTCTTAGCTTTCCGAATATATATGGTTGGTGTGTTGCCACCTTCCGGAACACGGTCGGAAAAATGATAAATGGCACGGTTGCCTGTACAAGAGGATCTACCAAAAGACGGTCCCCTGGCCTGGTTTGAGGCATATTACTATGTCCCCGAAAGCCGTGTACACTTCTAAACTATGAACGACTTATGGAGAATTTTCTTAGCTTTCTTAATATTTATGTTTAATGTGTCGCCGCCTTCCGGAACATGGGCGGAAAAATGATAAACGATACGTTTCCCTGTACCGCAGCTCTACAAAAAAACGTTCCCCTGCCCTGGTCCGACGCATATTAATATATCACCGAAAGCCGAGTACACTTTTAAACTATGAACGACTTATGGAGATTTTTCCTGGCTTCCCGAATATATAGGTTATATGCGCCGCAACCTTCCGGAACATAATCGAAAAAATGATAAACGATACGGTTGCCTGTACCGCGGCTCTACAAAAAAACCGTCCCCTGGGCTGGTCAGAGGTATAATACTATATACCCGAAAACCGTGTAGACTTCTGAACTATGAATAACTTATGGAGAATTTTCTTAGCTTCCCAAATATATATGGTTGATGTGTTGCCACCTTCCGGAACACGGTCGGAACAATGATAAACGATACTATTGCCTGTACCGCGGATCTACGAAAAAACGGTCCCCTGGCCTGGTCTGACGCATATTACTAAGTCTTTGAAAGCCGTGTACACTTATGAACAATGAACGACTTATGGAGAATTTTTTTAGCTTCCCAAATTTATATGTTAAATGCGTGGCCACCTTCCGAAACACAGTCGGAAAAATGATAAACGATACGATTGCTTATACCGCGGATCTACGAAAAAACGGTCTCCTGGCCTGGTTGACGCATATTACTAAGTCCTCAAAAGCCGTGCACACTTCTGAATTTTGAAGGACTTCTGGAGAATTTTCATAGCTTTCCGAATATATAGGTTATATGCGTGGCCACCTTCCGGAACACGGTCGGAAAAATGATAAACCATACGTTTGCCTGTACCGCGGATCTACGAAAAAACGGTCCCCTGGCCTGGTCTGATGCATATTACTAAGTCCTCGAAAGCCGTGTACACTTCTAAACTATAAACGACTTATGGAGAATTTTCCTGACTTCCCGAATATATAGGTTATATGCGTCGCCACCTTCCGGAACACGATCGGAAAAATGATAAACGATACGATTGCCTGTACCACGGCTCTACAAAATAACGGTCCGCTGGCCTGGTCTGACGCATATTACTAAGTCTTTGAAAGCCGAGTACACTTATGAACAATGAACAACTTATGGAGAATTTTTTTAGCTTTCCAAATTTATATGTTAAATGCATGGCCACCTTCCGGAACACGGTCGGAAAAATGATAAACCATACGTTTGCCTGTACCGCGGATCTACGAAAAAACGGTCCCCTGGCCTGGTCTGACGCATATTACTAAGTCCTCAAAAGCCGTGTAAACTTCTGAACTTTGAACGACTTATGGAGAATTTTCTTAGCTTTCTGAATATTTATGTTTAATGTGTCGCCACCTTCCGGAACACGGGCGGAAAAATGATAAACGATACGTTTGCCTGTACCGCGGCTCTACAAAAAAACGTTCCCCTGCCCTGGTCTGACGCATATTAATATATCACCGAAAGCCGAGTACACTTTTAAACTATAAACGACTTATGGAGATTTTTCCTGGCTTCCCGAATATATAGGTTATATGCGTCGCCACCTTCCGGAACTTAATCGGAAAAATGATAAACGATACGATTGCCTGTACCGCGGCTCTACAAAAAAACGGTCCCCTGGGCTGGTCAGAGGTATAATACTATATACCCGAAAACCGTGTAGACTTCTGAACTATGAATTACTTATGGAGAATTTTCTTAGCTTCCCAAATATATATAGTTGGTGTGTTGCCACCTTCCGGAACACGGTCGGAAAAATGATAAACGATACGATTGCCTGTACCGCGGATCTACGAAAAAACGGTCCACTGGCCTGGTCTGACGCATATTACTAAGTCCTCGAAAGCCGTGTACACTTCTGAACTAAGAACGACTTATGGAGAATTTTCCTGGCTTTCCGAATATATAGGTTATATGCGTGGCCACCTTCCGGAACACGGTCGGAAAAATGATAAACGATACGATTGCCTGTACCGCGGCTCTACAAAAAAACGGTCCCCTGGCCTGGTCTGACGCATATTACTAAGTCTTTGAAAGCCGTGTACACTTATGAACAATGAACGACTTATGGAGAATTTTTTTAGCTTTCCGAATATATATGATTGGTGTGTTGCCACCTTCCGGAACACGGTCAGAAAAATGATAAACGATACTTTTTCCTGTACCGCGGATCTACGAAAAAACGGTCCCCTAGCCTGGTCTGACGCATATTACTAAGTCTTTGAAAGCCACGTACACTTATGAACAATGAACGACTTATGGAGAATTTTTTTAGCTTTCCGAATATATATGGTTGGTGTGTTGCCACCTTCCGGAACACGGTCGGAAAAATGATAAACGATATGATTGCCTGTACCGCGGCTCTACAAAAAAACGGTCCCTGGCCTGGTCTGACGCATATTACTAAGTCCTCGAAAGCCGTTTACACTTCTGAACTAAGAACGACTTATGGAGAATTTTCCTGGCTTTCCGAATATATATGTTATATGCGTGGCCACCTTCCGGAACACGGGCGGAAAAATGATAAACGATACGTTTGCCTGTACCGCGGCTCTACAAAAAAACGTCCCCCTGCCCTGGTCTGACGCATATTAATATATCACCGAAAGCCGAGTACACTTTTAAACTATAAACGACTTATGGAGATTTTTCCTGGCTTCCCGAATATATAGGTTATATGCGTTGCCACCTCCCGGAACTTAATCGGAAAAATGATAAACGATACGATTGCCTGTACCGCGGCTCTACAAAAAAACGGTCCCCTGGGCTGGTCAGAGGTATAATACTATATACCCGAAAACCGTGTAGACTTCTGAACTATGAATTACTTATGGAGAATTTTCTTAGCTTCCCAAATATATATGGTTGGTGTGTTGCCACCTTCCGGAACACGGTTGGAAAAATGATAAACCATACGTTTGCCTGTACCGCGGATCTACGAAAAAACGTTCCCCTGGCCTGGTCTGACGCATATTTCTAAGTCCTCGAAAGCCGTGTACACTTCTGAACTAAGAACGACTTATGGAGAATTTTCCTGGCTTTCCGAATATATAGGTTATATGCGTCGCCACCTTCCGGATCACGATCGGAAAAATGATAAACGATACGATTGCCTGTACCACGGCTCTACAAAAAAACGGTCCGCTGGCCTAGTCTGACGCATATTACTAAGTCTTTGAAAGCCGTGTACACTTATGAACAATGAACAACTTATGGAGAATTTTTTTAGCTTTCCAAATTTATATGTTAAATGCATGGCAACCTTCCGGAACATGGTCGGAAAAATGATAAACCATACGTTTGCCTGTACCGCGGATCTACGAAAAAACGGTCCCCTGGCCTGGTCTGACGCATATTACTAAGTCCTCAAAAGCCGTGTACACTTCTGAACTTTGAACGACTTATGGAGAATTTTCTTAGCTTTCCGAATACATATATGGTTGGTGTGTTGCCACCTTCCGGAACACGGTCGGAAAAATGATAAATGGCACGGTTGCCTGTACAAGAGGATCTACCAAAAGACGGTCCCCTGGCCTGGTTTGAGGCATATTACTATGTCCCCGAAAGCCGTGTACACTTCTAAACTATGAACGACTTATGGAGAATTTTCTTAGCTTTCTGAATATTTATGTTTAATGTGTCGCCACCTTCCGGAACACGGTCGGAAAAATGATAAACCATACGTTTGCCTGTACCGCGGCTCTACAAAAAAACGTTCCCCTGCCCTGGTCTGACGCATATTAATATATCACCGAAAGCCGAGTACACTTTTAAACTATAAACGACTTATGGAGATTTTTCCTGGCTTCCCGAATATATAGGTTATATGCGTCGCCACCTTCCGGAACTTAATCGGAAAAATGATAAACGATACGATTGCCTGTACCGTGGCTCTACAAAAAAACGGTCCCCTGGCCTGGTCTGACGCATATTACTAAGTCTTTGAAAGCCGTGTACACTTATGAACAATGAACGACTTATGGAGAATTTTTTTAGCTTTCCGAATATATATGGTTGGTGTGTTGCCACCTTCCGGAACACGGTCAGAAAAATGATAAACGATACTTTTTCCTGTACCGCGGATCTACGAAAAAACGGTCCCCTAGCCTGGTCTGACGCATATTACTAAGTCTTTGAAAGCCGTGTACACTTATGAACAATGAACGACTTATGGAGAATTTTTTTAGCTTTCCGAATATATATGGTTGGTGTGTTGCCACCTTCCGGAACACGGTCAGAAAAATGATAAACGATACTTTTTCCTGTACCGCGGATCTACGAAAAAACGGTCCCCTAGCCTGGTCTGACGCATATTACTAAGTCTTTGAAAGCCGTGTACACTTATGAACAATGAACGACTTATGGAGAATTTTTTTAGCTTTCCGAATATATATGGGTTGGTGTGTTGCCACCTTCCGGAACACGGTCGGAAAAATGATAAACGATACGATTGCCTGTACCGCGGATCTACGAAAAAACGGTCCCCTGGCCTGGTTTGAGGCATATTACTATGTCCCCGAAAGCCGTGTACACTTCTAAACTATGAACGACTTATGGAGAATTTTCTTAGCTTTCTGAATATTTATGTTTAATGTGTCACCACCTTCCGGAACACGGTCGGAAAAATGATAAACCATACGTTTGCCTGTACCGCGGCTCTACAAAAAAACGTTCCCCTGCCCTGGTCTGACGCATATTAATATATCACCGAAAGCCGAGTACACTTTTAAACTATAAACGACTTATGGAGATTTTTCCTGGCTTCCCGAATATATAGGTTATATGCGTCGCCACCTTCCGGAACTTAATCGGAAAAATGATAAACGATACGATTGCCTGTACCGCGGCTCTACAAAAAAACGGTCCCCTGGGCTGGTCAGAGGTATAATACTATATACCCGAAAACCGTGTAGACTTCTGAACTATGAATTACTTATGGAGAATTTTCTTAGCTTCCCAAATATATATGGTTGGAATGTTGCCACCTTCCGGAACACGGTCGGAAAAATGATAAACGATACGATTGCCTGTACCGCAGCTCTACAAAAAAACGTTCCCCTGCCCTGGTCTGACGCATATTAATATATCACCGAAAGCCGAGTACACTTTTAAACTATGAACGACTTATGGAGATTTTTCCTGGCTTCCCGAATATATAGGTTATATGCGTCGCAACCTTCCGGAACATAATCGGAAAAATGATAAACGATACGGTTGCCTGTACCGCGGCTCTACAAAAAACCGTCCCCTGGGTTGGTCAGAGGTATAATACTATATACCCGAAAACCGTGTAGACTTCTGAACTATGAATTACTTATGGAGAATTTTCTTAGCTTCCCAAATATATATGGTTGGTGTGTTGCCACCTTCCGGAACACGGTTGGAAAAATGATAAACCATACGTTTGCCTGTACCGCGGATCTACGAAAAAACGTTCCCCAGGCCTGGTCTTACGCATATTACTAAGTCCTCGAAAGCCGTGTACACTTCTGAACTAAGAACGACTTATGGAGAATTTTCCTGGCTTTCCGAATATATAGGTTATATGCGTCGCCACCTTCCGGATCACGATCGGAAAAATGATAAACGATACGATTGCCTGTACCACGGCTCTACAAAAAAACGGTCCGCTGGCCTAGTCTGACGCATATTACTAAGTCTTTGAAAGCCGTGTACACTTATGAACAATGAACAACTTATGGAGAATTTTTTTAGCTTTCCAAATTTATATGTTAAATGCATGGCAACCTTCCGGAACATGGTCGGAAAAATGATAAACCATACGTTTGCCTGTACCGCGGATCTACGAAAAAACGGTCCCCTGGCCTGGTCTGACGCATATTACTAAGTCCTCAAAAGCCGTGTACACTTCTGAACTTTGAACGACTTATGGAGAATTTTCTTAGCTTTCCGAATACATATATGGTTGGTGTGTTGCCACCTTCCGGAACACGGTCGGAAAAATGATAAATGGCACGGTTGCCTGTACAAGAGGATCTACCAAAAGACGGTCCCCTGGCCTGGTTTGAGGCATATTACTATGTCCCCGAAAGCCGTGTACACTTCTAAACTATGAACGACTTATGGAGAATTTTCTTAGCTTTCTGAATATTTATGTTTAATGTGTCGCCACCTTCCGGAACACGGTCGGAAAAATGATAAACCATACGTTTGCCTGTACCGCGGCTCTACAAAAAAAACGTTCCCCTGCCCTGGTCTGACGCATATTAATATATTACCGAAAGCCGAGTACACTTTTAAACTATAAACGACTTATGGAGATTTTTCCTGGCTTCCCGAATATATAGGTTATATGCGTCGCCACCTTCCGGAACTTAATCGGAAAAATGATAAACGATACGATTGCCTGTACCGTGGCTCTACAAAAAAACAGTCCCCTGGCCTGGTCTGACGCATATTACTAAGTCCTCGAAAGCCGTGTACACTTCTGAACTAAGAACGACTTATGGAGAATTTTCCTGGCTTTCCGAATATATAGGTTATATGCGTGGCCACCTTCCGGAACACGGTCGGAAAAATGATAAACGATACGATTGCCTGTACCGCGGCTCTACAAAAAAACGGTCCCCTGGGCTGGTCAGAGGTATAATACTATATACCCGAAAACCGTGTAGACTTCTGAACTATGAATTACTTATGGAGAATTTTCTTAGCTTCCCAAATATATATGGTTGGAATGTTGCCACCTTCCGGAACATGGTCGGAAAAATGATAAACGATACGATTGCCTGTACCGCGGATCTACGAAAAAACGGTCCACTGGCCTGGTCTGACGCATATTACTAAGTCCTCGAAAGCCGTGTACACTTCTGAACTAAGAACGACTTATGGAGAATTTTTCTGGCTTTCCGAATATATAGGTTATATGCGTGGCCACCTTCCGGAACACGGTCGGAAAAATGATAAACCATACGTTTGCCTGTACCGCGGCTCTACAAAAAAACGTTCCCCTGCCCTGGTCTGACGCATATTAATATATCACCGAAAGCCGAGTACACTTTTAAACTATAAACGACTTATGGAGATTTTTCCTGGCTTCCCGAATATATAGGTTATATGCGTCGCCACCTTCCGGAACTTAATCGGAAAAATGATAAACGATACGATTGCCTGTACCGCGGCTCTACAAAAAAACGGTCCCCTGGGCTGGTCAGAGGTATAATACTATATACCCGAAAACCGTGTAGACTTCTGAACTATGAATTACTTATGGAGAATTTTCTTAGCTTCCCAAATATATATGGTTGGAATGTTGCCACCTTCCGGAACACGGTCGGAAAAATGATAAACGATACGATTGCCTGTACCGCAGCTCTACAAAAAAACGTTCCCCTGCCCTGGTCTGACGCATATTAATATATCACCGAAAGCCGAGTACACTTTTAAACTATGAACGACTTATGGAGATTTTTCCTGGCTTCCCGAATATATAGGTTATATGCGTCGCAACCTTCCGGAACACGGTCAGAAAAATGATAAACGATACTTTTTCCTGTACCGCGGATCTACGAAAAAACGGTCCCCTAGCCTGGTCTGACGCATATTACTAAGTCTTTGAAAGCCGTGTACACTTATGAACAATGAACGACTTATGGAGAATTTTTTTAGCTTTCCGAATATATATGGGTTGGTGTGTTGCCACCTTCCGGAACACGGTCGGAAAAATGATAAACGATACGATTGCCTGTACCGCGGATCTACGAAAAAACGGTCCCCTGGCCTGGTCTGACGCATATTACTAAGTCCTCGAAAGCCGTGTACACTTCTGAACTAAGAACGACTTATGGAGAATTTTTCTGGCTTTCCGAATATATAGGTTATATGCGTGGTTACCTTCCGGAACACGGTCGGAAAAATGATAAACGATACGATTGCCTGTACCGCGGCTCTACAAAAAAACGGTCCCCTGGGCTGGTCAGAGGTATAATACTATATACCCGAAAACCGTGTAGACTTCTGAACTATGAATTACTTATGGAGAATTTTCTTAACTTCCCAAATATATATGGTTGGTGTGTTGCCACCTTCCGGAACACGGTCGGAAAAATGATAAACGATACGATTGCCTGTACCGCGGCTCTACAAAAAAACGGTCCCCTGGCCTGGTCTGACGCATATTACTAAGTCTTTGAAAGCCGTGTACACTTATGAACAATGAACGACTTATGGAGAATTTTTTTAGCTTTCCGAATATATATGGTTGGTGTGTTGCCACCTTCCGGAACACGGTCAGAAAAATGATAAACGATACTTTTTCCTGTACCGCGGATCTACGAAAAAACGGTCCCCTAGCCTGGTCTGACGCATATTACTAAGTCTTTGAAAGCCGTGTACACTTATGAACAATGAACGACTTATGGAGAATTTTTTTAGCGAATATATATGGGTTGGTGTGTTGCCACCTTCCGGAACACGGTCGGAAAAATGATAAACGATACGATTGCCTGTACCGCGGATCTACGAAAAAACGGTCCCCTGGCCTGGTCTGACGCATATTACTAAGTCCTCAAAAGCCGTGTACACTTCTGAACTTTGAACGACTTATGGAGAATTTTCTTAGCTTTCCGAATACATATATGGTTGGTGTGTTGCCACCTTCCGGAACACGGTCGGAAAAATGATAAATGGCACGGTTGCCTGTACAAGAGGATCTACCAAAAGACGGTCCCCTGGCCTGGTTTGAGGCATATTACTATGTCCCCGAAAGCCGTGTACACTTCTAAACTATGAACGACTTATGGAGAATTTTCTTAGCTTTCTGAATATTTATGTTTAATGTGTCGCCACCTTCCGGAACACGGTCGGAAAAATGATAAACCATACGTTTGCCTGTACCGCGGCTCTACAAAAAAACGTTCCCCTGCCCTGGTCTGACGCATATTAATATATCACCGAAAGCCGAGTACACTTTTAAACTATAAACGACTTATGGAGATTTTTCCTGGCTTCCCGAATATATAGTTTATATGCGTCGCCACCTTCCGGAACTTAATCGGAAAAATGATAAACGATACGATTGCCTGTACCGCGGCTCTACAAAAAAACGGTCCCCTGGGCTGGTCAGAGGTATAATACTATATACCCGAAAACCGTGTAGAATTCTGAACTATGAATTACTTATGGAGAATTTTCTTAGCTTCCCAAATATATATGGTTGGAATGTTGCCACCTTCCGGAACATGGTCGGAAAAATGATAAACGATACGATTGCCTGTACCGCGGATCTACGAAAAAACGGTCCACTGGCCTGGTCTGACGCATATTACTAAGTCCTCGAAAGCCGTGTACACTTCTGAACTAAGAACGACTTATGGAGAATTTTTCTGGCTTTCCGAATATATAGGTTATATGCGTGGCCACCTTCCGGAACACGGTCGGAAAAATGATAAACCATACGTTTGCCTGTACCGCGGCTCTACAAAAAAACGTTCCCCTGCCCTGGTCTGACGCATATTAATATATCACCGAAAGCCGAGTACACTTTTAAACTATAAACGACTTATGGAGATTTTTCCTGGCTTCCCGAATATATAGGTTATATGCGTCGCCACCTTCCGGAACTTAATCGGAAAAATGATAAACGATACGATTGCCTGTACCGCGGCTCTACAAAAAAACGGTCCCCTGGGCTGGTCAGAGGTATAATACTATATACCCGAAAACCGTGTAGACTTCTGAACTATGAATTACTTATGGAGAATTTTCTTAGCTTCCCAAATATATATGGTTGGAATGTTGCCACCTTCCGGAACACGGTCGGAAAAATGATAAACGATACGATTGCCTGTACCGCAGCTCTACAAAAAAACGTTCCCCTGCCCTGGTCTGACGCATATTAATATATCACCGAAAGCCGAGTACACTTTTAAACTATGAACGACTTATGGAGATTTTTCCTGGCTTCCCGAATATATAGGTTATATGCGTCGCAACCTTCCGGAACACGGTCAGAAAAATGATAAACGATACTTTTTCCTGTACCGCGGATCTACGAAAAAACGGTCCCCTAGCCTGGTCTGACGCATATTACTAAGTCTTTGAAAGCCGTGTACACTTATGAACAATGAACGACTTATGGAGAATTTTTTTAGCTTTCCGAATATATATGGGTTGGTGTGTTGCCACCTTCCGGAACACGGTCGGAAAAATGATAAACGATACGATTGCCTGTACCGCGGATCTACGAAAAAACGGTCCCCTGGCCTGGTCTGACGCATATTACTAAGTCCTCGAAAGCCGTGTACACTTCTGAACTAAGAACGACTTATGGAGAATTTTTCTGGCTTTCCGAATATATAGGTTATATGCGTGGTTACCTTCCGGAACACGGTCGGAAAAATGATAAACGATACGATTGCCTGTACCGCGGCTCTACAAAAAAACGGTCCCCTGGGCTGGTCAGAGGTATAATACTATATACCCGAAAACCGTGTAGACTTCTGAACTATGAATTACTTATGGAGAATTTTCTTAACTTCCCAAATATATATGGTTGGTGTGTTGCCACCTTCCGGAACACGGTCGGAAAAATGATAAACGATACGTTTTCCTGTACCGCGGATCTACGAAAAAAAGGTCCCCTGGCCTGGTCTGAAACATATTAATATATCACCGAAAGCCGAGTACACTTTTAAACTATGAACGACTTATGGAAATTTCCCCTGGCTTCCCGAATATATAGGTTATATGCGTTACCACCTTCCGGAACACGATCGGAAAAATGATAAACGATACGATTGCCTGTACCACGGCTCTACAAAAAAACGGTCCGCTGGCCTGGTCTGACGCATATTACTAAGTCTTTGAAAGCCGAGTACACTTATGAACAATGAACAACTTATGGAGAATTTTTTTAGCTTTCCAAATTTATATGTTAAATGCATGGCCACCTTCCGGAACACGGTCGGAAAAATGATAAACGATACGTTTGCCTGTACCGCGGCTCTACAAAAAAACGTTCCCCTGCCCTGGTCTGACGCATATTAATATATCACCGAAAGCCGAGTACACTTTTAAACTATAAACGACTTATGGAGATTTTTCCTGGCTTCCCGAATATATAGGTTATATGCGTCGCCACCTTCCGGAACTTAATCGGAAAAATGATAAACGATATGATTGCCTGTACCGCAGCTCTACAAAAAAACGGTCCCCTGGGCTGGTCAGAGGTATAATACTATATACCCGAAAACCGTGTAGACTTCTGAACTATGAATTACTTATGGAGAATTTTCTTAGCTTCCCAAATATATATGGTTGGTGTGTTGCCACCTTCCGGAACACGGTCGGAAAAATGATAAACGATACGATTGCCTGTACCGCGGATCTACGAAAAAACGGTCCACTAGCCTGGTCTGACGCATATTACTAAGTCCTCGAAAGCCGTGTACACTTCTGAACTTAGAACGACTTATGGAGAATTTTCCTGGCTTTCCGAATATATAGGTTATATGCGTGGCCACCTTCCGGAACACGGTCGGAAAAATGATAAACGATACGTTTTCCTGTACCGTGGATCTACGAAAAAACGGTCCCCTGGCCTGGTCTGAAACATATTAATATACCACCGAAAGCCGAGTACACTTTTAAACTATGAACGACTTATGGAGATTTCCCCTGGCTTCCCGAATATATAGGTTATATACGTCGCCACCTTCCGGAACACGATCGGAAAAATGATAAACGATACGATTGCCTGTACCACGGCTCTACAAAAAAACGGTCCGCTGGCCTGGTCTGACGCATATTACTAAGTCTTTGAAAGCCGAGTACACTTATGAACAATGAACAACTTATGGAGAATTTTTTTAGCTTTCCAAATTTATATGTTAAATGCATGGCTACCTTCCGGAACACGGTCGGAAAAATGATAAACCATACGTTTGCCTGTACCGCGGATCTACGAAAAAACGTTCCCCTGCCCTGGTCTGACGCATATTAATATATCACCGAAAGCCGAGTACACTTTTAAACTATAAACGACTTATGGAGATTTTTCCTGGCTTCCCGAATATATAGGTTATATGCGTCGCCACCTTCCGGAACTTAATCGGAAAAATGATAAACGATACGATTGCCTGTACCGCGGCTCTACAAAAAAACGGTCCCCTGGGCTGGTCAGAGGTATAATACTATATACCCGAAAACCGTGTAGACTTCTGAACTATGAATTACTTATGGAGAATTTTCTTAGCTTCCCAAATATATATGGTTGGAATGTTGCCACCTTCCGGAACATGGTCGGAAAAATGATAAACGATACGATTGCCTGTACCGCGGATCTACGAAAAAACGGTCCACTGGCCTGGTCTGACGCATATTACTAAGTCCTCGAAAGCCGTGTACACTTCTGAACTAAGAACGACTTATGGAGAATTTTTCTGGCTTTCCGAATATATAGGTTATATGCGTGGCCACCTTCCGGAACACGGTCGGAAAAATGATAAACCATACGTTTGCCTGTACCGCGGCTCTACAAAAAAACGTTCCCCTGCCCTGGTCTGACGCATATTAATATATCACCGAAAGCCGAGTACACTTTTAAACTATAAACGACTTATGGAGATTTTTCCTGGCTTCCCGAATATATAGGTTATATGCGTCGCCACCTTCCGGAACTTAATCGGAAAAATGATAAACGATACGATTGCCTGTACCGCGGCTCTACAAAAAAAACGGTCCCCTGGGCTGGTCAGAGGTATAATACTATATACCCGAAAACCGTGTAGACTTCTGAACTATGAATTACTTATGGAGAATTTTCTTAGCTTCCCAAATATATATGGTTGGAATGTTGCCACCTTCCGGAACACGGTCGGAAAAATGATAAACGATACGATTGCCTGTACCGCAGCTCTACAAAAAAACGTTCCCCTGCCCTGGTCTGACGCATATTAATATATCACCGAAAGCCGAGTACACTTTTAAACTATGAACGACTTATGGAGATTTTTCCTGGCTTCCCGAATATATAGGTTATATGCGTCGCAACCTTCCGGAACACGGTCAGAAAAATGATAAACGATACTTTTTCCTGTACCGCGGATCTACGAAAAAACGGTCCCCTAGCCTGGTCTGACGCATATTACTAAGTCTTTGAAAGCCGTGTACACTTATGAACAATGAACGACTTATGGAGAATTTTTTTAGCTTTCCGAATATATATGGGTTGGTGTGTTGCCACCTTCCGGAACACGGTCGGAAAAATGATAAACGATACGATTGCCTGTACCGCGGATCTACGAAAAAACGGTCCCCTGGCCTGGTCTGACGCATATTACTAAGTCCTCGAAAGCCGTGTACACTTCTGAACTAAGAACGACTTATGGAGAATTTTTCTGGCTTTCCGAATATATAGGTTATATGCGTGGTTACCTTCCGGAACACGGTCGGAAAAATGATAAACGATACGATTGCCTGTACCGCGGCTCTACAAAAAAACGGTCCCCTGGGCTGGTCAGAGGTATAATACTATATACCCGAAAACCGTGTAGACTTCTGAACTATGAATTACTTATGGAGAATTTTCTTAACTTCCCAAATATATATGGTTGGTGTGTTGCCACCTTCCGGAACACGGTCGGAAAAATGATAAACGATACGATTGCCTGTACCGCGGCTCTACAAAAAAACGGTCCCCTGGCCTGGTCTGACGCATATTACTAAGTCTTTGAAAGCCGTGTACACTTATGAACAATGAACGACTTATGGAGAATTTTTTTTAGCTTTCCGAATATATATGGTTGGTGTGTTGCCACCTTCCGGAACACGGTCAGAAAAATGATAAACGATACTTTTTCCTGTACCGCGGATCTACGAAAAAAACGGTCCCCTAGCCTGGTCTGACGCATATTACTAAGTCTTTGAAAGCCGTGTACACTTATGAACAATGAACGACTTATGGAGAATTTTTTTAGCGAATATATATGGGTTGGTGTGTTGCCACCTTCCGGAACACGGTCGGAAAAATGATAAACGATACGATTGCCTGTACCGCGGATCTACGAAAAAACGGTCCCCTGGCCTGGTCTGACGCATATTACTAAGTCCTCAAAAGCCGTGTACACTTCTGAACTTTGAACGACTTATGGAGAATTTTCTTAGCTTTCCGAATACATATATGGTTGGTGTGTTGCCACCTTCCGGAACACGGTCGGAAAAATGATAAATGGCACGGTTGCCTGTACAAGAGGATCTACCAAAAGACGGTCCCCTGGCCTGGTTTGAGGCATATTACTATGTCCCCGAAAGCCGTGTACACTTCTAAACTATGAACGACTTATGGAGAATTTTCTTAGCTTTCTGAATATTTATGTTTAATGTGTCGCCACCTTCCGGAACACGGTCGGAAAAATGATAAACCATACGTTTGCCTGTACCGCGGCTCTACAAAAAAACGTTCCCCTGCCCTGGTCTGACGCATATTAATATATCACCGAAAGCCGAGTACACTTTTAAACTATAAACGACTTATGGAGATTTTTCCTGGCTTCCCGAATATATAGGTTATATGCGTCGCCACCTTCCGGAACTTAATCGGAAAAATGATAAACGATACGATTGCCTGTACCGCGGCTCTACAAAAAAACGGTCCCCTGGGCTGGTCAGAGGTATAATACTATATACCCGAAAACCGTGTAGACTTCTGAACTATGAATTACTTATGGAGAATTTTCTTAGCTTCCCAAATATATATGGTTGGAATGTTGCCACCTTCCGGAACATGGTCGGAAAAATGATAAACGATACGATTGCCTGTACCGCGGATCTACGAAAAAACGGTCCACTGGCCTGGTCTGACGCATATTACTAAGTCCTCGAAAGCCGTGTACACTTCTGAACTAAGAACGACTTATGGAGAATTTTTCTGGCTTTCCGAATATATAGGTTATATGCGTGGCCACCTTCCGGAACACGGTCGGAAAAATGATAAACCATACGTTTGCCTGTACCGCGGCTCTACAAAAAAACGTTCCCCTGCCCTGGTCTGACGCATATTAATATATCACCGAAAGCCGAGTACACTTTTAAACTATAAACGACTTATGGAGATTTTTCCTGGCTTCCCGAATATATAGGTTATATGCGTCGCCACCTTCCGGAACTTAATCGGAAAAATGATAAACGATACGATTGCCTGTACCGCGGCTCTACAAAAAAACGGTCCCCTGGGCTGGTCAGAGGTATAATACTATATACCCGAAAACCGTGTAGACTTCTGAACTATGAATTACTTATGGAGAATTTTCTTAGCTTCCCAAATATATATGGTTGGAATGTTGCCACCTTCCGGAACACGGTCGGAAAAATGATAAACGATACGATTGCCTGTACCGCAGCTCTACAAAAAAACGTTCCCCTGCCCTGGTCTGACGCATATTAATATATCACCGAAAGCCGAGTACACTTTTAAACTATGAACGACTTATGGAGATTTTTCCTGGCTTCCCGAATATATAGGTTATATGCGTCGCAACCTTCCGGAACACGGTCAGAAAAATGATAAACGATACTTTTTCCTGTACCGCGGATCTACGAAAAAACGGTCCCCCTAGCCTGGTCTGACGCATATTACTAAGTCTTTGAAAGCCGTGTACACTTATGAACAATGAACGACTTATGGAGAATTTTTTTAGCTTTCCGAATATATATGGGTTGGTGTGTTGCCACCTTCCGGAACACGGTCGGAAAAATGATAAACGATACGATTGCCTGTACCGCGGATCTACGAAAAAACGGTCCCCTGGCCTGGTCTGACGCATATTACTAAGTCCTCGAAAGCCGTGTACACTTCTGAACTAAGAACGACTTATGGAGAATTTTTCTGGCTTTCCGAATATATAGGTTATATGCGTGGTTACCTTCCGGAACACGGTCGGAAAAATGATAAACGATACGATTGCCTGTACCGCGGCTCTACAAAAAAAACGGTCCCCTGGGCTGGTCAGAGGTATAATACTATATACCCGAAAACCGTGTAGACTTCTGAACTATGAATTACTTATGGAGAATTTTCTTAACTTCCCAAATATATATGGTTGGTGTGTTGCCACCTTCCGGAACACGGTCGGAAAAATGATAAACGATACGTTTTCCTGTACCGCGGATCTACGAAAAAAAGGTCCCCTGGCCTGGTCTGAAACATATTAATATATCACCGAAAGCCGAGTACACTTTTAAACTATGAACGACTTATGGAAATTTCCCCTGGCTTCCCGAATATATAGGTTATATGCGTTACCACCTTCCGGAACACGATCGGAAAAATGATAAACGATACGATTGCCTGTACCACGGCTCTACAAAAAAAACGGTCCGCTGGCCTGGTCTGACGCATATTACTAAGTCTTTGAAAGCCGAGTACACTTATGAACAATGAACAACTTATGGAGAATTTTTTTAGCTTTCCAAATTTATATGTTAAATGCATGGCCACCTTCCGGAACACGGTCGGAAAAATGATAAACGATACGTTTGCCTGTACCGCGGCTCTACAAAAAAACGTTCCCCTGCCCTGGTCTGACGCATATTAATATATCACCGAAAGCCGAGTACACTTTTAAACTATAAACGACTTATGGAGATTTTTCCTGGCTTCCCGAATATATAGGTTATATGCGTCGCCACCTTCCGGAACTTATAATCGGAAAAATGATAAACGATATGATTGCCTGTACCGCAGCTCTACAAAAAAACGGTCCCTGGGCTGGTCAGAGGTATAATACTATATACCCGAAAACCGTTGGTAGACTTCTGAACTATGAATTACTTATGGAGAATTTTTCTTAGCTTCCCAAATATATATGGTTGGTGTTCCTTCCGGAACACGGTCGGAAAAATGATAAACGATACGATTGCCTGTACCGCGGATCTACGAAAAAACGGTCCACTAGCCTGGTCTGACGCATATTACTAAGTCCTCGAAAGCCGTGTACACTTCTGAACTTAGAACGACTTATGGAGAATTTTCCTGGCTTTCCGAATATATAGGTTATATGCGTGGCCACCTTCCGGAACACGGTCGGAAAAATGATAAACGATACGTTTTCCTGTACCGTGGATCTACGAAAAAACGGTCCCCTGGCCTGGTCTGAAACATATTAATATACCACCGAAAGCCGAGTACACTTTTAAACTATGAACGACTTATGGAGATTTCCCCTGGCTTCCCGAATATATAGGTTATATACGTCGCCACCTTCCGGAACACGATCGGAAAAATGATAAACGATACGATTGCCTGTACCACGGCTCTACAAAAAAACGGTCCGCTGGCCTGGTCTGACGCATATTACTAAGTCTTTGAAAGCCGAGTACACTTATGAACAATGAACAACTTATGGAGAATTTTTTTAGCTTTCCAAATTTATATGTTAAATGCATGGCTACCTTCCGGAACACGGTCGGAAAAATGATAAACCATACGTTTGCCTGTACCGCGGATCTACGAAAAAACGGTCCCCTGGCCTGGTCTGACGCATATTACTAAGTCCTCAAAAGCCGTGTACACTTCTGAACTTTGAACGACTTATGGAGAATTTTCTTAGCTTTCCGAATATATATGGTTGGTGTGTTGCCACCTTCCGGAACACGGTCGGAAAAATGATAAACGATACGATTGCCTGTACCGCGGATCTACGAAAAAACGGTCCACTGGCCTGGTCTGACGCATATTACTAAGTCCTCGAAAGCCGTGTACACTTTTGAACTAAGAACGACTTATGGAGAATTTTCCTGGCTTTCCGAATATATGAGTAATATGCGTGGCCACCTTCCGGAACACGGTCGGAAAAATGATAAACGATACGTTTTCCTGTACCGCGGATCTACGAAAAAACGGTCCCCTGGCCTGGTCTGAAACACATTAATATATCACCGAAAGCCGAGTACACTTTTAAACTATGAACGACTTATGGAGATTTCCCCTGGCTTCCCGAATATATAGGTTATATGCGTCGCCACCTTCCGGATCACGATCGGAAAAATGATAAACGATACGATTGCCTGTACCACGGCTCTACAAAAAAACGGTCCGCTGGCCTGGTCTGACACATATTACTAAGTCTTTGAAAGCCGTGTACACTTATGAACAATGAACAACTTATGGAGAATTTTTTTTAGCTTTCCAAATTTATATGTTAAATGAATGGCCACCTTCCGGAACACGGTCGGAAAAATGATAAACCATACGTTTGCCTGTACCACGGATCTACGAAAAAACCGTCCCCTGGCCTGGTCTGACGCATATTACTAAGTCCTCAAAAGCCGTGTACACTTCTGAACTTTGAACGACTTATGGAGAATTTTCTTAGCTTTCCGAATACATATATGGTTGGTGTGTTGCCACCTTCCGGAACACGGTCGGAAAAATGATAAATAACACGGTTGCCTGTACAAGAGGATCTACCAAAAGACGGTCCCCTGGCCTGGTTTGAGGCATATTACTATGTCCCCGAAAGCCATGTACACTTCTAAACTATGAACGACTTATGGAGAATTTTCTTAGCTTTCTGAATATTTATGTTTAATGTGTCGCCACCTTCCGGAACACGGGCGGAAAAATGATAAACAATACGTTTGCCTGTACCGCGGCTCTACAAAAAAACGGTCCCCTGGCCTGGTCTGACGCATATTACTAAGTCTTTGAAAGCCGTGTACACTTATGAACAATGAACGACTTATGGAGAATTTTCTTAGCTTTCTGAATATTTATGTTTAATGTGTCGGCACCTTCCGGAACATGGTCGGAAAAATGATAAACCATTCGTTTGCCCGTACCGCGGCTCTACAAAAAAACGTTCCCCTGCCCTGGTCTGACGCATATTAATATATCACCGAAAGCCGAGTACACTTTTAAACTATAAACGACTTATGGAGATTTTTCCTGGCTTCCCGAATATATAGGTTATATGCGTCGCCACCTTCCGGAACTTAATCGGAAAAATGATAAACGATACGATTGCCTGTACCGCGGCTCTACAAAAAAAACGGTCCCCTGGGCTGGTCAGAGGTATAATACTATATACCCGAAAACCGTGAAGACTTCTGGACTATGAATTACTTATGGAAAATTTTCTTAGCTTCCCAAATATATATGGTTGGTGTGTTGCCACCTTCCGGAACACGGTCGGAAAAATGATATACGATACGATTGCCTGTACCGCGGATCTACGAAAAAACGGTCCCCTGGCCTGGTCTGACGCATATTACTAAGTCCTCAAAAGCCGTGTACACTTCTGAACTTTGAACGACTTATGGAGAATTTTCTTAGCTTTCTGAATATATATGGTTGGTGTTTTGCCACATTCCGGAACACGGTCGGAAAAATGATAAATGGCACGGTTGCCTGTACAAGAGGATCTACCAAAAAACGGTCCACTGGCCTGGTCTGACGCATATTACTAAGTCCTCGAAAGCCGTGTACACTTTTGAACTAAGAACGACTTATGGAGAATTTTCCTGGCTTTCCGAATATATGAGTTATATGCGTAGCCACCTTCCGGAACACGGTCGGAAAAATGATAAACGATACGTTTTCCTGCACCGCGGATCTACGAAAAAACGGTCCCCTGGCCTGGTCTGAAACATATTAATATATCACCGAAAGCCGAGTACACTTTTAAACTATGAACGACTTATGGAAATTTCCCCTGGCTTCCCGAATATATAGGTTATATGCGTCGCCACCTTCCGGATCACGATCGGAAAAATGATAAACGATACGATTGCCTGTACCACGGCTCTACAAAAAAAACGGTCCGCTGGCCTGGTCTGACGCATATTACTAAGTCTTTGAAAGCCGTGTACACTTATGAACAATGAACAACTTATGGAGAATTTTTTTAGCTTTCCAAATTTATATGTTAAATGAATGGCCACCTTCCGGAACACGGTCGGAAAAATGATAAACCATACGTTTGCCTGTACCACGGATCTACGAAAAAACGGTCCCCTGGCCTGGTCTGACGCATATTACTAAGTCCTCAAAAGCCGTGTACACTTCTGAACTTTGAACGACTTATGGAGAATTTTCTTAGCTTTCCGAATACATATATGGTTGGTGTGTTGCCACCTTCCGGAACACGGTCGGAAAAATGATAAATAACACGGTTGCCTGTACAAGAGGATCTACCAAAAGACGGTCCCCTGGCCTGGTTTGAGGCATATTACTATGTCCCCGAAAGCCATGTACACTTCTAAACTATGAACGACTTATGGAGAATTTTCTTAGCTTTCTGAATATTTATGTTTAATGTGTCGCCACCTTCCGGAACACGGGCGGAAAAATGATAAACAATACGTTTGCCTGTACCGCGGCTCTACAAAAAAAACGTTCCCCTGCCCTGGTCTGACGCATATTAATATATCACCGAAAGCCGAGTACACTTTTAAACTATAAACGACTTATGGAGATTTTTCCTGGCTTCCCGAATATATAGGTTATATGCGTCGCCACCTTCCGGAACTTAATCGGAAGAATGATAAACGATATGATTGCCTGTACCGCGGCTCTACAAAAAAACGGTCCCCTGGGCTGGTCAGAGGTATAATACTATATACCCGAAAACCGTGTAGACTTCTGAACTATGAATTACTTATGGAGAATTTTCTTAGCTTCCCAAATATATATGGTTGGTGTGTTGCCACCTTCCGGAACACGGTCGGAAAAATGATAAACGATACGATTGCCTGTACCGCGGATCTACGAAAAAACGGTCCACTGGCCTGGTCTGACGCATATTACTAAGTCCTCGAAAGCCGTGTACACTTTTGAACTAAGAACGACTTATGGAGAATTTTCCTGGCTTTCCGAATATATGAGTTATATGCGTGGCCACCTTCCGGAACACGGTCGGAAAAATGATAAACGATACGTTTTCCTGTACCGCGGATCTACGAAAAAACGGTCCCCTGGCCTGGTCTGAAACATATTAATATATCACCGAAAGCCGAGTACACTTTTAAACTATGAACGACTTATGGAGATTTCCCCTGGCTTCCCGAATATATAGGTTATATGCGTCGCCACCTTCCGGATCACGATCGGAAAAATGATAAACGATACGATTGCCTGTACCACGGCTCTACAAAAAAACGGTCCGCTGGCCTGGTCTGACGCATATTACTAAGTCTTTGAAAGCCGTGTACACTTATGAACAATGAACAACTTATGGAGAATTTTTTTAGCTTTCCAAATTTATATGTTAAATGAATGGCCACCTTCCGGAACACGGTCAGAAAAATGATAAACCATACGTTTGCCTGTACCACGGATCTACGAAAAAACGGTCCCCTGGCCTGGTCTGACGCATATTACTAAGTCCTCAAAAGCCGTGTACACTTCTGAACTTTGAACGACTTATGGAGAATTTTCTTAGCTTTCCGAATACATATATGGTTGGTGTGTTGCCACCTTCCGGAACACGGTCGGAAAAATGATAAATAACACGGTTGCCTGTACAAGAGGATCTACCAAAAGACGGTCCCCTGGCCTGGTTTGAGGCATATTACTATGTCCCCGAAAGCCATGTACACTTCTAAACTATGAACGACTTATGGAGAATTTTCTTAGCTTTCTGAATATTTATGTTTAATGTGTCGCCACCTTCCGGAACACGGGCGGAAAAATGATAAACAATACGTTTGCCTGTACCGCGGCTCTACAAAAAAACGTTCCCCTGCCCTGGTCTGACGCATATTAATATATCACCGAAAGCCGAGTACACTTTTAAACTATAAACGACTTATGGAGATTTTTCCTGGCTTCCCGAATATATAGGTTATATGCGTCGCCACCTTCCGGAACTTAATCGGAAAAATGATAAACGATACGATTGCCTGTACCACGGCTCTACAAAAAAACGGTCCCCTGGCCTGGTCTGACGCATATTACTAAGTCTTTGAAAGCCGTGTACACTTATGAACAATGAACGACTTATGGAGAATTTTCTTAGCTTTCTGAATATTTATGTTTAATGTGTCGGCACCTTCCGGAACATGGTCGGAAAAATGATAAACCATTAATTTGCCCGTACCGCGGCTCTACAAAAAAACGTTCCCCTGCCCTGGTCTGACGCATATTAATATATCACCGAAAGCCGAGTACACTTTTAAACTATAAACGACTTATGGAGATTTTTCCTGGCTTCCCGAATATATAGGTTATATGCGTCGCCACCTTCCGGAACTTAATCGGAAAAATGATAAACGATACGATTGCCTGTACCGCGGCTCTACAAAAAAACGGTCCCCTGGGCTGGTCAGAGGTATAATACTATATACCCGAAAACCGTGAAGACTTCTGGACTATGAATTACTTATGGAAAATTTTCTTAGCTTCCCAAATATATATGGTTGGTGTGTTGCCACCTTCCGGAACACGGTCGGAAAAATGATATACGATACGATTGCCTGTACCGCGGATCTACGAAAAAACGGTCCCCTGGCCTGGTCTGACGCATATTACTAAGTCCTCAAAAGCCGTGTACACTTCTGAACTTTGAACGACTTATGGAGAATTTTCATAGCTTTCTGAATATATATGGTTGGTGTTTTGCCACATTCCGGAACACGGTCGGAAAAATGATAAATGGCACGGTTGCCTGTACAAGAGGATCTACCAAAAAACGGTCCACTGGCCTGGTCTGACGCATATTACTAAGTCCTCGAAAGCCGTGTACACTTTTGAACTAAGAACGACTTATGGAGAATTTTCCTGGCTTTCCGAATATATGAGTTATATGCGTGGCCACCTTCCGGAACACGGTCGGAAAAATGATAAACGATACGTTTTCCTGCACCGCGGATCTACGAAAAAACGGTCCCCTGGCCTGGTCTGAAACATATTAATATATCACCGAAAGCCGAGTACACTTTTAAACTATGAACGACTTATGGAAATTTCCCCTGGCTTCCCGAATATATAGGTTATATGCGTCGCCACCTTCCGGATCACGATCGGAAAAATGATAAACGATACGATTGCCTGTACCACGGCTCTACAAAAAAAACGGTCCGCTGGCCTGGTCTGACGCATATTACTAAGTCTTTGAAAGCCGTGTACACTTATGAACAATGAACAACTTATGGAGAATTTTTTTAGCTTTCCAAATTTATATGTTAAATGAATGGCCACCTTCCGGAACACGGTCGGAAAAATGATAAACCATACGTTTGCCTGTACCACGGATCTACGAAAAAACGGTCCCCTGGCCTGGTCTGACGCATATTACTAAGTCCTCAAAAGCCGTGTACACTTCTGAACTTTGAACGACTTATGGAGAATTTTCTTAGCTTTCCGAATACATATATGGTTGGTGTGTTGCCACCTTCCGGAACACGGTCGGAAAAATGATAAATAACACGGTTGCCTGTACAAGAGGATCTACCAAAAGACGGTCCCCTGGCCTGGTTTGAGGCATATTACTATGTCCCCGAAAGCCATGTACACTTCTAAACTATGAACGACTTATGGAGAATTTTCTTAGCTTTCTGAATATTTATGTTTAATGTGTCGCCACCTTCCGGAACACGGGCGGAAAAATGATAAACAATACGTTTGCCTGTACCGCGGCTCTACAAAAAAACGTTCCCCTGCCCTGGTCTGACGCATATTAATATATCACCGAAAGCCGAGTACACTTTTAAACTATAAACGACTTATGGAGATTTTTCCTGGCTTCCCGAATATATAGGTTATATGCGTCGCCACCTTCCGGAACTTAATCGGAAGAATGATAAACGATATGATTGCCTGTACCGCGGCTCTACAAAAAAACGGTCTCCTGGGCTGGTCAGAGGTATAATACTATATACCCGAAAACCGTGTAGACTTCTGAACTATGAATTACTTATGGAGAATTTTCTTAGCTTCCCAAATATATATGGTTGGTGTGTTGCCACCTTCCGGAACACGGTCGGAAAAATGATAAACGATACGATTGCCTGTACCGCGGATCTACGAAAAAACGGTCCACTGGCCTGGTCTGACGCATATTACTAAGTCCTCGAAAGCCGTGTACACTTTTGAACTAAAAACGACTTATGGAGAATTTTCCTGGCTTTCCGAATATATGAGTTATATGCGTGGCCACCTTCCGGAACACGGTCGGAAAAATGATAAACGATACGTTTTCCTGTACCGCGGATCTACGAAAAAACGGTCCCCTGGCCTGGTCTGAAACATATTAATATATCACCGAAAGCTGAGTACACTTTTAAACTATGAACGACTTATGGAGATTTCCCCTGGCTTCCCGAATATATAGGTTATATGCGTCGCCACCTTCCGGATCACGATCGGAAAAATGATAAACGATACGATTGCCTGTACCACGGCTCTACAAAAAAACGGTCCGCTGGCCTGGTCTGACGCATATTACTAAGTCTTTGAAAGCCGTGTACACTTATGAACAATGAACAACTTATGGAGAATTTTTTTAGCTTTCCAAATTTATATGTTAAATGAATGGCCACCTTCCGGAACACGGTCAGAAAAATGATAAACCATACGTTTGCCTGTACCACGGATCTACGAAAAAACGGTCCCCTGGCCTGGTCTGACGCATATTACTAAGTCCTCAAAAGCCGTGTACACTTCTGAACTTTGAACGACTTATGGAGAATTTTCTTAGCTTTCCGAATACATATATGGTTGGTGTGTTGCCACCTTCCGGAACACGGTCGGAAAAATGATAAATAACACGGTTGCCTGTACAAGAGGATCTACCAAAAGACGGTCCCCTGGCCTGGTTTGAGGCATATTACTATGTCCCCGAAAGCCATGTACACTTCTAAACTATGAACGACTTATGGAGAATTTTCTTAGCTTTCTGAATATTTATGTTTAATGTGTCGCCACCTTCCGGAACACGGGCGGAAAAATGATAAACAATACGTTTGCCTGTACCGCGGCTCTACAAAAAAACGTTCCCCTGCCCTGGTCTGACGCATATTAATATATCACCGAAAGCCGAGTACACTTTTAAACTATAAACGACTTATGGAGATTTTTCCTGGCTTCCCGAATATATAGGTTATATGCGTCGCCACCTTCCGGAACTTAATCGGAAAAATGATAAACGATACGATTGCCTGTACCACGGCTCTACAAAAAAACGGTCCCCTGGCCTGGTCTGACGCATATTACTAAGTCTTTGAAAGCCGTGTACACTTATGAACAATGAACGACTTATGGAGAATTTTCTTAGCTTTCTGAATATTTATGTTTAATGTGTCGGCACCTTCCGGAACATGGTCGGAAAAATGATAAACCATTCGTTTGCCCGTACCGCGGCTCTACAAAAAAACGTTCCCCTGCCCTGGTCTGACGCATATTAATATATCACCGAAAGCCGAGTACACTTTTAAACTATAAACGACTTATGGAGATTTTTCCTGGCTTCCCGAATATATAGGTTATATGCGTCGCCACCTTCCGGAACTTAATCGGAAAAATGATAAACGATACGATTGCCTGTACCGCGGCTCTACAAAAAAACGGTCCCCTGGGCTGGTCAGAGGTATAATACTATATACCCGAAAACCGTGAAGACTTCTGGACTATGAATTACTTATGGAAAATTTTCTTAGCTTCCCAAATATATATGGTTGGTGTGTTGCCACCTTCCGGAACACGGTCGGAAAAATGATATACGATACGATTGCCTGTACCGCGGATCTACGAAAAAACGGTCCCCTGGCCTGGTCTGACGCATATTACTAAGTCCTCAAAAGCCGTGTACACTTCTGAACTTTGAACGACTTATGGAGAATTTTCTTAGCTTTCTGAATATATATGGTTGGTGTTTTACCACATTCCGGAACACGGTCGGAAAAATGATAAATGGCACGGTTGCCTGTACAAGAGGATCTACCAAAAGACGGTCCCCTGGCCTGGTTTGAGGCATATTACTAAGTCCTCGAAAGCCGTGTACACATCTGAACTAAAAACGACTTATGGAGTATTTTCCTGGCTTTCCGATTATATAGGTTATATGTGTGGCCACCTTCCGGAACACGGTCGGAAAAATGATAAACGATACGTTTTCCTGTACCGCGGATCTACGAAAAAACGGTCCCCTGGCCTGGTCTGAAACATATTAATATATCACCGAAAGCCGAGTACACTTTTAAACTATGAACGACTTATGGAGATTTCCCCTGGCTTCCCGAATATATAGGTTATATGCGTCGCCACCTTCCGGAACACGATCGGAAAAATGATAAACGATACGATTGCCTGTACCACGGCTCTACAAAAAAACGGTCCGCTGGCCTGGTCTGACGCATATTACTAAGTCTTTGAAAGCCGAGTACACTTATGAACAATGAACAACTTATGGAGAATTTTTTTAGCTTTCCAAATTTATATGTTAAATGCATGGCTACCTTCCGGAACACGGTCGGAAAAATGATAAACCATACGTTTGCCTGTACCGCGGATCTACGAAAAAACGGTCCCCTGGCCTGGTCTGACGCATATTACTAAGTCCTCAAAAGCCGTGTACACTTCTGAACTTTGAACGACTTATGGAGTATTTTCTTAGCTTTCCGAATATATATGGTTGGTGTGTTGCCACCTTCCGGAACACGGTCGAAAAAATGATAAATGGCACGGTTGCCTGTACAAGAGGATCTACCAAAAGACGGTCCCCTGGCCTGGTGTGAGGCATATTACTATGTCCCCGAAAGCCGTGTACACTTCTAAACTATGAACGACTTATGGAGAATTTTCTTAGCTTTCTGAATATTTATGTTTAATGTGTCGCCACCTTCCGGAACACATGCGGAAAAATGATAAACGATACGTTTGCCTGTACCGCGGCTCTACAAAAAAAACGTTCCCCTGCCCTGGTCTGACGCATATTAATATATCACCGAAAGCCGAGTACACTTTTAAACTATAAACGACTTATGGAGATTTTTCCTGGCTTCCCGAATATATAGGTAATATGCGTCGCCACCTTCCGGAACTTAATCGGAAAAATGATAAACGATATGATTGCCTGTACCGCGGCTCTACAAAAAAACGGTCCCCTGGGCTGGTCAGAGGTATAATACTATATACCCGAAAACCGTGTAGACTTCTGAACTATGAATTACTTATGGAGAATTTTCTTAGCTTCCCAAATATATATGGTTGGTGTGTTGCCACCTTCCGGAAGACGGTCGGAAAAATGATAAACGATACGATTGCCTGTACCGCGGATCTACGAAAAAACGGTCCCCTGGCCTGGTCTGACGCATATTAATATATCACCGAAAGCCGAGTACACTTTTAAACTATGAACGACTTATGGAGATTTCCCCTGGCTTCCTGAATATATAGGTTATATGCGTCGCCACCTTCCGGATCACGATCGGAAAAATGATAAACGATACGATTGCCTGTACCACGGCTCTACAAAAAAAACGGTCCGCTGGCCTGGTCTGACGCATATTACTAAGTCTTTGAAAGCCGTGTACACTTATGAACAATGAACAACTTATGGAGAATTTTTTTAGCTTTCCAAATTTATATGTTAAATGAATGGCCCCCTTCCGGAACACGGTCGGAAAAATGATAAACCATACGTTTGCCTGTACCACGGATCAACGAAAAAACGGTCCCCTGGCCTGGTCTGACGCATATTAATATATCACCGAAAGCCGAGTACACTTTTAAACTATGAACGACTTATGGAGATTTCCCCTGGCTTCCCGAATATATAGGTTATATGCGTCGCCACCTTCCGGATCACGATCGGAAAAATGATAAACGATACGATTGCCTGTACCACGGCTCTACAAAAAAAACGGTCCGCTGGCCTGGTCTGACGCATATTACTAAGTCCTCAAAAGCCGTGTACACTTCTGAACTTTGAACGACTTATGGAGAATTTTCTTAGCTTTCCGAATACATATATGGTTGGTGTGTTGCCTTCTTCCGGAACACGGTCGGAAAAATGATAAATAACACGGTTGCCTGTACAAGAGGATCTACCAAAAGACGGTCCCCTGGCCTGGTTTGAGGCATATTACTATGTCCCCGAAAGCCGTGTACACTTCTAAACTATGAACGACTTATGGAGAATTTTCTTAGCTTTCTGAATATTTATGTTTAATGTGTCGCCACCTTCCGGAACACGGGCGGAAAAATGATAAACGATACGTTTGCCTGTACCGCGGCTCTACAAAAAAACGTTCCCCTGCCCTGGTCTGACGCATATTAATATATCACCGAAAGCCGAGTACACTTTTAAACTATAAACGACTTATGGAGATTTTTCCTGGCTTCCTGAATATATAGGTTATATGCGTCGCCACCTTCCGGAACTTAATCGGAAAAATGATAAACGATACGATTGCCTGTACCGCGGATCTACAAAAAAACGGTCCCCTGGCCTGGTCTGACGCATATTACTAAGTCTTTGAAAGCCGTGTACACTTATGAACAATGAACGACTTATGGAGAATTTTCTTAGCTTTCTGAATATTTATGTTTAATATGTCGGCACCTTCCGGAACACGGTCGGAAAAATGATAAACCATTCGTTTGCCCGTACCGCGGCTCTACAAAAAAACGTTCCCCTGCCCTGGTCTGACGCATATTAATATATCACCGAAAGCCGAGTACACTTTTAAACTATAAACGACTTATGGAGATTTTTCCTGGCTTCCCGAATATATAGGTTATATGCGTCGCCACCTTCCGGAACTTAATAGGAAAAATGATAAACGATACGATTGCCTGTACCGCGGCTCTACAAAAAAACGGTCCCCTGGGCTGGTGAGAGGTATAATACTATATACCCGAAAACCGTGAAGACTTCTGGACTATGAATTACTTATGGAGAATTTTCTTAGCTTCCCAAATATATATGGTTGGTGTGTTGCCACCTTCCGGAACACGGTCGGAAAAATGATAAACGATACGATTGCCTGTACCGCGGATTTACGAAAAAACGGTCCCCTGGCCTGGTCTGACGCATATTACTAAGTCCTCAAAAGCCGTGTACACTTCTGAACTTTGAACGACTTATGGAGAATTTTCTTAGCTTTCCGAATATATATGGTTGGTGTTTTGCCACATTCCGGAACACGGTCGGAAAAATGATAAATGGCACGATTGCCTGTACAAGAGGATCTACCAAAAGACGGTCCCCTGGCCTGGTTTGAGGCATATTACTAAGTCCTCGAAAGCCGTGTACACATCTGAACTAAAAACGACTTATGGAGAATTTTCCTGGCTTTCCGAATATATAGGTTATATGTGAGGCCACCTTCCGGAACACGGTCGGAAAAATGATAAACGATACGTTTTCCTGTACCGCGGATCTACGAAAAAACGGTCCCCTGGCCTGGTCTGAAACATATTAATATATCACTGAAAGCCGAGTACACTTTTAAACTATGAACGACTTATGGAGATTTCTCCTGGCTTCCCGAATATATAGGGTATTTGCGTCGCCACCTTCCGGAACACGGTCGGAAAAATGATAAACGATACGATTGCCTGTACCGCGGATCTACGAAAAAACGGTCCACTGGCCTGGTCTGACGCATATTACTAAGTCCTCGAAAGCCGTGTACACTTCTGAACTAAGAACGACTTATGGAGAATTTTCCTGGCTTTACGAATATATGAGTTATATGCGTGGCCACCTTCCGGAACACGGTCGGAAAAATGATAAACGATACGTTTTCCTGTACCGCGGATCTACGAAAAAACGGTCCCCTGGCCTGGTCTGAAACATATTAATATATCACCGAAAGCCGAGTACACTTTTAAACTATGAACGACTTATGGAGATTTCCCCTGGCTTCCCGAATATATAGGTTATATGCTTCGCCACCTTCCGGATCACGATCGGAAAAATGATAAACGATACGATTGCCTGTACCACGGCTCTACAAAAAAACGGTCCGCTGGCCTGGTCTGACGCATATTACTAAGTCTTTGAAAGCCGTGTACACTTATGAACAATGAACAACTTATGGAGAATTTTTTTAGCTTTCCAAATTTATATGTTAAATGAATGGCCACCTTCCGGAACACGGTCGGAAAAATGATAAACCATACGTTTGCCTGTACCCCGGATCTACGAAAAAACGGTCCCCTGGCCTGGTCTGACGCATATTACTAAGTCCTCAAAAGCCGTGTACACTTCTGAACTTTGAACGACTTATGGAGAATTTTCTTAGCTTTCCGAATATATATGGTTGGTGTGTTGCCACCTTCCGGAACACATGCGGAAAAATGATAAACGATACGTTTGCCTGTACCGCGGCTCTACAAAAAAACGTTCCCCTGCCCTGGTCTGACGCATATTAATATATCACCGAAAGCCGAGTACACTTTTAAACTATAAACGACTTATGGAGATTTTTCCTGGCTTCCCGAATATATAGGTTATATGCGTCGCCACCTTCCGGAACTTAATCGGAAAAATGATAAACGATATGATTGCCTGTACCGCGGCTCTACAAAAAAACGGTCCCCTGGGCTGGTCAGAGGTATAATACTATATACCCGAAAGCCGTGTACACATCTGAACTAAAAACGACTTATGGAGAATTTTCCTGGCTTTCCGAATATATAGGTTATATGTGTGGCCACCTTCCGGAACACGGTCGGAAAAATGATAAACGATACGTTTTCCTGTACCGCGGATCTACGAAAAAACGGTCCCCTGGCCTGGTCTGAAACATATTAATATATCACTGAAAGCCGAGTACACTTTTAAACTATGAACGACTTATGGAGATTTCTCCTGGCTTCCCGAATATATAGGTTATATGCGTCGCCACCTTCCGGAACATGGTCGGAAAAATGATAAACGATACGATTGCCTGTACCGCGGCTCTACAAAAAAACGGTCCCCTGGGCTGGTCAGAGGTATAATACTATATACCCGAAAACCGTGAAGACTTCTGGACTATGAATTACTTATGGAGAATTTTCTTAGCTTCCCAAATATATATGGTTGGTGTGTTGCCACCTTCCGGAACACGGTCGGAAAAATGATAAACGATACGATTGCCTGTACCACGGCTCTACAAAAAAACGGTCCGCTGGCCTGGTCTGACGCATATTACTAAGTCTTTGAAAGCCGTGTACACTTATGAACAATGAACAACTTATGGAGAATTTTTTTAGCTTTCCAAATTTATATGTTAAATGAATGGCCACCTTCCGGAACACGGTCGGAAAAATGATAAACCATACGTTTGCCTGTACCACGGATCTACGAAAAAACGGTCCCCTGGCCTGGTCTGACGCATATTACTAAGTCCTCAAAAGCCGTGTACACTTCTGAACTTTGAACGACTTATGGAGAATTTTCTTAGCTTTCCGAATACATATATGGTTGGTGTGTTGCCACCTTCCGGAACACGGTCGGAAAAATGATAAATAACACGGTTGCCTGTACAAGAGGATCTACCAAAAGACGGTCCCCTGGCCTGGTTTGAGGCATATTACTATGTCCCCGAAAGCCGTGTACACTTCTAAACTATGAACGACTTATGGAGAATTTTCTTAGCTTTCTGAATATTTATGTTTAATGTGTCGCCACCTTCCGGAACACGGGCGGAAAAATGATAAACGATACGTTTGCCTGTACCGCAGCTCTACAAAAAAACGTTCCCCTGCCCTGGTCTGACGCATATTAATATATCACCGAAAGCCGAGTACACTTTTAAACTATAAACGACTTATGGAGATTTTTCCTGGCTTCCCGAATATATAGGTTATATGCGTCGCCACCTTCCGGAACTTAATCGGAAAAATGATAAACGATACGATTGCCTGTACCGCGGCTCTACAAAAAAACGGTCCCCTGGCCTGGTCTGACGCATATTACTAAGTCTTTGAAAGCCGTGTACACTTATGAACAATGAATGACTTATGGAGAATTTTCTTAGCTTTCTGAATATTTATGTTTAATGTGTCGGCACCTTCCGGAACACGGTCGGAAAAATGATAAACCATTCGTTTGCCCGTACCGCGGCTCTACAAAAAAACGTTCCCCTGCCCTGGTCTGACGCATATTAATATATCACCGAAAGCCGAGTACACTTTTAAACTATAAACGACTTATGGAGATTTTTCCTGGCTTCCCGAATATATAGGTTATATGCGTCGCCACCTTCCGGAACTTAATCGGAAAAATGATAAACGATACGATTGCCTGTACCGCGGCTCTACAAAAAAACGGTCCCCTGGGCTGGTCAGAGGTATAATACTATATACCCGAAAACCGTGAAGACTTCTGGACTATGAATTACTTATGGAGAATTTTCTTAGCTTCCCAAATATATATGGTTGGTGTGTTGCCACCTTCCGGAACACGGTCGGAAAAATGATAAACGATACGATTGCCTGTACCGCGGATTTACGAAAAAACGGTCCCCTGGCCTGGTCTGACGCATATTACTAAGTCCTCAAAAGCCGTGTACACTTCTGAACTTTGAACGACTTATGGAGAATTTTCTTAGCTTTCCGAATATATATGGTTGGTGTTTTGCCACATTCCGGAACACGGTCGGAAAAATGATAAATAGCACGGTTGCCTGTACAAGAGGATCTACCAAAAGACGGTCCCCTGGCCTGGTTTGAGGCATATTACTAAGTCCTCGAAAGCCGTGTACACGTCTGAACTAAAAACGACTTATGGAGAATTTTCCTGGCTTTCCGAATATATAGGTTATATGTGAGGCCACCTTCCGGAACACGGTCGGAAAAATGATAAACGATACGTTTTCCTGTACCGCGGATCTACGAAAAAACGGTCCCCTGGCCTGGTCTGACGCATATTAATATATCACCGAAAGCCGAGTACACTTTTAAACTATAAACGACTTATGGAGATTTTTCCTGGCTTCCCGAATATATAGGTTATATGCGTCGCCACCTTCCGGAACTTAATCGGAAAAATGATAAACGATACGATTGCCTGTACCGCGGCTCTACAAAAAAACGGTCCCCTGGCCTGGTCTGACGCATATTACTAAGTCTTTGAAAGCCGTGTACACTTATGAACAATGAATGACTTATGGAGAAATTTTCTTAGCTTTCTGAATATTTATGTTTAATGTGTCGGCACCTTCCGGAACACGGTCGGAAAAATGATAAACCATTCGTTTGCCCGTACCGCGGCTCTACAAAAAAACGTTCCCCTGCCCTGGTCTGACGCATATTAATATATCACCGAAAGCCGAGTACACTTTTAAACTATAAACGACTTATGGAGATTTTTCCTGGCTTCCCGAATATATAGGTTATATGCGTCGCCACCTTCCGGAACTTAATCGGAAAAATGATAAACGATACGATTGCCTGTACCGCGGCTCTACAAAAAAAACGGTCCCCTGGGCTGGTCAGAGGTATAATACTATATACCCGAAAACCGTGAAGACTTCTGGACTATGAATTACTTATGGAGAATTTTCTTAGCTTCCCAAATATATATGGTTGGTGTGTTGCCACCTTCCGGAACACGGTCGGAAAAATGATAAACGATACGATTGCCTGTACCGCGGATTTATGAAAAAACGGTCCCCTGGCCTGGTCTGACGCATATTACTAAGTCCTCAAAAAGCCGTGTACACTTCTGAACTTTGAACGACTTATGGAGAATTTTCTTAGCTTTCCGAATATATATGGTTGGTGTTTTGCCACATTCCGGAACACGGTCGGAAAAATGATAAATAGCACGGTTGCCTGTACAAGAGGATTCTACCAAAAGACGGTCCCCTGGCCTGGTTTGAGGCATATTACTAAGTCCTCGAAAGCCGTGTACACGTCTGAACTAAAAACGACTTATGGAGAATTTTCCTGGCTTCCGAATATATAGGTTATATGTGAGGCCACCTTCCGGAACACGGTCGGAAAAATGATAAACGATACGTTTTCCTGTACCGCGGATCTACGAAAAAACGGTCCCCTGGCCTGGTCTGACGCATATTAATATATCACCGAAAGCCGAGTACACTTTTAAACTATAAACGACTTATGGAGATTTTTCCTGGCTTCCCGAATATATAGGTTATATGCGTCGCCACCTTCCGGAACTTAATCGGAAAAATGATAAACGATACGATTGCCTGTACCGCGGCTCTACAAAAAAAACGGTCCCCTGGCCTGGTCTGTCGCATATTACTAAGTCTTTGAAAGCCGTGTTACACTTATGAACAATGAATGACTTATGGAGAATTTTCTTAGCTTTCTGAATATTTATGTTTAATGTGTCGGCACCTTCCGGAACACGGTCGGAAAAAATGATAAACCATTCGTTTGCCCGTACCGCGGCTCTACAAAAAAACGTTCCCCTGCCCTGGTCTGACGCATATTAATATATCACCGAAAGCCGAGTACACTTTTAAACTATAAACGACTTATGGAGATTTTTCCTGGCTTCCCGAATATATAGGTTATATGCGTCGCCACCTTCCGGAACTTAATCGGAAAAATGATAAACGATACGATTGCCTGTACCGCGGCTCTACAAAAAAAACGGTCCCCTGGGCTGGTCAGAGGTATAATACTATATACCCGAAAACCGTGAAGACTTCTGGACTATGAATTACTTATGGAGAATTTTCTTAGCTTCCCAAATATATATGGTTGGTGTGTTGCCACCTTCCGGAACACGGTCGGAAAAATGATAAACGATACGATTGCCTGTACCGCGGATTTACGAAAAAACGGTCCCCTGGCCTGGTCTGACGCATATTACTAAGTCCTCAAAAGCCGTGTACACTTCTGAACTTTGAACGACTTATGGAGAATTTTCTTAGCTTTCCGAATATATATGGTTGGTGTTTTGCCACATTCCGGAACACGGTCGGAAAAATGATAAATAGCACGGTTGCCTGTACAAGAGGATCTACCAAAAGACGGTCCCCTGGCCTGGTTTGAGGCATATTACTAAGTCCCTCGAAAGCCGTGTACACGTCTGAACTAAAAACGACTTATGGAGAATTTTCCTGGCTTTCCGAATATATAGGTTATATGTGAGGCCACCTTCCGGAACACGGTCGGAAAAATGATAAACGATACGTTTTCCTGTACCGCGGATCTACGAAAAAACGGTCCCCCTGGCCTGGTCTGACGCATATTAATATATCACCGAAAGCCGAGTACACTTTTAAACTATAAACGACTTATGGAGATTTTTCCTGGCTTCCCGAATATATAGGTTATATGCGTCGCCACCTTCCGGAACTTAATCGGAAAAATGATAAACGATACGATTGCCTGTACCGCGGCTCTACAAAAAAACGGTCCCCTGGCCTGGTCTGACGCATATTACTAAGTCTTTGAAAGCCGTGTACACTTATGAACAATGAATGACTTATGGAGAATTTTCTTAGCTTTCTGAATATTTATGTTTAATGTGTCGGCACCTTCCGGAACACGGTCGGAAAAATGATAAACCATTCGTTTGCCCGTACCGCGGCTCTACAAAAAAAACGTTCCCCCTGCCCTGGTCTGACGCATATTAATATATCACCGAAAGCCGAGTACACTTTTAAACTATAAACGACTTATGGAGATTTTTTCCTGGCTTCCCGAATATATAGGTTATATGCGTCGCCACCTTCCGGAACTTAATCGGAAAAATGATAAACGATACGATTGCCTGTACCGCGGCTCTACAAAAAAAACGGTCCCCTGGGCTGGTCAGAGGTATAATACTATATACCCGAAAACCGTGAAGACTTCTGGACTATGAATTACTTATGGAGAATTTTCTTAGCTTCCCAAAATATATATGGTTGGTGTGTTGCCACCTTCCGGAACACGGTCGGAAAATGATAAACGATACGATTGCCTGTACCGCGGATCTACGAAAAAACGGTCCCCTGGCCTGGTCTGACGCATATTACTAAGTCCTCAAAAGCCGTGTACACTTCTGAACTTTGAACGACTTATGGAGAATTTTCTTAGCTTTCCGAATATATATGGTTGGTGTTTTGCCACATTCCGGAACACGGTCGGAAAAATGATAAATGGCACGGTTGCCTGTACAAGAGGATCTACCAAAAGACGGTCCCCTGGCCTGGTTTGAGGCATATTACTAAGTCCTCGAAAGCCGTGTACACATCTGAACTAAAAACGACTTATGGAGAATTTTCCTGGCTTTCCGAATATATAGGTTATATGTGTGGCCACCTTCCGGAACACGGTCGGAAAAATGATAAACGATACGTTTTCCTGTACCGCGGATCTACGAAAAAAACGGTCCCCTGGCCTGGTCTGAAACATATTAATATATCACTGAAAGCCGAGTACACTTTTAAACTATGAACGACTTATGGAGATTTCTCCTGGCTTCCCGAATATATAGGTTAATATGCGTCGCCACCTTCCGGAACATGGTCGGAAAAATGATAAACGATACGATTGCCTGTACCGCGGCTCTACAAAAAAAACGGTCCCCTGGCCTGGTCTGACGCATATTACTAAGTCTTTGAAAGCCGTGTACACTTATGAACAATGAACGACTTATGGAGAATTTTTTTAGCTTTCCAAATTTATATGTTAAATGCGTGGCCACCTTCCGGAACACGGTCGGAAAAATGATAAACCATACGTTTGCCTGTACCGCGGATCTAAGAAAAAACGTTCCCCTGCCTGGTCTGACGCATATTAATATATCACCGAAAGCCGAGTACACTTTTAAACTATGAACGACTTATGGAGATTTCCCCCTGGCTTCCCGAATATATAAGTTATATGCGTCGTCACTTTCCGGAACACGATCGGAAAAATGATAAACGATACGATTGCCTGTACCACGGCTCTACAAAAAAAACGGTCCGCTGGCCTGGCCTGACGCATATTACTAAGTCTTTGAAAGCCGTGTACACTTATGAACCAATGAACAACTTATGGAGAATTTTTTTTAGCTTTCCAAATTTATATGTTAAATGCATGGCCAACTTCCGGAACACGGTCGGAAAAATGATAAACCATACGTTTGCCTGTACCGCGGATCTACGAAAAAACGGTCCCCCTGGCCTGGTGTGACGCATATTACTTAAGTCCTCAAAAGCCGTGTACACATCTGAACTTTGAACGACTTATGGAGAATTTTCTTAGCTTTCCGAATACATATATGGTTGGTGTGTTGCCACCTTCCGGAACACGGTCGGAAAAATGATAAATGGCACGGTTGCCTGTACAAGAGGATCTACCAAAAGACGGTCCCCTGGCCTGGTTTGAGGCATATTACTATGTCCCCGAAAGCCGTGTACACTTCTAAACTTTGAACGACTTATGGAGAATTTTCTTAGCTTTCTGAATATTTATGTTTAATGTGTCGCCCACCTTCCGGAACACGGTCGGAAAAATGATAAACGATACGTTTGCCTGTACCCCGGATCTACGAAAAAACGGTCCCCTGGCCTGGTCTGACGCATATTACTAAGTCCTCAAAAGCCGTGTACACTTCTGAACTTTGAACGACTTATGGAGAATTTTCTTAGCTTTCCGAATATATATGGTTGGTGTGTTGCCACCTTCCGGAACACATGCGGAAAAATGATAAACGATACGTTTGCCTGTACCGCGGCTCTACAAAAAAACGTTCCCCTGCCCTGGTCTGACGCATATTAATATATCACCGAAAGCCGAGTACACTTTTAAACTATAAACGACTTATGGAGATTTTTCCTGGCTTCCCGAATATATAGGTTATATGCGTCGCCACCTTCCGGAACTTAATCGGAAAAATGATAAACGATATGATTGCCTGTACCGCGGCTCTACAAAAAAAACGGTCCCCTGGGCTGGTCAGAGGTATAATACTATATACCCGAAAGCCGTGTACACATCTGAACTAAAACGACTTATGGAGAATTTTCCTGGCTTTCCGAATATATAGGTTATATGTGTGGCCACCTTCCGGAACATGGGTCGGAAAAATGATAAACGATACGTTTTCCTGTACCGCGGATCTACGAAAAAACGGTCCCCTGGCCTGGTCTGAAACATATTAATATATCACTGAAAGCCGAGTACCACTTTTAAACTATGAACGACTTATGGAGATTTCTCCTGGCTTCCCGAATATATAGGTTATATGCGTCGCCACCTTCCGGAACATGGTCGGAAAAATGATAAACGATACGATTGCCTGTACCGCGGCTCTACAAAAAAACGGTCCCCTGGGCTGGTCAGAGGTATAAATACTATATACCCGAAAACCGTGAAGACTTCTGGACTATGAATTACTTATGGAGAATTTTCTTAGCTTCCCAAATATATATGGTTGGTGTGTTGCCACCTTCCGGAACACGGTCGGAAAAATGATAAACGATACGATTGCCTGTACCACGGCTCTACAAAAAAACGGCCGCTGGCCTGGTCTGACGCATATTACTAAGTCTTTGAAAGCCGTGTACACTTATGAACAATGAACAACTTATGGAGAATTTTTTTAGCTTTCCAAATTTATATGTTAAATGAATGGCCACCTTCCGGAACACGGTCGGAAAAATGATAAACCATACGTTTGCCTGTACCACGGATCTACGAAAAAACGGTCCCCTGGCCTGGTCTGACGCATATTACTAAGTCCTCAAAAGCCGTGTACACTTCTGAACTTTGAACGACTTATGGAGAATTTTCTTAGCTTTCCGAATACATATATGGTTGGTGTGTTGCCACCTTCCGGAACACGGTCGGAAAAATGATAAATAACACGGTTGCCTGTACAAGAGGATCTACCAAAAGACGGTCCCCTGGCCTGGTTTGAGGCATATTACTATGTCCCCGAAAGCCGTGTACACTTCTAAACTATGAACGACTTATGGAGAATTTTCTTAGCTTTCTGAATATTTATGTTTAATGTGTCGCCACCTTCCGGAACACGGGCGGAAAAATGATAAACGATACGTTTGCCTGTACCGCAGCTCTACAAAAAAACGTTCCCCTGCCCTGGTCTGACGCATATTAATATATCACCGAAAGCCGAGTACACTTTTAAACTATAAACGACTTATGGAGATTTTTCCTGGCTTCCCGAATATATAGGTTATATGCGTCGCCACCTTCCGGAACTTAATCGGAAAAATGATAAACGATACGATTGCCTGTACCGCGGCTCTACAAAAAAACGGTCCCCTGGCCTGGTCTGACGCATATTACTAAGTCTTTGAAAGCCGTGTACACTTATGAACAATGAATGACTTATGGAGAATTTTCTTAGCTTTCTGAATATTTATGTTTAATGTGTCGGCACCTTCCGGAACACGGTCGGAAAAATGATAAACCATTCGTTTGCCCGTACCGCGGCTCTACAAAAAAAACGTTCCCCTGCCCTGGTCTGACGCATATTAATATATCACCGAAAGCCGAGTACACTTTTAAACTATAAACGACTTATGGAGATTTTTCCTGGCTTCCCGAATATATAGGTTATATGCGTCGCCACCTTCCGGAACTTAATCGGAAAAAATGATAAACGATACGATTGCCTGTACCGCGGCTCTACAAAAAAACGGTCCCCCTGGGCTGGTCAGAGGTATAATACTATATACCCGAAAACCGTGAAGACTTCTGGACTATGAATTACTTATGGAGAATTTTCTTAGCTTCCCAAATATATATGGTTGGTGTGTTGCCACCTTCCGGAACACGGTCGGAAAAATGATAAACGATACGATTGCCTGTACCGCGGATTTACGAAAAAACGGTCCCCTGGCCTGGTCTGACGCATATTACTAAGTCCTCAAAAGCCGTGTACACTTCTGAACTTTGAACGACTTATGGAGAATTTTCTTAGCTTTCCGAATATATATGGTTGGTGTTTTGCCACATTCCGGAACACGGTCGGAAAAATGATAAATGGCACGGTTGCCTGTACAAGAGGATCTACCAAAAGACGGTCCCCTGGCCTGGTTTGAGGCATATTACTAAGTCCTCGAAAGCCGTGTACACATCTGAACTAAAAACGACTTATGGAGAATTTTCCTGGCTTTCCGAATATATAGGTTATATGTGTGGCCACCTTCCGGAACACGGTCGGAAAAATGATAAACGATACGTTTTCCTGTACCGCGGATCTACGAAAAAACGGTCCCCTGGCCTGGTCTGAAACATATTAATATATCACTGAAAGCCGAGTACACTTTTAAACTATGAACGACTTATGGAGATTTCTCCTGGCTTCCCGAATATATAGGTTATATGCGTCGCCACCTTCCGGAACATGGTCGGAAAAATGATAAACGATACGATTGCCTGTACCGCGGCTCTACAAAAAAAACGGTCCCCTGGCCTGGTCTGACGCATATTACTAAGTCTTTGAAAGCCGTGTACACTTATGAACAATGAACGACTTATGGAGAATTTTTTTAGCTTTCCAAATTTATATGTTAAATGCGTGGCCACCTTCCGGAACACGGTCGGAAAAATGATAAACCATACGTTTGCCTGTACCGCGGATCTAAGAAAAAACGTTCCCCTGGCCTGGTCTGACGCATATTAATATATCACCGAAAGCCGAGTACACTTTTAAACTATGAACGGACTTATGGAGATTTCCCTGGCTTCCCGAATATATAAGTTATATGCGTCGTCACTTTCCGGAACACGATCGGAAAAATGATAAACGATACGATTGCCTGTACCACGGCTCTACAAAAAAAACGGTCCGCTGGCCTGGCCTGACGCATATTACTAAGTCTTTGAAAGCCGTGTACACTTATGAACAATGAACAACTTATGGAGAATTTTTTTAGCTTTCCAAATTTATATGTTAAATGCATGGCCAACTTCCGGAACACGGTCGGAAAAATGATAAACCATACGTTTGCCTGTACCGCGGATCTACGAAAAAACGGTCCCCTGGCCTGGTGTGACGCATATTACTAAGTCCTCAAAAGCCGTGTACACTTCTGAACTTTGAACGACTTATGGAGAATTTTCTTAGCTTTCCGAATACATATATGGTTGGTGTGTTGCCACCTTCCGGAACACGGTCGGAAAAATGATAAATGGCACGGTTGCCTGTACAAGAGGATCTACCAAAAGACGGTCCCCTGGCCTGGTTTGAGGCATATTACTATGTCCCCGAAAGCCGTGTACACTTCTAAACTTTGAACGACTTATGGAGAATTTTCTTAGCTTTCTGAATATTTATGTTTAATGTGTCGCCACCTTCCGGAACACGGTCGGAAAAATGATAAACGATACGTTTGCCTGTACCCCGGATCTACGAAAAAACGGTCCCCTGGCCTGGTCTGACGCATATTACTAAGTCCTCAAAAGCCGTGTACACTTCTGAACTTTGAACGACTTATGGAGAATTTTCTTAGCTTTCCGAATATATATGGTTGGTGTGTTGCCACCTTCCGGAACACATGCGGAAAAATGATAAACGATACGTTTGCCTGTACCGCGGCTCTACAAAAAAACGTTCCCCTGCCCTGGTCTGACGCATATTAATATATCACCGAAAGCCGAGTACACTTTTAAACTATAAACGACTTATGGAGATTTTTCCTGGCTTCCCGAATATATAGGTTATATGCGTCGCCACCTTCCGGAACTTAATCGGAAAAATGATAAACGATATGATTGCCTGTACCGCGGCTCTACAAAAAAACGGTCCCCTGGGCTGGTCAGAGGTATAATACTATATACCCGAAAGCCGTGTACACATCTGAACTAAAAACGACTTATGGAGAATTTTCCTGGCTTTCCGAATATATAGGTTATATGTGTGGCCCACCTTCCGGAACATGGTCGGAAAAATGATAAACGATACGTTTTCCTGTACCGCGGATCTACGAAAAAACGGTCCCCTGGCCTGGTCTGAAACATATTAATATATCACTGAAAGCCGAGTACACTTTTAAACTATGAACGACTTATGGAGATTTCTCCTGGCTTCCCGAATATATAGGTTATATGCGTCGCCACCTTCCGGAACATGGTCGGAAAAATGATAAACGATACGATTGCCTGTACCGCGGCTCTACAAAAAAACGGTCCCCTGGGCTGGTCAGAGGTATAATACTATATACCCGAAAACCGTGAAGACTTCTGGACTATGAATTACTTATGGAGAATTTTCTTAGCTTCCCAAATATATATGGTTGGTGTGTTGCCACCTTCCGGAACACGGTCGGAAAAATGATAAACGATACGATTGCCTGTACCACGGCTCTACAAAAAAACGGTCCGCTGGCCTGGTCTGACGCATATTACTAAGTCTTTGAAAGCCGTGTACACTTATGAACAATGAACAACTTATGGAGAATTTTTTTAGCTTTCCAAATTTATATGTTAAATGAATGGCCACCTTCCGGAACACGGTCGGAAAAATGATAAACCATACGTTTGCCTGTACCACGGATCTACGAAAAAACGGTCCCCTGGCCTGGTCTGACGCATATTACTAAGTCCTCAAAAGCCGTGTACACTTCTGAACTTTGAACGACTTATGGAGAATTTTCTTAGCTTTCCGAATACATATATGGTTGGTGTGTTGCCACCTTCCGGAACACGGTCGGAAAAATGATAAATAACACGGTTGCCTGTACAAGAGGATCTACCAAAAGACGGTCCCCTGGCCTGGTTTGAGGCATATTACTATGTCCCCGAAAGCCGTGTACACTTCTAAACTATGAACGACTTATGGAGAATTTTCTTAGCTTTCTGAATATTTATGTTTAATGTGTCGCCACCTTCCGGAACACGGGCGGAAAAATGATAAACGATACGTTTGCCTGTACCATCCCCTGCCCTGGTCTGACGCATATTAATATATCACCGAAAGCCGAGTACACTTTTAAACTATAAACGACTTATGGAGATTTTTCCTGGCTTCCCGAATATATAGGTTATATGCGTCGCCACCTTCCGGAACTTAATCGGAAAAATGATAAACGATACGATTGCCTGTACCGCGGCTCTACAAAAAAAACGGTCCCCTGGCCTGGTCTGACGCATATTACTAAGTCTTTGAAAGCCGTGTACACTTATGAACAATGAATGACTTATGGAGAATTTTCTTAGCTTTCTGAATATTTATGTTTAATGTGTCGGCACCTTCCGGAACACGGTCGGAAAAATGATAAACCATTCGTTTGCCCGTACCGCGGCTCTACAAAAAAACGTTCCCCTGCCCTGGTCTGACGCATATTAATATATCACCGAAAGCCGAGTACACTTTTAAACTATAAACGACTTATGGAGATTTTTCCTGGCTTCCCGAATATATAGGTTATATGCGTCGCCACCTTCCGGAACTTAATCGGAAAAATGATAAACGATACGATTGCCTGTACCGCGGCTCTACAAAAAAACGGTCCCCTGGGCTGGTCAGAGGTATAATACTATATACCCGAAAACCGTGAAGACTTCTGGACTATGAATTACTTATGGAGAATTTTCTTAGCTTCCCAAATATATATGGTTGGTGTGTTGCCACCTTCCGGAACACGGTCGGAAAAATGATAAACGATACGATTGCCTGTACCGCGGATTTACGAAAAAACGGTCCCCTGGCCTGGTCTGACGCATATTACTAAGTCCTCAAAAGCCGTGTACACTTCTGAACTTTGAACGACTTATGGAGAATTTTCTTAGCTTTCCGAATATATATGGTTGGTGTTTTGCCACATTCCGGAACACGGTCGGAAAAATGATAAATGGCACGGTTGCCTGTACAAGAGGATCTACCAAAAGACGGTCCCCTGGCCTGGTTTGAGGCATATTACTAAGTCCTCGAAAGCCGTGTACACATCTGAACTAAAAACGACTTATGGAGAATTTTCCTGGCTTTCCGAATATATAGGTTATATGTGTGGCCACCTTCCGGAACACGGTCGGAAAAATGATAAACGATACGTTTTCCTGTACCGCGGATCTACGAAAAAACGGTCCCCTGGCCTGGTCTGAAACATATTAATATATCACTGAAAGCCGAGTACACTTTTAAACTATGAACGACTTATGGAGATTTCTCCTGGCTTCCCGAATATATAGGTTATATGCGTCGCCACCTTCCGGAACATGGTCGGAAAAATGATAAACGATACGATTGCCTGTACCGCGGCTCTACAAAAAAACGGTCCCCTGGCCTGGTCTGACGCATATTACTAAGTCTTTGAAAGCCGTGTACACTTATGAACAATGAACGACTTATGGAGAATTTTTTTAGCTTTCCAAATTTATATGTTAAATGCGTGGCCACCTTCCGGAACACGGTCGGAAAAATGATAAACCATACGTTTGCCTGTACCGCGGATCTAAGAAAAAACGTTCCCCTGGCCTGGTCTGACGCATATTAATATATCACCGAAAGCCGAGTACACTA